>NC_082666.1:114966724-115591724 GCF_025265405.1 Mesoplodon densirostris | reverse complement strand
AGCAGCCAGACCCTGTGGGCAGCAGGGATGGACAAGAAGAGCCGTCCACACAGGGTGGGCTCAGAACTGACATGAGAAGGGAAACCAAATGCACGAAGTGAGGAGAGGAAGGACCACATCCAGCCCCACACTATGTGACATGGCCTCAGAGAAAGGAAAGACCACGGGCCTCCAAGTGCAGGGTCAGAGCAGGGAAATCCTTGGCCCTCTGGGCACAGGCTGACCCCCTGGGGGTTTTGGCAGGATCCCTGTTGAGAAGAGTGCCAAGCCCAGTGCAGGAAAGAGGAGGGCAAGCAAAGACACAGAAACGAAGAGAAGGGAGATTGGGCCTGGAAGGCAGCTCCAGAGCACAGAGGATGCCCAGAAGCAGGACCTTGAACGGGAGCCAAGGCTGCAGGCACGTAAGCCACAAGGGTGGTGTCATGAACGCTGGGAGAAATTGTGTTGTTGAAGAGACGTAAGGAAGAAAACTACTGGGAAGTAATATGAAGGTTTGGTAATGTAGAGACAAATAAGAAAGACTCTTTTCCTTCCAACAGCAGTGAGCACATAGAAAGGGGAATGTTGGGGTGAAGGGTGGGGAGCCCCATGCACATCGAGGCCGAAACTGTGCAAGACCCAGGATGGAGTGTAACACGTGGTGCAGGGCCTGCATGAAGACACGTTAAAATGTTACCACAGGACATAACAAGGTCTGAATCAACGTCCCCAGATATAAAGACATACTAATAGTATATGTAAATTCTCTCCAAAGCAATAACTTAATTTGATTATAATTGTAATCCTAATGAGACCTTTTTGAACTGAGCAGTATGATGTTAGACTGCATAAAAAAGTTCAAATATTGTGAAGAAATGTTTTTAAACAAAAAGAAAGTCTAGCAAGGGGCAACACCTCCTACGAGATCAGAAATAGGACACCATCACCACAAAGATCAGACCGTAGGTTATTGGTACACAGAAGAAAAATCCATCCGTGGACTGAAATAGGGCCCAGAAACAGAGCCAAAGAGATAAGGGAATTTAGTAGATGATAAGGTGGAATTTCAACTCAGTGGGAGATTCCAGTTTGGGCACCTGTATCTTATTACAGGTGAAAAAAAGACCCAAGTATAAAAAGTAAAGTGAAATATTAAAAAAATCATTAGTATAATCTCACAGTGAGGGAGATATTGTGTTGCAAAATATTTCCAGCACATATAAAATGTGCAAAAAGCGCCCCAAAATTGATAAGACAATGAAAAAGAACCCAATAGAAAAACAGGCAAGTGAGGTAAAAGTGATTCATTAAAGAAATGAGGGGCTTCCCTGGTGGCGCAGTGGTTGAGAGTCCACCTGCCGATGCAGGGGACACGGGTTCGTGCCCTGGTCCGGGAAGATCCCACATGCCGCGGAGCGGCTGGGCCCGTGAGCCATGAACGCTGAGCCTGCGCGTCCGGAGCCTGTATTCTGCAACGGTAGAGGCCACAGCAGTGAGAGGCCTGCACGTACCGCAAAAAAAAAAAAAAAAGGAAATGAAACCAGCCAGCAAATATGCGTGAGAAGATGCCACCTTTCTGGAACACAAAAACCTCAAAGGAAAACAACAGCAACATTGCTTTGACCATAAAACTGGTAAATTAACAACATTAAGATCCCGTGCTACAAATTTGTGAAGAAAGGACTGCGTTCATAAATTGCTCGAGATGGTGTGAACTTGAGAAGCGACCCTGTAGCAGCCCCACATCGAAGAATCCTATGGAAATCAGATCTCCAGCGCAAAGGATAGAGACCCGTGTGACCTTGCAGCGCGGCTTTGTCCAGCAAAACAACAAAAATGGGAGGAATTGCCTAAATCGTCATGTAGCCATTATGACTTGCAACTATAAAAAAATGAGTTAGACCCAAAGCTACTGATCCATTCCTGAGGAAGGCAAATTGTGGAGAAATGAGTGTGGTACCAATCCATTTTCAACAAAAAGATGGGGAGTTCCTGTGTGTGTGTGTATGTGTGTGCTATGTGTGTGTGGTGTGTGATATGTGGTGCATCTGTGTGTGTAGTGTGGGAATGCAAAAAAATGCGGTTACCTGTTACCTTACCTCAAGTAGGTGTGATTGGAACAGAGAGAAACTTTATCTTTTCTTTCTGTACTTGTATACTATTTGACATGTTACAATAAGCATCTATTGTTTTAATTAAAATTTTAAAAGAAAAAAGTTTAATAGAACAAGAAATTAGTCCGTGGGGTCACATGCATCAATAATTCATTCTTTTTTATCACTGAGTGGTATTTCTAGCAGGTACGTACCAGAATTTGTTTATTTATTCACTGGTTGATTGATGGTTGGGTTGTTTCTAGCTTGGGTCTATTATGAATTATAATGCTATGAACATTGACCTACTGTGGACATATGTTTTGCTGGGTTGTGTGGTAACTTTGTATGAACTTATTTAAAAAACTGTCCAACTCTTTTCCAAAGTGCTGTGCCCTTTTGCATCCCTACCAGCGATGGCACACAACAAGATGGGGGTCCTCAAAGCATTGTGCTGAATGGAAGAAGGCAGACACAGAAGACCTCATTTGGTATGAATCTATTTATGTGAACTTAGAGAAAAGGTAAAATTATAGGACCAGAAAGTACTATGGTTGCCTGGGGCAGACTTGGGGATGGCTATTGACTACAAAAAGCATAAGGGAATTTGGAAGGGGAGATAAAAATGTTCTGAATCTTCTTTGTGGTGGTAATTAAATGACTATACAACTGCCAACATTAATCAAACTGTACACTTAAAATGGGTGGGTTTTCTTTATGTAAGTCAGACCTCAATGAATCAAGGGGAACATTTATAGTCACAAAAAAATTTTTTTAATAAAATAAGAAACATAGCCTACACTTTGACCACCACTGCACACTAAAGTACGTATCCCAGAGGAAAGATGCACACGTTCCCTGGAAGACACGCACAAGAATATGCATAGCAGCTGTGGGGTATCACACTCCCTGGGTACCACTCATCAGTAGAAAAGAACAGACAACAGCAGGAATTAAGGTCAAAGAGAATATGATGAGGGAAAGGAAAAAGGCAGGCACAAGGACAGCCTATATCCCCCCATTTATGAGAAGTTCAAGAACAGGGTGGGGTTTTACCAGCTTGGGAAGGCACAGAAGGCATTCTGGGGTCTGGTAATGTTCTAAGTCTTGATCTGGGTGTCAGCTATTCAGCATGTGCACGTGTAAAATTCCAGTGAGTTTTACACTGAATATTTGTCCACTGTACTGGAGGTATGTTATATCTCAACAAATTCATTGTTAAACACAAAACAAGAATGAGAAGTCAAACAGGAAAACCAACCAGCATGATTGGAATGTATTCTGCTCGGTCATTAGGACCCAATGTAGCTTCTGAAGCTAGAGAAAAGGGGGTGAAAATAGTTTTGGGACGGGAATATGATCTTATTTAAGGAGAAACTGGAGGAAGAAGTGTTTCTGGGCAAATACTTAGGGCTAATGCGAAAGTGAGTCTCTGTGGTAAAGAATGCTGGGAAGAGCTGAGGTGGGATGGAAGGAAGGTGGGAACCCGAGAAGCATTTTCAAGAAGAGCACACACAATTTGAAGACACTGACTCTGAGGCTGGTGACGGGGTGATGTTATTGCCAAGGTAGGAAGATTGTAAAAGTAATAATAATAGCCCCAACTAACACTTCTGGAGAGTTTGCTAAGCGTCTGGCCCTGTTCTATGATTTTGAGCATATTAATATTTTAATATGGGAGGAATCATTATGATTCCCATTTTACAGGTGAAAAACCTAAGACCAGAGAGGTTAAGTGGCCTGTCCGAGGTCACACAGCTGGGAGGTGGCTGTGGGGAGTGGATCTAGTTTGTAGCATAAGCCCTGGATGCTGGAAGAAATTGGACGAATTCAGACTGGGGCACCTGGCGTTAGAGTCACAATGAACACCCATCACCTAGGAGGGGATCAAATGTAAACTCACATGTGAAAGGAATTTGAAATAAAAAAGCAAAACACTCTACAAGTATAAATGATCATTCCTGTTGAAGCCACAGTGAGATGCCATGTCATACCTATCAGGATGACTATTATTAAAATAAAATTTTAAACGAAGCCTAAAATAGTAAGTGTTGGCAAGGATGTGGAGAAACTGGAACACGTGTGCATTGCTGGCAGGAACGTAAAATGCTGCTGCTGCTGTGGGAACCGGTATGAAGGTCCCTCAAAAAATTAAACACAGATTGACCATATGATCCAGCAATTCCACTTCTGGGAATATATCTATATATCTATATATCTATATCTATCTATCTATCTATCTATCTATCTATCTATATATATATATATATACTATATATCTCCAAAAAAGCAGGGACTTAGGTATTTGTACACTCATGTTCATAGCAGCACTATTCACAATAGCCAAAAGGTGGTAGCAACCCGTGTCCATTGACCAGATGAATGGATAAACCAAATGTGGAATATACATACAGTGGAATATTATTTGGCCTTAAAAAAGGAGGAAATTGACACATGCCACATGGATGAACTTTGAGGACATTCTGCTAAGTGAAATCAGCCAGTTATAGAAAGATAAATACTGTATGATTCCTCCTATAGGAGGTCCCTAGAGGGTCAAATTCACAGAGACATAAAGTAGAATGGAGGTTGCCAGGGGCTGAGGGGAGCAAAGAATGGGAAGTGATTATCTAATGGGGACAGAATTCTAGTTTGGGAAGATGAAAAAGTCCTAGAGATGGTTGATGGTGACGGCTGTACAACAATGTGAACGTACTTAACGCCACTAGGCTGTACAGTTAAAAATGGTTAAATGGTTAAAATGGTAAATTTGATGTTTAGCCAAAATAAAAATAACAGCAATCATTGCTGTCAGAGCCAGACACCAAGGGGCGTGTGTACAACCACGAGCACCCCGGCAGCAGCCTGGCATAAAAGTGTAGTGTGTCTCCCACCGGGTCATAGGTGACTGAGTGAGATTCATGGATTTTAATCTTGTCCTTCATTCTGGGTATAATTAAACCTTCAGTATTTCCCGTCAAGTGCATCATCATTTTTTAATACATTTTTAAGCCCAGAATGACAGAATTCCTGCCTGAGTCTATAAATAATTGAGCTAAGGCCCTTTCAAACCTAAATGATAACATGCTTCTCGTGGGACATCCTTCAGCACATCCTGTGCTCTGCAGCTATTAAAAGGCTTTGTGGGCGTCTGGCCACATGTCAGAAAGTGCTGCCTCAGATGTAAACAAACCGCAGATAAGAAATAATGAATAACACCTATTTAGGCACATACATTTCAGAGGATCAGGGTCGACTCTACTACACGCACTAATGTTGAATACGGACGGATGAGAAAGTTGTACTCAGATGAAAACAAGAATTTTGTCAAACATACAAAATGTTACCAGCTAATAACTGAGCATGAGATGATTCTCAATTCCCCAAGAACAGGGACATCGTTACTTGCTTGTGTCCTGGATTCAAGGAGCCGGGTGGAGACTGCAAGGTAGAACCCATCCACCCCCAAGTGAGGTCTGTGCTCAGACTTGGCTCCCACCAGATGTGAAGGGCTGAGTTAATTTCCATTAAGACCCAGTGAATAGACTGGAGGGAGTGACCTGGAGATAATATATGCACGTAACATAAAATTAAATTAATAAT
Source organism: Mesoplodon densirostris (assembly GCF_025265405.1). Taxonomy (NCBI): domain Eukaryota; kingdom Metazoa; phylum Chordata; class Mammalia; order Artiodactyla; family Ziphiidae; genus Mesoplodon; species Mesoplodon densirostris. The sequence goes on along the minus strand of NC_082666.1, from coordinate 115,586,049 downwards.
ATGAACCTGATTACTTAAGATTACATTTAAGAAAAAAATGAAGGCACAAAACTTTGCATAAAGTGTGATTGCAAAATTGTGAAAGATTAAGGGAAAACTTTCCCTTCCTTTTTTGTGTACTTTTCTTTGTTTTCTAAAATTTCTCTGGTGGGCGTGTATGTATGACTTTTATGATGAACTCAAATTTAGTTTTAAGGTGCGGAGGTTAGTGTAAAGCAACAGTTTTAATCCAGGGGACACTGGGCAAGGTCTGAAGATGGTTTGAGCCATTGCAATGTTGGGGAAGGGGGTATCTAGTAAGTAGAGCTCAGAGGGGCTTCTAAACATCCTGAAATGCACAGAACAGTCCCCACAGCAAAGCATGATCTGGCCCCAAATGTCAATGATGTCGAGGCCGAGAAACCCTGGCGTAGAGACTATTTTTTGTTTCCCATATGGGACCGCAGTGCCGGGACTCCCACTCTCCAGGTCACCAGCAGTACCAGGGGGCTGTGTGTGTGTGTGTGTGTGTGTGTGTGTGCACGTGTGTGTGTGTTTTCCCAGGAGGAGCCCATGGGTGTGCTCTTTACACGAGAGAAAGATGTCCAAGGAAGGGAGGCTTGGTGTGAAAATCGCTGAAGTGGCTACACCCACTCTCCCAGTGCACATTCAGGGAGCGCCCGGTGTGCAGGCTGCAGGGATGGCCTGACCCCACCTTCACCGTCACCTGCCTGTCCTGCAGGTCTCAACAGGTCAAGGGGGAACAGGGGTGAGGACAGGCTGGGCCTCTGAGGGTCACAGGCAGCAGGGAGCATTTGCTGGTACTTCAGATGCTCCTCGAAGGGTCTGAAAACCAGAACCTCAGGATCTGCCACCGGCTTCCCTCCCCAGAAGGAAGGTCCCTGGGTTCTGGACAGAGTGGAGGTGGACAAGGGGTCCAGCAGCCACCTATGTGAGGCTGGTCCTGCTAAACTCAGGACCTGAGGAAGTGAGGATTGTTTTGTTAAAATAGAAGAGAGCATAACAAGGAGTGACCAGGGCCTCACAGTGTGGGAGACACTGCATGATGCAGCTGGGAGCCAGTCGCCCCAGCCCTGCAAGGGGAGACTGCTGGCACAGGTGCTCCCATCCCAGGTGACAGGCAGAGTTACAAGTTCCACCAAAGGGGGCGCTGCAGAGACCCTGGGCCCTGAGGCGGATGCTGCAGAGCAAGGATACCAGCCAGGCCAGGTACCAGCAAGCAGAAGGAAGAGAAGGAGTTCATTCTTTTAAAAGAACACCAGCCACAAACCATGTCCCCCAGAGGAGGCAGGATCAGACTCACCATTCAACAATATGTCTCTCTCTCTCTCTGATACTTTAGGTATTAAAGTACATTAAGCTAAATTACAGATTAGCTAATTGAATTTAATTTCCAGTGCTTAAAGGCTTTACTTCCAAAGGAGTTATAAGTTGCTAATCTGGAAATTATCCAACAAGTCTTCATTTTTCCAGGTTATAAGTAGAAAATTAAAATATGAAGAGAAAGGACACTATCCCACAATATTATATTCCAACAAAGGAAGCCAGGTCTTCTAAAACAAGTGCCTTCCATTTTGATCAGCAGATATAGCTGCACTAATTTTCATAGAAAAGGCCCAGGGGGCCAAAAGGAAGGAGAAATTTAATATCATTTTTTCCACTCAGAGTTTGTCATATTAATCACATCTTCTGGGCTGCCACTATTAGCAATTTGCTTTTTCTGCTGCTTTATTTTTAGTCATTTCCCTAGATTCATGAAACTTTAAGATTTCAAAAAACATTGATTGAGCACCTACTATGTGCTGGCCCAGGGCCTAGGTCTCTTCTAGGGACAGCCTGTCGCCTTTGTGGGCCGTGAGAATACCTCCCTGAGAGCTCATCAAGGAAACTCAAACCCAACTTTCAAGATAACTTGGCTCAGTCCCCACTGCATTCAGACATTTTAGACTTTATTCTTTTTAAATAATAAACAATAAATATTGAAAGCTTTTAATGATGAGAAATGTTTATGATTCTAAAGGAGGAAAGATGAACATAAACTTTTATATACAGTCTGAACACTATTATATGAACAGTTGTGTATGAAAAATACCCCATCTTAACTCACCAAAGTTGACGTCATCAATATGGAGACAAAGTGACACCATGTACCTCCTAATGTCATGCACTGAGAAGGACACGACAATTTCTATTGTTTACTGCCAGAAATACATAACCTGAAATGAATCATGGGAAAGCAACAGGAAAATTAAAAGTGACGGAAATTCTACAAAATAACTGACATGGACTCTTAATAAATGTCAATGTCAAGAAAGACAAAGAAAGGCTGGGGAACTGTTCCAGATTAAAGGACTCCAAAGAGACACAACAACTAAATGCCATGTGCGAGCCTGGATGGAATCCTGGACTGGACAAAAACAGCTATGGAGGACATTACTGGGAGAACTGATGAAATGCGGAGATGGGGTGTAGATTTGATAATAGTGTTCTATCAGTGTTATAGTTCCAGATTTGATCATTGTGCTCTGGCTATGTAAGAAAATGTCATTGTCCTTAGGAAAGACACTCTTACATAGTTAAGGTCTAAGAAGCACAATATCTCCAACTTATTCTGAAATGGTTCAGGAAAAAAAAATAGAGATTTGCAAGAATCCTGTGTCCTATTCTTACACCTTTTCTGTTAGTTTAAAATCACATAAAATATTTTTAAATGCATAGAAAACATGAAGGAAATGCTACATTTAGTCAAATTGAAGATGCAATTGACTACAAAATGGTTCATATTTTATGTCTCAGAAATAAAGAAAAAAATGCATATTGTACGTCCCACAACTAAAGAAAAAAATTTGACACAATACTTCATCACTTAAAACTTTTCTTTTATACTTTCAGAGCACTTTTTTAGACTTGTTAATACATAGATTTATATATATATATATATATATAATATATATTATATATATATATATATCACTCTTCTGTATATGTAAAAAGGAATAGGTAAGTGAAATAAATAGACTAAAATATTCCTCCAACCTCTTTGCATTGTGGTTTCAACACTTCTGAATCACATTCTGATTCAGTTGTTGGTATCTGTGCATTTCTATGTAAAGTCATCCTCTGAGCCATCAAGAATGTAGGTGGGACAGCAGTTTTTAAAAGATCACTCCATGACTATTTTGGTATTTTCTTCGAAGCCACTGAAGCCTATTATACAAGAGTTGACCCTTGGCCTTTCCAAAAGGGCTTGGGGGAAGGATTTTGACCAACTCTGAAGACTCATGGTCCCTTAAATGGTTGGTGGACTGACCATTGAGGGTCAAAGTTGTCTACTTGAGCTGACATGAACAACAATCAGATTGTCAGGTGCTCAGCAATAACAGCAAACATACAACTGTAGTCCACTGGGCAGGAAGAGGTTAAGATACGACTAAATATAGATGCATCCAGATATCAGAGATGTTAAAATGTGAAAAGAGTGCATCTGAAAGTTGGAATGTGGTGCTGGGTTTGTGGGTAGGAGGTTACACTGCTTCTATACGGTCCAATTTTCTACCAATATGCACACATTAATTTCTTGGTGTCATTTTTATACCCAGAAAAAAAAAAGAATACATCTTGATCCACAGAATAGAGGTAGTTCATGAAAATTTTATGCCTGATTATTGTCTGTGCATTCCCTATGTTTCCCAAGGCACAAAATTCTCCACCTTCTAGTTCAGGTCTAAGAAGCTTCTCTGGTGTAAAATGCATTAACTGACCCAATAATTATTAATCAAAGTCTGTGAAGTGTAAGGAAAAGCCCATCTCTGATGATGCTATCAAAGGTCTTAGAAGTTTAGAGGGTTCTCTTCCCTAGGGAAGAGAAGGAAGCACAATGAATTGATTCTAAGAGGCACATTTTTTTCATATTTTAACATTTCTGAAACCTCTGTGGGCCAGGCAGCAGTCATTATGTAGTTACCATTTCCTGCATATACACATCACAATTTGCAGAATGAGTATCATTAGTTTGAAAAAAAAATTCAGAGACAATAGTGGAAAGACGGGTTTCTTGAGATATTTTATATAAGGTAAAATTCACTCTTTTAGATGCTCAGTTCTATGAGTTTTGAAAAGCATGTACAGTCATGTAACCACCACAAAATCAAAAGATAGAATATTTCCATTATCCCTGAAAGGTTTCCGCATGCCCTTTTTGTGGTCAACCCTCTCCCCCGACCTCCAGATCTTGGCCACTGGTGATCTAGTGATCTGATCTCCGCCTCTAGCTTTACCTTTTCCAGAATGTCATATAAATGGAATCATATAGCATGCAGCCTTTTGTGTCTGGCTTCTTTCACTCAGCACAGTGCTTTTGAGATTTATCTATATTATTGCATGTATAAAGATTTTGTTGAACAGACCATTAGTAAGGTAGAATTAGTAATCAAAAACTTCCCAACATAGAAAACCCCAGGACCAGATGGCTTCACTGGTGAATTCTACAAAAGTACAGACCAATATCCCTGATCAACATAGATGCAAAAATCCTCAATAAAATATTAGCAAACTAAATTCAACAACCATTAAAGCATACCCCATGATCCAGTGGGATTTATTCCAGAGAGGTAAGGATGGTTCAACATTTGCAAATCAATAAATGTGATACACCACATTAACGAAAGGAATGGTAAAAATTATAACGATAATATCAGTAGATGCAGAAAAAGCATTTGACAAAATTCAATATCCAATCATGATAAAAACTCCCAACAAACTGTGTATAGAGGGAACATGCCTCAATATAATAAAGGACATATGTAACAAACCCACAGCCAACATCATACTCAATGCTGAAAGCCTGAAAGCTACTCCAAGATCAGGAACAAGACAAAGATGCCCATTCTTGCCACTTGTATACCACATAGTACTGGAAGTTCTAACCGGAGCAATTAAGCAAGAAAAAATATATGAAAGGCATCCAAACTGGAAAGGAAGAAGTAAAACCGTCTCTATTTGCAAATGACATATTATGTATAGAAAACCCTAAAGACTCCACCAAAAAAAACTGTTAGAACTAATAAAATTCAGTAAAGTTGTAGGAAACAAAATCAATACACAAAAATCATTTGTGTTTCTATACACTAACAATGAACTATCAGAAAGAAATTAAGAAAACAATCCCATTTACAGTTGCATCAAAAAGAATAAAACACCTATGAATAAATTTAACCAAGAATGTGAAAGATCTATACACTGAAAACTGTAAGATACTGATGAAAGAAACTGAAGAAGGCACAAATAAATGGAAAGATATTCCATGCTCATGGATTGACAGAATTAATACTGTTAAAATATCCATACCATATACAGCAATATACAGATTCAGTGCAATCCCTATCAAAATTCCAATAACATTTCTCACAGAAATGGGCGTGACACAACCAAAAAAAAAAAAAAAAAACAACTAACAAACAAACCTTTCACAGAGAAAACTCTAGGGGCACATGGTTCCATTGGTGAATTCTACCAAACATTTAAAGAAGAAATAACACCAATTTTTCACAGTCTCTTCCAGAAAATAAGAGGGAACAATTCCCAGTTCATTTTTTGAGGCCAACATTACCCTGATACCAAAATCAGACAAAGGCATTATAAAACAAAAACAAAAACAAAACAACTTGTGAACTTACATACAAAGCACTGACAACATAGTAGCAAACTGAATCTAGCAATATATAAAAAAGATAATAATACATCATACACTGGAGGGGTTATCCATGGCTTGAGAGGTTGGTTCAACATTAAAAAAATCAGTCAATGTAATTACCCATATCAGCAGACTAAGAAAGAAAAAATATATGAAAATCTCAATAGATGCAGAAAAGCCTTTGATAAAATTCAACACACATTCATGACAAAAACTCTCAGCACACTACCAATAGAAGGAAACTTCCTTAATCTAATAACAAGACATCCACAAGAACCCTATAGCCCATATTACAGTTAATGGTGGAAAACTAAATACTTTCCCTCTAATATCAGGAACAAGGCAGGAATGTCTACTTTCACAACTCATTTAACATTGTACTAGAGATCTTGGTCTGTGCAGTAAGACAAGAAACAAAGAAAAGTAAAAGCCATACAAATTAGATAGGAAGAAATAAAACTGCCTTTATTTGTAGATGACATATCATCTATATAGAAACTCCTGAAGACTCTACATCAAAGCTATTAGAACTAATAAGTGAGTTTAGCAAACTGTGGGAAGGTTTCTTTGTTGTTTGGTTTTTTTTTTTTTTTTTTTTTTTTTTTTTTTAATTTGCAGTACGCGGGCCTCTCACTGTTGTGGCCTCTCCCGTTGCGGAGCACAGGCTCCAGACGCGCAGGCTCAGCGGCCATGGCTCACGGGCCCAGCCGCTCCGCAGCATGTGGGATCTTCCTGGATCGGGGCACGAACCCGTGATCCCTGCATCGGCAGGCGGACTCTCAACCACTGCGCCACCAGGGAAGCCCTGGTTTTGTTTTTTAATTAATTGATTTATTTTTATTTTTTGGCAGTGTCGCATGGCATGTGGGATTTTAGTTCCTCGACCAGGGATCAAACCCATGCCACTTGCACTGGAAGCTCAGAGTCTTAACCACTGGCTTACCAGGGAAGTTCCCTGTTTATTGTTTTTACCATGAATTTAATTTCTTTAATAGATACAGACCTATTATGTTTACCTATTTTTTCTTTAAGCCACTTTGGTAGTTGTACCTTTAAGGGAATTTGTCTATTTTATCTAAGTTATTCAATTTGTTGATATAAAGTTGTTGATAATATTCCCTTCTTATTCTAGCAGTGTCTGTAGTATCTGTAGTAATGTGTCCTTGCTGTTACTTGTAATCTGAATTTTCTCTCTCTTTCCTTGACCAGTCTAAGTAGTAGTTTATCAATTTTAGTGCTTTTTAAAAAACACTTTTCAGGTTCAAATATCTTTTCTATTCTTTTTCTGATTCCAATTTTATTGATTTCTCATGCTCTTGAAATAGTCTAAAGGACAATAAAGCTTAAAAAAAACATAGATAGCAAGGTTCTAAGTCAAAGAAAAAAGAAGATTCACTATATTCAGACTCTGAAATAGAAGAAATTTTTAGGAATACCTTTTTCATATTACTTATATTTTCCTTCTAACAAACATAGAAGTATTATAATGATATAAATCTGTGTCTGCAAAATTCCAAAATAGCTTTTTCAATATATGTAAATGGAATCTAAGTGATGTGAAAGCATTGTGTCATATTTTAATAGGCAGTGCTTTCTTTTTTTTTTTTTAGTGGTTATAAAAAAAAATGAAGTATTTTGTATAGGAGATGGTATTTTAGAGTAGATGAAATATGGCCTGTGTCTTTAAAAGTCTAATACAATGTGCAAGAAGGTAAAAGCCTGCAGAGCAATTCAAACAAAGTGGTCTTATAGCTCAGGGCAAAAGCAAATACTTCTTGTGGCTGAATCTTTGCCCTTGAGGTGTGACAGTGGACCAGGAGAATGGGGCAGTGTGTAGGTCGGTGTGGTTGTGCAAAGAAAGCATAATGGGGAGTTATAAGAAATATATTTGGAAAGTTTTGCTGGGGCAGGTCAAACAGAACATTGAATAACAAGTTAAAATTGTTTTCATTGTATTCTGCAGGTAGTGGATAAAACAATGAAACTTAACAGGAAGTAATATGTTTCAGGCACATTCAGGATTAGCAAGTAGAAAGAGAATTGAAGGAGAGAGAGACTAGAAGAAAGGAAAGAAATTATTCAGGAGGCTTCCAAGGGAGAATCAACAGCATTGGTAATTGAACAGGGAGGAGAGATGATATAAGACTGACTCCCTGGTTTCTACTTCGGGAGAATGTGTGGGTTGTAGTTATGACAAGCATTCAAGGAGACGTGAGCTGGACCTAACTATGGTAATAGAGGTGAGAATGGAGGGATGTAAACAGAACAGAGAGGCAGAGATAGGTTGCTTAGCACTTGGCAACTGACCGAGCATCTCCAAGAAGACACAGGTCCAGTCAGCTGCTAAAAATACAGGGTTGGACTTAAGAGAAGATCCAGAGGTACAGATACAGATTTGTGGCTTATATACCTAGAAGTGGTATTTAAAGCAATGAGATTACCAACAAGGAGAGGATATAATAAAAATGAAAATATTAGTATTAGTTAACATGCCTTGAGCCCTTCCATGTACTAGACAGCATGTTAAGTGCTTTTCAGATCTTAACACAATTTCTTCTCAACCCAATGAAGAAGGTACCATTATGATGCCCATTTTAAAGATGGGGAAAGTGAGACACAGAGAACTTAAGTTATTTGCACAAGATCACACAGCTGGAATGTTGTTCAGCCTAGTAGAAGCCCGGATAATCTGACTCCAAAACCTGCAACACTAGCTGCCCTCGGCAAGGGCAAAGGGTTCCTTATGGAATGATATATTTGGGGTAAGTGAACTCAGAGAAAGAGTCAGAAAAGGAGCAATCAGAGGGGTACATTCTTATACAAATGTGCTTCTGGAATGAGTATTATAAATATACACCATACCAGATGGTCCTTAAGGAGAGTATGGAATGAATGCCACGTATTCATCTTATGGATTCTATTTAAACCATTCTAAGCCACCAAGCCATGGATGCTCTCCATTTTTTAAATTTTTGGATGAGTGGGATCACTTGAAAAAAATGATAAATGGACCTATTTTCAAAGCTGTGGCTTCATAGATGGTAGTTGCAAATGGTTCAGAAGTTAAAACTAGAACTCTGGGACATTGCTTCTCAAAGTGTGGTACCTGATCTGGCAGCATCAGCACCCCCTGAAAACTTGACAGAAATGGAAATTCTCAGCTCCCACCCTAGTCCTACTGATCAAAACCTCTGGGGGCCCAGCCATCTGTTGTAACAAGGTCTCCACGTGATTTTGATTTATGTCCAAGTTTGAGAACCACTGCTCTAGAAAATGAGATGATATGTGTATGTGTGTTAAATCTTTGGGGACCCTGTCCCAGGTCAGGACATATCTGTGTGGCCCCTCTATGCCCAGCCTGCTGGATTCTTCAAGAAATCCATAGTACAGTGGAGCCCAGGTTAGGTGAGAATTCCTTTCCATGTGGTGTAATATGGTAGAGAAGAGACAGAGATCTTCTGTTCCTATTGCCGTCATCCAGAGATATTAGCAGGCCACCCTGGGGATCACCCAAGGCCTCGCCCCAACCCAGTGCAGCAGAATCTCCATGGCAGGGCATCATGGTAATTGACAAGTTTCCTGTTTCCTCTGCCTTCAGGTAAAGAGCGACATGTCTTTACCAACCAAAAGTTTCACCAGGAGACACAGCCAGCTGCTAAAGAAGTAAATAAATAACCAAATAAACAAACAAACAAATAAATCTTGAGGCTTTGCACATGAGGCTCTGCAAAGTCCTCGACTAGCTCAGCTTAAACTCTTAGACACTCTATCTAACCCCTTTCTCTGTATTTCAATGACAACATTTCAATGAACTTATCCTAGCCACTTGCCCTTCCTAGCCACACATCCTGTGAGATCCTGGCTCATCTGTACAGTCAACTGGAGGTCCAAGCCCATGCCAAGCCCTGAGCTGCCTGTCCATGCATGCCCAGTTGACCTTGACACACCCAGCCAGTAGAAAAATATCTCCACCCAGGTTCATAGGAACAGGTCCCATGGTTGGAAGTTTTCATGCCTTTGGGCACTATGCCCTCACTGGGAGAAACAGCTACATAACTTGCACCTGATCTCCATAACCAGCTTGCCAGAAAATTACGATGATGGGGTCATCCTGACAAAGTGTTAACCAGTGTTTGAAATGAAAGGAGAAACAAGGAAGCAGAATAATGTCTGTATTTTCCAGTTTGGGAAAAAGACAAGAATCAGGCTGGTTTATTCCAATGGTCAAGGCGAGAAAAGGAATACGACTCACCCGGAACCTCTGGGAGAGAAAGATGGCACCTCGTCCTTTCCACCCAGCCCTCTCCACCTTACCCAGCCCACCCCGTCTCACTCCACTCCTACGCAGCCTTTCCCATTTCGCAGCCCCTCACCCAGCCCACCCTTCCTCATCTCATCTATCCTCTCACCCCCCAGTCACCCCCTTCCCACTCCCCCTCTCCCCATTCTAACCCACCCTACTCACTTTGAGCTAGTTAAGGTGGCAAGGGCCTCATCCTGTCTACAAACTTTTCATATGAGAAGTTTCTAAGGACACTTTTATTATATTTCTTTCCATTATTTAGTGAAATTCAATGAAGTGTTGCTGAAGCACAGGACAAACATTCCCAGGATGAATAAAGCAAGTGGAATGGGAGTAGCACAGTCTTTGCCCCCAACTGACCCTTTTCCTTATGTATATTTGCCCCATTCATCCCAACTGGAGTGCACGTGCCTCCTTGTCTTTGTGCCCTGCTCAAGGCCACCATGTCACTGTGGTCAGGAAAGGAGTTTTATGATTAACTTCGAATTTCCATCTTCCAAGTGTGACCCCCTGCCCAGTGTGTCTGGAGTTTGCCAGCACGTGTGGCTTCCTGAAGGATGCAACCCTCTTGATCAAGCAGCAACAGGAGACTCTTGATTCTAGATTCCGACTTGCTCTGGTTCCAATCTCGAGTTTGACACTTGCTGGCTCTGTGATCTTAGACAGTTTTTGTCAACTTTCTGATCCTCAGCTTCCTCATCTCCAAAATGCACACAACCCACCTCCCAGGGATCCTGAGAGAAGACCCCACATGCTCTCACCACTATCTGAAATTATTAGGCGAAATGACATGAAATGGCTGACATTTGATGACTTTCAACTACATAAGCAACAAGTTCATGTGGTTCACCTGAACACCCTTCTTTTGTATATGTCTGTGTGCTTATTTTCTCTCTCTGCTGTGGAAGGTTTGCTTTTATTTAGTGTTCTGTTCCTAATATCTAGACAGTGACTAGACATGGTATGTGATCAATAAAAGTTTGTTGAATGAATGAATAACATGCTTAGAGCAATACAGTAAGTATTCAGTACTAGTGCTATTATTATTAACAGCAGCAGCAGCAATTGGCAAAGCAGGAAGATAGAATGAAATACTAGATAATATTGGCTCAAGTGAAAATTAATGCCACGTTACCAAATATTTTATCTTTTTCAGTAACTTCAGTTTGTTGCATCAAACCAAAGTTTCTTTTCAGCTAGAAAACCTACCCTGAATGGAATGAATTGATATTAATAATTAGAGTAATATCAATCTGCAGTTGATATTATCATATACAGACATTTGGAAAGGGTGAACTGCAAAATTAAATCCATGGTAAAAACCCTATCCAGATTTGCTGAATACCTACTATGTGCCAGGTGCAGCCCCAGAGTTGTGTAGGTCTCATCTCTAAGACTCTCAACAAGCCTGCTTATGTGGGTTCCATCCCTGTTCCATGGGTGAGAAACCATCGCTGAGAGGTAAGGAGAAGCTGGAATGCACCTCTCTGGTGAGAGGTACTTCTGGGCCAGTATGCAAGGATCCCTTTACTCACCTGCTAGGTGAGGAACCCCAACCATGTAAATACAGCTCTGCTATGTGGGTCAGCAGACTGCTGTCCAAAGATCAGGCTGGGACAGCTGCTCAGAGAGGAGGTCCCAAGAGAAAAATCCAATTCAGAGAGACAGGCCCAGGAGCTGAGTGACTGGAGCCACGAGCCTTCAGCCAGAGCTGACATCTCGCAGCCCCCAGCCTACTCTGGGCTCCAGGGACGTCCACATAAGCATGGCCACGCTGCCTCCAGGGCCGGGGTCTGGCCTCTGCTGCTCTGATGGAGGCTTTTCCACCCTCTTCTCCCAACCACACCCGCCCTAGTACGCTCCCCACACCAAGTCTCAGGGTCTGCTCAGGGGACAGATTAAGGCACATACATGTACGTGTGGGTCTGGTCAAGGGAATGGCCTTGAGACCTTTCCTGTACATAGCCTGTGCCAGGTGTTTCCAGAAGTAATGTCTCATTTAATCCTCACAAAGCGGGTGAAGGCCTCAACATGTATTAGCATGAAGAGACAGAACATGAAATTGAGGCCTATCGGAAAGCAGACACCCGTGTCCCTTTGCCCCAGGGCCCAGGTGTCCTAAGGCAGCCGGGCTCGGGGCAGGACCTCAGATGGGTGCAGACTGTGCCCTGTGTTCCTTCACTGCATCCGACTCAGGCCCCACCCTTTGGCAGGCATTAGAATTACTGCACAGAGGCAGACAGGCAGAACCCCTCGTGGGGCCCAAGTGGAAGCAACTGCCTCAGTTTTATGCTTCCTTCTGGTCTGCCATGTGGTCAGGGGAGAAATTCACCAGGGGTTAAATGCCCCCTTCCCCAGGAAGTCCTTCCAGACTTGTCCAGGCCCCAGGGACCTTCTTCCATGTTTCTGTGGTACTTTTCCCATGCTTCCTGCTGCCTGTCCCACTGCCTTGTGACTCTGGGCCTCTTTCCCCAGTCGCGGTTTCTTGGGCACCTGTGATCCGTGCACCCCTGTCTAGCACATTCTCGCACGCAAATGATGACGAAGGAGGCACAGGGGCCCAAAACTATTCTGGTTGGTGTTAAGCCCTGAGTAACGATGTAGAAGTAAAGCGGAAGGACACAGCCTGCTTCATCCAAAGCCCGGATGCGTTTGCACGCAGGCAAGCTGGTGTTTTCAAAAAGAATTCTAAACTGAGAAAACACTAACTCCCCCCCCTTGCCAGGCCTCGCCCCCCTAGGGGTGGAAGGCTTCGAGAGACTCAGTCTGAAAAACGTGTTCAGAAAAAGTAAATTTAGAACAAGCCAGTGGGGCTAAAATCACAAGTTAACCAACCTGCGCTAGTCGAGTACACAGGGACGGGTGTGCAGGCTGTTCACACCTGCCGCTTTCCTTTCTAATCCTGAGAGTCAACCAGCCTCAGGGAAGACTTTTACAGATTTGCTCCTTTTCCTGGCATGTTGAACTTAAATCAACATTACAGGTGTTTATTTTGTAGTGAAAAAGGAATTCTCCAATACCATGACCGAGGAGTCTAATTGGAGAGTTCAGATCCGTGGAGCACCAAGGCACCTAAGCAAAAGTCAGCCTTGTTTTCCATGTCACCTGCCAGGCGTCAAGCACACATCTTAACATCCCTGATACGCTGGGTTTACAAACAAGGGACCTTCCAAATTCTTCCTCTCAGCCTGCAAAGTGAGAAAGCCACAGAACCAAAGTCCTGCCGGTTTGGTGCAGCATGTGGAGTCCATGCCACAGTCCAAGAGGGAACGATCACCCCAAACCTGAAAAGAAGATGTTCAGAGCCCCACCACCACCATCACCCTTCCTGGGTGTTTCCACCTTTCTACTGTTCAGGGTAGTGCCACCAGACCCCATGCCATTCCCTGGACTGTGTGCAGTCCTCCCAGAGGCAGAGGTGTCCAACGCCTTACCTGCCTTTCGTCCTCTGCATCCATCTTCTGCCCTCGCAGCTCCTCCCAGGTGAATGCTGCCCTGAGGATGGGAAAGCCTCCACAAACAAGACAAACATCTTGTTAGTAAATATGGCCTTTGCCCAAACCACACCCTGTGCACTGCTCCGATCCCCGTGAACTGGTGATGAAATGGCCACACGACACAAACGTTTGAAGCGAGATGGTGAAGGGTTGCAGTGGATACGGTGTGGGGGGAGGGGGCCAGGGCTCCTGGCCCGCAGCCTGGTTGGCCCCTGTCTTGCAGGAAGTCCAACAAGGGCGCACGGTGCCGGAGGGGGGCTTCAAGTACACGAGGGGAAATGCACTGCGGCTGGGATGGCTGCACACGGATGAGGACGCGCGGGGACTGGATGGAGCTGAAGGACTGCGTGGTGAAAGGTTTTACCTTGGCCTTTTTCTCTTCTTTTTGAGAGCACTGAGCCGGAAGGGACTGGAGGAGTGAGTGTTAACCAAGCCTGCAAGGTCGACTCGGGGAAGGGAGGGTGGAAAGAGTGGAGACGCTGCACCGAGGCCGTCTGACTTGCCTTCCTTCAGGCTGAGGATGGACCCCTCCATGCACCCGACTGGCGAGAAACGCCCCTGCAAGCCAGGCCGCCATTCTCACTGTAGCAGGAGCATCCGTGATTCTGAACACCTCGTCTCCGGGCTCCCTTCTCCCCCCGGCCTCCAGGCAGTGCTGGCTATTTTGTTCAAACTCACAGCCCTGCAGCTATCACAGTGCCCAGCACTGCCAGACCAATTCCACGTGGTCACACATCTACCTTCTAACCAAAGTGTCCGCCTGAAACATCAGACAGAGAAGATCCCAATGTCACAGCGTTCAGTCCCACTCACCAGCTCACGGCTGATTCTGTGTCCATTACACTCGGCCTCCTCGGGCTGTGGTAACATGAGAAGGTCGTGGCCAGGTGACCCTGAACTTCAACACATGTGCTAGCATCCACGATAAAAGTCTCTGGAGACCCCATCAGTAGGTTGAATAAGAACAGGAGGAAATACTTTCCCCAAAGAAGAGTGTTCTCCTTTTACAAATTTTGAGCTTGGTTTCAAACCAAAAGGATTTTACGCATGTTCCTGGGGAATTTTTAAAAAGCCCCAATTCCAAAGCAGAACCCTTCAGAGGGTGGACGCAAAGCGGAATGCCAGGGAGTGGTCACATCCACAGGCAGTGCTGGCCAAGGTCTGTGCCAAACCAGTATCTTCAGGGTCATTGAAAATATGACAACTTTAAAATGAGGGAAACGAAAACCGTTAACTAGATCCAACTGTTTACTCTCTACAATTTGGAAAAGCAGGTTTGTCTTGAGCCCTGGACAACATTTTATTAACAGGAGCTCACCCAGGAAGTGTAGCAAAACCACGCACACTGAGTGCACATGTCTACATGGGCCTGAGTGGGAAGCAAACTCAGCAGTTATCGGATGAGTCCAAGCGGTGCAGGAGGTCAGCTGGAGTCGTTTAGAACCAAAAATACACATCAGATGTTCATACTTGCTGTTGGAGAAGGACCACCTTGCTGAGTGCTCTGGGTTTAACTGCGTATATATTTATAGCCTTCCATGCCCTAAAAACCGCTTAAGGTGATTTCCAATAATAGATAAAATTTAACACGATAAATCAAATAAAGATTAGCAGATGGGATGGGGGAAAGAAAGTAAGGCCGTGCTATTCCCATGACCACAGCACATGGGAGCTTCCTGTCGCCCTGCAGGGTGGCCCAACAGCCTGCTCTCCAAGTGTCAGACCGAGAGCACGATCTCCCCGGAGTGGGCCCCATCTGATGAGGCACATCTCGCTCAGACGGGAAGTACAGTAACTCAGTTCCACCCCTCCCCCAAGGCAAGGTGAGAGAAGTCGCAGGAGAGGACGTCTCAGGGAGGCACAGGTTGTGGTCCCCATGGGCAGAGTGGCCAGACGCCGGAGCAGTGGCCATCAGCGTTGTACCACAGTCACCTCGTGTGGAGACCCAGTGGCTAAACTCAGAAGAAAGCCGAGGTCTCTGACTGACCTCTGACTGGGGAGCTGGGTCCTCTCTGCTTGGGACCCCCACCTTCCCCAGGGTGACACCAAGAAGAGACCCTCCCCCAAGGCCCTCAGGGGCTGCACAGCACGGTGTGAAATCTACACGGGGAGACCAGTCCCTTGTGGGTTTCAAGGACTGTGACGTGCTCCTGGTGGTGGGGCAGGAAGCAGAGTGCAGTTGCCACAAGCTCTAGAGTGACCCACCTTCAGCAGCTGGATTCCTGTATGGCCTTAACAGTGCCTTGTCATAGGGAGTAGGGAGTCTTCCCGGACAGAGGACACATTGCGGGGAAGGAGCTCAAGAGATTCGCCCTCTGCGAGGCCATGCCGGGTGTGTGACCAGGGGCACGTTGGGAAGCTAGTTCTTCTACAGGAGCTATTTCTTCTTCTGGTGTGCGTCTGTCCCCTGGGCAGACTTTCACAAATACCCAGTCTCCCAACTCCTCCATGTACCCCACCAGCAGGCTGACCCGGGGAAGCAGTGGCTGTCGAGACCACGATCTATATGCCCTCAAAGGCCCCCATGCTTGCCAACACACTTCTTCGGACACTGGGGTCTTGTGTCCCAGTACGTGTTGAATACAAGCTCAGGCAACAGGACGGAGCAAACACGTAAGCAAGGCTGCCCTTTTGCCAGGGCCTGTCCTGTGGGCATCCGATATAGAAAGTGTTCTATTTGCCACAACAACCATTGGGATAGAAATTAGCAGAGCTGGGCTCCACATACAGGCCATCTCCTCCACACGGCGGGCACTGATTACTGTGAACGAGTCACCAAGCGCCTCTGCCCAGAGCGCTAGGAGGGCAAGGCCATAAACAGTCACCATCAGTGGCAGCTCCCGGGTAGTTTTTAAAGTGACCGATTAGTTAGAGATCAGTAATCCAATGCTGGTGTGATTGCAAGCCCCACAATCAAGCTGAACCCCGACTCAGGAACAGCATAAAACTAAACTGACCCCAACAAAAGGACATCTGGTTTGGCTGTCAGAACCTCTAAAAGACACAACTAAACCTTGAAATAGTAGAACAGATGAGTAAGGATTGGTTGTTTTCTTATAAAAGATATATATATATATGTATGTATGTATGTATTTTTATGAAAGGCATGGCCAAGAAGCTTTGGAAACAGGTTTTACTAGGGCCTAATATAACAATTACATTAGATTTCCCTACAACCTTTCACGAATGACTTTAGTATATAAAGTAAACCTCGGTGGTAGAGTTTAATCATAGGGTGTTTAACACTCAGCTACCACGTAGGCTTTAAAATATGCCACGTCTACAGGACATCATTGGGCATTCCTGTCCTGGGTGCAAAGGCTTCTTTCTGACGCTGACTTGTCAAATTGTTTCCTACAAGTGGTCTCTGGCTATTAACTGAAATAAGAAACATGTCACATGATAAAAATGAGGCAAACAATAGAAAGCATCATAAAGAAAAGCAAACATAGTTTTCAAAAGTCTAAGAAACCCAAAAGGATGTATATAAATATGTATAACTGAATCACTTTGCTGTACAGCAGAAATTAATACAACATTGTAAATCAACTATACTTCAATTAAGATACATAAATTGATTTTTTCTTAAAAGTCTAACAAACCCAAAGCAATTATGGTATAACCAGAATGCAACACCAAGTTGAGTCAAAGAATGGCACTCCACTTGGCCCATTACATTGCTGTACCTTTGCTGAAATCTAAATGGAATGGGATTGGATATCTGTTCCACGGCTTTCTTCTACCACTACTATAGGTGGTCTCAAATAGTGCTGAGACCTTCATCCAAGGGCACACTGGGTGAGCTCACTGGTCCCCACCCACCTCCAGTCCTGAGGAGCAGGACTTGCTCTGTGCCCCTCGCAGTCCCCTCAGTCATTTGCATGTGCATCTTTCTCCCCCCAAACCAGGAGGTCTTGCAAAGCGGGACAGCCCAAGTTGGCCAGCATGCTGCATGTGCACAGCCACAGTAAACACTCGATAAATACATCAGAAGAATTAAACTGACATAAAATCATCTCAGAAGTTCTAATATCTATAAAGTGAATTCAGTAGAAATGGTCGACAATTCTCTTTAAAAAAAAAAAAAACGCACCATACACAACACTGTAAATCAAACATACTTCAATTTTTTTAAGTTTTTTAAAAAAAAAAACAACTGCCACCGCCCACAAGAAGGTGACCAGTGTCACAGGTTCCAGTATCCCCAGGCCCGTGGCCAAGCACTCTACCCACCCTGCATGGCACGTGCATTATTCATGGCTGGGGTGAATGAATGATTGATTAAACATTCAAACTTTTCTTTTAAATGCTCTCACTTTAAAATACCATTCTTTTGCCTTGGCAATTTCCATGAACCATTTTGTACAAATATGTAGAGATGGATTATTCCCTTGGTGTAGATTACTACCGTTGGTGTGCTCCCAATACGTGTGTCTTGAGTTGCTTTAGAGAGAAGGGGAACATCAACCCTCTGAACAAGAATTTCTTCAATGAGCAAGAAGAGGTTTCATTGTTGTACTTAAAGCATAGAATTGAGGCAATGTACACTACTGAGTAGCTAATTACTACCAATAATTGCTTTCTAAAGCTCAGTCTTTAGTGTTTGGCTTGCTAGTCCAAAGATATCCAATAGAGAGATTTGAATGAAATAAAAATGAGGCATTTTCTGATATCACTATTTAGATTAAACAATTCCAGGACTGCCAAAGCAATATAAGCTCATCACCCTCAGAAATGTAGCTATTTCACAGACCCAGTCCTAGCTTTCTGGTTCTCTTCTTCAAGGTGACTTGAAATTGGCATTTTTCTAAAGGTACACGCTCTACTATGAATTTTTTAAAAACAATGTTCAAAAACAGAACTGACCCTCAAGAAGTTTAAAATCGAGTTGATGTTGGAGAATATATAAACCTGTTCAAAACCACTGACACCTTAAAAGAATTGGTCAGCTTTCTAAATGACTACTCCCTTTAAGATTTCTACTTCCAATTCTATGCATTTTATTCTCTAGGTATACTGTTGGAAATTCTCTCTGACATCTTGATTTTCTTTTTAAAAAGAAATAACACAGTTCAGTAGATTTTAAAATATCAGTCTGGTCTTAGAGTTTCATTTATTAAAGAAGCAAACATAAACACTCCATTTGTCTGCAGCTTAATTATAAAAAGAGCTTAGAAGTGGAGAGTGTCCTTCAGGGGGTTTGTATTAAGACACACATGTCACAAACATGGATGAACACTAGAGAGACTTGAAACAGTGGGTCCTGACTACCTGTCACCAGTCGCCTGCACTCAAGGGGCAGACTTCCCCTCTGGAAATTTCTAGTTGTTAACCTCAGAAAGCATTCCTTTCCAAAGTAAAATCACAGGAGTCCATTTTCAAGAGGGCTTACCTGGTAATTTGAGTCCTCGTACTGAAGTCAAGTGACCTCATTGAGCGAAGAACTTCAATGCACCCCAAGTACTGCAAGGGGAGAAAATGTAAATCATGAGCACGGAGAACTGACATGAAGAGACAATTCCTAACTACAACAAGGCCATTTTGGGAGGCATACACATTTCTTAGCCACATTTTAACTTTTTATTCATGGTGACACTTGGTTCTGTTTCTATAAAAATAATAAAAGTAATAACTCATACCCATCAGCAAATACCCTGAGTGCTGACATTTGACACTATGCTTAACTTTTCTGAAACCCATTAGTATTTTCACTTTCTTTAGAAATACATTTTCGAAAACTTTTGTCATGGTATAACTAGCATGCTGTAAAATGCAGAAATTTGTTTTTTTCAAGATTTTTTTTGATGTGGACTTTTTTTTTAAGTCCTTTTTTTTTTTTTTTTTTTTTTTGTGGTACGCGGGCCTCTCACTGTTGTGGCCTCTCCTGTTGCGGAGCACAGGCTCCGGACGCGCAGGCTCACGGGCCCAGTCACTCTGCGGCATGTGGTATCCTCCTGGACCGGGACACGAACCCGCATCCCCTGCACCGGCAGGCAGACTCTCAACCACTGCGCCACCAGGGAAGCCCCTTTAAAGTCCTTATTGAATTTGTTTTATGTTTTGGTTTTTTGGCCGTGAGGCATGTGGGATCTTAGCTCCCCAACCAGGGACTGAACCCGCACTCCCTGCATTGGAAGGAGAAGTCTTAACCACTGGACTGCCAGGGAAGTCCCCAGAAATCTTAAATGTGTAAGTCAATGATTGTTTAAACATGTACCTGTCATGTAACCACCACCCAAACCCCAACATTCCAGCAACACATTTCTAGTCCTTTACAAAGCTTTTAAAGAAAGAATGAAAACACTATAATACCAACATTTTGGCCAACATTAAACTTCATTATTTAATAAATGTATTGTGGGTTATATGAATGAACTATAGATTAGCCCCAAAGGTGCTTTAGTTTGGTTTACCAGAAAGACCTCTTCTGCATTATTTAACATAAATTTTCAGAATTTCAACTTACACATCTAAATTTGTAGCTAAATTTTTTATCAGTTTTACACGTGAAAATGTATGTGTATATGGCCACAACTAAAGATATAGACAAACCACTAGAGTGGAAGGGATAGAATATTTGTGTTCCAAAGCCCTTGGGGAGTTTGACAGTACAGATGTTTTATACCAATGTCTTTAAATTTAGACTTAGCAGGAAGAGATCTCATGGTGTAGTACAGAAAAGACTGCATTTGAATTATTCAGAAAGCCTCAATTTGAGCCTGACTCTGTCATATATTCTTATATAACTTTAAACTTCTCTGAAATGTGTATTAATCTAACCACTGCACAGTCACAGAGTTTTTTAAATACTGTCACCTCCATCAGTTATGTGGGTACCATGAATGGTCACAGAGACATAAGAATTAGACGACCACTAACATTGCAGAGTCATGTGATTAAAATGACAATATCACAGAATCATGTGAATACAAAGACTAGCATCGCAGGGTTATATGACTACCTCCACCACCAGAGTCGAAGACTTATACAACATCATCACAAAGTTACATGAATACCATGACCAACATTGCAGAATTATGTAAATGCTACAACCATGTCACAAGTCACATGAAAACAATGAACAACAGTGCATGGTTATGTGACTGTCACCACCGCTATTATAGTTGTGTGGATGCCATCACCACCACAGCAGAGTTATATGACGACCACTGTCACTAAGGTATGTGGAGACCACAATACACTTTACCGAGTTATAGGATTGCCACACCCAACACTGTCACAGTTATGTGAACATCACAACAACATCCCAGAGATAGGTGAATACCACCATGAGCAACATTACAAAGTAATGTTAATTATTTCCACCAAAGTAATTACTTCCACCAAAGTGGCAAAGTTGTGTCAGTATCTCTCAGAGATATATGACTACCATCACCACCACCATTTCAGGGTTATGCAAATTCCACATCCATGGTCACAGGCTTAGGGAAACCCCATGACCACCGTTGCAGATGTGTGAATATGACATGGCCACTGTAGATCGTCTGATTACTATGCCCACTGTCACAGAGTTATTGAAGACCACTTTATAACATTGCAGAGATATGTGAATACTACCAACACCACCACAGCATAATGTGAATTCTGTAAACGCTCTCTCAGTTATGGGAATATCACTACCTCACAGTGATATGTTAATGCCAACACTACCATTGTCATAGAGCTATGTAAGTTCCATGACCAAGTCCTGTTGTTATCTAAATTACACCATCACCACCAACACAAGATATGTGAGTAGCACCACAAATGTTGCACAATTATGCCAACACCATAAGAAAATAATGTCTTAGGGTTATAGGAATACCGTGATGAATTTCACAGCATCTGTGAACACAACTTCCACCAATGTTGCAGGGTCATGTGAATACATGACCTTTGCCACATAGTTATTTGAATACCACCTGTTGGGTTACACCCTACAGGCCTGCAAGCCCTGCACTTGCACAGCCTCAAGACCCAAGAAAGAGCTCAGAGTCAGTGACAGAGACATCAACAATTTAATGGATAGGGGGATCTTACAGGTCTGAAGCAAGGTCCTAGAGTGACAACCGGCCACGTGCAGCAGAGGGCAGGCAGGACATGGCAGTAGTCTTCACTCCCGGGGGAGAGGGAGGTTACCAATTATAGGGGGAATTGACATCAGGTTGGCAATCAGTTACCAGGGAAACCAGCAGAGGAGCACATCCCTCACTGCCCCTTTGATAAGCTGTCACAGTGGAGGTGCCCTGATCTAAATCTTAGAATGATCACTAGCTGGGGCTGAGGGCAAGTATGTAGGAAGGTCAGTCATGTGAGTAGGGTGTAAGTGAAGCAAGTATTGGTCAAGCAGGGAATGCACAGAGAACCAAAGAACAGCCATCTTGGGTTGCCCCATCATACACCACCTCTGCCCCCACCATGGTAGTATGTGAAATGTGAACAGTTGGCCAACCACAGAGCCATGGAAATAACATCAGCAACAACATCATAAAATCACATGAACACACATACCACAGTTGCTGATTATGTGTATGCAGACATCCCCACCATGACAGGGCTATGTGGATACCGTGACCAAAGTCACAGAGCTTTGGGAATAGAGAGCCAATGATGAGGTTATGGGAAGACTACCACCAACGAAACCATTGAGTTATGTGACTACCACAACCAACACCACATGTTGTATAAATACCATAACCAACATCCAACATCAGCTGAATATCATCAGCACCACACTATCGCAGTTATGTGAATATCATGGCCACCACAGCAGAGTTATGTGAAGACCACCTGCACCTACATCACAGAGTAACCAATAACATGACCAGCAGTGCAGAGTTAGATGAATACTATCACCTTGATCATTGCAGTCATGTGAATACCTCCAACAACAACTTTGCAGAATTATTTGAATAACACAGCCAACTCGGCAGGGTTATATGTGACTACAACCAATGTCACAGATTCTTGTGAATACCATCACCACCACTAACGCAAAGCCACGTGAATCCCCTGACAAATGTAGCTGAGTAACATGTAGACTAACTTCTCAGAGTTATATGATTACCACCACAACCTTCACAGACAGGTCAGTACCTCCACTGTTGTCACACTTATATAAAGACCATGACCAACTTCAGGGAATTATATGATGACCACCACCACCACGTTTGCAGTGCTATGTGAACACCACCACCAACATCGCCGAGTTGAGTTACCCTCCCAAAGGGCTGTAGCAATTTGTCCTCTCAGCCCCATTGTCTAAGAAAGTGTATTTATCTATCCTTCATAACAGTGGACAGCAACAGTCTTTTGAACCTTTGCCTCTCATGGGCAAAGATTTCTTTCTTTACTTTTGTTTTAATTTGAATCTCTTTGATATCTAATAAGATTATGTAGTTTTTTCATTTGTTTATTGGCTATTTGCACTTCTTTTTCTGTTAATTGACTATTCATATCTTTGGCCCAATTTTCTATTAAGTTCTTTATCTTTTTCTTATAGATTAATGTGATATTAATCTCCCATTCAGTCATTTTTCTTTTGATGGTCAGTTTCTACATTTTACCTAAAAGAATTGTTACTGTAGAAATATGGTAATAATTACTGTGATCACATGTCTATCCTTTTCTGTATGGCTTTGGAATGCCCTGTCTTACTTAAGAAGGTCTTGTGTCCCTAGATTCTTATTATATTCTCCCAAATTTTATTTTAACAATATTTATCATTTATTTATCTATACGTTCACTTTAATGTTTTTCATTTACCGTTTTTATCGATTTGGTATTTTTCTATACAGGCTATGACATGAATTATAATACTAGCCTCCAAATGGACTACTACTTATATCAGTAGCACTGATTTAATAATTCATCCATGTCTTCCTGGATTGATGTGCCAATTTTGTGGTATACCAAAGTCCTATTTCTGTATGAACTTTTACCTAAACTCTATTCTATGTCATTTGTCAATTTCTGTGTCTCTTGTATATATTTTTCCTTGAGAACTTTAAGATCATTTTGTCAAGTTCTCCTGCCCTCAAGAACTATTTGGATTACGATCAAAATTTCATATATTACCTTGAAGAGAATTACATTTATTATTAATTTTTTGTATCCATAAACATGAGAGTTGTTTCTATTTCAGATATTACTTATCACCTTTAATAAGACTATCTGATTTTATTATATATATATATCCTACACTTTTCTTCTTCAGTGTATTCCAAGGCATTATTTTCTAAGTTTTGGTAACCACAGGGAATGAGAGTTTGATTTTTCCATCCCATGTCTACCTGGTTTTTACTACATAGAAAATTCAATCAGTGGGCTCCAGAGATGTACAAAACTGAATTGTGAAAGCCTGGGCAATGGAGCCTAGAAAACCTCCCAGAACTGAAGACAACCTCCTAATGCCAAAGAGATTAAAATACAAAAGAGAGTGTACATTCGTGGAATTTAGATGCAGAAGTCCCTGCATCAGCCTCACAGGAATTCCAGGAAAAGAAAGAAAAAAAAAAGTAGAGGGAAAGAAATATTTAAAAACAAAGAGAGTAAAATTTATAGTGTTGTAGGGAGGCTACAAGGCTCAAGAAGAAATATGAAGAAAGATCCACTTTTTTCATATTTCAGTACAAAAGGACCAAGAGAGAAACATCCTGAAAACATTCCATGAGGGGGAAAGAAAATAGGTTACTTACAAAGAAAGTTCTCTTTCAGCATCAAATACATGAAAACAAACAACATCAGAAGACTGAAAAAGAGAAGTACTAAGCCAAGAATCTTATATCCATCCAAACTACCATTCAAGTGGGAGGGCAAAGCAAAGACTCAGAAAGTTAACCACCCACAGATGCTCTCTGAAAGAATTATTCCAGGAAAACAGGAATACAAAAAACAGAAGGATGTGGGCTACGAGAAACAATGATATGAAAAGAATCAAAAAAAATTACAGGTACAACTTATGCCTTAATAATTATTGATGCATAACTCCAAATATTTTTTTACAATGACAGGGAGCTAAAATATCAGAAGACCTCAACATGGCTGGTAGGGGACAGATAAAAAAGAGTGGTTGAAGAGGATGAGAGAAGCTTGCTAAAGGCAGTTGTGTTTTGTGAAAGTAGGGCCAGAACTAATTCTAGGTAGCAGTAGAAAAATGTAAAAAATTGTGTAAAAAATTGTAAGCCACTATAAAAATAAGAATGAAATGATCAACTTCCAAACTAAATAGCCCCAACAGCAAAAAGAAGGAAAAGAATTAAAATGCACAAATGAAAGGGAAAGAAAAAACATTAAACAAAACATCAGTGATAGGTCCAAACACCTCACTGGTCACAAGAATCATGAATGGATGAAACCCACTAATTAAAGGTCAAAGACTTTCACACTGATTAAAAATATGTGTGTACTGATGAACCCAGTGGCAAGGCAGGAATAAAGACACAGACATAGAGAATGGACTTGAGGACATGGGATGGAAAGGGAAGCTGGGATGAAGTGAGAGAGTAGCGTCGACATATATACACGACCAAGTGTAAAATGGATGGCTAGCGGTAAGCTGCTGCATAGCACAGGGAGATCAGCTTGATGCTTTGTGACCACCTAGAGGGGTGGGATAGGGAGGGTGGGAGGGAGGCTAAAGAGGGAGGGGATATAGGGATATATGTATACATAGAGCTGATTCACTTTGTTGTAGAGCAGAAACTAGCACAAAACATTGTAAAGTAGTTATACTCTCAATAAAGATATAAAAAGGATATATGTGTATTAAATAAACTGACAAAGAAAATACTAAGAAGATAAAACAGATTCAAATCAGGCAAATGCTAACAAAAGAAAGCAGGGAAATAATATCCCATTTACAATCAAAAGAAACAAGAAACATGAAATAAAGAAGAAATTTGTGAGATTAAGTTGAAAAAAAACTTTAATGAAGGATGAGTAAATTTTTTAAAACCTGCTTATATGGAAAGACATACCATGATTTCTGGATTGGATGATTTAATACTAAAAACATGCCAATCCTCCTCCAAATTCATCTATAATTTCACTGTGATGCCAGTTAAAGTCCCAACAGGACTTTACCCCCAGAACGAGAAAAATTAATTCCAAAACTTATATCATAAAGAAGCATCCTTAAGAACACAAAGAAATTTCTGAAGAAAATAAAAATGAAAAGTAACTGGTGAAAATTATGTGATATTGACATGGGAATAGATAAATCATGCAAGAGACTAGAATGGGGCTGAGAAGAAAAAGGTATACAGATCTGTGGGTGTCACTAAAGAAAAGATAAGCCAGTCAGCAAGTGTGAGGATTTGACTAGCTGTACATTAGGAAAAGATCTATCTAGACAGCCCTGCCCACAGCTGTTGTGTATGGTGTATAAGGTGTGCGTTACGTATGAAAGGCATGCCCTCTCCAAAATGCTCACCTAACCCCATGCACAAAAATAATCACAAAAGGATTAAAGAGCGAAAGCTAAGAAATAAAATTATTGAAACATTACAAGAAATAGAAAATTATATTTCTATCAAAAGACCTAAAACTCAAAGGCCACAAGTGAGCTCATGAAAATTAATCATTTTTGAAGAAAAAGACAAACGATATAAACAATATGAAAAGGCAAGTGAAAGACTGAGAAAAATCCAAAACAGACAAAAAAATTAAGCAAGCCCATCAACTTAATAGACAAAATGTGGGCAAAGGATACAAACAGAAGATTCACAGAGGAAGAAAGACAATTGGCCAGCATGCATCTGTAAAGACGAGTGCCCAGATGGATGGATCAGAGAAATTAAAATAACACCAGAAAGAGATACAATTTTTCACCCAGCAGAATAGTGAGTTGGGTGAGGAAGCAGGAAAATGGGCCCTGTCACACATTCTTGTAACACGTGTAATTTGGTGAAAACTTTTTGGAAGACTATTTGGAAGTATCCATGGATATGGAAAATGTGCTTGCCTTTTACCCAGTAATGTTATTTGTAGGTCTCTATTCATGCATAAGTGCATGAAATTGTACATGCAAAATATTCATTACTTCATTGCCTCTAAAGAGTGAAAATTTGAACCCCCTCCTCAAATGTTGATCAATAAATGTATAGTTAAACACTTAGGGCACATCCAAACTGTGGTTCCAAAGGCAGCCATTTTTTTTAATGATTTAAGCTTAGTCTCAAAAAAACACTGTTACTTCCTCCACATTTTACTAGTTAAAGCAAGTCACAGTGTCAGCTCAGATTCAAGGAGAGGGGACCACTTAAGGGTGTGAACAAAAGGATGCTTGGTTCACTGGGTCCACCTTTGAAGACATAAGGGCACAGAGAGGAGACAAAGATGGTGCAGATACTGCTGGGGAGCACAGTGGGAAGGAGGAATGATTAGGAAGGAGTATTATCCCTGAATACTTCTACATTATTTAGACATTTTATAACAAAAACATGTTCATTTATTAATCATACAATTACAAAATGAGGAAAAAATAAAAATATTTTCCACCAAAAGGAAAAGACCATGCTTAATAAAATTGGACCTCCAAGCTATGATGTAGAATTGATCACAGAGTGATCAAGGTCATCTGGTATCTCAAATTACAAGGGATCTGGAACAGCCCGCCTGAATCTTCTGGAGAGCTACCTTGTTCTGATAATGCAGTGGAAAGTGAAGTGGTTAGTGAAAACAGCCACACCTCTCGGGTAGGCTATTCCTATCATGGGCGTCTTTGAATTCCATCCCCCAGCCTCAGCAATTGGTCAAGGGTGGGTGTGTGATCCCAGGCAGGCCAAGTCACAGACCTGGGAGTTTTGGTGGAATTGCCTGGACTGTCTACTCTCTAGGAGTCACAAGCTCCAACACAGCTTCTGAGAGCTGAAATGATCAACAGTTAACAGTAAGTGTTCCTCAGTCCCCATACCTTTCTGGCCAGAGGAGGTTAGAAGAATTTATGAATAATTAACCCTGGTGATTTCTAGCTTCAGTGCCTATCAGAGGCCCCTTTCAAATTTCATTTGGAATTATGGTAAGCCCAGGCTTGTTATTTACAAGCATGGCCCATAAACGGGGATGCTGTCCATCTAGACGTGAAGAAAAGTCTATTATATCTTCAATATTTTGTTAGCCTACTGAGTAATTTGCCTTTTAGGCTTCTGGTACTGAGCAAAGAAGCATCTCTTAAATGACTGTAAAATGCTTAAGTAATCATTAAATCACAGTTATTAATAAGATAAGCATTTGTTTACTAACAACAGGTAACAAGACCCTACATCATTCATGACACAATTAATAAACACTTATCTGCACCTGTAGAGAGAATTTGAACAGGTATTGTGCCTTTGAAGACCTTACAGTTTCTGGTCATCCTTTGACAGCTACACCATGGGGCAGCAAAAGAAATGTGCCAGAGCCAGGATGAAAGACTAATTGCTAGGAAATTGAAGGAGAGACCACGAAGCACTGTCCATATGAACTGTTCATCTGAGGCAGTGACTCTCTATGTGTGGTCCCCTGTCCAGTAGCAGCATCTGGGAACTTGTTAGAAATGCAGGTTCCTAACTTACTGCAAGCTCTCTATGGATTCTGATGTCCACTTAGGTCTGAGATTTATCTGTATAAAGACTGATCTAACTTTCTGAACTTTCTTTATCTGATCAGTGTTGTATGCAGGCTATGTAAGTTCAAATCTTGGTTTTTCCATTTAATAGTTGAAGGCTTAGGGGTTTTTTTGTTTGTTTGTTTGTTTGTTTTTGCGGTACGCAGGCCTCTCACCATTGTGGCCTCTCCCGTTGCGGAGCACAGGCTCCGGACGCGCAGGCTCAGCGGCCATGGCTCACGGGCCCAGCCGCTCCGCGGCATGTGGGATCTTCCCGGACCAGGGCACAAACCCGCATCCCCTGCATCGGCAGGAGGACTCTCAACCACTGCACCACCAGGGAAACCCAACGCTTAGTTTTTTTAAATAAATCTCCCAGAGCCTTGCTTTCCTTAAACAAGAACGGTGATGTCAATATCTATGTCCTGAATTTGCCATGAGTATAAAACTCACCTGTAAAGTATTTCACATAACTCCTGGCACACATGTGGCTCAAGATACCAGTAATATTATTTGTACACTTCAGGCCAGGTTTCTAGGGTACCTTCATACATGGGGCTGAGGGCTCAGCTACAGTTCATACTTAGCTAAAAATGGCATATGTTTCAGTGTGTTTTATTATTTTCAAACTCCAGCTAACTTTGAGGGTCCCAGGACTTTGTGGCTTTTGGCTCCTGTTTTCTGCAATAAGCCCTGGACACAGCCCTCAGGTAGGGCCTCCGAACATCCCAAATCTTAGGAAACCGAAAGCATAACATTGGTAAATGGACTTTGTGAAAACCCAAGTTCACAATATTAAAATAAAGTATTTCCAATTGTGTCGGAAGGATTTCTTCAGGAAACAGAGGAATATGGGCAAACTGCACTATTATTAGCAATAATAACTTAAGAGCTCAGAATAAAATCAGCTTTCTGGATGAGAAACATTAAAAGCAAAAACATCTAGGGTTGGAGACAGAGTTCCTATAACAGAAATAAGTGTCACCGATAGAATAAGCTGAGCCAGCTTGTTCAAGAATTCAAAGAAAATTTTTTAAAAAGGAATTCAAAGAAATAATGGGGTGTGTGGGCAAGAATCCAGAGCCATCAGAAAAAGAACTAAAACTTACAAAGATCCTGAAAGAAAACTCAATTCATTCGGGACAGGAGGAAACTAAGGGAAAATGTTGTGCCTTCAATATGTAAGAAAAGAGTGGTAACCGCCGATAGCACTAAGACAAAAGGCATTATTTTGTAAGAGGGTCTTGATAAAGACGTTTCTTGGCAACTGTGTGCCTGAGCCAGCTACAAATGAACGGAAAGGGCAGGAAGCCAAAAATGAGTTGGGAAAGATTAGTCACAGGGCTGTCACCCTCCACGGGTTCTGATGGCTGTCGCCTTACCCGGAGAGCCAGGAGCTGCCATCTCAGAGGTCTACAGAGACCTGGAGACCCAGAGCCTCGGCCGTGAGTGTCTAAGGACAAGGGGGACATCGGAATTGTCCTAGCAGGTGTGTTTTTCCCTGCCCCACCAGGAGTTTTAGGGAGTGAAGGGGTCTTGGAGATGGGGACACATTTGGGGGCCAGAATTGCAAAACTTCCCCATGGGATGCAGGAATTTAAGGACCGAGGGACCGGGTCCTAGAACAACAGAAGACTGGACTCGCAGGAGGGCTGAGAGGCCAGGGGAGGTGTGTAGTGCTCACTGGAACCTGCCACTTTGAACCGACAACTTCCAGGCCCCGAAATTTATCCCACTCTTGCTGGTTGCTTGGGCCCTCCGGAACCTGAGGGGCAGAGCCTCTTGCATGGTTAGTTAGAGTGTAGTGTGCTTCACAAACTGGCAGGCAATATTCAGATTACAAATACACTCCTCACTCTTCGGGGAGAGGGAGATACCACTGTGCCCACCCTCAGGGCATTGAGAAACACCCAGACTTTCAAAGCTGTGCCCACCCTTCTTGGGCCTTCAGGGGCAGCTGGGGTTGTTTCCTGAGCCCTAGTGCTTGTTCTTCAGGACCATGGGCAGATCTGAATTTTCACCATGAGGATCCATCTGCAAAGGACGGTATTTAAAGAAAGATAGAGTCTAGCTTGAAATTCCATGAACCTGAGTAATAGAAGGGTAAACCATAAAAAAAAAAAAGTCTGCAAATGTTAAAAGAAAAGCAGGGCAATATTGTCTTTTTTTAAAATAATAATAATCTAATAAATGCCTTCTTTTTCCTCATATTTTCTCTGCCTAATCAAACACACATCCACATTTCTCTCTCTCTCTCTCTCTCTCTCTCTCTCTCTCTCTCTCTCTCTCTGTGTGTGTTTATATTGATAAAGGATATGACACGATACACACCTGGCATGCCACAGGGAGTATGCTGAGGGAAAGAAGTGGCCTCGTACTTTGATGTTATATCATTAAGGATGGTTGGATTTTCACGTGTGTGTGTGTGTGTGTGTATGTAACAAGTGCAAAAAGAGTAGATGCATTCACCTTATAATAAAAATATGTTTAATCTGTACAACCACATAGAAAATAATTTTTCTATACATATAAAGAGGCTCTGTTCTTTTGCTCCAGAAACTTCATTGCTGAAATTATAAGGAATGGGTCTTAATGACCCTCACTCCTAAAAAAGCTTCAGGGCCTCCCTGGTGGCGCAAGTGGTTGAGAGTCCGCCTGCCGATGCAGGGGATACGGGTTCGTGCCCCGGTCTGGGAGGATCCCATATGCCGCGGAGCGGCTGGGCCCGTGAGCCATGGCCGCTGAGCCTGCGCGTCCGGAGCCTGCGCGTCCGGAGCCTGTGCTCCGCAACGGGGGAGGCCACAACAGTGAGAGGCCCGCATACAGCAAAAAAAAAAAAAAAAAAAAAAGCTTCATACACAAAGATGCTTTATCAACTATTATTTACTACAAGAACAACAAAGACACAAACTAAACACTCCTCAGGAGATGAGGGTCAGTGTGGTGAAGCTATTGGATGGACTATGTCATCATCACATATTTATGAAGACTGTATAAATACTGGGAAAAGAATGCAACATAGTCAATTTTTAAAAACTATATAGTATGACAATAACCAGGTCTTTCAAAAGCTACATATAAAAAATGGAAGTAATTATACCAAAATGTTAATCATTAAGAGCAAACATTTATTAAGCACTCACTATGTGCCACACACGGTGCTGACCAGTTTGAGTGGTGATTCCTGCAATAGCCCCACACAACAGGTGCTATCACTAGCTCCATTGTACAGTGTGGAAACGGAGGCAGAGTATGAAGAGGGAATTTCCAGGACATACCCAGGCGACCACCAAACACGTGAAGATATATTCAACTTCATTGGCACTCAAAGCTATGCAGTGTAGACCACACCAAGAAATTGAAAATTGGCAAAAATTGAAAAGTTTAATGACATTAGTGTTGGTGGAAGTGAGATGAAACAGTGCTTATTTACTGTTGGTGGGACCATAATTGGTACAAGCATTTCAGAGAATGCCTCAGAAATTTAGATGTGCACTCTTCTCTTTTGATTCAAAACTTCTCTCGTGGAAAATTACTCGAGGGAGATTCTCACACATTTTAAGAGCGGACATGTGCAAAGATTTTTACTGTGTGATTGTATTAGAAAGAAATTAAATCATGGTTGATCCAAGAAGTAATTTTTTTTAATGGATCTGTTTTTGAAAAATTCCCAAGGCAAGTAAAATAATAATAATAATAGTAATAATAATAAGAATAAAAACTTCGGGAAAGTATGATACCATTTATGTTAAAACTGAAAAAGGAAAACCCACAAAACTACATATTCCTAGTAACATGTATGTCTGCATAGATGCATGTATATGCACAGAGAAAAAGATCTGCAAGAACAGGCAGCAAACTGGTAACTGCAGTGATCACTGGGAAGGAATCTTATACCTGACTGCTGTGAAGAGGGACTTTTGCTTTTTCACTCTATGTGACATAATTTTTTTCAGCAAGAATGTACCCATGTATTACTTATGCAATTACAAATGATTACATAGCTAAAGGGCAAATGAAATAAACCATGCTTAGAGTAATGGTTCTCAAAATTGAGCATACGTTAGAAGCACCTGGGCTTGTTGAGCCCAGAGTGCTAGGCCCTCCCCATTGTAGAGTTTTTGACTCAGTAGGTCTGCGTGGGGTCTGATGCTGATATCTGGTCAGAGGCCACACTTGGAAAACCAGTCCTTAGAAAGGTGAAATGCTGATCTTACAGGGTCACAGAAGAGCCAAGATTTGAACCCAGATCACGTCATATCGGACCCTAACTCTTGATCTCAATCACCTGCTGCCTAGGGATATCTTTATGTTGTGGGATTAAAGGGGATTTGTTTTTTGACCATTTTTTAAAATATATATTTTAAATATACTTATTGGGTTTTTAAATATAATATCAATCATCCTGAAAATCCATAAACAATACTTTCTATATTTTCCAAAGTTCATAAGTATTCATTGCTTTGGTAATTTTTTAAAAATTACATAACAAGCTCCCTTTGTCTCAGTGAAGCATCTGACAGAGACAGGGACTTCCTGGTGTGAACCTGAGCTGAGCTCCGAACAGGACTTAGCTCTCTGGGGTGGGAGACGA
Organism: Mesoplodon densirostris; assembly: GCF_025265405.1. Lineage (NCBI taxonomy): Eukaryota > Metazoa > Chordata > Mammalia > Artiodactyla > Ziphiidae > Mesoplodon > Mesoplodon densirostris. Next base: position 115,553,373 of record NC_082666.1, on the reverse strand, counting down.
GCTCTCACTCCATTTATGATGGGCACGCAGAGCTGGCAACACATATCCTTTCCCTAATAGAAGGGCATCACCCCAAAATACAAATAGGCTTAACTAAGCCAAGGAAATTAAGAAGGAAGTGCATTCATATTATGAATGAGAATTCTTTTCCTGTTTAAAAATTGATAAAAGTTCTGGATGATGTTAGCTGCCTGCAGGCACACTGCAGCCTCCCCCTTCCACTCAAATCCCCAGTACTGGCAGAAGAGCTATAAAGAATAGGTGAATCCCTAATTACAATGGAAAGCAGAAGAAGGGGCATATCAGTGGACCAAACACTGTGTGCACAGCCGAGGACTGACACAGGAGCAATGATAAGCACAGACAGCATCAAGAGGATGTTGCCAAGAGAATGCCTTGTTCAGGCTTCATCCTGGTTCTTGAGCTAACTGCTTACAGGGGGACTCTGATTACAATGACTGACTTAGAGTAATCAAGACCACACCTAGAGATGGGCACAGTTCCTGAAATCCATTGCTGCTACATATGTGGAAAGAGCAAATGGAGACTGAGGAATCAACCACACTAAACACCAACGGTATACAAGTACAAAGACTGGGGATGAGGAAAAGAAAATTTAAAAGACATTGAAGATAGATTCAGACATTTCAACACCCATCAATATAAGATGCAGGCATCAGAATACAGAGAAGTAATAGAGAAGACCCAATTTCTCCCTTGAAATGTTCCAACAAGTACTAAGCAAGATTAAAAGAACAGGGAATTCCCTGGTGGTCCAGTGGTTAGGACTCTACGCTTCCACTGCAGGGGACATGTTCGATCCCTGGTCAGGGAACTAAGATCCCGCAAGCCACACAGTGCAGCCCCCCACAAAAAAAATGACTAAAAGAACAAATGAACAAAAACTCCCAAGTCTTGGTGTAATGTCAGAACGAAGATAAAGAAGAAATTCTAGAAAGTTTGGGAGTTGGAGATGAACATTCAATTACTTAAAAAAGAATTAGACACAAAAATGTGAAGGTAGTTAATGCCTTCTGAACTGTGCACTTAAAATGGTTAAAATGGTAAATTTTCTGTTTGTATATTTTAACACAGTTTAAAATACATACATACATGAATACATAGATAAAAGAATGAGCAGATGGACAGCAGACCTCTCATCCACAACTTCAGATACAAAAAGACAATGGAGCAACATCTTCAAAATTCTGAAGGAAGATAATTTTTAAACCTAGAATTCAACACCCAGCTAAACTACACTGTGGAGGGGGACAGGAGGAGAACATTCTCAGATGCACATAGATTCAGAAAGTTTACTGCACAGAAACTCTCTTGAAAGAATTACTTGAGGTTGTACTCAGCAAGAATTAAAATAAATCCTAGAAAAAGAAATGGGAAATAGGATGCAATATTTAATAATCAATGAAATTAACTGTTAAGTCTAAACATCTATGGCTGCATCTTAATATAATAATAATCTGGAACTAAAGTTCTATGTAGGCATGGAAGGTAGAAGGAGCATAGCAGAGGGAGGATGGCAATGAAGAGAAATGAAAGGTGGTGAGGCTCTTGTCTCCTTTGGACTAGAATACTGACTAACTTCAGATACTAAAGCTAGTATTAGCAAATACCAGTTTAAACCGTGCATTATATTTTAAGGTAACTTCAAGGGGAAAATACATAAATGAAAGGTGATCGGTTTCATTAGTCATCAGGTAACTGCTCATTGAACCACAATGCACACACTACACACCCACCCTAGTGGTAAAGTGGAAAATATAATATCAAGAGTGGGGGAGGATGTGGAGCAACAGGAACTCTTTCACTGCTGGTAGGAGTGTAAATTAGGGCAAACACTTGGGAAAACTGTTTGGCATTTTCTTCTGAAACTGAATATGTGCATACCCTGTGATCCAGCAATTCCACTCCAAGAGAAATAAATCCATCTGCCACCAAAAGAAATGTATGAAAATATTCAGAGTAGCACTATTCATAATAGTCCCAAACTGAAGGAAAACCAAATATCCATCAATGGTGTAATGAATAAATAAATAGTAATATATTCACAAAATATAGTGATTGATGGTACAGCAATGAGAATTGGAAGAACCTCAACTATATGCAAAAGCTTATCTCTGTAATTGACAAAGAAGACTCTTCAACCACGTCATTCGTTCTCTAAATGTTGGCAGAGCCCCCACTCTGTGCCAGAACTAGTCTAAGCAGATGGTAGGATACCAGCGAACAGGATAGGTGAGGTCGTGCACTGACTGAGGGTCCATTCGAGTCAGGAAAGTAGGTAATAAATATAAATAAATAATTGTTCTATCCTTCACCTGCCTTTTGGGCCTCATGCACTAACTCCACACCCATACTCCTAACCAAACCGAATTTTCCATCACCACCTTCTCCACCCCACCTTCTCACACCTCCCGTGTCCATATATGCAATGAACTGCTGCCTGCAATCCCTTCTTTCCTCCCCTCCCTTCCACTTCCCCTTCTCAGATCCCCTCCAATCCTTAACGATCCACATCAAATATCAGACACCCAGAAAGTGCCCCTCCCCCCTCAAGTAATAACATCCCTTATTGTATGAGAGCGCTATTTGTGTTCTGCTGCCATGGACCTCTTTGCCTGTTTGCATGATGCCTTTTCACCATTTTATCACGGCACAAGGCTTTGCACAGAAAATGTAGCAAAGTTACGCTGCCAAAATTAAAAATGAAGAAAAGTTAAACCTTTAGGGCTCTTTGTCATTGCCATGCCATCCCTCCCTATCAATTCCCTCACATCCCAGGATGCCTCCAAAATGTCGAGTTAGTGCCCTGCATCATTGTCCCCTAACCTAGTGCAGGCTCCAGCACCCATTTACACATTTTGTCACCCAGAAGAAGCTGCAGGATTGTGTCTCTATTCCTCTTTGCATTCCTAATGCCTCACCTGGAATGGGTACAAAATAAATGTTTGGTGAATGTATTCACTAAAGGTTAATGAAGTTAAAGATGCTTTCAACATCCCTCCAGTAATCAGAACTAGAAAGCTTATAACACTTCATTTGATAATGCAGAAATCTCATGAATCACAATTTTTTCATTAACTTTTCATTTCACTTATTAGCACCAATTTACAATGGTTTGTGATATGTAATGTACTTGAACATTCTCTGATTGTGTTTCCCTGAAATTATTCTGGAATGTAGATATTTGACTGTTAAATAAGCCTTTTCACTTAGCTATATTAATCCAAGTGAATGTCTGAGACTGTATTTTAAGTTAAAGAACAATACGAAAAAACAAGGTGGGGGACGGGAATGCTGATCCTAGCAAAGGAAGAGAGGAGTAAAAAGCACAATAAATATTTGTGACAATATTCTGTAATTATTTCAAAATAAAAAGTTTTTAAAAAATATTCAGGAATGGAAAAAAGCAGACTATAATACTATTGCTATAAATTTCAACATTTTCTCCAGTTTACCTAGGTGTCAATTTTTCCCCATCTAGAGCAGTATCCTGGAAATGGATACAGGTAACATTCAATTGGGATTACAGGTGCATTTCCTAAAAGACCAGCAAATTGATAGTTTTCCAATTGAATCACATACTTAGTTTCCCAATGACTAATTACAATTTTTAAATGAATATATATTCTATGAGTTAGCCACCTAATCTCTAAGCCTGTATGTTAACTGGCATGTGTTCTTTTAAGCCGAGTACGCCATAATGACACAATTCAACATGAATTTAATGCTTCTATGTGCCAAGCACTACGATATAAAAATGAACAAGAAAAACCACTGACCTCAAATTTCACTCCTCTGTCTTCCATTCTTTTAAAAGCATAAGAAGACAGTTCTAAGAAAGGCACATGTCACTTTTGCTGGCTGGCGAATGACAAAGCCTTGTGAAGCTCTGCATATTTCTGCATTCAGCTCGATAGACAAGAGTGGACTTTGGATTCATACTGCCCTAGGTTACAGACCCACCTCGTGGTTGTGTGAACTGCAGCAAACCACTGAGACTTTCTGAGTCTCTTTTTCCTCATCTGTAAAATGGGATTATTGTGAGAAATACACGAGACAGCATGGATTTTAAACAAATGGCATTAATTAAGCCAGTCACAATGAGTGAAAGCTACCTATACTATATTCAGAACACTGACTATTCATCCACAACACACTCCTGTGATAAGTATTTCAATTGGCTTTTCATAAAACTTGTACCAATTTATACATCAGCTCATGGTGTCTGAGAGTACCTTTCCCCTCCCTCTTTGCCAACTCTGCAGTATGTGAGTTATTTTCATTTTACTATCTACCTGAAAATCATAATTTTTACAACGAACTTCATTGCCTCGGAAATGAGATTTTATTTACATTTTAATGCCTAGTCTCTTTCACCTAATCTAAGGAAATAATGAGGGGCCCATCAGAAAAGGCATGGCCCCTCCACACCCCGCTCCTGAGACCTTTCACGCTGTGCCCTGTTATCTAAAACACTTTCTTCCTTTCTTCACCTAGATGACTGCTCTGACATTCAGACTTCACATGCTTGATGAAGTCAAGTCCCCTCTTCCCTCTGGCTCATTTTATTTAACATACCCACATTTTTAGCAATTCTGTTTGATTGAGATATAATTCATCTGCTATAAAAAGTCATCCTTTGAACATGTACAATTGTCAGTTTTAGTATATTCACAATATTGTACAATCTTCCCCACTATTTAACTCCAGAACATTCTTGTCACCCCCAAAATAAACCTGGGTAGAGACTCATTAGCAGTCTCCACCCTCTCTCCACCCTAGCTCCTGGCAACCACTAATCTACTTTTTATTTCTACAGAGTGGCCAATTCTGGACATTCTATATAAATGGAATTATAAATATGTGCCCTTTTGTGTCTGTCTTCTTTCACTCAGCATGTTTTCAAGTCTCATCCATGTTACAGCACGTGTTGGTGTTTCATTCCTTCTCCTAGGTGAATACTATGCCATTGTATCCATTCAGCAGCTGATGGACACTTGGGTTATTTCCACTTTGGGGCTATTATAAAGAAAGCTGCCATGAACATTCATGTAAATTTTCATGTGAACATATGCTTTCAGTTCTCTTGGGTGTATACGTAGGAGTGGAATTGCTGGGTCATGTGGTAACTCTATGTTTAACATTCTGAAGAACCACCAAAACTTTTTCCAAAGCAGGTGTAGCATTTTACATTCCCATCAGCAACATATGAGTTCCAATTCCTCCACATCTTCACCAACAGCACTCGATATTGTTTGTCTTTTTAATTTCAGCTATCCTAGTGGGTGTGAAGTGATATCTTATTGTGGTTTTGATTTGCATTTCCCTAATGACTAAAGATGTTGAGCATCTTTTCATGTGATTACTGGCCATCTGTATGTCTTTTTTGGAGAAATGTCTGTTCAAATCCTTTGCTCATTTTTTAAATTGGGTTATTTTTGTCTTTAATGTTGAATTATAATAATTCCTTATATATTCTGGATGTCAGTCCCTTATCAGACATATGAGTTGCAAATATTTTCTCCCATTCTCTGGTTGTCTTTTCACTTTCTTGACAGTGTCCTTTGAAGCACAAAAATTTCCATTTTAATGAAGTTCAATTTATCTATTTTTCTTCTGTTGTTTGTGCTTTTGGTATCATAGCTGAAAAATGATTGCCTAATCCATGATCACAAAGATCTACTCCTATGTGTTTTCTAAGAGTTTTGTGGTTTTAGTTCTTAAAGTCTTTGATCCAGCATGAGTTTATTTTTATATATGATGTGGGAAGGGGTCCAACTTCATTCTTTTGCATGTGGATATCTAGTTGTCTTAGCACCATCTGCTGAAAAGACAATTACCCATTGAACAGTGTTGGAACCTATGTCAAAAATAAATTGATCATAAATGTATGGATTTATTTCTGGACTCCCAATTCTATTCCATTGATCTATATATCTATACTTAGGCCAGTATCATATTGTCTTGAAATCAGAAAATGTGAGTCCTCTAACTTTTTTCTTCTTTATCAAGATTATTTTGGCTCTTCTGGGCATGGCTGCATTTTAAATTATTTGATTAGTTTTTAAATTGTCTTTATTTGATTAGCTTATTTCATTTGTTTCTGACTTCCTAACCAGAATGTAAGCTCTATGAGGCAAAAGACCACATCTGTTTTTTTTTATCCCCAATTTGTACCCTCTGCAACTGTACAGGGCCTGAGTATAAACTCAGTGCGATTTACTGAGTAAATGAATGAATGATTGAATACCCAAGCTTTTATAGTGATAAATATTGGAAATAGCCTAAATATTAAAAAATAAGAAAATGTTTAATTAAGTTATAATGCTTTAATGGAATAGAATATTATTCAATCATTAAAAACAATGTCTTCTAGGGAATTCCCTGGCCATCCAGCGGTTAGGACTCCCTTTCACTGCCAAGGGCCTAGGTTCAATCCCTGGTTGGGGAACTAAGATCCCACAAACCACACAGTGCAGCCAAAAAAAAAAAAAAAGTCTTCTAATAATATTGAATAATTTGGAGAATCATTGAACCTGATCTCAATTTTGCATAAGTAAAAATAAAGGCTAAAAAACATCATGGAAATCTTAATAGCAGTTACTATGAAAATTGTGATTACAGGTAAGTTTAATTTTCTTTATTCTTTTCTCTAGTTTCTACTTTTTCTGCAGTTAGCATGTATCACTTTCGTAAGAGAAAGCTAAACATTATTAACTAGAAGTATCCATATTTAGTAAGGTTGTGTACAGACTTTGGGTTTTGCAATAATGGTCAGTGAATCTCTTTTTAGGATTTTGTTGTTAGTGGCACCAACCCCTAGTGACTTGAATGGCTTCAGGTTCTATGGAGAACTGGCACATGCGATGAACTGTTCTCCAGGAAATCTGAGTTAAATATATGGGGCATAAAGTACACTATAAACGAGCTCCTGCTTGAGTCTCATCTCTGACTTGGTGAATCATCACTCAGCAACCTGTGAGAACCCAAAGGCCCAGGGCAGGCTGTGAACTTCACCTCTTTCACCCAAATCCCCAAATCCCCATTGGGTGACCCCAATGGTGAGCACATGTAAGGGCTACTATACCCACTATCAAATAGAGTTCAAATGTCATCAATTTATAGAATGTGTGGCAACTGTTTTTTTGTTTGTTTGTTTGTTTGTTTTTTAAATTTTATTATTTGGCTGTGTAGGGTGTTAGCTTCGGCACTTGGGATCTTCACTGCAGCATTCAGGATCTTTTGTCGCGGTGCGCAGGCTCTTCATTATGGCGTGCGGGCTTCTCTAGTTGCGGCGCATGGGCTCTAGAGAGTTGAGCTCAGTAGTTACAGTGCGTGGGCTTAGTTGCCCCACGGCACGTGGGATCTTAGTCCCCTGACCAGGGATTGAACTTACATCCCCTGCATTGGAAGACGGATTCTTAACCACTGGAGCACCAGAGAAGTTCCTGTGTGGGGACTTTAAATTCAAGCAAAATTCTGTTCCAGAAATTTTAGGTTTGAAAAATCCTTTAGAACTACTGAAGTTAGCTGTGGCCCAACTATCTTAGCAAGTCGATCACAAACCCTTGTGTTCAAGAGCTACTTCTCTACAAATAACAAATGTTGGAGACAGTGTGGAGAAAAGGGAACAGTACTCTACACTGTTGATGGGAATGTAAAATGGTGCAGCCACTGTGGAAAACAGTATGGAGGTTCCTTTAAAAACTAAAAATAGAGTTGCCATATAATCCAGCAATCCCACTCATGGCATATATACAGAGAAAACTGTTAATTCAAAAAGACACATGCACCCCAATGTTCATAGCAGCACTATTTATAAGCCAAGACATGGAAGTAACCTAAATGTCTGTCGACAGATGAATGGGTAAAGAAGAGGTGGTAAATATATATCTATGTATAGATATAATGGAAAATTACTCAGCCATTAAAAAAGAATGAAACAATGCCATTTGCAGCAACATGGATGGACCTAGAGATTATCATACTAGGTGAAGTAAATCGGAACGAAAAGGACAAATACCGTATGATATCATTTATATGTGGAATCTAAAATATGACACAAATGAACTTACTTATAAAACAGAAACAGACTCACGGACATAGAAAACAAACTTATGGTTATCAAAGGGGAAAGGGAGTGGTGGAGGGATAAATTAGGAGTTTGGGATTAGCAGATACCAACTATTATATACAAAATAGATAAACAACAAAGCCCTATTGGATAGCACAAGGAACTATATTCAATATCCTGTAATAAACCATACTGGGAAATAATATATGATATATATATACATATATATGCATATATATATATATATATATATCACTTTGCTGTACACCAGAAACTAACATTTAAATCAGCTATATTTCAATTTTTAAAAAAAGAGCACCTTCTCACAATTTTCAAGTCAACCATGCCCACTCTCCCACTTATATAACATGGCATGTAATTCTGTCTGGTATTGCTATGAAATAATTTCAGGTTCCAAAATGATTTGATTTAGTGATGCTAAAGTTAAGATTATTTGTTATGTGTTTGTATATATATATACATATTTTTTTAAAGGAAGAAGGTTTACTGACTACAAAGAATTGACATCATTTTCTGTACGGTAATCAAATGAGTCATCACATCTGTACATGACGTTCTTCCAAATGAATGCGAAGATGCTATTGATAATGCTATTGATTTCCCAGAGAAAGGTTATATTTCAGTAACAGAAAGGCAAGAGGACAGACCTTTTTCTTAGGCTTGCTCATTTTTCCAGACAGACATATAACACCTTCTCTTCTCAGAGAGTATTTGGCATATGCTCTCTCTTGTGTATCAAATTAATTGCTTTGAGATTTCTCCTCCAAGGAGTGGAGCCTGGTGATAAGTGTTTTGCTGCTTTGGTCTACCTCCTCAAGGACTTTCTTAACCACTATGGGTTTGGCCAGATCTTTGATTTGGTTTCCCACATTTCCAGATACATAATCTTTAGACTTGTAACCTTTGGACTCACAAGCCCCATCACCTCGATGAGGGGACAGTAGGTCTCGATTTCTTGTTCCAGGTGGACTTTGATGTCCAGGAGCTACTCGTACTCCAGTTTCTGGCCCTCGGTCTCCATCCTGACCTGCTGTAGCTGTTCCTCCAGGGCCCCGATCTGAGCCTGGATCTGGGCCAGATGCACACAGTAGGTGCCCTCGGTCTCTGTCAAGGAGCACTCCAGGGAGTGTTTCGTGGCTAGGAGAGACTGAAGTTCAATTTCCAGCGTTTGGGCTGAGGTGGTGGTTCCCATATCCTCAGAGATCTGCTGTTGCAGTGAAGCGCTCTTTTCATTGAACCAGGACTCGGCGTCCCTGCGGTTCTGCTTGGCCAGGGCTTCATACTCAGCCTGCATGCTGTTCAGCAGAACCGTGAGGTCCACACCGGGCTGTACATATTTGAGAAAAGAAAATTCTAGATTTCATCAATTAATTTGCCTAATCTACTTTATATGAGATTTGGTATCCTTAAAGTTATATATTTATAAGACTTCCTGTAAAAATAGCCTTGAGTTTATTGAAATGTTACTGCCCACACAAGAAGAATGGGTCATACTTAACAGCACTAATTTTGCCACTATCATAGCTTTTTTTAATTTAAAAGTTCATGGACATAAACTAATAAATGGTGGCAGAAGTCAGAAGAGTGGGTACTCTTGGATGGGTCCTGACTGGCTGGGGCACAAGGAAGCCTGGGAGCACCTGAGAATATGCTTTTGGTCTTTGTCAGGTACTTGTGTGGGTGTGATGTATTTGTATATATATGGTGCTCTTTGAGCTGAACATTCAAGGTTGCATGGTCTACTATGTAGTCAACAAAAAGAATAAAAGATCATTGCTTTTAAGAAAACCCTCGGGCTGCCCTGGTGGCGCAGTGGTTAAGAATACTCCTGTTAATGCAGGGGACACGGGTTTGAGCCCTGGTCTGGAAAGATCCCACGTGCCATGGAACAACTAAGCCCATGAGCCACAACTACTGAGCCTGTGCTCTAGAGCCCTCAAGCCACAACTACTGAGCCCACATGCCACAACTACTGAAGCCCGTGTGCCTAGAGCCTGTGCTCTGCAACAAAGAGAAGCCACCACAATGAGGAGCCCGCGCACCACAACAAAGAGTAGCCCCCACATGCTGCAACTAGAGAAAGCCCACACACAGCAACGAAGACCCAATGCAGCCAAAAATAAATAAATTAATTTTTTTTTAATAAATTTATTTTTGGCTGCATTGGGTCTTCGTTGCTGTGTGTGGGCTTTCTCTGGTTGCGGCGAGCGGGAGCCACTCTTCATCGGGGTGCGCGGGCCTCTCACTGTCGCGGCCTCTCTTGTTGCGGAGGACAGGCTCCAGACGCGCAGGCTCAGTAAGTTGTGGCTCATAGGCCCAGTTGCTCTGCGGCATGTGGGATCTTCCCAGACCAGGGCTCGAACCCGTGTCCCCTGCATTGGCAGGCAGATTCTCAACCACTGTGTCACCAGAGAAGCTCCTAAATTAATTAATTTTTTTAAAAACTTAAAAAAAAAGAAAGCCCTCAAAGTCATTTTATTTTTAATACTCAACTTCTTCTGATGAATCATGTATGTTCATTGTACAAAAATTTGGAAAACACAAACAAGCATCAAAAGATGAAAATCATTTCTAATCAACCCACCAGAATAACTTGGCTTTATAATAAATGTTGTTTGAAGCCCTGTAACAGCTCAGTTTCTGTTCCCTGGCTTATAGGGCAGCTGTCAAGCTCTTTATGAGAACCTATCAACTTCAACACTGACACTGGAAGCTATGGCCGCATAGACACCACACACCCACAATGCAACCTGTTTCCAGCATCCATGCTGCTTCTTCCCAGCAGCAAAAACCAGTTGGCTGATTTTCAAAACCAGTTACTGGCAATTACCTTGTTATTCACCCTCCATGACAAAACCCATGCTGTTCATACTGCAGCCCCCAAGAAAATGTGCAGACGCTGTGAAGCTGAGAACCCAAAATAGGCACCAGGAAGCAATCACTTCCCAGCTTTCATCCCATCGAGTCTCAGCCTCACGTTCACCTCGGTGGCATCGAGAGCAGTGCTGCACCAGCACATCCATCTCCTGGAATGGATTCACATGTTAGGAGGTTGAGCTGACACAGAGTTGGAGTTATAATCTTGTGGTATGACGGTACTCTTTCTTGACTAAAGCAAATGAATAATCAATCTCTTTGACTGAAGACAGAGGTCATCCCTGACTCATGGAACTTTGGAGAGGTGAGCTCCAGATTCAATAATAGGGACACAGATGGCTCAAATAGCATACTTTCAGGAAGCCTCTGTCACCTGCCAGGCACTGTGCCGGTTGCCCTATTAATGTTCATTCACTGCACTCCTCCTGACTACTCTATAAGACGATGCTGTAGTCACCCCCATTTCAGACAAGGGACTTGAGGCTCAGATGCACCTCTTCCTGGTAGGCATCACCCTGTGGAAGGGAAAATTAAGAGTTAAGTAGAGTTGTCTGTCATGTGTCCAGAGAACCCGGGGTACCTGCTGTTAAGAGTAAAGCCAGAAATGTGTCTCCGGTGCAGTGGCACAAAGGTCACATGACGTGATGAGGTAGATGCCTCAGGACAGTCTTGTGGGAATAAATGGGTTGTATGTTGAGAGAGGTAACAACCCACTTTCACTTTCCCTATTTCCTTCATCAGATTCTTTTCAGCTCCCTTACAGGGAAGAAATTAGCCATTTGGTGCCATAGGAACCCTATGGCTTAACGTTTCCTTAGCTAGTGCGACAATTCTCTTTTAATCTTTCATCTCACGGGGAAAATTATTAATACAAATGCCATATAGGCTTTCATCAGAAGAGCCAGGATGTCATTGTAAATGTTAGCTGGTGGCGTGTGTCATCCATCTCATTTACGATGAGGAAGCTGAGTCAGAGAGAGGAAGTATGACTGGGGTTTGGTTAAAAGTAAATCACTGTGCTTCATTTCATCTGAAAATCACAGCAACGCAATAGGCCACATCTGCTATTCAAAGTCAAAGGAAAAGATGGAAGAAATATTCCCAAAATACATATGGGCATTACAGCTAAAGCCCTGTTCTAGTTCATGTGTAAAGGAGGCAAAGCTGACCAGCCCTCTTTATCCTATGGAGTGTGTCTCCATTCACCACTCTCAACCTCACTCTGACACTGAACTAGCTGCTTGGTCTCAGAAGATACATTCTCTCACCTTGGGCATTGGTTTTCTTCACCTCTCACTATCTGAAAAAATAAATAAAAAGATTATTGGACAAGATGGCCCCTGAGGTCTACTTAGCTTCTCTCTGTGTAGGTGAACCCCTTGCAAGCCTAGTGCCAACAGCCACCTTCTTAGCCCAGCCAGCCTTCTTCTGTGGGCCCACTCACGGGCCCTGGAGCCCCAGTCTCAGTACTGGGCCTCCGTTTAATTGCACCAGACTGTATCTGGATTCCTGGCTTCGCATTCCACTCCTTGCCACACTCCCTTTGCCTGGAGCCCACCTCACTGTCCTGGCTCTTAGGGAGCTGCCGCCAGCCCAGGGTCTGGACTCTAACAAACTGAGAACAGGGCCAAGCTGTCTCGGAAGCCTTGTCAGGGCTACAGGATCTATTGAAATAACCCCTTCTACATTCCTAGGATTGGTGACTTGTATCTTCTCTCTTTTGATCTTTGTCAGTCTTGCTGGGTTTATTCATCTTATTGATTTTTTTCAAAGAAACAGATTTTTGTTTTATTGACTTTTTTCTATTGATTTTGTTTTTCATTACCTTGATTTTGCTTTCATCTTTGTTATTTTCTTATGGCTGCTTGCTTTGGCTTTATTTTGTTCTTTTTTAGTGTTGAGCTAGATAGTTGGATTATTGGTTGGAGAACTTTTTTCCAATGTAAGCATTTGTGGCTATATACTTCCCTCTTGGCACTATTCTAGCTGTGTCCCACATATTTTGATATGATGTAGTTTCATTTTCATTCAATTCTATGTATTTTAAAATTTTCTTTGAAATGTGTCCTTTGTCCCATGGATTATTTATAGGCATGTGGCTTAATTTCCAAGTGTTTGGATATTTTCCTGCTGTCTTTCCTTATTGCTTTCTAATTTGAATCCATTGTGGTCAGAGAACATACTCTGTATGATTCCAATTATTTTAAACTTGGTTAGATTTGCTTGTTTTATGGCTTGAGGAATGGTCTGTTTTGGTAGATGTTCCATGAGCACTTGATAAGAATGTTTTTTCTGCTGTGGTTTCATGGAGGACTCTGGATGTCTACTAGATTCTGTGGTTGATTATGATGTTCAGTTTTGGATATCCTTGATGATTTTCAGCACAGTAGCCTATCAATTGCTCAGAGTGGGCTGTGGAAATCTCCATCTATAATTGTGGATAGAGACAAGCATTTCTGTACTTGTTTCTACTATAAGAATTAGTTCATATTACTCACACGTTGTTGCACCATGCTCTTCTCAGCCAGCGATGCCTCTTTTCCAATAAACCATAATAAAATTCTAACTCACTGTTTTAAATGTCTGTATGTTACTGCATGGTTTTGAATGCATCAGAACTTATAGCACCACTGTATTGTGGGACATTCACTTTGTTCTATGGGTGGCATTATTCCCACTGATGATTCCACTGGCCTTCTTAATTGCAATTCTGAGCTTTGATGACAAAGGCTGATGGTTGGAAGGTCTCAATTGTTGAGTGGCCTATAGTAGGAGGGTGGGAGGGCAGAGGTGAGTTTACACTGGGCCTTTAGATAAAAGGAAGTGTGACTCTGAAAATCATCTGCTTGTAGATTATAACAAATAAGGCATAAAGAAAACCCTATCATCCTTTCTTGGAAAAAGGAGCAGCTGCATCTTAGACAAAGATGAATTTATCTCTGTCGTGTAGACATATGAACTAAGGTCCAAATTATTCTCAGGACAGGACAAAACTCTACAAATAGAATATACACCAACACAAGCAATTCCACCAAATTCTTTACATGAGCAAAATCTCTTAAATGTAATTTACAAACTAAGACGTAAACAGGTAAGAGAATCCAGGATATCATGAGATCAGGACTGTTGACTGAGTGAGAAATGTTTAGCTTGGAGAGGAGAAAGTGAGGGAAATATACCTCCAGCTCCCAGCCTCATGAAGGGAGGTTGCCTAGTGTAATCCAACAAGGACCAGCAATGGACTGGTTCCCCCCATTGAAGGGGCAGCATCCTGACTCCAAGGGGCTACAGCCCCTGTTACCGACAAATGGCAGCCAACATCTCAGCGTCCCTCTGACTGTGGCCAGTCTGCAGTGGAATGTCTTTCCCACCCCCCGCTAGTCAAATGCCGTGCCCACTCCCACCTCCAAAGTGTCTCTCACTCTGGTTCTCCTGCTTGAACATCCTCCATCCCTCCACCTACCCAGATCTGGACAATCTTTCAGGACCCAGAAAAAACATCCCACACCCTCTGAGAAGCCTTTCTTAATAACTCAAGCCACCACCAATCTCTCACCACGCCTTTAGCACCTTATTAAACATGATACTTTTTTCTTTCTTTTTAAAATGGAGCAGCTTTTCCTCCTCAACTGGATCACAAGTCCCTTTTGGAAAATCACCCTGTACCTCTTTGACAATCTACAATACCTTCCACAGGACAAGGCAAGTAATGGAGCCCTCAAAAAATACTTGTTGATACATTCATTTTCCCTCATTCTTTTTCATAAATCCACGTGCTTTAACTAAAGGTGGGGGCATGTGGAAGTGTGCAGGAGTTTAGCTTTCTGTTTGGAAACGTCCTGGTGACATTTGGCTATACAATATTTTACCTTAATAATGCTTATTCATGGCTCTCATTAAAGTTGATTCTCTTACTGAAACCCTTCTGTAATTAGCTTTAAAGAAAAAGAGCAATAAAAACAGAATTCATGGGTCTGCTAATAAGGCTTCTCATCTATGGAACAGCCTGTAAAGACTTTGGGTGGGCTGTGTCATACATGTCAGTTCATGGAAAGAGCAATCATCAAGGGATTTTTAAACAGAATGGAGCTCAAAATGTGCCTCTCTGAAGTTACATTCTTAATCACCAACCATATATAAATAGGCCCACAGGTCACCCTCCTCACCAGTCTCTTTTGTTCTGTCACATTCCCCAGTGTCCTACAGTCACCTTGATTCCTCCCTCTTCACATGTTAAGTGTTTATCACTGGCTCTTTCCCCAGGGAAGTTTTGGGAAGAGCCAGCTGACCTCCTTTTCCAGAATTCATGGCCTTCTATCAATCACACACCTGTAAAGCCCCCTCTGGAGAATGATTTCCTTGAAAGCAGGGACCATTTAGTCCATCTTGGGTTCTCAGGAGCCCCAGCAATAGGCATCCGGTAGGTTCCCACTTAGCATGGATTGAATCAATGAACACAAAGACAAACCCACAGGGCTATGGAGATCCTAAGAAGTGATCATTAACTCTGCTTCGTACACTCTGCTGCTGAGTCTTGAAAGCTAACAGAGAGTTATTTCAGGCCAAGATGGAGTGGACAGAAAGGGCCCAGAGCGGGAGAATTTGAGCTAAGGTCAGAGTTGCAACTGGTTTGGGGAAAACAAGCTGTTTCATGTAGCTGAAATATTGGTGGTTGAGGGGCAAAAGATGAAGCTCAAGAGCTAGACTGAAGCCAAACCATGAAAGTTTGTGTGTCATAATAAGGCATTTGGATTGACTTCTACAAGCAAAGGCAAGCAACAGAGAGCTTATAATTAGAAAGATGAGAGATATTTAGTTTACAAAGGTAAATGATTCACCACATTAATAGAAAAAGGGTGAAAATATATACTTATCTCAAATGCTGAAAACTAATTTGGAAGTTCATTTGGAAAACTAGGGTTATAGGAAATGTTTATTAACTTGTAGAAGTGTATATAATAGTAAATGTCCTCCTTTATAATAAGTACAGAAGACTGACTTTGTAGCCAGAAGTGAAAAAGTCACCTTCAATGAATGGATAAAGATGTGGCACGGGCTTCCCTGGTGGCACAGTGGTTGAGAGTCCGCCTGCCGATGCAGGGGACACGGGTTCGTGCCCCGGTCTGGGAAGAGCCCACATGTCGCGGAGCGGCTAGGCCCATGAGCCATGGCCGCTGGGCCTGCGCGTCCGGAGCCTGGGCTCCGCAACGGGAGAGGCCGCAACAGTGAGAGGCCCGCGTACCGCAAAAAAATAAAAATAATTAAAAAAAGAAGATGTGGCACATATATACAATGGAATATTACTCATCCATAAAAAGAAATGAAATTGAGTTATTTGTAGTGAGGTGGATGGACCTACAGTCTGTCATACAGAGAGTGAAGTAAGTCAGAAAGAGAAAAACAAATTCCGTATGCTAACACATATATATGGAGTCTAAAAAAAAATGGTTCTGAAGAACCTGGGGGCAGGAAAGGAATAAAAACACAGACGTAGAGAACGTACTTAAGGACACAGACATAGAGAACAGACTTAAGCATACAGGGAGGGGGAAGGGCAAGCTGGGACAAAGTGAGAGAGTGACATGGACATATATACACTACCGAATGTAAAATAGATAGCTAGTGGGAAGCAGCCGCATAGCACAGGGAGATCAGCTCGGTGCTCTGTGACCACCTAGAGGGGCGTGATAGGGAAGGTGGGAGGGA
Organism: Mesoplodon densirostris; assembly: GCF_025265405.1. Classification (NCBI taxonomy): domain Eukaryota; kingdom Metazoa; phylum Chordata; class Mammalia; order Artiodactyla; family Ziphiidae; genus Mesoplodon; species Mesoplodon densirostris. The sequence goes on along the minus strand of NC_082666.1, from coordinate 115,536,674 downwards.
GATGCAAGAGGGAGGAGATATGGGGATATATGTATATGTATAGCTGATTCACTTTTTTATAAAGCAGAAACTAACACACCATTGTAAAACAATTATACTCCAATAAAAATGTTAAAAAAATTTTTAATTTAAAAAATAAAAAAGTCACCTTCACCAACAGAATTGATTACTGTACTCTAGGTCCCATGAATGTAATAAGAAAAGAAAAGATTAATATTAGCTAAAACTTATTGTACACAGAGGCAAAAATATTTGCCCAAATAGGAAGATTCATGTAGAAGAATGTTCATTATTTTACAATCTGTGATAAATTGGGAACTATCTACATGTCTAACAATAGGGAACTAACTGAATAAGTATTAGCACCTCCTTGTATACGAATATTAAGCAAATGCCAAAAAGAATGAAGCAGAATTATAGGTACTAATATTGAAAGATTTCCAAAGCATATTAAATGAAAAGAACAAGTCACAGAACTATGTATGTAGAATACTTTGCTTTGTGAAACAGAAAAGAAAAAGAAAAGATAAAAGAAAGGAAGAAAAAAAAGTGTGTATGTGTGTGTCTGGAAATATAAATAACAAACAGGTGATGGTGATTACCTCTGAGAGGAAGAAAATTAGAAGGGAAATCAGCTGAAGGGAAACTTTGAAACATCTAAGTTAAGACTATATTATATTTTTTAGCCAATTTTAAAAGAAAAGTCTTTCGCAAAGCAATCATCTGAAGACCAGTTAGTTTATTGTAATAATCACAGAAAGAAATGGTGAAGGCATGAATCAGGACAAAAGGAAAGGAAAAGAAGATTTGAAACCCTGTTGAGCAGAAATGATAGTTTAGTGACTGAAAAGATGTAATAAGTTTAGGAAAAGGAGGTATTCAAGGATGGCGATGAGGTCTCAAGTTTGGGAAGCAGGTGACCAGTGACACCATTGACTGAGGAACAGAATGTAGGTGGGAAAGGTCATGAATTCAGTTTGAGACCTGTTTCATTTAAGAGGCCATGAAACAGTGGATGGGTATGTTGCATGGTCAGTAAGCAATACAGACCTGGGCCCAATGTATGCCACTGCCCTTTGACACATGACACTGGTCCAAGCCACCGTCACCCCTCCTAATTGTCTCCCAACTGCCTCTACTTTCATTTCTGCCTTTCCAATCTGTTCTCCGCACAGAAGATAGAATAATCTTTCAGAAACTCTCCAGTGGTTTCCCACTGCACTTGCCTGGTGCGGGGCCACCTCCTAGGTACCCTCTCCCTGACTCAATACACTAATTACATTGGATACTGTCAGTTTCTATCTCCTTCTCCTAGAATGCAGCACACACACACGCACACACACACTCATGCACAAAAACATCTGCACACCAATCCCAGCCATTTTCCTGGGTATCTAGGGCTCCACTTCCGTATCACCTCCTCAGAGAAGCCAACCTTGATTTCTGTATCTTCACTACCAATGCGATCTCCTGGTATTTTCTCTCATCTGGCTCTACTACTGACACTGAAAGAGCAGGAAGCATGCATATTTAATCACCTCTTTATCCCCAACTCCTAGCACAGGGCTACTAGCACAGGGCTACCCCAGAATGGCAATTCAATAAACACTAGTTGAATGAAATAATTGATTAGTATATTGATGGGGGAATAAATTAATAAGTAGAGGGTAAGTCTGTTCACAAATAATCAGAAATAAGAAAAAATAAAGAGGAACCTGCAGATGCCGGGAGTTTGGGAGAAAGATTGTGAGGTGACAGCGCCAGGTGAAAAGGAGTTTTTGATTTTATAATTAGGGGGTCACCAAGGAACCTTTTCCAGACACTGTCCGCGGGTCGGGAGAAGCCAACTGTCTCATGTTGGTGTGAATAAGATGAGAGAAAGTGAAATGAGGAAGGAGGGGGTGGGAGAGGGAAGAAGGGATGCTTGGAGGGGAAGCTGTTTTAGGTACAAGAAGCCTAAGGACAAGGTCACAAAAACAAGTTATATTTTTTTAAAGGTAATACTCAAAACTCATCACTTGCTAATCCTTGTGTGACATGTTACTATCGTCCACACCCCTGAAGTTAAGACTCTGCAAAGCTGTGTTACTGCACATCCTTTCCCATCTCCCAGTGGCAGCGGGGCATAACTATTTATACCACAGGAACTGGCAAACCCTATAAATCATGACGTTTTTGTCCACAAAGCCAGCTGTTAATGTTTCCCAGCATACCCCTGCCCTGGGAGCCTTAACCAACCGATAGTACAGGAATGAGGATTGGGGCGGGGGGAGGCGGCGGGGTGGGGGTGGTATTTGCAATAAAAGGACAGGAGTTTGTGGGCCACACTGGAACATCAGAATCCCCTCTCCTGGCCATCATTTGATGACCTTTATTTTCTTCTCCCACGTGAGTAAATAAGTCTCTCTGCAAACAAGGTTATTATCTATTACAGGAGTTGCTACTTCCAGCGAAAAAATCACAGCTCAGTCCTTTAGATGGTGCAGCCACCGCCGCTTCACAAATAACCATCCATAAAATAGCAGTGTCTCCAGCTCAGAGACCAGGAGGAGAGTCTGGAGGGGGGCGGTCCTGAAGGAGTGAGACCAGTGGGACCAGTGAACTTGTTACGACTTCTGGTGATGACGTTAGGTGTGACACCATCATTTATCAGGTGCAGGAGGCCGTTCCAGCCTCCATTCTGGGCACACTATTACCACTGGTCCTATAAAGACCTATTTCACAGCTCTTCTGGTGAGCAGGGGTCAGAGTTCATCTGTCTCATATTCCAAGACCTCAGTTTGAGGGTTAGGCTTGAGGAATTTTTAAAGGTGTCTCCATATGGTGCCCACAGAAATGGTAAAGAAACCTGAGACTCTTCCAGGTGAGTTATTTTGTCATTTCTTCCTCTCATCTCCATTCTTCCAGAGAATATGAATCTCCTTAAGTGTTTGAGTCAGCTAGTGGCCACTCTAGATGAGACTCCAAAAGTTTGGGTACAGCCTGTGATGGTAAATTTCACATGTTAACTTGGCTGGGCCACTGGGTGCCCAGATACGTGATCAAAGATGATTCTGGGTGTTTCCGTGAGGGTGTTTTTGGATGACTTTAGCGTTCAAATGGATAGACTGAGTACAGCAGACTGCTCTCCCTAATGTGGGTGGGCCTCATCGAATCAACTGAAGGCCTGACTAGAACAAAAGACTGACCCTCCTGGGAAAAGAGGGAATTCCTCCTACCTGATGGCCTTCAAGCTGGGATAATGGCTTTTTCCTGCCTTTGGACTCAAACGGAAACACTGGCTCTTCCTGGGTCTCGAGCCTGCTGACTCACCCTGCAGACTTCTCAGTCTCCATCATCACATGCACCAATGCCTCATCACAAATCTCCTTCTATATATATGCACATCCTATTGGTCCTCTTTCTCTGGAGACCCTGGACTAATCCACTACTATAAAAACCGTTTGGGAGAAAACCTGTTCCTAAAAGGATCATCTGATTGCTAGAGGAGAACCCACCCAGGCCAGGAGGTAGGGTGGTCCAGGGGAGCCTGAGCAGGGTGGGTGTGGAGGTACAGCTCCCACCCCATCCCCTGGGGGTGCCCATCAGAGGCGTCTCCTGAATCCCAATATCATCACCTCTGAAGGAGAAATCACAGAGGCTGGCCCACCTCCTCTGCCTTGGGGACCACAGAGTCGGATGCAGGGTTGTTCCAGTGCCTGTGACCCTGACCGCGTTCTGCCACACTTGGAACCGCTATTAAGCCTAATCCTGCAACTTACTCATCAGAACCTTGAGTTCTGCCAGTGCTGATGTGGGAGCCGCCCCCAGCTCTGCAGGATTCAGGAAGCGGGGGAGGGGTGCCGATGGCTGTGAGCTGACACCTGTAGAAGCTGGCTACCGGGTACCTTTTAGATCATTTCTCTTTTGTTTATGTTGATATGTTTTGTATGTTGTATGTATGTTTGAAAAAGTCCACAGCAAACGTCTACATTTTATAAAGAAAGGTTTACAAAAGAACCAGGTGAGTGACATCACAAGCGTGACATCTCTGCTGCCAGCAAGAGAAGGTGGCCGTTCAGTCTCTGCCTTTCGAGTCCATGACCCTGTTTCTCTGGGGGCCCTGGGGCCCATCTGAAGACAGGTCCCAGCCTCCGGAGGCTGCCTTTCTCTGCCTGTCCCTCTCAACATTCTTGCCTTTTAGAAATAATTCAGTGTTGGCGGAAGCAGGCTGTGGGGACTTCTGCTTGAACAGGCCTCTGCTCGGGAAGATCAGAGGGTCCAAACTGAGGTCCGGAGGGAAAGGAAGTGAGATGGACGTGCCAAATCCTAGGAGGTAAAGGGCTCTTCAGCATCCAACATGGCGCAGCCCAGTGGTCCCAGCAGGACCGAGATGCGTGCGTACACTGCATTCACCTCCAGGAGGACTGATGTGTCGTGAAAGGGGCTGGCTCTTCCACACAAAGAACTCTCAAAACAGTTATGTTTTCATTGTTTTCTCCCAAGAGGTAAAAGCACTGTTACTCCCTCTTTGGGGGAAAGCATAAGGGACCCCGATTTTATAGTGTTTCTGCTGAAAACCAGGCTAGGGCTAGTTTTCCATCAACAGAGCTAAAACTGTGTTGTGGTTTTTCAAGATGTTTTTAAACAGAAGGTTTCTATATGGGCCAATGGTATTAGAAATGCTGAATATTTGCAAAGCAAAAAGCAATAGGATTGAACCTGGTCTGTCGGTCCCTCTAGAATGCCAAACAATTATATTTAATGGAATTTGATAAAATAAAGTCTGTCAGAAGGATCCCAGCAGAGAGCACTACTGGTGTGAAGTTGGGTAAAAGTCAAGTTCCACTGAGTTTGCAGGTTTGGTACAAGTATAAGCTCTTAAAATTCGGAAAGAAATCTTTGCTGTTTTTTCTGCCCATTCAATAGACAGGAGTGAGGAAATGCTCTTCTGAGGGGCCTTCACTTAAGGAAAACTACACATTTCAAATGACACACTAGGATGGCTTCAAGTCTAAAGTAAGCAGCCAGCGTTGGGAATTCCCTGGCGGTCCAGTGGTTAAAACTCCACGTTTCCACTGCAGGGGGCGCTGGTTCGATCCCTGGTGGGGGAAGTAAGATCCCACATGCTGTGGCCAATAAATAAATAAGTAAGTAAGTAAATAAATAAATAAATACATACATATAATAATAAATAAAGTAAGCAGCATCGTAACAACAAGTTCTTTGAACATTCTTTCTCAGAAAGCCTTGGCTTTGAGGGGTTTCAGATATTCTGATTCTGTTGGGCATCAAGAGCACCAGTGATAAGGTGAGGCTCCAGTCCCTCAGCTCTCCCTTCTCTGCAGCTTCTCTTCCAGCATCTAGGTTTCCCTAGAGCTCCCACAGGAGATGAGATCATGGCTAGAAACCCAGATCTCCGCTGGAAGGTGGTGGAACTTGCCAGACCTCTCTTGTAGACAGGTAAGGCAAGTCTGAGCCCAGAATCCGAGGGCCAAAGACCATGGATGCCCTGAGCTGCCATCATCTGCCAGAGCAAGAGCAGAGGCTGATCCGAGCCTGAGGCACCACACAGAGTCAAGAGGATGCAAGGGGATGCCCGCTCCCCAAGAGCAGCAACTGGTCCTCTCCTCCCAGGCATATCAGGGGTGCACACGGCACCTTCTGCCCACCAAGGTGAAGAGCACAGCATTGCCTGAACCATGGAAACTCAGTCTTTGGCTTGGCATCTTGCTGGAATCCAGTGGTTCTCATGGAGATTCCTGGCCCCCCCACCCTCCAAGTTTAACTAGTGCCGTTCTGTTTGTTTTAGGGAAACCTCACCAATCCTAGTGCTGGGAGGCACAGACTGACACACAGCAGCATGCCACCCCCGTGGGGGGTGGGGGGGGGAGGCAAAACCACATGGGGACAGAATGATTTGTTGTTTCTTTACCTCAACTGAAAATCAATACTTATGAATTTACAGGACCAAAAGCAACTTGTAAGATTATTGAATGATTGCACACCCACACACACACACCTCCCATGGTCAGCGTCCATCCTGTTGTGCACTTACACACACACACACACACAGAGTTAACATCCACCTACTCAGTAGGCCATTCTTACACTTAATGCCTCCCACCATAAAGACATTCTTTATCCACTGCATATTGTAGATTTTTTATGCTAAAATTCTAATTCTTTTCTTGTCCTTTACCCAGGAAATATGCACAACTGATCATTTCTTTCCATTTCATCTGAAACTGTCTTATTTCTTTTTTTTATAACGTCTTTATTGGAGTATAATTGCTTTACAATGGTGTGTTAGTTTCTGCTGTATAACAAAGTGAATCAGCTCTACGTATACATATATCCCCATATCTCTTCCCTCTTGCGTCTCCTTCCCACCCTCCCTATCCCACCCCTCTAGGTGGACATAAAGCACCGAGCTGATCTCCCTGTGCTATGCATCTGCTTCCCACTAGCTATCTATTTTACGTTTAGTAGTGTGTATATGTCCATGCCACTCTCTCACTTTGTCCCCCCTTCCCCCTTTCCGTGTCCTCAAGTCCATTCTCTACATCTGTGTCTTTACCCCTGTCCTGCCCCTAGGTTCTTCAGAACCATTTTTTTCTTTAGATTCCATATATGTGTGTTAGCATATGGTATTTGTTTTTCTCTTTCTGACTTACTTCACTCTGTATGACAGACTCTAGGTCCATCCACCTCACTACAAATAACTCAATTTCGTGAAACCATCTTATTTCTAAATTAAGTAATTCCATTTAACTTCATTTGCCCTTGGGTATTTTCATTTAAAATGCTGAAGCCTCATTGTACTTCTCTCTGAACCCCACAAAACTTTCTGGGCAGCAGCACCATGGGGTCTGGCCCTGGCCCGGAGAAGCACACCCTGATACCGCGGTGCAGCCCAGAAGCCCCGTTCTTCCAGATGCATGAGGTGCAGGAGCAAGGAACTGCCCCAGCCATGACACCACCTCCTCCCCCATGCCACAGGAGCCTCGCTGAGCTTGTGCTCAGCCCACCCTCTACTTCCTGCGGCCCCATGTAAAGGTCCAGAGAGGCGGGCTGACCTCTTGAGCTCCACACTCTGAGGTGGCCAAGCGGATCTGGGGTCCCAGTGTTCAGGCACCCCCCAGACCCTCCACGTCCAGGCCACATCCCTGCTGGGAGACACGACAACCAAGCAAGGGGCTGCAGGCTTCACACACCCTTCAGGATGAGCCTGTTGGCTGGAAAGCCAGCCTATTACATGTTTTACATGTTTGCTGCCCAAGTGTCCCATTAGCACTACTTTGCTTCAATGATATTTATCATGTATTCCCCAAAAACATGACATATATTCAAAGACAGAACAGAGTGGTAGTGTAGAAGATCAAGAAATCTACTCTTTGTGAGATTAAAGTTTCATCAAACGCTTATTTTTTGGAATTATTGTCTCTTAAACATGAATATAAAAGCGATGAATGAAATAATCAGGTATTTCTGGAAATAAAACAGTTACTATTTTCTAATGACCCTGTCCAAAGTCATTACAAGTTGTGTGTGTGTGTGTGTGTGGTGTATGTGTGATGTGTTGTGTGTGTGATGTGGTGTGTGTGTGTGTATGTGGGGGGGACAGGATATATATGTGTGTGTGTATGTAAATGTGTGGTGTGTGTGTATATGTGGGGGGAAGGGGTATGTATGTGTGTGTGTGGTGTATGTGGGGAGGTGGGTTATGTATGTGTGTATGTGTGGTGTGTGCGGTGTGGGGTATGTATGTGTGTATGTGTGGTGTATGTGTGATGTAGTGTATATTGCACACACACATTTAATGAATCTGTTATACTTGTGTCACATAAAAAAAGAGATGTCCAGATCAAATTAGTAATTTTGTCTATTAATCTCAAAAGGGTTTCTTAAACTGTTTTTCAAACGACTTAGACAATTTACATGTAAGCCACCCATTTATGAGATTTTTCAACAATTTTAAGAAAAAAATCAACTTTTAAAGTTGTATTCTACATCAAGGAACAATTTTTTAATCTAGAATTAAAACAAAATTCACTCAATCTCACCATAATGATATATCATGGCTATACTTGAAATAGCTTTGTTGATGACAGTTTAATATGACCTTAGCTCACAGGTATCAAAAGAACACAATGTTAAGAAAAAAAGTTTAGATATTTTTGCTTAGAAAAAGATTTAAAATGTTTTTAAAGACAGTGAAAAATATACCAACTGAGAATAAATTTTAGAGTACAGTTAATAAAGACCATCTATAAAAAGCAATAGAACATTTATAAATAAAATGAATAATTTATACCACCCTAAATATCATCAGATTCGCAAACAGGAGAAACAAAATAGTTTTTAAAGAGCTCTTGTAAAAACAAGGCTTCATTCCAAAAGAAAAACAATCCAGCACACCAGGAAATAATTCAGTAGTTCTCTGTTAAAAGCTCCTGTAAACAGCTCGTACCATAGAGCTCTTGTCAGTAAAGATATAACACTCTTTGCAGACCAAAACCTCAGCCATCTGAGGGAGGCATCATGGGATTAATGGACACATAACCTACTTTCTCACTGTGTTGCTGGTGATCAGCGAACACTTGGGCCTCTTGACTCTTGCCATGGGCCCTCAGGTCTGTCCTAAATGCGGTCACTTTTATCCTGTTTTGAGTCTGTGGCGTGATGTGCTGTAAAGAGAGCCCTTCTTTTGGGGAACCCCTCCCAGGGCTGCCAGCTAACCCAGGTACCTCCCGCACAGTATTGCCTTCTGCTGCTGGGGGGTGGGCGGTGTCAAGGCTGAACCTCAAGACCACGCTTGTCTTCAAATGGCTACTCCACCTCAGCCAGTGCCTATTTTTAAGAACTGACTACCAACCGTTCATGTCTATCTTCGCTTCCTAAACTGTTCTCTCTGTGGATCTGCAGGTGGAACACCCAAAGAGCGCCTTCGGGACCTGCTAAAGACTCTTATCAGCCCCCATGGGCACTCAGGCTCTTCGCCAGCTTGGACTTTTAGGCAATAGAATTTGAAAGTGGGCAGCAGCGTAATCAACACTTGTCTGTATTTCTCTAGGCCTCTCAAGTTCAAATTTAAAATAGTCTTAAAATAGAATTGTAGGGGCTTCCCTGGTGGTGCAGTGGTTGAGAGTCTGCCTGCCGATGCAAGGGACACGGGTTCATGCCCCGGTCCAGGAGGATCCCACATGCCACGGAGCGGCTGGGCCCGTGAGCCATGGCTGCTGAGCCTGCGCGTCCGGAGCCTGTGCTCCGCAACAGGAGAGGCCACAACAGTGAGAGGCCCGGGTACCGCAAAAAAAAAAAAAAAAAAAAAAAAAAAAAAAGAATTGTAATGAAAATATTCACTGCTCTTTGTTGTTATGATGTTCCTTTTCTGTCTATAAAGGGCATATTTTCTTGGTCTTTCTCTTTTGTGTCACCAAAAGAAAAAACCCAGTGTCAGGCATACTTAGGCAGGTACGAAGATGCTGCCAGTGGGGTCTCCTGATGTAAATAAATACAAACCTGGAGGCTGCCTGGACTCTTCCTCATCTGCATACCCTCATGCTGCTATTAAAAGCAGACTCAAGTGATGGCACGAAGGAGAAATTAAACATGCTCTGAGCTTGGAATTCTACTGCTGCTCAGGTACGTCTATTTTTAAATTTTAAATCCTTCATTAATTAATATTACAACCTTTTGTTCAAATAGTTCGATGTTTCCTAATGGATCAAAACCAGCCAGACTTCGGGATTTTACAATGTCCACTTTCATGTAAGTAGATTACGTTAAAATATCTTTGAAGAATATATCTGTGTGCAATATCTTAATATTGTCTGTAGGTAGGTATTTCTATGAGGCAGGAAATCTATAATTAGACAGCAGATGAATCTTCCAGGAAACTGGAAAACATTTGGGGGTTTTCCTTAATTTAGAAATACATTTAAATCAAAGAGAATAAGAAGTTCTTTCCCAAATCCTAAGCCTTTAGATTTTGAAGCTGACTTAACAGGCATGTTATAAAGATTGCCCCTTTCTATCTACCAGAGATCTTTTAAAGTAAGGATACCAATAAAACTATTTACAAGTCAGCAAATAAGACCAAATTAAGTTTTTTTCAGTTTTGTGATTTTTCAAGAGAATAAGTTCATGGTTCTAAATTCAATATGGGCAGTTCAGAAATGTGCACCAACAGAGGGCCACGTGATATTGTGAATCAAATGTGCACAGAAGAAATTGTCCTTTAGTGTCTGGTCTCCTTTGCTGTGTGATTTCAAACTTCTCCAGGGAAGCCTGAGCGTCCTATGTCGCCACCATTCACCACTGAAAATGAATCAGACCACAGCAAGGGGCACTGACTGGCCGTGCTATATGTCCCCAGGTCACTACAGTCTCATGGCACAGCAATGTGACCTGAAATCCAGAAGGCTCTGGGCAGACCCAGCCTTCTGCCTATTTGAGTGTTGCTGCTACTGCTGCGGGGTGTGTCACAACCTAATGGCCCAGCAGAGCAGACTAGTTTTAGCTGCTCATCATTCTTCAGCCACAGCTGACATTTAGAACTGGATGTCTGCCTTCATCCTTCAAAAAGCAAGAGTAAAGCCCTAAGCAAAGTGAATGATTTCTTTTTTTTAAGGAAAACTTTTAAGGCATAAGTTTGAAAATTCTCCCTCCATTTGGAAACTACCCTCTATGTTCAACATGACAGGTATACAAAGCTCTGCCAACATCTGTCTATTTCAAACGTAGGCTGTTTTTTTCTTTAGATAGCAATTCTACGAATATGCCACACAATATACTCTGGCATCACCTCTTCACCTCAGAGCTGTCAGGGATTTTTGTTTGGTTTTGTTTTTTCTTTTTTTCTTTGGCTCCTGGTTATATAATTTAAAGAAGAAATACAAGAAGAATATTATTTTTCTTTTATAATCAACTCCACCTGCTGTGCATACTTTATGCTGATCTTCATCCCTTTTGTAAAATATATTATTATTCCATTTTCAGAAGTTAAGAATGAAGATGAAATTAAAAAGCAGCTTCCAAAGGAGAAAAGGCTCATGTTTAACACTAATGATCACATTCCTTTGTCGGTACTTTTTAGATAGTTAAAGATAATCCACAAAGTTAACTGTTTCCTTTAATATTTGGTTCAAAATTACCAAGATACAACATTTTCCCTGGGGATGTGATCTGTAGAATTTTTAAACTGGATCTGTAGCCAGTATGTATTGACTAGATGGCCTGCAGGTTTCTCAATGGGGTTGACGACACTGTGGAGACAGAGTTTGAGCCTCATTTCTTTTTTAAACAAAAAGCCATGCCTTGGAGTGATCAGTCTGAAATAATGTAGTTTTGACCCCTTCCCCCTGTCTGTAGGCTATCTGCCCAGCTGGAGAGCGCTGTGGTGGCTCTCTACTGCCCGGCAGCCAGGAGGACATGATAAGCATGTGGCAGGCCAGTTGAGTGCGGCTGAGTATTTGTTCTTTAAATATCATAGAATACTTGCATAAGGGAAGAATTTTGTGGACTACATCCGGCGTGATTGTATAATTCCTTGTGTTGGAGGAAAAAAATCTCCTTTCCAGCCTGTGTCTCAGCTCTCTTTAGCCTATTTAAATGGAAGACTACAGTCCCCAAGGAAAAACAGTCCCAAATTCTCCTTCTGCTGCTGTTAACCAACACAGTTAGGTATGGAATGAAAGGCAGACACTAAAGAATACCTTGCTGGGTGAGAAAGTACGACCCATCTGGTATAAAGCAAGGACAGCACTTGGCCTGCACTGAAAGGAGCTGGAAATTCTTGCTGTGGCAGAAATAAAACCACCTACCCTGCCGCCTGGGGCAAACACAGCAGAAGTAGTGACACCACCTGCCTTTCTCATCGCAGGGGCTGCCCAGTGCCTGCAAGTCTGTTCACTGTACCCTAGGTAGGCCTGATGCACAGTTTCCAAGGATAGTGGTCCATGCCGAGAGGGGTACTGGCCGGACACATGGCAAAGCGAGGTGGCAAAGGCATGCCAAAGGAGCGGAGCCAAGGGAAACCAGGACAGAGTGAGGTCACCGATTTCAAACCGTCTCCCAATGGATGCGCAACGGGCGCTTTTGCTGTGCCGGGTCCCCGCAGCCAGGCGAGCTGACTGCGAAGGAGTGCGCACCTCCCGGCCTCCAAGGCGACCCACTGTGCCGGACGCCCCTTCGCCCGGGCTTTCCCACCCGGCAGCCCGCGCCCGCACCCACCTTGACGACGTAGGTGACTCCGGCCCCCAGCACCTGGTCGCTAGCGTGCGGGGCGCGGGGCGGCGGCTCGTCGCCGGGTCGGCCCTTCCTGGCGGCGCGCATGGCCGGGGCGCGGGGGCCGGGGGGCGCGCTGCCGTCCGGGGCGGCCAGGCTGGGCGCGCTGCAGCTGCCCGAGAGCCGCGCGCCCGCCCGCTCCCTGGCCGCCGACAGGCCGCGGAGGCCCGAGCTGGAGAGTTTCAGGTGGGACACCTTGTGGAGCAGGTGGCCCAGGCTGCCCGGCCCATCGTCGGGCGCCCTGCGCAGCGCGTCTCCGGACACCAGGTAGGGGGCCGCCGCCGGGGCCGCGCGCGCCGCCGAGACCTTGCCACCGCCGCTCACCGACAGGTTGTGCAGAAGGTCATCGACCGATGTCACCGAGTCATTCCTGAAGCGATTGTACTTGGTGCGTGGAAGCATGCCCCTCCGTGGGCTCGCCGCATCCGCCCGGGCGCTGCAGGTGCCGGCCCCGGCGCGGGCTGCCGCGCATAGCAGGCGAGCCGCGGTCCCCGGGGCGGGACGGAGCGGCCGGGACAGCCGGCTGGGGGGCGCGAGCAGCGGCGCCGGTCTACCACCGCTAACACCCCGCACGGCCGCGGCCGCGCAGCCCCGGCCCCGGACTCGGCTGCTGAGGGCGGCACGTTTGCTTTGCAAAAGTCATAGTTTCCTCTGATGAGCGCCCAGCTGCTTGGGGCTGCTCACAGCAAAAGCATGACTCACTCCGAGAGGAGACCCTTCTCAACAAAGGCTCGGTGAGCACTGCAAATCACTTCCTGTAGCAAAAAAAAAAAAAAAGAAAGAAAAAAAGAAGAAAAAACCACATACACCCACTGACAGCACACTAGAGCCAATCAATTCTCAAATTTCCTTTCTCTACCTTCCCAGATATTTCCTTCCAACCTTTCGTTATTCACCTCCCCATCCCCCGACCCTCCTCAGCATTTGTGCCAGAGGTAAATCCAGTTCCTTCAGATGATCAGATGAACTTTCTGAAACCCATTATTCTATGCTAAGGTTTTTTTTTTCTTCCCTGTTCAGCCCATCTGTGTGAGCCTGGAAAAGTGTCTGACGGCGCAGCGTTAAAATGTGACGAAGGATTTTTAAGAATAAGATCTTCAGCGGATCCTCATGAATTCTGATTTGGAAAGCAGCAGGAATTGTTAAATAGCCAAAACAGAAAAAAAAAGGAAGAAGAAGAAGAAGGGGAAATATTCACTCCCAGGTGAACATAAAATACCAATTTCCAGGGTACTTTTTCTTTTCAGATCGACAGAGCAGCCATGACAAGTGCCTTTGTGGCAATGCAGTTCCTCAAAAAAAAAAAAAAAAAAAAAAAATCTGCATAGGAACTTCTGCCCAGAGCCAGTGAGGGTCTCTTCCCTGCTAATTTACAACAGTCTTTCTCAGCCAGGGTTAAGTTGAAAACCTACTTCCGAAAAAGAAGAGAGCTTCTTTGATGAATGGCAACAAGCCCCAGAAATGCATTCCAAAAAGGGGGCTGTGCTTGAAGCTTTATTCCAACTGAATGTGCTCAAGCTCTGGAAAAATGCCTAAAAACGCTACAAATACATTTCAATATCCCTTTAGTTGCTGCTTGCAATCCTGCAATAAGGAGGGGAAAAAAATGCAGCTGCTCTGATTACACATCCAATTCGCAGAAAAATGCCTTATCTTCAGGAGTCAGACACGGGCTGCAAGTGAAAAACACAGGCCTCCTTCCTGTCAGGCAGAACAGAGCATTGCCTCCCCCGCCCCCAGAAGGTCTCCGGAGGCGCAAACCCACTGACCCCTGTCACCATGCGCTCTGCCGGTCTTCATTGTCTATGAGAGAAGCGCTCCCTGTCCAAGTTTCCCGGCTACTGCTGTGCAAACAATGAATTTACCTCTAGCATGTTATCAGGTCCCCCTGAGTCTTCTCAAACCCACGACTAGACATATGACACTTGAGGCACCGAGCCTTGAAGAGCTTTATGGAACAAGGTGTAAGGAGTGCTCCTGATGGCGGGCCAGGTGAGGCCCGCTGCGGGGAAGCAGGAGCGCAGAGGAGCGGCGGCCCCCCTCCCAGGGCTGCAGGCCTAGCCGAGCAGCCGCATGGCACTCATTTTTTTCCTTCCCCTTGCTGGCATAGCAACAGCAAATGCACACCCCAGAGAGGATGGTGATGGGTATCCAAGTCCCCCCAAATCTAAAGCCAAACTGCCCTATCATTCCCAACCCGTGATCTTCATTAGAAGCAGACAAAAGCAGCAAAATGTGAATGAAATGCTGTTTGTGTGAATGAAAGGGCTAGCGAGCGAGCCAGCGTTTCTGTGAATGAAGCAGGGCCTTGCAGCCGGCGCCAGGCAATCCCCTGGTTCCAGCGGACTCAGCCAATGAGCATCCGCCCTGATGACTCATTCAACAAAAGCTTGCTCAATAGTGGAAGATTCCATTTCAATCAAAGGCGGGATCTTTCATCCAACGGCAGTGTGGGAAAAAAAAAAAAAAAGAAAGAAAGCCAGCCTGATTACAAAGATGCAGGGAGGAAGGAGAACGCTGTTACGAAGAGAGGAAAAACTAGTTTTTCCAAGGAAATTCAAGAACCATTGGATAGGTATGAGTGTGAACAGGATTGCCCTCTTGGAAGTGAGCTGTGCCCTAAAACTTTCATTCAGCCATTCAGTTACATCAAGGAGCACCCATGAATGTGCCATTCTGTTCAGCATTTATTATGAATGTACAGTGAATGCACATTCAAACCTAGGCTCCTCGCCCTTGATTCTTTTTGTGAAAGGAATATAGAACAGGCATGCACGTTCTGAGTCTCCAAGGAGGAAAAAAAAAAAAAAAAAAAAAAGCTACACGGTTAACCCTTTAGCCAACAGGAGACTTTTATTTCTTTTGTTATGATGAAGCAAGTAAAGGGAAATTGACCATTTTAAAATGTAAATAGCAATATAAATTTACCACATGTAAGAAGATACATAATCTAAGAGTGTGATTAGTATTTTAAGAATACAATCGTACAGTAAAACCTCACTTATCAGGAAAATGGTATCAGCATTTTGGAACGTAGGAGAAAAGCTGAAAGACAATCCCAAAGGCTTCTTAGCAGCAAAATAGAAGCTGCAAGCCCAGCCAAGAAGCAACCCCCCACTCTGGACAGCCTTGTGGGCCCTCACCGGGGGCTGTTACTGCTTATTTTAGACATTAGCCCAAAAGCCCGAGTACTGAGTTTATCAGCCTGTGACTACGTAAAGATGGATGATGGATGAAATTTTCATAGTCTGGTGACACAGACAAAAACAGAAAAAAAGGAAGCCATTATTAAGTCAGCCTCAAGAAAGCCAGGCAGCCTTTCCAGAATATTTCAGTTTTTCTTTTTAAATCTATTCATTTAAAAGCATATTGATTTTCTATTGCTGCCACAACCACAAAATCAGTGGTTTAAAACAATACAAATTTGTTATCTCCTGGTGCTGTAGGTCAGAAGTCCGAAATGGCTTACATGGGGATAAAGTCAAGATGTGGGCAGGGCTCATGCCTTTTGGAATTTCTGGAGAAGAATCCTTCTCCTTTTCTTCTTCTGCTTCTAGAGACTGTCCAAACAGGTATTCCTGAGGATGGGCCATAAGCTGGGCCCTGGGGAGTGTGGCTTTGCCCCATAGAAGGTTTCTTTCTAGCAAGAGAGGCAGAAAATTGAAAATTAATATTATAATGCAGTATGCTATGTAAATGTTTTAATATGTGTGAGATACAAAAACTATCCAGAGGGGGCCATGCTGAGCTTGGCTTAAAGCATGTCAGGGGTGACTTCAGTGGGGAGATGACCCCCCAAGCAGAGTTTTGAGGGACTGCTGGGATCTTCCAGGTAGGCTGAGGGGAAAAGGTACTTCGGGGTGAGATGCTGTGTGGAACAGCTCAAGGCTTGAGCGGGCTCAGGATTTCCAGAATCCTGTGAAGATTGGCTGGGCTGATGTGGAGTGTTGGGAAGCCAGGCCACTAAGAGGGCTGGACCTGGAGGGTCTAGGAATATCCGGTAACTTCCTCAAGATGCTCAAGCAGACCTGCAGTGGCTTGAGAGGGGTGACACAGTCAGGTTTGCATTTTATGTGGACACCTTGACAGTGATGCAGGGTGGCTCTGGGGAGTTGTTCACAGATGGGGTCTTAAAGGAAGGCCAGAACAGTGGTCTGGAAAGGAGACAGTAAAACGACCTGGATGACAAGGATGGGTGAGGGAAAGTGGGGCACGTTGGCTTGTCTGGAGGCAAAGTTGAGATGGACTTTGGTGGGGGTGCGAGATGCCTAGGGACCAACCTCCATGGAAGGCAGGAGGAGGCTGCAGGATTGGGCAGGGTGAGAAGTGCGGCTTTGTGTAGCCACGTGTGCTCCAGCCTGGTGACTCCCCCACTGAGGGTCCCCCTAGGGTCTGCAGGGCCCCCCTCGCCCCCTCACTCCTCACTCCCTCAACTGGACCAGGATTAATGGCCTCCAGCCAAGCAGCCTCTGCAGTTGAGCCCTTGAAGGAGTGGGCAGTGGAAACTACCTGCTCACCACAGCCCGGCAGCAGGGCAAGGAGCCGGCTGTGGAGGAGTCTGATCAGGGGCTGCTGCATCTCCCCTGGAGAGGAATGCAGAGCAAAGGCTGTCATTCTGACTTGCATGGTGAGCCTGAGTGAGTCTCAACCGTTAAGATAAAGAGCACAGGTGGCTGAGGAAAAGGTAAGGGCTCGGTTCTGAAAGCATGTGAGTAGTGGCGCTTCCATGGAGAGCTGTCCAGAGCTGAGGAACAGTCAGGGCTGGAGGTGGAAACTTAAAAGCCATAGGCGTGCAGGTAATGTCGAGTCTCCGGAGGCTGGTGCAAACTTAGGCAGGAAGAACAAAAAGGAGGGATTCCCAAGGAAATGCCAGACTTCCCGCATGGGGGCTGAGCAAAAATGATCAGGATTTGGAGGATACATATGGAAATCAAATTTGATGGATGCCATGTGTCTTAGTTGGGATTGCTATAACAAAATACCATAGACTGGGCAGCTTTAATAATACACATTGATTTCTCACAGTTCTGGAAGCTGATCGAATCTCCAGCATATTTGTGTCTGGTGAGGACCCACGTCCTGATTCATAGAGTGCCACCCTGAGTCCTCTCGTGGTGGAAGGGGCAAAGGAGTTCTCTGATGTGTCTTTTCTAAAAACACGAATCCCACTCATAAGGGCCCCATCCTCAACCCCTACTCACCTCCCAAACCCCAACCTCCATATACCTTCACACTGGAGGTTAGGTTTCAACATATGCATTTGTGGGGCACAAATATTGTTTTCAAGAGAAAATCAGTGATGGTTAATAAGAGTAGCAGTGGCAGTCATAACTTCTTTGAGCATCCCCGCGTGCCAAGTGATGCACTCCTGTCATCTCCTTCAATCCCATGACCTTGAGATAGAGTTTACATCCCATTCTGCACAGAAGGAAACAGAGGATCCGAGGGGTTATTATGAGATGTGCCCAGGCCACACAGGGTTAGGAACTGGCCATTCTGTCTGACTCCAAACCCATGTTTATGCTCACAGCCTCAGAGAGCTCAAGTAAGGACCTGCTGAGAATCACCTATGGAGGCGGTGATGACCCATCACAACACCTTAGCAGGAAAATGGAGGGGCTGCCACTTAGGTCACAGGATGGTGCCAACCGAATGGGAGATGATGAAATGTATGAAAAAAAATTGTACTTTTCAGAAGACTAAGTGCAACCAAAGGGTAGATATAGGACAATGGTTGAAAATACAGCAGGGAGTATAGAACAGGTGATAGAAGAGTTACGGGCATGTTTAGAGTAAAGATGAGGGCTTTAGAGTAGAACAGAATGGGAGAAATGGAGATCCAGGAAAGGGAGGGTCAAGAGGATAGGTGGAGCTATCACCCTAGAAAGGATGGTGGGGAGAGGGAGGAATGGGGGAGCAGATCATTTGGGGTTGAGTAGGAAACAGGTGGTTTCAAGGAGGAGGCCTTAGCGAAGAGATATTTTCAGAGATGGGGTTAAGGAAGTCCAAAAGATGGTGACTGTGGACAAGGAATGTACCAGTTCTATAAGCATCAAGCTATTAGCCACTGCAGCTGCCCAAACTGTGCACCCTAAGGGGAATTCAGGATGGAGAAAAACAGGAAACATTCTGTGCCTTGGCTAGTTAAAATGCGTATTTCAAGGGACAATTTCAATGAACCCAGATCCTTGCGCCTTCAAAAACATAGAAAAGCACTAAAATCATTAAGTTGAGATGTCTGTTTTTTGTGATGAGCAGTCATCTTCTGATGTTTGACTACATTTTTTTTAACAGCAAAAAAACTCAAATATATCCTGGCTCCGCCCTTACCTCTTCAGAAAAATTTCTTCAGAGCTATCTCAGAGGATGTCTCCTGGGTATAGTCCTCAATAAGACTCCCAAATAAAATTTAACTTGCAACTTTTAGGTTGTGCATTTTTCTTCAGTCAATATAACACACCAGGGATTCCTAAGAGCCAGAAGACATTCCCACCTTTAGGGCTGAAGGCATGGGAAGACAACTGAATTTCTGGAGCCAGTGGAATTCCAGCTGGAACTTTGGAGGTAGGGCCTCCAGGAGGAGTTATAGTTTGGGAGGAATAAAGTTGCTGACAGAGAAGTAGGACCAATGATGTGGAAGGAACAGAGATTAAATACCCCAGCTTCTCTCTCCCCGGGGTCTGACATCCTGTTATTGCCTCTTATTAGCCAAACTCACGGGAAGCCAGAGGTCCAAGGAGATTGGTAATGCGGAGTGAGGGGGCAGCCTCCCAGGCACAGAGCAGGCTGGGCAGGGTAAAGGGAGGTGGGCCACAGCCAGCGCCGTGAGGATAAATCTGTCTGTGACCATGGTAAGAAGCCAAAAGATTTTTATACCTAATGTGGATGTTACACCTGATTTCCTCTGTAACACAAAAGGCAAGATTGTAGTTAAAAAGTAAGAGGGGGGCTTCCCTGGTGGCGCAGTGGTTGAGAGTCCGCCTGCCGATGCAGGGGACATGGGTTCGTGCCCTGGTCTGGGAAGATGCCACGTGCCGCGGAGTGGCTGGTCCCGTGAGCCATGGCCGTTGAGCCTGCGCGTCCGGAGCCTGTGCTCCGCAACGGGAGAGGCCACAACAGTGAGAGGCCCGCGTACTGCAAAAAAAAAAAAAAAAAAAAAGTGAGAGGCCCACGTACCGCAAAAAAAAAAAAAAAAAATCAAAAAATACGTAAGAGGGGTCCATTTAAGTAAGGAAACTGAGGTGAGAATGAACACTTAGAGTGCCTGCTGAGGGGAACAGAGGATGTTACTGAGGAAGAGCGATGGTATCCCTGCACAGCGTTATGAACCCACCATGACTCTGTGGTGTCCCCGAGGGCAGAGGTGTGATTTTTTCTAAAGGGTTCATCTGCCAACATATGAGCTGGAAGATAGTAGATCACTAGGTAGAGTGTTCATTTGAGGATGCAGGCAGAGGAGGAAAGGAGAGGAGAAAGCAGGCTAGCAGGAGTGGGACATGGGCTGTGGGGAGAAGAAGGACAGAGATGGAAGTGGCCATGGAAGGAGTATCAAATGCAGCCCTGTGGCCTTGAAGAGGAGGAGCACCGGGGAGGTGGCAGCCTGGATCCTTTGGGATGCAAATCTCAGGGAAGTGGCAGGGAGCAGAAGGTCCCTAATGGTGCCCCTGAGGCGGAGGAGCAGCCTCACAGGTCCCTGGATGTAGGAATGTCTGTGGTATAGGAATCCTCTGTAACACGCCACCTGATGGCGAGAAACCTGGGTGCTGAAAACTGGGTGTGCCAATGGTTCAGCACTGAGGATAGTTTCTTTTTAAAAATTTAATTTTGTTTTTTTTTTTAAACTGAGGTATAGTTGATTAACAATAGTATATACATTTCAGGTGTACAACATATTGATTCATATTTTTTAAAAATTACACTCCATGTATAGTTATTATAAAATGTTGACTATGTTCCCTGTGCTGTACAATATATCCTTGTATCTTACTTATTTTATACCTAGTAGTTTGTATCTCTTAATCCCCTACTCCTATCTTGCCCCACCCACCCTTTCCTCTCCCCACTGGTAACCACTAGTTTGTTCTCTATATCTGTGACTCCGTTTCTTTTTTGTTATATTCACTAGTTGGCTTTATTTTTTAGCTTCCATATAAAAGTGATAACATACAGTATTTGTCTTTCCCTCTCTGACTTATTTCACTAAGCATAATACCCTCCAGATCCATCCAAGTTGCTGCAAATGGCAAAATTTTATTCATTTTTATGGCTGAGTAATATTCCATTTTGTGAAAAAAATCACACCTCTGCCCTCGGGGACACCACAGAGTCATGGTGGGTTCATAACGCTGTGCAGGGATACCATCGCTCTTCCTCAGTAACATCCTCTGTTCCCCTCAGCAGGCACTCTAAGTGTTCATTCTCACCTCAGTTTCCTTACTTAAATGGACCCTTCTTACTTTTTTTTTATTTGATTTTTTTTCTTTTTTTTTGCGGTACACGGGCCTCTCACTGTTGTGGCCTCTCCCGTTGTGGAGCACAGGCTCCGGAAGCGCAGGCTCAGCGGCCATGGCTCCATACTGTTCTCCACAGTGGCTGACCAACTTACATTCCCACCAACAGTGCACAAGGGTTTCCTTGTCTCCACATCATTGCCAACACTTGTTATTTGTTGTCTTTTTGATAATAGACATTCTGGCAGGTGTGAGGTGATATCTCATTGTGGTTTTGATTTGTGTTTCTCTGATTAGTGATGGTGAGCATCTTCTCATGCGCCTATTGGCCATCTGTATGTCTTCTTTGGGAAAATTTCTGTTCAGATCCTCTGCCCATTTTTTAGTTGGGTTGTTTGTTTTTTTGATGTTGAGTTGTATGAGTTGTTTATGTATTTTGGATATTAACCCCTTATCAGATACATCGTTTTCAAATATCTTCTCCCATTCAGTAGGTAGTCTTTTCATCTTATTGACAATTTTCTTCACTGTGCAAAAGCTTTTTAGTTTGATGTAGTCCCACTTGTTTATTTTTGCTTTTGTTTCCCTTGCCCAAGGAGGCGTATCCAAAAAAATATTACTAAGACCAATGTCAAAGAGCTTACTGCCTATGTTTTCTTCTAGAAGTTTTATAGTTTCAGGTCTTACATTTAAGTCTTTAATCCATTTCAAATTTATTTTTGTGCATGGTATGAGAGAGTAGTCCAGTTTGATTCTTTTGCATGTAGCTGTCCAGTTTACCCAACAGCATTTAAGAGGCTGTCTTTTCCCCATTGTATATTCTCACCTCCTTTGTCATAAATTAATTGCTCATATATGTGTAGGTTTATTTCTGGGCTCTCTATTCTGTTCCATTGATCTATGTGTCTGTATCATACTGTTTTTATTATTGTAGCTTTGCAATATAGTTTGAAATCAGGGAGCCTGATACCTCCAGCTTTGTTCTTCTTTCTCAAGATTGTTCTGACTGTTTGGGGTCTTTTGTATTTCCATACAAATTTTAGAATTATTTGTTCTAGTTCTGTGAAACATACCATTGGTGTTTTGATAGGTATTGCTTTGTAGATTACCTTGGGTAATATGGTCATTTTAACAATATTAATTGCCAATCCATGAAGATGATTTATCTTTCCATTTGTTTGTGTCATCTTCAATTTCTTTCATCAGTGTCGTATAGTTTTCCTTATATTCCTTTGTAAAATAAATTATAGCTTTTCCAGAAGAATTAATTCATTTAGAAAAAATTTAGGGACTTCCCTTGTGGCCCAGTGGTTAAGAATCTGCCTGCCAATGCAGGGGACACAGGTTCGATCCCTGGTCTGGGAAGATCCCACATGCCACAGGGCAACTAAGCCCATGTGCCACAACTAGTAAGCCTGTGCTCTAGAGCCTGCAAGCCACAACTACTGAGCCCACACAACACAACCTCTGAGCCCATGCGTTGCAACTACTAAACCCCATGTGCTCTAGGGCCCGCATGCCACAACTACTGAGACAGCATGCTGCAACTACTGAAGCCTGCGTGCCTAGAGCCTGTGCTCCACAACAAGAGAAGTCACAGCAATGAGAAGCCAACACACAGCAACAAAGACCCAACGCAGTCATAAAAAAAAAAGAAAAGAAAAAATTTAGTGGAGTCTATAGTCCTGTCAATTCCTTGGTCATATGCGCATCTAGTTTTACGTAGAAACAATTTAATGTTTCTCTTTTTCCTCTAAAGAATCTATTTTCAGAGACAATTTGTTTTATAACATAATCTCCACAAATATATTTCATGGCTGAATAATGTTCCATGGAATTGAGAAAATATAATTCCCTTAGGCCTTCCCCATCACTGGACACTTTTGTTGTTTCTAATTTATCAGTGCCATAAACATTGCCATAATGAGAGCCTTTACACATCCAGCTTGCTTTGTATCATTGGATTATTTTTCAGTATAAATCACAGGGAAAGCAAACTTCCATAGCTCTTGATTAGTATTGCAAAGTGCCTTTCCTGAAGTCCTTTATGTTTTCAGCTCTGACAGCAGTCAGTAGGAGTAGACCTGTGTCTCTGAAACCTTTTTTTGGTTTTCATATTTGTAAATGGTTTCTCTTATTTAATAGTTGCAGGATGGTTATTCAAGGGTCTGGGCTTTTAACTGGTGGAGACAATGCCATACCTCTGCCTTCATTCTGATTGGTTGGCTCCAAACCAAAAGTGGTGAGATTTGCCCAGACCTGGAATGGGGGCCAGGGGTGGGGGGTGGGGAGTCTGCCTGTGGACTTGAACTTGTACAGACCCTCACCCATAACTTTCCATCAAACAGAGGCCTTGCTTTGAATCTCACACTCATCTTTCTGGACTCACAGTATTGTTTGGGCTATTTTTATTTTGGATTATTTTTGCCAGACTCTGTGTGGGTTTTTACCATAGTCAAATGTTTACCATTTTTACCTTTTTCAAAAAATATTTTAGTATATATATAATTATGTATAATATAGTTAAATTGTTATATAATTACTTACATATTGTATAATATATTATGCATTATGATTTACACATAAATTTATATACTAATATACTTATAATCTATATTGGTATAATACTGATATATATTAATTAAAAGTACTACTTCTCTTTCATATGGATATGTGCTGTGATTCATACATAATTATATATACTAATATATTTATATAGCCTACATTTGTACAATGTTTATATATATTAATTATATGTATTATTGCTCTTCCATATGGATGTATTATGTCTTATGATGTACACATAATTATATATACTAACATGCTTATACAATCTTTATTGGTATAATATTTATATATATTAATTACATGTATTATTTCTCCTTGATGTGGAGAGTCAGAAGCAGCAACACTGGTGCATCAATATGCTGACACTGGTACCCTGGAAAGACCTTCACTGTCTCAGAGGCACTTAGCAAGACTTGAGAATGCAAATCCTGTAAGTTTTCCCACAGCAGTCACCATGCTGTGCTCCGTAGTTTTCAGATGAGGATCCCCTGGTGGGCTTAACACCACGAAAATGGCTGGCCCCATCTGGAGTTTCTGATTTAGTAGTTGTCAGTGGTTCCCAGGTGATCACCATGCTGCCCAGTTGGTTCGCACATAAACAATGCCTGTTGACCACTCAGCAGCTGTGCAAGCCAGTGATCCCCAACTGAAAACCAAACCCCTGGACATGTTCCAGCCACAGTGCACAACAGACTGCAATGGCTCCACCTGCCAGCATCTGGGAACATCAAGGTGCTTAACCTTGATAAGGCTAGCAAGACAAAATTCTGGCAAATTCCTGTCACGAGTCTTTGAGGAGCTCAGCAGAACTCTTGGAGACCTTCACAATGTGAAATCCTTCTGCAACAGAGTTTCCAATGTTGGCTGCACATTGGAAATCTTGAGAATTTCCTAATCAAAGAAGCCAGAAATTTAAACCAAGAACCCCCACAAATAAATAATAGCTAAAACAATGGGCCGAATACTTTTCTAAATACTTTAAATGTTCTTTCACTTTTACAAGCTCCCTAATCACATATGCACTGCCATTGCCTTTTGTATGTGGGGAAACTGAGGCACAGAGAGCTTAAGTAATGGTTCACAGTCACAGGCTAGTTTCTCTCTCTCTCTCCCACTGAGGCTTTTCCACACAGAATGGTCTCTTTGGACCTGAATCCTGGTCAGTCTCAGTATTTATGTGCTTCAGTTCTGGGAAATTTTGCTGTGTTCTTTCATTCTCTCTTCTTATTTTCCCTTCCTTCCTTCCTTTCTTTCTCTCTCTCTCCTTTCTTCCTTCCTTCTTTCTTTCCTTCCTTCCTTCCTCCCTTAAGTCCTTTATGTTTTCATAAAGCAGAAGCTAACACAGCATTGTAAAGCAATTATACTCCAATAAAGATTTTTTAAAAAAAGAATCAGGATCAGGGAATTCCCTGACGGTCCAGTGGTTAGGAGTCTGCATTCTTGGCTTCGGCACCTCTGGTCCACCAGGCTGTTGATGACTGACCTACAGCCTTAGGAGTTAGCAACACCAGGTACCTGGGGACTTGCGCGCAAAGGAGAGGGGCTGACATAAGCAGGCATACTTGAAAGTCTTTTTAAAAGTAGTTGGATCCCAGGTCTTTTCCCCACACCACACATCCAGGCTGTAGCTTCCTGCCCACCCTGTCAAAGATAAGCTGTTTTTGCTTTGGAGAAGGTGGAGTGGAGGTGTCTGTCCTAAGACACCAGGTGCAGACAAGAGTGAGCACAGCAGGGGAGAGGCTAGGCTGGGAAATGTACCCACTGTGAGGCCACCGCAAAGGCCTCCTGCTCTTCCCTTTTGATAATTAAAACCCAACAGAAATTTAAAAATCCATTTCATACAGGGGTTGGAGAATAAAATTGAGGATGTCTAGAAAGCCAAACAAAATTACAAAATGATGGAAAGTAGAAAAGATAAGAAATTAGACCTCCAAACCAGAAGATTCATTAGCCAAATTATAGGAGTTGCAGGAAGGAAAAAGAGAGATGGAGATAGAGGGGAGAAGGGAGGGGGGAGGGGGACGGGGGAGGAAGGAAGGAAGGGAAAATGAGAAGAGAGAATGAAAGAACATAGCAAAATTTCCCAGAACTGAAGCACATAAATACTGAGACTGACCAGGATTCAGGTCCAAAGAGACCATTCTGTGTGGAAAAGCCTCAGTGGGAGAGAGAGAGAGGAAAAACAGGTCACATATAAAGAATCAGGTTGTGGGGGGGAGGGGGAAGGGTAAGCTGGGACAAAGTGAGAGAGTGGCATGGACATATATACACTACGAAGTGTAAAATAGATAGCTAGTGGGAAGCAGCCGCATAGCACAGGGAGGTCCACTCGATGCTTCGTGTCCACCTAGAGGGGTGGTATAAGGAGGGTGGGAGGGAGACGCAAGGAGGAGGGGATATGGGGATTATATGTATATGTATAGCTGATTCACTTTGTTATCAAGCAGAAACTAACACACCATTGTAAAGCAATTATACTCCAATAAAGATGTTAAAAAAAAAAAAAGAATCAGGATCAGTTCCCTGACGGTCCAGTGGTTAGGAGTCTGCGTTCTCACTGCCGAGGGCCCGGGTTCAATACATGGTCGGGGAAGAAAGATCCCACAACCTGCGTAGCACGGCCAAAAAAAAGAGAAGGAATCAGTATCAGTGGACTTCCCTGGTGGCACAGGGGTTAAGACTCCACACTCCCAATGCAGGAGGCCGGGCCCGGGTTCAATCCCTGGTCAGAGAACTAGATCCCACATGCATGCCACAACTAAGAGTTCGCATACCACAACTAAGGAGCCCATGTTCTGCAACTAAGGAGACTGCAAGCCACAACTAAGAAGTCCACCTGCCAGGAGAGCACGGTACAGGAATGTAAAACCGGACACAGAGAGAGGCAGTTCAGACTGCTGATGGGGGCTTGGGGGTACTACTCATGATAAGTACAAAGAATACAAAACAAATTAAAAAGGCAACTTTTCATCTCCAAGGAATGTAAAGAGTTGGGGCAGAAAAGGAAGACTAATTGCAGCGCACTACATGGGTCAGTTCTCAGTGACATTTGCATAATCAAAATAATGTAAACACTGAATGTTAATCTAACCAAAATACACTATAATTGTATTGGGAGAACTGGGGTTTGGAAAGTGCATATGTGGTGTGAATGTATTATAAATTTCAAAGAACCAATTGATTCTAAGGAATAATTGAAACTCATTGTTGCTGGGGTGTGAGCAATAGAAAAAGAATGGACGGGGGCTGCCATTTCTCCAGACAGGCCTTGTACAACTGATGGATCCCTCAGATGATGTGCACACATGACTTCAGCCCAGAGGTTTGTAGATCAAGTACTGCAATCAGAAACCCCAACCAGGAAAATAATTGTATTCTCCCTTAAACCTCTGATTTTGACAGTTTTGTATCTTCATGGTCTTACCAGAAGTAACTGGCTGTACATGTATTTCCAGATATCTGAGTGAATTGACATGTTGGGTGAAATTTCTTATGATTGTCAGTCGGTCTGTGTGGTGAGAGATGCCTGGTTCTATAGAAATTCATACTGAGTGGTTCTGCCAGTCATTTGACCTGGGCTTTGGCTGATCTTTGGGTCACTCCTGCTGGCAGCCTCAAAGGCCCATTTATCCTCAGGGCAGGGTGTTACCATTTGCTAAGAGGGCATGCAGCTCATTCATAAAAATTTAATCTAGCAGGAATGCAAAATGGTGCCAACACTTTGGAAGATAGTTTGGCAATTTCTTAAAACGTTAAACATAGACTTATGCACCCGGCAGTTCTACTCCTTAGAATCTACCCAAGAGGAAGGAAAATGTATGTCCACAAAAGACCTGTGCACAGAAGTTCATAACATCATTACTCATAGTTTCCCAATAGTGGAAACAACCCAGATGTCCATCAATTGGTGAATGAAACACTACTTTGTAGTAAAAAGGAACAAACTATGGATACACACTACAACATAAGTGAACCCAAAACTGCTACGCTGAGAGAAAGAAGCCAGACACGGCAGACCACCAGAATGATTCTATTTATACTAAATGTTCAGAAAAGGCAAACATATTGAGACAGGAAGCAGATCAGTGGATGCCTGCGGGGGGGGCAATGGGGGGTGGGCAGTGATTGGGAACTGACTACAAATGGGCCCAAGGAAGGTTTTTAGGGTGATAGGAACATTTTAGAACTACATTGTGGTGATGTAGTACAATCCTGTAAATTTACTAAAAATTACTAAATTGTAAAGATTATTTACTAAAACATTAATTTTTAAAAGGGGGAATTTTATGGTATGCAAACAATCTGTCTTAAGAAAAATATTTTGAAATACTTCTTTATAAAGAGTGGAAACTAAGACATGATTTTGTGTAAAAGCATTTCCATTCTGATTTTCCCAGTGATATTACAGGTTAGACCTTCCTTTAAGTCCTTTATTCTTCATACAAGATATTACGTGAAGTCAGCTGCACTACACCTCACCAACAGCAAAGCTGTCTGAGGTGGGATGGGGTGAGATGGAGAGAGAGATATCTAGAAATATAAAGGATCTGCAATGGTAGCAAAAGAGAGAGAATATTTTCCAGCTTTTAAAATGAGGCATACTATAATTTGAGTTTTCTCTGAGGAGTTGTGCCCCCATGACATTGCATTTTGAAGGAGAAGATCTTCCCTTAGGGCACTTCTCAACATTGAATCTTAGTCGAGGGTGGTGATACTGGGTCCCATCTAGACAGAGTGTTGACGTAAATCTGGAATGATATAAATGTGTGAAGTGGAAAGATATAATCCTATCAGCAGTTAATGAAAACTGGTGTCCAATATTAATCTACGATGATCTACTATAAAAAGTCATTTTTTAGAATTCGTTTTAAAAGTTGAGTTCTTTTTGTGGGAACTTTTCAAAATTGCACGCTTTACTGCTTCCATTTGGCTTTGCTTGCAAGTTTTACCAAACCATCAAAGCATACTGGGTTTAAAGAGTTAGCATGGGGCTTCCCTGGTGGCGCAGTGGTTGAGAGTCCGCCTGCCGATGCAGGAGACACGGGTTCGTGCCCCGGTCCAGGAAGATCCCACATGCCGCAGAGTGGCTGAGCCTGTGAGCCATGGCTGCTGAGCCTGCGCGTCCGGAGCCTGCGCTCCACAACGGGAGAGGCCACAACAGTGAGAGGCCCGCGTACCGCAAAAAAAAAAAAAAAAAAAAAAAAAGTTAGCATGGATATAGGGGGAAGCATGTATTTAGGGGGAGTATGACTACCTCTAGCTTGGCCTAAGACCTCCCTTTCAAGGATAGAGAATAATGGAGGACTGACTGATAATAATCTGTAATGTTATATAATCTATAATACTATAAATTAATACCAATATATGAATAATGCATAATGATTCATACTACTATACGTGAACATTTCCCTACCCTGAGCCTACAGGCTGCCATCTAATACTGTTAGTTGTGATTATAGGTTAGCTTTGTCCTGTATTTCCCTTTCTGAATCAGACACTTACTTAGAGGTGTGGGCAAGAGGAAACAGCTTTTCAAATTCAGATTTTCCAAATGAGAGTTTAGAGTAACCATTACTTGATGCTAAGCATTCACATCTCCTATGACAGTAATGTTAACTGACTGGAGCATAGAACGTATCAAATTCAAAACACTATAAAGTTTGAGTTAGATATCTGAGTGATATTTACACCTTAACAAAAGGAGTTTGTGTATTTAGACATATCAGACCAGTTCTATCAGAGAGCCAGGTCAAGAACAAGAAAAATAAATGATATTTTTAGTTCCAGGAGACTAGGGAATTTTGCCTCTGTTACTAGTAGATCTGCATGATTGGTACAGTATTGTCAGGATGGACTAGATTATACTGTGGTAACAAAAGACCCAACATCTCATGGCACGTTATTACTTTATCTACCCATCAACCCTGGGTCAGCTGCACTCTGACCTCTGTTGTCTTCTCTCAGGGACTCAGTTAGCAGAGCAGCCTCTTATGTCCATGATCCTGTGCAGAGAGAACAGTGCTGGCAATGCTCACACCTTCAAGCTTCTCTCAGGAAGTGACACCTATAACTCTGCTCACATTTCACTGGCCAGAGCAAGTCATGTGACCATGCCTGAGTCGTGTATGGTGAAGCTGTTCCATCTTCCTGCAAAGAGTGGAGCAGTGATTAGTGAATGGCTGGTAATGCAGTGTTACACAGCCACACTTGTCTCTACTGAGAAGTCTGTGAGGTCCCCAAGGGCAAAGGCTGCCCTAAGAATCCCTGCACCTTCAGCGTCTCAATTCTGCCTGGCACAAGTTCTTGCTCAATCACATCTCAGGAAACACCAACCCAGTGAATGGTTGATAAATGGATGGATGAAGTATAAATGAATACTAAGGTCACATAATCTAGGGCTTGACTAGAGAAACAACACAATGATGCCTGTTTTCACCATTTTTATTCCGTATAGTACTAAAAGTCCTAGCCAAAGCAGTTGGGCAATTGGGCAAGAAAAAGAAATGGAATTGATTATAATTGGAAAGGAAGCAGAAAAATCTGTGTTCACAGATGACATGATCTTATAATGTAGGAAACTCTAAAGATTACACACACACTCACAAAGAAAAACTGATCTCCTTCAAAGAGACAATTGAGGTTTTTTTGCAACTTTTTCAGCAAAGTTTCAGGATACAAAATCAACAGACAAAAATCATTTGTGTTTTTATACAGTAGCAATAAGCAACCTGAAAAGGAAGTTAAGAAAACAATTCCATTTACGATAGCATCAAAAAGAAGAAAATACTTCAGAATAATTAGATAGCATCAAAAAGAAGAAAATACTTCAGAATAAACTTAACCAAGGAGGTGAAAAACTTATACATTGAAAACTATAAAATGTTACCAACAGAAAATTTTAAATAAATGAAAAGACATCTGTGCACTTGGATTGGAAGACTTAATATAGTTAATATGTTAATACTTCCGAAAGCAATCTGCAGATTTAATGCAATCCTTGTCAAAATTGCAGTGGTGTGTTTTGCAAAAATAGAAAAATCCATCCAAAAATTCAGATGGAATATCAAGGGACCTGATAGCCAGCACAGTCTTTTTTTTTTTTTTTTCAGTTAAGTCAACTTTTATTTTGGCATCAATATTATAAAATATTCCCATGCTACAGTTTGAGAACACCAATTCTAAGAGAATAGAACACTGGATTCAGATAAATAACTCTTTTAGTAATCATTAAGCACTTGAAAACTTTAAAAACAGGTACAGGTGGGGAAGGGAAGATTCAGCAGGCTTCATGAAAGGACCATGACAAGAACAATATCATTTCAGTTCAGTATAGCAAAGCAAGATTTCTTTATCTACTACTTTATCAACTTGTCTACTAGAAAAAATGTTAAGATTTTCTTTCTTATTATTTTTCAGTCAGCAATTAATACAAATATTTGCCGCCTCTCACAAATGCTATCCCAGGAATATCTAAAGGTAAGAGTTTATAGGAATATTGGCTTAATTCTAGATAATTCAATTAAGTAGTACTGCTTAAATTGTTCTCTTTGAAGGAGATCAATTCAGTGAAAATAATCATTTGGGGCTAGTATAGGACACACATCAATGGGTTCCATTTAATGATAGTTAAAACCATTTTAACATCTCTGAAAATATTAAGTTCAAGAATTTTAAAACAATTCTTATATGGTACTTATTATTAAGCAGTCTACTTGAATTGAATAATGAAATAATGTTAGCCTTGGGAGATTCAAGGTAAATAAGAATAACTTATAATGAAATCAGCCTCCCCAAATGTTTTAATATTAGAAATAATAAAGACAACCCATTTATATAAAAATATTACATTTAAATAATAGTAAATGGTGAAATTTTTCAAGATGAAGTTTTTAGAAGAAAGGAGAGGCTGGTACTTCTAATAGAAATATTTAATAAATATTGTAATGGGATTCTAATGGTATTATCATTAGGGAATAAATAATAATGGATGGAATGAGGATGTTTTCATTTGTAATTATATCCTCAGTTATTTAAATTTTTTCCACTGGAAGTCTAAAAACTTGTGATTGAGTATACAGAAGAGCGTTAAGTATGTGCCACTTACAAGAGCAAAGTAAGACATCAAATAAGAATTCTGAAGTTACAGTCTCATTTCCAGGGTCCTGCAGAATACTGATCTTGTTTTTTCAACTTTGGGTTAAAATATCTACAAGACTGTGGTTGGGAGCCTCCAAATGCAGTAGTTGTGTTTCTTTCTTCTGGGACTTGTGCCTTCTACCAGTTCTTCTCAATCCTCTGGAGACAGGAGATGATACCTCATTCCACTTATTACCATCTTAAAGCATTCAGGATTGTCTTGAATAAGTGGTTCAGCTTGTACTGTTTTACTTAAGAAATTCTTTGATGCAAGACAAAACCTGACTTTAACAAGGATGTCAACCATAAATAGCTGGCAGTGAGGTTCATCATATTTCAACCACCTGACTGCAGCATCATAAACCTGACCCTCTGCTCTTACAGTCAGAGTGTCCTGGTTGAGAAGATGTGTAACTCACTTGACATCAAGTTGTAGAAACTTATCAGTTTTATAAACTTCAGTAAAACGCTGATGAATAAAGTCATCTGCAGTTGCTTTCAATTCAGGACACTCTAGACCCTCTGCTAGCACACTTATACCAAGACCATTTGAAGCATCAACTTGTTCTTTCAAAAAAATCAACACACATTTTCTTCACAGGTTCAATCTGGTAATGGTTTGCTGCATCTAACAAAGACTGAACATTGTTGCTATTCACAGAAATTCTAGTAGTATAAGCGAATTCCACAAGTTGTTCAATAATGGTCAGGTTCAGCATCTTTGAGTTCTGCTTCAAAGGACGTTGATTCAAGCATGTTAGCTGTGAATATTAAGTTTAAAAAAATGACTGGCTGCAGCAAGGACAACACGATGAGCAGGTATCTTTCTTTCCTGGACTTTAAGGATCACATCACACAATATTTTCTTTGGATTTATGTTGCTTGTCAACAAGGTTCTGTAATCAGTACCTCCCAGCGTGATTTCAAATTGACCCTGGGTACAAATCTCTGGGTAGACTGTAGATTCAACTACAGTTGGTGGTGGATTTAAATCACTGTTTCCAAATGTTATTCATGATGCTCATGAAGCCTGCCAACAACTTAGCTTCTTCTCGAGCAGCAAGTTTCTTCTCAGTCTTTTTCTTGCTGCTCTTCTCCACACCGTAGGCTGCCACCCTCCCTTGGCACGGTTCATGCCCAGGGCTTGCCAGGCCAGGAGAGGGGCTGCATGCTCCTGGCACACTGGGGATTCTGCTTACCAAACACCAAAGCCAGGACTGCAGCTGCAACACCCTGCTCCTGAATGCATGGGCAGTGGTGGCCTAGCCGCTGTGGTAGGACAAGGTCAGATGGCCCCCTCAGAAGCTCACAGGGAGGAAATGTCGCTGGCTGGGCTGCATCTCCCATCTCCAGCAGAACAGGAGTCTGGAGGAGGAGCTTGCACTGCCAGCACAGTCTTGAAAGAGCAGAACAAAGTTGGAGGTCTCACACTTCCTGATTTCAAAATATATTACAAAGCTACAGTCATCAAAACAGTGTGGTGGGGCTTCCCTGGTGGCGCAGTGGTTGAGAGTCTGCCTGCCGATGCAGGGGACACGGGTTCGTGCCCCAGTCCGGGAAGATCCCACATGCCACAGAGTGGCTGGGCCCATGAGCCATGGCCTCTGAGCCTGCGCATCTGGGGCCTGTGCTCCACAACGGGAGAGGCCACAACAGTGAGAGGCCCGCGTACCGCCAAAAAAACAAAAAACAGTGTGGTACTTGCATAAAGACAGATCAGTGAAATAGAATAGGTAGCTCAGAAATATATCCTTGAACATAAGGACAAATGAGTTTTGACAGGGGTTCCAAGACAACTCAATGGGGAAAGGACTATCTTTTCAACAAATAGTGCTGAGAAAACAAGATATGCACATATAAAAGAATGAAGTTGGACCCTTACTTTACATCATATGGAAACATTTATCAGAGGTACTTCCCTGGTGGTGCAGTGGTTAAGAATCTTCCTGCCAATGCAGGGGACACGGGTTCGATCCCTGGTCCAGGAAGATTCCACATGCCGTGGAGCAACTAAGCCCATGTGCCATGACTACTGAAGCCCGCATGCCTAGAGCCTGTGCTCTGCAACAAGAGAAGCCACTGCAAATGAGAAGCCCACGCACTGCAACAAAGACCCAATGTAGCCAAATAATAATAATAAATAAATAAAAACCTTAAAAAATTTATTAGAACTCAAAGGCCTAAACATAAGAGCTAAGACTATAAAACATTTAGAAGAAAACAGGGAGAAAGGTTCATGACTTTGGGTTTGGCAATGATTTCCTAGATATAACACCAAAAGCACAGGCAACAAAGAACAAGTAGATAAATTGAACTGTATCTAAATTTAAAACTTCTATGCATCAAAAGACACCATCAACAGAGTGAAAAGACAACCCACAAAATAGAAAAAACATTTGCAAATGATGTATCTGATAAGAGGTTAATATTCAGAATATACAAACTGGATAAATATACAAATATGTATGTATAAATACACAAACTCATACAACTCAACAATTTTTAAATGAACTAAAAATGGGCAAAAGACTTGAATAAACATTTCTCCAAAGAAGATATACAAATGGACAATAAGCACATAAAAAATGCTCAGCATCACTAATTATTAAGGAAATTATTTCCTTAAATTATTAAGGAAATGTGCAAAAGCTTTGAAGTTTCATTAGGTCCCATTTGTTTATTTTTGTTTTTGTTCTCATTACTCTAGGAGGTGGATCAAAAAACATTTTGCTGTGATTTATGTCAAAGAGTGTTCTTCCTATGTTTTCCTCTAAGAGTTTTATAGTGTCTGGTCTTACATTTAGGTCTTTAATCCATTTTGAGCTTATTTTTGTGTATGGTGTTAGGGAGTGTTCTAATTTCATTCTTTTACATGTAGCTGTCCAGTTTTCCCAACACCTCTTAATGAAGAGACTGTCTTTCCTCCATTGTATATCTTTGAATCCTTTGGCATAGATTAGTTGATCATAGGTGTGTGGGTTTATCTTTGGACTTTCTATCCTGTTCCATTGATCTATATTTCTGTTTTTGTGCCAGTACCATATTGTCTTAATTACTGTAGCTTTGTAGTATAGTCTGAAGTCAGGGTGCCTGATTCCTCCAGCTCCGTTTTTTTCCCTCAAGATTGCTTTAGCTATTTGGGGTCTTTTTTGTCTCCATACAAATTTTAAGATTTTTTGTTCTAGTTCTGTAGAAAATGCCACTGGTAATTTGATAGGGATTGCATTGAATCTGTAGATTGCTTTGGGTAGTATAGTCATTTTCAGTATTGATTCTTCCAATCCAAGAACGTGGTATATCTCTCCATCTGTTTGTGTCATCTTTGATTTCTTTCATCAGTGTCTTATAGTTTTCTGAGTACAGGTCTTTTACCTCCTTTGGTAGGTTTATTCCTAGGTATTTTATTTTTTTGTTGCAATGGTGAATGGGACTGTTTCCTTAATTTTTCTTTCTGATCTTTTGTTGTTCGTGTATAGGAATGCAAGAGATTTCTGTGTATTAATTTTGTAGGCTGCAACTTTACCAAATTCATTGATTAGCTCTAGTAGTTTTCTGGTAGCATCTTTAGGCTTCTCTATGTAGAGTATCATGTCATAGGCAAACAATGACAGTTTTACTTCTTCTTTTCCAATTTGTATTCATTTTATTTCTTTTTCTTCTCTGATTGCCATGGCTATGACTTCCAAAACTATGTTGAATAAGAGTGGTGAGAGTGGACATCCTTGTCTTGTTCCTCATTTTAGAGGAAATGCTTTCAGTTTTTCACCACTGAGAATGATGTTTGCTGTGGGTTTGTCATATATGGCCTCTATTAGGTTGAGCTAGGTTCCCTCTATGCCCACTTTCTGGAGAGGTTTTATCATACATTGGTGAATTTTGTAAAAAGCTTTTTGTGCATCTATTGAGTTGATCATATGGTTTTCATTCTTCAATTTGTTAATATGGTGTATCACATTGGTTGATTTGCATATACTGAAGAATCCTTGCATCCCTGGGGTAAGTCCCACTTGATCATGGTGTATGATCCTTTTAATGTGTTGTTGGATTCTGTTTGTAGTATTTTGTTGAGGATTTTTGCATCTATATTCACCAGTGATATTGGTTTGTAATCTTCTTTTTTTGTAGTATCTCTGTCTGGTTTTGGTATCAGGGTGATGGTGGTCTCATAGAATGAGTTTGGGAGTGTTCCTTCCTCTGCAATTTTTTGGAAGAGTTTCAGAAGGATGGCTGCTAGCTCTTCTCTAAATGTTTGATAGAATTTGCCTGTGAAGCCATCTGGTCCTGGACTTTTGTTTGCTGGAAGATTTTTAATCACAATTTCAATTTCATTACTTGTGATTGTTCTGTACAGATTTTCTAATTCTTCCTGGTTCAGTCTGGAAAGTTATACCTTTCTAAGAATTTGTCCATTTCTTCCAGGTTGTCCATTTTATTGGCATAGAGTTGCTTGTAGTAGTCTCTTAGGATGCTTTGTATTTCTGTGGTGTCTGTTGTAACCTCTCCTTTTACATTTCTAATTTTATTGATTTGAGTCCTCTCCCTCTTTTTCTTGATGAGTCTGGCTAAAGGTTTATCAATTTTGTTTATCTTCTCAAAGAACCAACTTTACTTTTATTCATCTTTGCTATTGTTTTCTTTGTTTCTATTTCATTTATTTCTGCTCTGGCCTTTATGATTTCTTGCCTCCTACTAACTTTGGGTTTTGTTTGTTCTTCTTTCTCTTGTTCCTTTAGGTGTAAGGTTAGATTGTTTATTCGAGATTTTTCTTGTTTGTTGAGGTAGGATTTTATTGCTATAAACTTCCCTCTTAGAACTGCTTTTGCTGCATCATTTTTTGATTTCCTCTTTGATTTCTTCAGTGATCCCTTGGTTATTTAGTAACGTATTGTTTAGCCTCCACCTGTTTGTGCTTTTTCTGTTTTTTTACCTGTAATTGATTTCTAATCTCATAGTGTTGTGATAGGCAAAGATGTTTGGTATGATATCAGTTTTCTTAAATTTATCGAGGCTTGACTTGTGACCCAAGATGTGAACTATCATGGAGAATGTTCTGTGTGCACTGGAGAAGAAAGTGTAATCTACTATTTTTGGATGGAATGTCCTAAAATATCAATTAAATCTATCTGGTCTATTGTGTCATTAAGGCTTGTGTTTCCTTATTAATTTTCTGTCTGGATGATCTGTCCTTTGGTGTAAGTGAGGTGTTAAAGTTCCCCACTATTACTGTGCTACTTTCGATTTCCTCTTTTATAGCTGTTAGCAGTTGCCTTATGTATTGAGGTGCTCCTATGTTGGGTGCATATATATTTATAATTGTTATGTGTTCTTCCTGGATTGATCCCTTGATCATTATGTAGTGTCCTTATCTCTTGTAACAGTCTTTACTTTAAAGTCTATTTTATCTGTTATGAGTATTGCTACTCCAGCTTCCTTTGGATTTCCATTTGCATGGAATATCTTTTTTCATCCCCTCACTTTCAGTCTGTATGTGTCCTTAGGTCTGAAGTGGGTCTCTTGTAGACAGCATATATATGGCTCTTGTTTTTGTATCCATTCAGTGAGCTTATGTCTTTTGGTTGGAGCATTTGATCCATTCGCATTTAAGGTAATTATCTATATGTATGTTCCTATTACCATTTTCTTAATTGTTATGGGTTTGTTTTTGTAGGTCCTTTTCTTCTCTTGTGTTTCCCACTTAGAGAAGTTCCTTTAGCATGTGTTGTAGAGCTGGTTTGGTGGTGCTGAATTCTCTTAGTTTTTGCTTGTCTGTAAAGCTTTTGATTTCTCCATTGAATCTGAATGAGATCCTTGCCGGGTAATCTTGGTAGTAGGTTCTTCCCTTCCATCACTTTAAATATATTGTGCCACTCCCTTCTGGCTTGTAGAGTTTCTGCTGAGAAATCAGCTGTTAACCTTATGGGAGTTCCCTCGTATGTTATTTGTCATTTTTCCCTTGTTGCTTTCAATAATTTTTCTTTTTCTTTAATTTTTGTCAATTTGATTACTAAGTGTCTTGGCGTGTCCCTCCTTGGGTTTATCCTGGCTGGGACTCTCTGTGTTTCCTGGACTTGGGTCGCTGTTTCCTTTCCCATGTTAGGGAAGTTTTCAACTATAATCTCTTCAAATATTTTCTCGGGTCCTCTCCTTCTGGGACCCCTATAATGTGAATGTTGTTCATTTAATATTGTCCCAGAAGTCTCTTAGGCTGTGTTCATTTCTTTTCATTCTTTTTTCTTTATTCTGTTTCACAGCAGTGAATTCCACCATTCTGTCATCCAGGTCACTTATCTGTTCTTCTGCCTCAGTTATTCTGCTACTGATTCCTTCTAGTGTATTTTTCATTTCAGTTATTGTATTGTTCATCTCTGTTTGTTTGTTCTTTAATTCTTCTAGGTGTTTGTTCTTTCATTCTTCCAGGTCTTTGTTAAACATTTCTTGCATCTTCGCGATCTTTGCCTCCATTCTTTTTCCGAGATCCTGGATCATCTTCATTATCATCATTCTGAATTCTTTTTCTGGAAGGTTGCCTATCTCCACTTCATTTAGTTGTTTTTCTGGGGTCTTATCTTGTTTCTTCATCTGGTACATAGTCCTCTGCCTTTTCATTTTGTCTATCTTTCTGTGAATGTGGTTTTTGTTCCACAGGCTGAAGAATTGTAGTTCTTCTTGCTCCTGCTGTCTGCCCTCTTTTATCACAGTTTTTAACAAATACATTTTTTTAAACTATATGCCCATCAGAACAAGGAGGCTTTGTAGAAGAACAGAAAAAGGAGTTAGGTGTAGAGTTGCCATATTCAGGAGAAGAAGAAAAAATATAAGACACCCAGTTAAATCTGAACCTCACATGAGTCATCTTTAATTTTTTAGTATGAGTATACCCCATGCAATATTTGGGTCATAATTACATCCAAAAATCATTTGTTGTTTTTCTGAGATTCAAATTTGCCTTGGTGTCCTATATTTTATCCAGAAACCCTAGTTAGGTCCTGACCCAGGATCCTGAGCTATCTTCCTGGATATGTCTACTTCCAGAGCCTCTGCCGTGGGCCACATGCCTCCCCCTAATGTCCAGCTCACCCAGCACGTTCTTCTCTCCACTTGGATAGTGGAGCTGTTTTCCTACAGGAAGAGGACGTGCTGGGCCAGGGAACCCTGCACTGGAGGACATGCAAGTTCAAGTTCTCTCTGTCAATTACACAATCCTAATTCTGCCAAGTATCTTTCCTTCAGCCTGGGTCAGGCATTGCGCTGCGGGTGCCAGAAACCACAGAGGCATTACAGGGTGCTGGGTGCTTGTACAGTGAGTTTCATAGGGCAGAGGGAACCCAGAGGAGAGGGAGGCAGCTGCACTGTGCTGGTGGGGCCAGAGCAGGCCCAGAAGAAGCCTCAAGATGATTATAAGAAGGTCAGGGGATTCAGTGTTCACTAAGTCTTGTGAGCCGGACTTTGAGTCTGAGTGGTCGGCATGGCTGCACAGAATGGGGGAGTGGACCTCCCCTCCAGAGAGCCCCTCTAGTGAGCCTAGGGCTTGTACTAACTCTTTGGTTAACAGGAACTTCTAGAAGTATATTAAACTGTCTTTTCATGTGACTAGGTTCACGGACTAGAAGCAGGATGGAGAATGGACTGGGAAGGTGAGACTGGAAACAGAATAACCCCTGGGAGACATCTGTTCCCCACCATTGCCCAGATGGGGAGGATGAGGGACTGATGACAGGATGGATAGAACAGGTGCATCTCATCAGCAGGTGGGACTCCTTGTCTACAGACCAAGGGCCAGACAGCATGTTCTCCAAGTCAGAGTCCCCTGCGCAGCTTCTTTGAGCACCGCTGGCCCTGCCTCCTGGGGCACCCACTTTATCAGATACATTTCTCTTCCTGAAACTTCTCTCTCCGTACCACCCCCACGCTCCAGTTTCTCTTTTGAAATTTTTTACACCTACAGAAGCGTTGGAGGCATAGGTTAATGAGCAGCCTTGTATCCCTCACCTGCATTCACAACTGTTTACCTTCTGCAGTACTTGATCACACCTTTTCTCTCTCAACACATTTTCAAACCCTTTGAAAGCCCACTGCAGACATCACACCCTTCATCTCCCTTGGCCTGAGGGACCTCATACTCTTCTCATGGCATCTCATCCTGTCTTTTGATCCATTGTCCCTACATTAAGTCCGAGCACTCAGGTTAAAGACACAGCCACCTGATCTTCCCATTGTAAAGGTATCTCTCTCCAACACAATCCACTTTTAAGAAATCCTATCTGTAATATGAGATTCCTTTTGAAAAGCATGTTGAGTGCTGAATTCATATATTAAATTTGCCTGAAGTGGGTGAGACCTATGGCACATCTTAACACTTGGCTTGCTTAAAGTGGGGGAAGTACCAAATTTGTACATTGTATCCACTGTGACACTAAGGGGTTATTTTTTCTTTAAACAACTTTGTTTATTTATGTAACAAACATTCTTATTGCTTCCATCACCTGCTATGCAGCATGCTAGTGGCTGATACAAAGGTGATTTTTAAAAAAAGTGATCCTTCCCTTCAGTCTAGGGGGGAAAAATCCACATATCCTGCTAGTTCAACACCATGTGATAAGTGGTAAGAATCAAGAAATGATGGAGTACAAAAGAAGTGAGTAGTTTTGTGCCTCAGAGAAAGGGTCAGCAGATTGGTTTGGGGCTTTGCAGAGTTGTTTGGGCTGGGGGAGCCGGAGAAAGGGCAATGTGAAAACCACACCCCAGGTCTGCACCTCCCCCAGTTGAGACCCACTAACCTGGGTGGGAAGAGCTTGTTCTGTTTCCTGCGGTGTCAGGTCCCACTCAGGAACCCAGGGCTGTTGTGCTGTGTGATGGGTCCTCTGCCTATCCAAGCCCCCACAGCCCTCATGAAACTGGCAGTCGGTGGTGTGCTGGGGTCTCAGAGTTGAAGACCAAGCCCCAGAGATGCTCAGGCTCCCTTCATAATCCATGACAGATCTGCTATGTGTAACTGAACCTAAAAGTTTTAAGTCCCAGGCTCTATATGGTGAGCACATGTCCCTAACTGTCCCAGACACACGCTCCATTCAGGGTGCTACTTGTGATAAGTCATTTCCTCCCTTGAACTTTTAGACCCTCACCCGCCGAGTTTTAAGTGGTTTCTCCAGTTCCAGGTATGGCAGCAGCTGCTGGAGTTCCTTTTCATACCACCCTGTGTTTCCTGGAGCAAGATCCTTGCCCCCCTGCCTTTGTCTTTTCAGACTGAACAGACCCTTTTCAATGCTGCTGCCAGCGACCCACCCTCCCCTCCTCCCTACTGCTTCACCTGTGCTTCTGCGACAGCCCTAAAGTGCTACCACTAGAATGGCCGTCAATATTCTAGGTGCTGGAGCAGAGAGCAACTGTCTCACAGGGGTAGGAATCTACCACCATATCTGAGATTTACTTTAAAATGCTTCAGGAGAAGAAGAAGAAAAAAAAAAAAGCTGGGGGATCCAGGAAACAAGATGGGTAAAATGTCGATAAGCAGGAAGTCACCATGAGAGTGCAAGGGAGGCCATTATAGGACTCTTTCTGCATTTTTGTGTGTTTGAAATTCTCCATAATGAAAAGTTAATAAGTGGAGATTGAAATGATGTACAAAACATCAAAAACAGCACCACAGAATCCAATTTCTTGTTGGGTTTTCTGTTACCATTCTGACATAAATGCACATTGTCTAAGCTCTTGATGCTTCCTGATAATTTAGAGAGTGTTTAGATATCAGTGGTTTCCCAAAGATAAAAACACAATATCCTTATTCAGTAATACCATAGACTAGCTCATCATCCCATGCAGAAAAAAACCTTTTGATAGTTTGTTTCCATGCGTTCTGGGTCAGTCAGAGGGGCATGGACCCCACTCTCCTGGAATGTCAAGGACAGTGGGCCATTTCTCCAGATTTGCTTTCCTATATCCACAATCAGAAGGTTCCAGACCATTCCAGACACTGAGGCATACTTCATTCTCTGCTAGCTCCTTCATTCGTTTATTTAGCAAGTATTTATTGGGTGCTCGCATGTGTCCGTGACATATTGGCACACAGCAAGGAGGAGGACAGAAGCAGTCCCAGATAGTACACAACTCAGGAAACAAGCAATTACATCCACATCTGGGAGATCCAGGGGTCTAAGGAGCCCTTGCTCCAGCTTGGGTGGGTCAGGGAGACTCCTGCAGGAAGTGACATTTTAGCTAAGTCCAGAAGGTAGCAAAGGGCTTGTGGGAGTTTTCCCCCAAGCAAAGGGAAAGCATGTGAGCCGGCTGCGAGGTGAAGTAAAGCCTGTCCACAGAAGGAGCAAGAAGGAGGTGGCGCCCGCCTGCTGACGGAGACCAAAGCTGTAGCACATGCTTAGGGTTTAATGCCACGGTCCACTCTCACCATCTCAAAATTCTTAATAATTGTATCTTTTTTTTTTTTTTTTTTTTTTTTTTTTTGCTGTACACGGGCCTCTCACTGCTGTGGCCTCTCCCGTTGCAGAGCATGGGCTCTGGACACACAGGCTCAGCGGCCATGGCTCATGGGTTCAGCCGCTCCACAGCATGTGGGATCCTCCCGGACCTGGGCACGAACCCGTGTCCCCTGCATCGGCAGGTGGACTCTCAACCACTGCGCCACCAGGGAAGCCCCAATAACTGTAACTTTTGACTTTGTGTTTTGTAAGCGGAGTCAGTGGAACAGTGGAGCGTGCCCAGGGAGGTTAGCTCATGGGGTCCCACCTCCATCTGTCTCCCCAGGATGAGTTCTCAGCTTCTTGCTTCCACTTGCCTTTGCGGGGATCTGGCTCAGATGCGCTGTCCCCATGCTGTGACCTCAGCTGCTCTCCTCTCCTATCAGAGAACCAGGCTCACATGGGCATGCCTGCAGCATCTCAGGTGGCGTGAGGTGGACCTGTCCAGCTCCCCCAGCTCCAGGCTGGCTGTACCATTGCACACCCTGGTAGGCAGCCAGTGGGAGGTCATCTCTTGGCTGGAGTGAGCCTCTTGCCCATCCCTGTGGGAGTCAGCCATCTGCCATGGGTGGGCACAGTGGTCCCATGAGAATGGGGGAGGCTCTGCTTCCCCAGATCTCCCCTCACCTGGAGCATAGCACATCTGTTCCGAAGCTGGCAAGGGGGAACTCAGCAGCCCTGTGGTCGAGCCAGTGCCAGGACACCAAGTCATAGGCAGGGACCCAGGGAGCCTGGGAGCACTCCCTGAGCCAGCTGTGTGCCTGGGGTCTTCTCTGCCTCCTTCCCTCCTTGAGTGTCTGGGCCCAACTCTACTAGCCAGCTTGAGGAAGCCTCCCAGGACCAGCCAGGAAACATAAACTGTGTCATTTCAGTGACTGCATACAAGCCAGATGCTCTGCTGTTTGCACTTAAAATTGGCATTGCCCAGTATAAAGATGAACAATAACATTCATGACAACTCATTTTTTTTCCTTAGACCATTAAACACAAAAGAAGATAAATAAATAAACACCATTAGAAGTGGAGAAGGAACATACCTGAGAAAGAAAAAAGCTTTCGAAGTAAATTTAAGGCACATTTTCCCTACTTATTTGAACAAGGGGCTTCCACATTTTCACTGTGTGCTGGGCTTGCACATTTTGCAGCCAGCCCTGGAGGGAGGATGTGTGTGATGA
This sequence comes from Mesoplodon densirostris, assembly GCF_025265405.1. Classification (NCBI taxonomy): domain Eukaryota; kingdom Metazoa; phylum Chordata; class Mammalia; order Artiodactyla; family Ziphiidae; genus Mesoplodon; species Mesoplodon densirostris. The sequence goes on along the minus strand of NC_082666.1, from coordinate 115,493,606 downwards.
AGCCAGTGAGTGAGGAGTGAAGAGGTCTAGAAAGACCTTGCAAAGGAGCTTGACCTCATCTCAAGGGCAACGGGAGCAGCTAAGGTGTCTGCAGTGCGCAGCTCTGGAAGGACAGAGCCATGCCAGCAAGATGCCCATTCCCCCTCCCTACCACCCAACCCGACAGCAGCTGACTGGACCAGAGGGAACCAACCTGCTAATGACTCAATGCCCAGTGGCCAATCAAATGCTTTCTCAAAAAATTTGAACCGGGCTTCCGTGGTGGCACAGTGCTTGAGAGTCCACCTGCCGATGCAGGGGACACGGGTTTGAGCCCTGGTCCGGTAAGATCCCACATGCCGCGGAGCGGCTGGGCCCGTGAGCCATGGCCGCTGAGCCTGCGCCGCAACGGGAGAGGCCACAACAGTGAGAGGCCCGCGTACCGAAACAAACAAACAAAAAAATTTGAACCAAGGAGAGCATGGCTGAGAGAGTTAGGAAATGAGCCAGGTAGATGAAGAGCTCAGAGTGAAGTTTCACAGAAACCTGCTGTGACACCCTAGAACTGCACTGAGCTTTGTGCTTTCAGGTCTGGCTGCTCAGCTTGTCCTTAGGTCCCTATCTAGGGCCTACTTTTGTCACCATGTAAAGAGTAAAAACGTGCCTCCCTACAGCCAGGCAGCTGGGGGTGTCCAGACACCCTGCTCAGTGTGCCAGCGTGAACTGACACTTCTCTGTGCCCCAGGTCAAGAGCAGGGACACACTTGAAACTTGTTTTATACCCCTAATAAATGCTGACTGCTCAGGCAAACATGCAGGATACTGCCTAGCAGAGCAAGTTTTGCCCTAGAAATACCCTCTCTTCTAAGTGACGATCCTCCCGGTGACCTGGAATGCTACCTCACCAAGTGGGTTTATTAAAAGAGTGCCACTGCATTGGGAACTGATCCTTAAAACATTGTCTTCCAAGCTCAGTCCAAAGGCCAACAAGAAGCTCTTCATGTCCCAGGGATGTTCTATTTCTCAGACGACCATATGGTTTTGCATTAATAATTACTCAGATGTCTGATGTTTTGTCCAGAGCAGCACTGTTCTTTCAGTTGCACTGGTGAAAATTTGTATAGTTTGGCATGCTTCAAAGTTTCTCCAGTGGTGCTACAAAATCGTCAAATTCTCAAAGGAAATTAACTTAAATAACTTCAGTTTTTAAAATTTTTGAGATGTAATCGACCTACAACATATTAGTTTCAGGTGTACCGTGTAGTGATTTGACATATGTCTATATTGCAAAATAATCATCACATTAAAGTCTAGTTAACATCCATCACCGCATGCAGTTAACAATTCTTTTTTCTTGTGATAAGAACTTTTAAGATCTACTGTCTTAGCAACTTTGAAATATACAATACAGTACTGTTAACTATAATCACCATGCTATACATTATATTCCCATGACTTATTTATTTTATAACTAGAAGTTTTCACCTTAGTTTTTAAAATGCATTATCATGTAGAGGAACATAAGAACTATGGATTTTAATCAATTGAAATATTGTAGAAAGGCCAGGCTGGGACCCCTATAGGGTAGAGAGGCAGGAGAGAGAGACATGTGTGGGCTGGATCAATTTGACAAAAGACGGGGACAAATGTGGGGATTAGAACCTTACAGCCTGTATACAATCTGACTGCTACTGGCAATTTGGTTGGGAGGTTGGACCAGCATTTATGGAGTGCTTCCAGGAGACAGAGATGGTGAGAAGCATTTTCTTTGGAGCAACTGATTAATTTCCACACCAAACCCCTATGAGACTGGAAGTATTGTCTGCAATTTTGCAGATGAGAAAGTGAAAAGAGAGAAGTTAGGCATCTTGGAAGCAGCAGTGGGATATCAGGACCTCAGGACCACCACGTTCCCGCAGCGCTGACTCTGGGGTTCAGTCTATTCTGTGGTATCAGAGAGAAAGCCTGAGACAACTCTTTAGTTTTCCAGAGGAAATACATGCAGAGTCAGGAAGCTAAACTCTGTGGGCCGGTTAACTGGAAATGTCGATACATGGTGATTAACCACCCATATGTTCATCCTAAAATGGCAGATGCAGGCTTGAAGATGACTTTAAAATAGGTGATGGAGGCCAAAGCCCTGAGGGATGCCACACTGCATTTCCCATGGGAAGACTGGTGCCCTGGTGGAGCATTAAGGGAAGCCTCATGTCATCAGTGCAGCAGGGTTGCCACCATCACAGCAGTCACTTGTCTACGCCTCGCATCACGCAGTATCTCCTACTGCAGCAGCATGTGGCAGAAGGCCTTCCAGTCACAGGAAAGGCAACCAGCTCCAGTTCCTGAGACTCTGCAAAAGGACTCCCACTGCCTCTCTTCACGTCGGCCCTGTCTCCCTGGCAACACGCTCCCCACGCAGCACACAAAACACAAACACGGACAGACAGCAGCTCAGTGCAGACGGGAAATCTGCATGAGGGCTTCTCCAAGAAGTCTGGCCACTGTCTTTCCACTTCCCAAGACTGCAGGGGGACTCACAGAAATTTGAAAAATATAGCTGGGCTGCCAGAAACCAGCATGACCACAAAGGCTGGTAGATGCGGCAAAATTATTATGGGCAGCCCCCAAGAGAAGAAAAACACAACTCAAGAAAATGAACCGGGGCTTCCCTGGTGGCGCAGTGGTTGAGAGTCCGCCTGCCGATGCAGGGGACACGGGTTCGTGCCCTGGTCCGGGAAGATCCCACATGCCGCGGAGAGGCTGGGCCTGCGCGTCCGGAGCCTGTGCTCTGCAACGGGAGAGGCCACAGCAGTGAGAGGCCCGCGTACCGCAAAAAAAAAAAGAAGAAAATGAACCGATTTTGACCTTACAGTGGAAGTAGGAATTAGCATCTAAAGGCTCAAGACATACTAATCCATGCAGTATTTTATATTTAATACAAAATTTCCTATCAACTTCAAGCACCTCCCCATTGCTTCCTGGGGATGAAAATTATTACTCCTAAATATCCCCTGGCAGCGAGGAAGCAGTCAGGACAAAAAGAAAATCATGCACTCAGGTTCTTTATCAAGCGGTGGTAGGCTGGAGCTAGCTGGTACTGGTCTTGGCAGTGTGGGGGTGGGAGGATGTTGCAGCTTGAAGAAGGACCTTGGTCCTCGTCTTCTTTGAAGAAAGAATTCAGCAAAGAGACAGACTGTGAAGCAGATAAAATGTTTATTAGAAGCAAATTACATGTGGAAGAACACACGGTGAACTGGCAGAATGAGTTGCATGGAATGGGGGTGGGTTAGATTGCTTATATGGGAGTAGTCTTCCTGGTTGTCTCTGGCCAATCATCTTGCTTGTGCCCATATTTGGCTTGACTCAGGGTCCTTCCTGGTGGGTGAGTGTGCATCCCTCGGTCAAGATGGATTCCAACAGAAAGGTTTCTGGGAGGTTGGCAGCACAGATTACAGCCTGGCAGCTCCTTCCTCCTTTGACACCTTTTCTAGACTGACGACCTCCTCCGCACATGTGTGGGCTGGGAAATCCCCTTGACCCCAAGAATGAGAAAAATGTGGTCATTTTGTCTTTCACCCAATCAGGCCTGATGGCTGCTGCTAGTTACTTATCTCAAAGTGTCAGCCCGGAGACTGGCTGCAGCTGCTCAGCCTGGGGTCCACCTGTCTCCTACCTCAGTACCAGCTCACAAGAGCTGGTTAAATTGTCAGGGATTTTGTGAGACTTATTTTCTCAGTAGCTTAAAATTAGCTGTGGTGGAGCATTGACACCACAGAAATCGGCAAACATTGATCAAGGTTTATTTGTTAGTTGTTTTCCAGAAAGCTGATTGTTAAACATTTACCAGCATCCCAACCCCCATCTGCTACTTCCCAGGTGGGCTTGTCACAGTTTCTTCACCATTTCAAATATTATTTTTCCTCTATTCATAAAATAGGAATCATAATTCATACCCCTCAAAACCAATTTTCCTAAATGAGAAAAATGAATGTGAAAGTGCTTTGTGAATTACAAAACAAATGGACACATACCTGCATTTTCTTATACCCTCACACGCTTGTCCTTAAAAGATGCAAGAATGTCCCTGCCTTCCTTTGCCTGTGGATACCAGAAATTTCATTTCAACCCTTACGTACTTTCTTTCTTTCTTTCTTTTTTCCATGTTCATACCTCTCTAGTTTTTAATTTAAACTGAGGATTGTCAGGTTTCTGCTCGTTCCTTCAAAAGGAATGTCAGGGCAAGCTATGGTGATATTAAAAAGCACAAGAGAGCCTAAAGCCCTCTTTCCATTTTCTGGGTTCTTTGCAAACATGGGCTTAGTGCCTACCAGGAGTCACTAAGTGGAACTAGAGGACTCCTACCTTTCGGGACCTTAAGGCAGAGTGGCAGGGCAGGCATGGATCCACTCTGTGACATGGGATCCACAGCCATCAAGCTACCCAAATCTTACCCAAGTGGCCACCCCCATGTTGCTCTGGAGAGGTAAGACCTCCATTTGTTCACAAGTGGAAAGTTGCTCCCATCAGATGACGCCCACCAATGGGAGATGTCCCTCAAAAATGTTAAATTCTTGCTCTCCTTTCTGAACCATGAACTCCCCTCTCATTTTCCAGAACAGACACATTGCATCCCTAGACAGCATGGCGAGGCAGATGACCCCATCCTCAGCAATCTCTGTGAATGTTGGCAGCTGCAACATCACTCTCTCTTTCTTCACAGCGATGCTGTGCAAATTCCAGCAGCCTCCAACCTAGGATCAGATGCCTCCTTGAAAGAATTGTTATCTCATGGCCTTCACAGGCTTGAACAATTCCCTGAATTTCTCCTGAGTTGGCCTGGGGCTGAGCCAGCACCTTGGGTGGTGACCTCGAGCCACATAGGGCTCCCCCTAGCACCTGTGGGTCTGGCTGAGGACCACGATGCTCACCTGGAGTGCTTTGCCCAGATTCTGATTCAGAACCTTTCCTACTCTCAGGTAGATGACACATCTGCAATGTTCCTTGACTTCTTGCCACTTAATTTTTGTATATTTCCACTTCTATTTTGTAAATGACACATTTCATTATTTCTCTTTTTTTTAAACATCTTTATTGGGGTATAGTTGTTTTACAATGGTGTGTTAGTTTCTGCTTTATAACAAAGTGAATCAGTTATACATATACATATGTCCCCATATCTCTTCCCTCTTGTGTCTCCCTCCCTCCCTCCCTCCCTATCCCACCCCTCTAGGTGGTCACAAAGCACTGAGCTGATCTCCCTATGCTATGCGGCTGCTTCCCACTAGCTATCTATTTTATGTTTGGTAGTGTATATATGTCCATGTCACTCTCTCACTTTGTCACAGCTTACCCTTCTCCGTCCCCATGTCCTCAAGTCCATTCTCTAGTAGGTCTGTGTCTTTATTCTCATCCTGCCCCTAGCTTCTTCATGACCATTTTTTTCTTTTTTTTTTCTTTTAGACTCCATATATATGTATTAGCATATGGTATTTGTTTTTCTCTTTCTGACTTACTTCACTCTGTATGACAGTCTCTATGTCCATCCACCTCACTACAAATAACTCAGTTTCGTTCCTTTTGATGGCTGAGTAATATTCCATTGTATATATGTGCCACATCTTCTTTATCCACTCATCTGTTCATTATTTCTCTTAATCAGATAAGCTGTACTGAGCTCCTGGCCACCTGGGACAGCAAGAAAAGTCCTCTTTGTCACCTGTGAGTACCAAAAAACTGGTGATGGGGCAGGTGTGCCTTTGGTGCTCCTGATCTGCATCCTTACACATGCTCCCAGTTGCCCTGGGCAGCTGCGGGCTTGGCTCCAGGCTGACTTACAGCTGCCTCTTGGAGGAAATTGTTGTCTTCTCCTCAGACTCTTGATGCCAGTGATCAGTGCCACAAGCCTCTATAGATGTCCCTTTATTAGCAGTCCACACAGAGCCCCCAAGGGCTAAGGGGTCCTCCAGCCCTGTGTGTACACACACACACACACACACACACACACACACTCACACTCACACACACTCACTCTCACAAAAGCCCAAAGCCTGTACTTCCTCTTACTCCAGGGCCCTCTCTTTCCTGGACACCCAACCCCACTGAGGGCCAAGCTCTGGTCTCCTTTTCCAAAACCACTGCCTCCAGCTCGTCGCCCTCTGGGGTCTGCCAGCTCAGCCCTCCTCCACAAAACTGAAACACACTTTCTGAGGAAAGGACACCCTTGAAATCACCATGCAGGCAGCTCTTACCCAGGTGCTTCTGGTGTTTGCTGTGGCAGAAGGTACTAAAAACATCATTTAGTATTTTCTTAAATATCCAATTACTGAAAATCCAGGTTAGCAAAGGCTAACATAGTAGGTCCAATCACTAATGATTTCTGTTTGAGGCAGGCAAAGTTGACAGCTGTTTGCTCTGAGTAAATTCATTCCTCTCAACTATGCAAATACGTATTACTAGATCTCAGATGTTGAGCTAAAGGTTTACAAAGATAATCTCCTTGAATGCTCAGATAAGTCCCAGAGGAACGGTTACGCCATTTTATAGATGTAGAAATAGACTCAGAAAAGGTTAAAAATGTAGCTAAAGCCACACAGCTCTAGTGGGTAACTGGATTCTAATACATATACGTCAAACTCCAAACCCAATGCTTTTAGCCCCCTTTTAGTCTTATTATCAATGTCAGAATAAGGTAGATCTCCCCAGCTGGCTTAAGGAATATGACTGGATGACCAACAGGTACATGAAAAGTGCTCCATTTCTAACCCAATCATCGGGGAAATGCAAATCTTAATCACAACATAAAACCTCACACCTTTTAGGATGGCTGCTATCAGAAAGAGGAAAGATAACAAATGTTGGTGAGGATATGAAGAAAAGGGAACCCTCCTACACTGTTGGTGGGAAAGTAAATTGGTTCAGCCACTATAAAAAGCTACTATGGAGGTTCCTCAAAATATTGAAAAATAGAACTACCATATGATCCAGCAATTCCACTTCTTGGCATATACCCAAAGGAAATGAAATCAGGATCTCAAAGAGATGTCTGTACTCCCATGTTCACTGCAGCATGATTTACAATAGCCAAGATAAGGAAACAATCTAAGTGTCCACTGACAGATGAATGAATAAAGAAGGAAATCCTGTCGTTTGTGACAACATAGATGAACCAGGCGAACATTATACTAAGTGAAATAAGCCAAGTGCAAAAAGACAAGTACTGCATGATCTCACTTATATGTGGAATCTAAAATAATTCAACTCATAGAAACAGAGAGTAGAATGGTGGTTACCAGAGGTTTGAGGGTAGGAGAAATGGGCAGATGGTGGTCAAGGAGTACAAAGTCTCAGTTATGCAGGATGAATAAATTCTGGAGATCAAATATACAACAATGTGACTATAGTTAACAATATTGTATGGTAGACTTAAAATTTGCTAAGAGGGTAGATCTTTAGTGTTCTCATCACACATACACAAAAACGGTAATTCCAAAATCATCTTATGGTCAAGAAGTTTTGCCTATAAAATTCTCACTACCAATTTAAATATACAATAGGAATTCATTTAAAGAAACTGCAGTTATTCATATATAACAATAATATGCAATCTTTAAAAATTATGACATATATTATGTTAATATAATTTTACTAACTAAAAACGTGTGTTACAAAACATTAAATACCCTGATCTCAAATATTTAAAGCTGTATATATACATAGACATGTACATGTTATGCATATTATAAATATAACAGAATGTTAATATATTTTTGCTACCCAAAAGACCCATGTTACAAAACCTTATAAACTATGCTCCTGCATAGGTAAAAGTTACATGGCATACATGTGTTGAGAGAGACAGTTCCCCACGACTGCTCCCACATCTTACCAGGTGTTCCAAGAATTTGAGGGCTTGACTCCTCTTTGTCCAGGCCATGTCTCAGGGTTGTGTTTGCAGCAAGCAATGCTGAGGCATGAGGTAATGTCCTCTCTGGGACAAAGAGCAGAGCTTACTGCCTGTTATAAAAAGCAGTGGGTTTCCCCAAGCTCACGTTCTTCTCCTGCAGTGCAACTCACTGCCTATGTGGTGCCATCCAGGCTCTCCATGTCACAAACAGGCTGATGCTCAGGCTGCCTGCTATTTCGAAAGTAATGACATTCTTTGTCTCATGTCTTCTATCAAGATCCATGAAAAATAATCAGAGCTAAAAGCAAGCTACATAGATCCATATATGTCCAAATGCATTTTACTTTAGTGTATGTATATAAACAGACATGCTTATCTCCAGGTGATATTGTCACAAGTGATCACTTCCTGTGTTATGCTCGTTTTCCCTATTTCTATAATTAACTTGTATTATTTGCAACCAGAAATAAGCAATAAATGTACTTTTAAAACTAGATATTAAAAAAAACTAGATGTAGTGTGATTTCGACTATATAAAATTCACTAAACATATACAATCATTTTTTGCATCCACTCCCTACTCTCCATGCAACCAGCATCATCTCTGGTGGCTGAGGATGTCATGGGGAGTAAGGTGACATGGGTCTATCTCATGGAACTCCACTGGAATCTCATAGAATTTACATTAAACGGAGGGGAAATGACATTTAAATAAATGACGGGTGAAAAGATAAATTTGGAAGAGAATATTTACAAACCACATATCCCACAAAGGACTAGTATCTACAATGTATAAAGAATTTACAAAACTCAATGGTAAAAAAGAAAACAATTCAATTAGAAAAATGGGCAAAAGACAAGAATAGACATTTCAATGAAGACGATATACAGATGGCAAATAAGCACAATGAAAACAAGTTCAGCGTTATTAGCCATTAGAGAAATGCAAATTAGAACCACAGTGAGAAACTAGGTCACTCATACATTGCTGATTGGGAATGTAAAATGGTAGAGCCACTCTAGAAAACTGTTTGGAAGTTTCTTAAAATACTACATATGTAGCTATCAGATGATCCAGCAATTACACTCCTGAGCAATTATCCCAGAGAAACAAAAACTTATGTGCACCCCAAAACCTGTACATGAATATTTATAGCAGCTTTATTTGTAATGACCCAAAACTGGAAACAACCCAGTTGTCCTTCAATGGGTAAATGGTCAAACAAACATGTTACATCCATATCATGGCATATGACTCAACAATAAAAATAAATGAACAATAGTTCATTTATACACAACAATCTGGATGAATTTCCAGATAATTATGCTAAGTGAAAAAGCCTGTCTCAAAAGGTTATATACTATCTGTTTCCATTTATATAACATTCTTGAAATGAAAAATTACAGAAATGGAGATCAGATTAGCACTTGCAGGGGATAAGGAGTGGTTGGGGTGGGGAAGTGGGTGTGGCTGTGAAAAGGCAACATGAGGGATCCTTGTGATGACCGCAATGCTCTGTATCAATGTCAATATGGGTGGTAGTATTGTTCTACAGCTTTGCAGATGTGACCATGGAGGGAAAGTGGGTGAAGTGTACATGGCATTTCTCATTTTTATTTCTTTACAATTGTAAGTGAATCTACAATGGTCACAAAACTAAAAGTTTAAACAGATATTTAAAACTTAAATTTAAAAACAAAAATACAAATTGATTTTTCAAAAAAATGTAAGGTATAGAAGAGTGTATTTAGCATGCAACATTTTCATTAATAAGAGAGAAAATAAGAATTTAGAAATATCAAAGCAGAAATAAATGAAATAGTGACTAAGAAAACAATAGAAAAGATCAATGAAACTGAAAGCTGGTTCATTGAAAGATAAACAAAATTGATGAAACTGTAGCCAGACTCATCAAGAAAAAAAAGGAGAGGGCCCAAATCGATAAAATTAGAAATGAGAAAAGAGAAGTTACAACTGACACCATAGAAATACAAAGGACCATAAAAGACTACTGCAAGCAACTATATGCCAATAAAATGGACAACCTAGAAGAAATGGACAAATTATTAGAAAGGTACAACCTTCCAAGACTGAACCAGGGAGAAATAGAAAATACGAACAGACCAGTTACAAGTACTGAAATTGAATCTGTGATTTAAAAACTCCCAAGAAACAAAAGTCCAGGACCAGATGGCTTCCCAGGTGAATTCTATCAAACATTTATAGAATAGTTAACATTTATCTTTCTGAAACTCTTCCCAAAAATTGCAAAGAGAGGAACACTCCCAAACTCATTCTATGAGGCCACCATCACCCTGATACCAAAAGCAGGCAAAGATAGTACAAAAAAAGAATATGACAGACCAGTATCACTGTGAATATAGATGCAAAAATCCTCAACAAAATACTAGCAAACCAAATCCAACAGCACATTAAAAGGATCATACACCATGATCAAGTGGGATTTATCCCAGGGATGCAAGGATTCTTCAATATATGCAAATCAATCAATGTGATATACCATATTAACAAATTGAAGAATAAAAGCCATACGATCGTCTCAATAGATGCACAGAAAGCTACTGACAAAATTCAACCCATATTTGTGATAAAACCTTTCCAGAAAGTGGGCATAGAGGGAACCTAGCTCAACATAATAAAGGCCATATATGACAACACCACAGCAAACGTTAGTCTCAGTGGTGAAAAACAGAAAGCATTTCCTCTAAAATCAGGAACAAAACAAGGGTGCCCACTCTCGCCACTATTATTCAACATAGTTTTGGAAGTCTTAGTCATAGCAATCAGAGTAGAAAAAGAAATAAAAGGAATACAAATTGGAAAAGAAGAAGTAAAACGGTCACTGTTTGCCGATGACATGATGCTATACATAGAAAATCCAAAAGATGCCACCAAAAAACTATTAGAGCTAATCAGTGAATTTAATTACACAATGAAATAAACACACAGAAATCTCTTGCATTCCTATACACTAAAAACAAAAGATCAGAAAGAGAAATTAAGGAAACACGCCCATTTACCATTGCAACAAAAAGAATAAAATACCTAGGAAGAAACCTACCTAAGGAGGCAAAAGACCTGTATACAGAAAACTACAAGATACTGATGAAAGAAATCAAAGACGACACAAACAGATGGAGAGATATACCAAGTTCTTGGACTGGAAGAATCAATACTGTGAAAATGACTATACTACCCAAAGCAAGCTACAGATTCAATGCAATCCTTATCAAATTACCAATGGCATTTTTCACAGAACTAGAACAAAAAAATTATACAATTTATATGGAAACACAAAAGACCTCAAACAGCAAAAGCAATCTTGAGAAACTAAAATAGAGATGGAAGAATCAGGCTCCCCAGCTTCAGACTATGCTACAAACTACAGTCATCAAGACAGTTATGGTACTGGCACAAAAACAGAAATATAGATCAATGGAACAGGATAGAAAGCCCAGGGATAAACCCATGCACCTATGGTCACCTAATCTATGACAAAGAGGGTCAGAATATACAGTGGAGCAAAGACAGCCTCTTCAATAAGTGGTGCTGGGAAAACTGGACAGCAACATATAAAGGAATGAAATTAGAACACTCCCTAACACAATACACAAAAATAAAATGGATTAAAGACTGAAATGTAAGACCAGACACTATAAAACTCTTAGAGGAAAACATAAGAAGAACATTCTTTGACATAAATTGCAGCACGATCTTTTTTGACCCACCTCCTAGAGAAATGAGAATAAAAACAAAAATAAACAAATGGGACCTAATGAAACTTCAAAGCTTTGCACAGCAAAGGAACCATAAAGAAGACAAAAAGACAGCCCTCAGAATGGGAGAAAATATTTGCAGACGAAGCAACGGACAAAGGATTCATCTCCAAAATACATAAACAGTTCATGCAACTTAATATATATAAAAAAAGAAAAAACCCAATCAAAAAACGGGTGGAAGACCTAAATAGACATTTCTCCAAAGCAGACATACAGATGGCCAACAAACACATGGAAAAATGCTCAACATCACTAATTATTAGAGAAATGCAAACCCAAACTACAGTGAGATATCACCTCACACTGGTCAGAATGGCCATCATCACAAATTTACAAATAATAAATGCTGAAGAGGGTGTGGAGAAAAGGAAACCCTCTTGCACTGTTGGTGGGAATGTAAATTGATACAGCCACTATGGAGAACAGTATGGAGGTTCCTTAAAAAACTAAAAATAGAACTACCCTACGACCCAGCAATCCCACTACTGGCCATATACTGTGAGAAAACCATAATTCAAAAAGAGTCATATACCACAATGTTCATTGCAGCACTATTTACAATAGCCAGGACATGGACGCAACCTAACATCAACAGATGAATGGATAAAGAAGATGTGGCACATATATACAATGGAATATTAATCAACCATAAAAAAAGAAACGAAATTGAGTTATTTGTAGTGAGGTGGATGGACCTAGAGTCTGTGATATAGAGTGAAGTAAGTCAGAAAGAGAAAAACAAATACTGTATGCTAACACATATATATGGAATCTAAGAAGAAAAAAAAAATGGTCATGAAGAACCTAGGAGCAGGATGGGAATAAAGGTACAGACCTACTAGAGAATGGACTTGAGGACACCGGGAGGGGGAAGGGGAAGCTGGGACAAAGTGAGTGAGTGGCATGGACATATATACACAAATGTCAAACGGATAGCTTGTGGGAAGCAGCCGCATAGCACAGGGAGATCAGCTCGGTGCTCTGTGACCACCTAGATAGATAGGGAGGGTGGGAGGGAGGGAGACACAAGAGCGAAGAGATATGGGGATATATGTATATGTATAACTGATTCACTTTGTTATAAAGCAGAAACTAACACAGCATTTTAAAGCAATTATACTCCAATAAAGATGTAAAAATAAATAAATAAAATAAAATACATAATACTGAAATGTAGATGTATGTAGCCTTGGCATTAAAAGGTATGTGAAAATGAAAAAAAAAAGAAGATGTGGTACATATATACAATGGAATATTACTCAGCCATAAAATGGAACGAAATTGGGTCATTTTTAAAGATGTGGATGGACCTAGAGACTGTCATACAGAGTGAAATAAGTCAGAAAGAGAAAAACAAATATCGTACATTAATGCATGCATGTGGACTCTGAAAAAATTGGTATAGATGATCTTACTTACAAAGCAGAAATAGAGACACAGATGTAGAGAACAAACATATGGATACCAAGGGGGAAGCAGGAGGGTGGGATGAATTGGGAGATTGGGATTGACATATATACACTGTTGATACTATGTATAAAACAGATAACTAATGAAAACCTACAGTGTAGCTTAGGGAACTCTACTCAGTGCTCTGTGGTGACCTAAATGGGAAGGAAATCCAAAAAAGAGGGGATCTATGTATACGTATAGGTGATTCCGTTTGCTGTACAGTAGAAACTAACAGAACACTGTAAAGCAACTACACTCCAATAAACATTAAGAAAAGGAAATAGGTCTGTGATTACAAATCTGAAGAACAGTGAAAGGGTGATGGTGGTCTGAGATAGCAGGACAGAGGATGCTGAGCTCATTCAAGAGTGTCTGAAGGCCTTTCCAATGAAATGACTCTCAATCTGTGACTGGAGTCCAGGAGCACTGCTGGGGCGGCAGAAAGAAAGGCATTCTGGGCCATGGAAGAGGGCAGAAGTGTGAGATGCTCTACTGCAGGTGTCCCCAGCCCCCAGGCCACAGGCTACTACCAGTGCTCGCCTGCTAGGAACAGGGCTGCACAGCAGCAGGTAAGTGGCGGGAGAGTGAGTGAAGCTTCATCTGCGGCTCCCCGTTGCTCCCTGTTGCTCACGTTACCACCTGAACCATCCCCCCACCCCTCACTGTCCGTGGAAAAATTGTCTTCCATGAAACCAGTCTCTGGTGCCAAAAAGGTTGGGGATCGCTGCTCTACTGGACCCGAGAGACTGGGCTGTGAGCAAGAGCGAAATGTCAGGAGGCGAAGAGGCCAGGCGGGCAGGGACCAGCTCCAGGCAGACCTCGCAACCTATGGCACTGATTTTGGCCTTTATCTTAAGAGAGTCAGAAACTACTGGTGTTTGAAGCAGGGAACTGTCAGGTCTCCTTTTGAATTTTGGAGCATCCCTTTGAATGCTGAGTAGAGAATGGATTGGAGGGGGCACAGGGGAGAGCCAGCAGGTCCAGGTGAGGAGTCAGGTGACCATTTCAGTCTGTACTGTGGAGTCACAGCAGACATGCAGGTCAGGGCACAATGAGAGAGTGGGCACATCATCTGTTTACCAAGAAGGAGACAGGAAGAAGGTCTGACTGAGGAGAGAAGACCAGGGGTTGGGTTTGAGTTCTCCTGAGACCTCCAAGTGCAGGTGCCCAGGGGAGATGGGGACTCAGAAGAGACATCAGGCTGGAGTGAAGCAAAGGTGGTGTTTGAAGAATCCTGCAGGAAAGTTGTGTCTGCTCCAGATCTGTAACAGAGGGAGGGACCACTAAGCCTGCACCTGAGGTGAAGCAGCAGGATACGTATCCCTGGTAGAATGTGTGACCTTTCTTCCTTTCTTCTAGCTTTTCAAAACAGTGCAAATCAAATAATATTCCTGCTGACCCCATGACAACATTTTTGGTCAGAGCTTTTCCCTCTCAGCCCAGACCAGCACAGTCCTGGATACTCAGTAACAACTCCCCATGAGCGATCAGTTTTCATTCTCCAAAACAAAACAAGTGATTTGCAGCCCAGAACTTGCAGGAAGTCCTGGCGGTTATGACCGATCCCTTCTAGAAATGTCCAGGGACAATTCCTGTGGGCGGCATCTGAACTGGACAACAAATAGCTTTATTGAAAGATGCCAAAGGACTCTTTTCTTAAACGTTTATGATATTAGAAATGAAATGGCCAACACTGACAGAGGTCCTGGCAAAGGACTCTCAGGAACTGAGTCGCCACTGTTGTTAGCCTGATAAGCGTTAGTCCCAGCTCTTTGAGGTTAACAGGGGCAGATGGCAGCGGTGATGAAATCAGGGCAGGAGCTTAGACGGTGGAAGTTTCCACCTAGGTACACGGCAGAGGGTACCCCACTTGATTTCGGTTTTTCACTTTCTTTTTCCCTGAAAGTTACACTTTTCTATACAAACACTTTTTTTTCCCCTTAATTCACTGTGTAGATTCACCCAGTCACAGACTGTGATTTGCTGCCCTGCTCTCTCTGGTTCAGGGCAGTGAAGTGTGAAGGTCAATGGGAAGTTCACCAAGAGAAGGTGGCAAGTCTTCCCCAAGGGGCTGAGGGTGGGATGCGAGGTAACCTGCATCCTCAGAGCAGCAACTGTCAGCACCCTGGCAGTGAGCACAGTTCCCAGCAGGAGTGAGAGCTGGTCCTGGGAGCAAAGCCACATTGGTGATTGGTTCTCTGCCTTAACTCCCACCACCTTCTCTTAAAATATGTCCATTCCCCACTTCACACCCATTAGGATGACTTCTACAAAAAAAAAAAAAAAAGAGAGAGAGAGAGAGAGAGAGAAAGAAAGAGAGAGAGAGAGAAAGAAAAGAATTGTTGATAGGGATGTGGAGAAATTGGAAACCTCACCATTCACACATTGCTGGTGAAAATGTAAAATGGTACGGCTGCTTAGGAGATAAGTAGGGTGGTTCCTCAAAAAATTAAACAGAAGTACTCTATGTGATCCAGCAATTCCACTTCTGGGTATATACCCAAAAAAAGTTAAAGGCAGGGATTTGAACTGATATTTGTATGCCTGTGTTCATAGCAGCATCATTCTCTATAGCCAGAGGATAGAAGTAATTGTGTGTGCATTGATGGATAAATGGATAAACAAAATATGGTATATCTATAAAATGACATATTATGCAGCCTTAAGAAGGCCAGAAATTCTGACACATACTACAATATGGTTGAAACTTGAGGATACTCTGGTAAGGGAAATAAACCACTCACAAAAGGGCAAATATTCTATGAAGAACTGAGGGTAGTCAAATTCCTCGAGACAGAAAGTAGAAGGCTGCCAGGGCCTGGGAGGAGGGGAATGAAGAGTTAGTGTTTAATGGGTTGGAGGTAAGGGTTGGGGTGATAAAAGCATTTTGGAAATGGATGGTGGTGATCGGTACAGAACATTGGGAGTATACTTACTGCCACTTCATTGTACACTTAAAAATAGTTAAAATGACAAACTTTGTGCTAGGTATATTTTACCACAATAAAACGTTTTCTGAACAAGTCCTCCCTTGCCTTGTTTCTGGTAAACATGGTGGAAGAAAAAATTGCCTCGAGCACTTTCTTTGCTGCACATAGTGATATTCAAGTGACTTTCAACTCCTATAAAATGTCTGTAGGAGGGCTTCCCTGGTGGCGCAGTGGTTGAGAGTCCGTCTGCCGATGCAGGGGACACGGGTTCGTGCCCCGGTCCGGGAGGATCCCACATGCCGCGGAGCGACTGGGCCTGTGAGCCATGGCCGCTGGGCCTGCGCGTCCGGAGCCTGTGCTCCGCAACAGGAGAGGCCACAACAGTGAGAGTCCCGCATACCGCAAAAAAAAAAAAAAAAAAGTCTGTAGTAATGCAACCAGCTTCCAAATTCTCTTCAAAGGAAAAGAAATCCAGCCACTGATTTTAATCTAGTGAAAACTCCATCACTAACTGATTTGCAGGCTCTAGCCCAACTCTTAGTTTCTAGATTGAGGTCTCATTATTCTGTATTCTGAGGTCTGTATTCTGATGACAGCTCATAGAAGCTCCCAGAAGCCATGGACATGGCACCCTGGGCCTCCAGTGTGCCCACCGCTCATGGTCCTCTGCTCTGCTAAAGCGATGCTGTGGTTAATGCAGGGAACCAAAGAACCCACACCCAGGATCCCTAGATGTGGAAGGATTTAGATTTCATTGTATTTTCTGCACAGTGTATAAACAATGTTATTATTTCAGAGAGTTATGTTGTTAGATGTTTTACTCATTACTGTCTTAATGTAATGTATTCGTTCTAAGGTCCTGGGCCTAAGAAAACTCTGGATGTTCTTACATCAAAATAGATGAAAATTACAACTCGATAAACAATAATAGAGATTTATCAGGGCACCTAGTTCAGTGTCCACCCAGGTTAGCAGAGTGGAAAACCTGCCCTAGCCAACATGAGCAGTTCCAACATTCAACCACCTCCCCAGGAGCAGGATCCTTGGAAAATCGCCTTCAGAAGTTAATATAACAGCCAGAATCAATTTTCAAATAGTGTTTCCATAGTGAGCACTTTAATTAATTTCTCCATGGAGTACCTACCATCTTTCTTGAGGGAAGAACCTCTCTGTATGTCGGACAACCTGTATGGCTTGTGCTTTAGTTTTTCTTCTTAGCTGAAGAACTTCTCATGAATGCTTTGCATGTTAAATGCCTGTCTCCTAAGTACTGTCCTGACCACAATCACTAAAATAAAAAACAACACATACACCTAAAAATAAAGACTTCAAGGAAGAGTGCAAAACCTTGATGATGAGTATCTCTCAGCAGGAGATTTCTGGAGAATCTTCATATTTGTCTTTGTGCTTTCGTATAATTTCTAAAAGTTTTACCAGGAACACATACAGGTTTTTCACCAGCATAAAAGGCTACTTTTTAAAATAAAAATCAGGTCGCCACTACAAAGAATCTTTAGAAGTAATTTATTAAATGACATTTTATTATTCTTTTAGTTCTGATTCAGAGAAGCACCTAATGTTTTCTAAATAGAAACAAAATATCTCATAGCAGCCCTAGAATATCCCAAATGATCAGATATGCAAAAGGCTCAGTACTAGCTACGGTGCTGATACAATCCAACCCAAAAAAGTGATAATTCACTATAAAGAACATTGAATAAAAGCACAAATGGCACACTGTCATTCAATTAATACAAAATCATATCAAATCCTTAATTCTATAAAGAATAAATTTCACGTACATCGTTTCTGCCTCTGACATACATAACCAGTCCCCTCCATGGGATGTTCATGTCTGGACAAACATCTAAATGCATATGACACTCTGTATTCCCCCAAACATATTTTTCTTAAATACAATATGATTTAGATTTAAAATAGTAAGCATTTGTGCTAAACTCTTTGGAAGCAAGACTTGTCACAAACATGCTATGTAAAGGAAATTTTTTTTGAAAAGTCATGGTGCACTCATTTCTTAAACACACTGAGACCTACTGTAATTATTTCAATATGAAATTCCTGCAAACCCCTCCTGCTCTTGCTTGCTTCCTCTCAGTGAGTTACAATGTGTTTCCATGGTAATCCTGTTGCTAAGGGGGACCCGAGAGCATCAGCATGTTATCTGCACTTTGAGACGCTGTTAGTCTGAATGGCCAGGCTGGCTGGAATATTGAGATTTAATTTAGGGTCATTTCCCTCCGTGTCTTCACAGTGAATTCAGCAGAAACTGTTAGAAGTCGTCCCCGTGGGAGGGAGAAGTATGGACACTTCCTAGGATCACCTCTGAGCTTTTATGCCCTTTGGATTATATTAGCCTTGCTTTTCGTCATCCTCCTATGACTTACACACTAGAATTCTAAGAAAAAATAATAATAGCAATTACCAACATTACTAAATGCCACATGAAACTGATTTTGTTGAATGTTTATAAATGGCAAATATAAACTAAACATCAGTAGTTAGAAATAAACATCATTTTGATTAATAATCTGAAAGATTTTAAACATTAAATATTTAGAAAGCCCCAAATGAAGCAAATCAAAATATTTTTTGAAGTTTCCCTTTCAATGTCTCTGAAATCATATTCTGGCAAACAGATTGTAGCATTTCATCAGAATCCTGATTGGAATCCAGAATCTTCCATCAAGCCAATTTTTATTGAATGCTTTCTTTCTTGGGGATAAGTTTTATTGTTGTAAGTTGTAATTCCTTAAAGTGGCCCAAGTTTCCTGATTCCATTTTCTTGTTCTCCTGAGCTTTGCATGAAGGAGGACCTTTCTGACGGCACCAAAGTGGTTGTCCTTGACCAAAACAAGGGCTGAGAACCTAATGCATCTCCTGGCCTAGCCCAAACAGGGGAAATGGGGTGGGGTGGGGGGGCATCCTGGCTGCCTGGCCCTCACTACATGGGAATAGCCATATCAAGTCCCAGCTTCTAAGATGAGTTCTGGAGGCCAGCATGGTGGGGAGCTGAGGAGGTTCTCCTGGGCTTTCAGACAGCCATCTTCTCACTGTCCCCAAATGGTGGAGACAAGGGGAGCAAGATCTATGGTGTCTCTTCTCATAAGGGCACGAATTCCGCATAGGGGTCCCACCCTCATGACCTCATCTAAACCCATAATTGTCTCCCAAAGGCCCCACCTCCAAACACCATCCCATTAAGGGGTAGGCCTTCAACATATGAATTTGGGGGACACAGACCTTCAGTCCAGAGCAGGATCCACACCTACACCCTTACTTGATAAGTAAGGAGGGTTTGGAAAAGAGTAGCTTTGCCAGGGCAACTGCTCTCAGGGTGATCAACCATCTCAGTCTGCTCAGGACCTCCATTCCTCCTGGACACACCTCCGATTTTCCTGCTGGTGAACACGTGCCTGGTGGAGCTGAGAACTGTGCCATCAGCCGAGCTCCCTTCCCAGCTTTGCCGTCCCTTCAGTTCCTCTCAAGCCATCACATCAGGATGCAGCATGGATTATACAAATGAGTGATGACGGACTGCCCATGTGTTTCCCTTGTATTTCACTGGCCCTTTCACATGTGAAAGGAAAATGTTTTCAGTTTGTTACTCCCATTTCATAGTCCAAATGTGGAGCACCTGGTGAGTGAGGCCAACATGTGAACTCAGGACCCTTTGACTCTAACTTATGCTTCAAGAGAGCCCCCTGACCCCAGTGGCCACCCTCTGGGTAACTACCTCAAAATAAAAACATCAGCTCTTGAAGGGCTGAAAGCTCTGGAGTGCTGACCCAGACTAGAGAGGGGTTATGATGCAAGATGCCATTTCCATCAATATGCAGAGAACATAAAGACAACGAACACTCACTGGGTGTTACCCAACTAGTCCACGTTCACACAGTTCACTCATCCCTCCCTAGATAGACAACCCAGGAGACCAACCTAAATCCACAGATGACTTCATCAGGCGATTTACAAAGCTGTGTGCATCACACACACACACACACACAAACACACACACCAGACAACACACACACAAAACACCACACATACACACCCCATACATACCCTGAAATGGGATTTCTGGGGTTCCTGTCTCTGAATAGATACAGACCTATTTGGGGAGAGGGTGGCATTGCAGGAGAAGGAAGTTTGCCCTAACATACCCCCCAGGATGATACAGATAGTTCACCTAGTCTCAGGTAGGCCTGACTCTAGGAAGAAGATTAGTGGGAAGATATAGCATCTCTTCCCAAATTTTGCTGTGAGATAAAGTCAGGATAGGTCTTCCTCAGACTCTCTCAATCTGTGTAAGGCAGAATAAAGCTGGCTGCAAATACCCCTGCACTCCTTCCACAGAGGGGAGGGGTCCATTCTCTCCTCCCAACTCTGGGCTGGCTTTGACCCATCAAGAATGGTGAAAATGGGGCTTCCCTGGTGGCGCAGTTGTTGAGAGCCCGCCTGCCGATGCAGGGGACACGGGTTCGTGACCCGGTCTGGGAAGATCCCACATGCCACGGAGCGGCTAGGCCCGTGAGCCATGGTCGCTGAGCCTGCGTGTCTGGAGCCTGTGCTCTGCAATGGGAGAGGCCACAATGGTGAGAGGCCCGCGTATCGCAAAAAAAAAAAAAAGAATGGTGAAAATGGTACCATGCCAGTTCTGTAACTAGACTTACAGCTTCTGCCTTGATCTCGTGGAGCCCTGAGTCACCATCTATAGGTCTGACCACCTGGAGGCCTCCATATTGTAGGGGCACTCAAGCTAGCCATGTGGAGAGATTGTGTAGATAGAGAGAAAAAAGAGAGAGAGAGACCCAGCCAAGTCCCAGCCAAGACCCAGCCATTTGAGTCCTCCCAACTGAGGCCCCAAACATGGTGGAACAGGGATGAAGCATCCCTGTCCAAATTCCTGACCCTCAGAATCAAGATAATAATAATAAACAGTTGTTTTAAGCCACTAAGTTTTATAGGGATATGTCATGCAGCAATGCAAAATCAGAACACTGCCTGATTGGCAGTAGCTGCTCAGGGCTCCACCCCAAGCTCCATCTCCATCAACATGCTCCTTTTGGGTGAGCCCATCCAGCTCCACTTCTTTTTTTTCTTTTTGCGGTATGCGGGCCTCTCACTGTTGTGGCCTCTCCCGTCGCGGAGCACAGGCTCCGGATGCGCAGGCCCAGCGGCCACGGCTCACGGGCCCAGCCGCTCCGCGGCATATGGGATCCTCCCAGACCAGGGCACGAACCCGTATCCCCTGCATCGGCAGGCGGACTCCCAACCACTGCGCCACCAGGGAGGCCCAGCTCCACTTCTTTAAATCCCATTCCTATACCGATGAACTTTCCCCTTAGGTCCAGACATACATTTCCATTTGCTCACTAAGTCACTTCCACTCACACATGCCATATGCATCTCACACTTAACAGGGCCAAAATTCAACTCTTGTGGGTTGACTTGTGTTCCCCCAAAAGATGTGTCCATATCACATTCCTGGAATCTGAGAATGTGACCTTCTTTGACAAAAGAATCTTGGCAGATGTAATAAAGCTAAGGATCCTGAAGTGAGGAGATCATCCTGGATTATCCAGTGGGCTCTAAATCCAATGTCGAGTGTCTTTATAAAGAGACACACAGACAGAAGAAGAGAAACCCATGGGAAGAGAAAAGCTGAGACCAGAGTGATGTGTCCACAAATCAAGGAGGGTCGACAGCTTGCAGAGGCTGGAAGGGACAAAGAACAGGTCTCCCTGTAGAGCCTTCCAAGGGTACACGGCCCTGCTGACACCTTGATTTCAGACGTCTGGTCTCCAGAATTATGAGAGGATAAATTCTCATTGTTTTAAGCCACCTAGTTTGAGGGACTTTGTTACAGCGCCCACAGAAAACTAATACGATTAGCCTCTCTGGTTACCAAACACAAACATTAATTCTGGATGATTTGAGCAGAGAAGAAATGGGTGGTACATGGGCTGTAGGACCAGGCTTGGCTGTGAACCCAAAGATGCAAAGCAGAGCCAAGACCCTGCCCAGGAATAATGGCTTTGAGGTGCTGTCACCGTTGGACACTCTGCTACGCAAGGACATCTGGCCCAGGCCTCTGGACAGCTGTTTCTACAGCAGTTCCCTGACTGTGCCCCATGTCACCCTGGTAGGATGCTACACCTGAATGTCCAGTCAGCAGCCAGAGTGTGCTTCCCTCTGTACCAAGATTCCCACAAAACAAGATGTCACCCATCACAGATGTTTACTACCCACTCCCAAACGGCATCCCCTCAGGCTTACCCACCCCATTCATCTCACTACCGCACACCCATTAGCAAGCAGAAACCCTAGTGCATCCTTGCTTCCTGCCTTTCCCTCACCTTCCACATCCAACCCAGCACAGGTCCTGATGGTCACACCTCCAAAACAGATCATCTACATTCCCTTGTCTCCACTGCTCCTCTCTGCTTTCACTTCTATGCCTTCCAAAAATGGCAGCCACAATGAGTCTTTTGAAACTGTAAAGCAGATCATATTAAACATATCACTCACTCCACCTGAAAGGTCCTTGCTCTTCTCTTGGCTCCTATACCTTCTAGTTGTTGCCTCTTCTGAAAATCCTTCCCTTTTGGCCTTCTGTAAAGCAGCCCCATCAGTTTCAACAATGGCCCCCAGTGTAAGTTGCATGAGGAAAGGGCCCGCAGTCTTGTCCACTGCTGGGTCTGCAGCAGTTCAGCCAGTGCCTCCTTAAACACTGAATGAAGGAAGGAACAGGTGGATAGATGGATGGGTGCGGGGGGTGGGTGGATGGGCAAACTGTGCATAAATACTCATTTTTGTCAGTGATATGAATTTTTTTTCCTCTTTGTGGATGATTTAGAGGAGGTTGGAAGAGGTTTTAAGGTGGGGAGCGGTGGATGGCCCAGACAGCCTTTTAAACTGGAAACACCTGTGTGTGCCATCTGATGCCAGTTTTGCACATGCATATGTGACTCACCCATGAGTCCCGTGAAACTTCACCTCCACAATGAGAGCATATGTTTTCTGTTATCACATGAACCTCAGACCTGGAGGTGTAGGCAGCCAGTTGGCTTAGTCTGGAGGCTTGATGTCTCCTGTGGTGATACTTGATGGAAGGCCTGCATGGGGGGTGGCTAGCAGGCTGGGAGGCACCAAGTGTACAGAAGGAGAAGCCATTTACCCTCTCTGGACCTGGAGTTCTTGTTTGTGAGATGAGAAACATGATTGTGACAGTGTAGTCCAGCTCTAAATTTATAAAAATATTAACTTAGTTATCAACAGTTTTTATGCTTGGAGCCTGAGCATCCACAGTGGGAAAGCACTGCTGGAGTGAGCCTCCGGCTGTGCCCGGTTAAATGAGGGCTACAACATGGAAATGTGTGCAAACACAATGGCTGCTGCACAATCACCACCAAGCCATCCAGTATGACTGGAGAAAGGGTCTCATGGGCTGAGTTATGTCCCCCAAAATTCATATGTTAGAGTCTTAACCTGAGTACCTCAGAATTTGATTATATTTGGAGATAGGGTTTTTACAGAGATTAGTAAGGTCAAATGAGGTCATGAGGGTGGACCCTAATCTTATCTGAGTGGTGTCCTTATGAGAAGATATAAGACAAGGATGTGCACCCAGAGGGAAGACCATGTGAGGACACAGGGAGAAAGTAGCCATACACAAGCCAAGGAGAGAGGCCTCAGGAGAAACCCATCATGCCAACACCTTGATCTCAAGACTTCCAGCTTCCAGGACTATGAAAGAATAAATTTCTCATGCTTTAGATCCCAGTCTATGTACTTTGTTATGGCAGTCTGAGCAGATGGACATTAATCTTAGTAACAATACCTACTTGATTCTTTGCAGAGCCATGCATTAAACCTGTAAAACCCTTTACAGTACTTTCCAAATTCTAAAATGTGTTTCAAACTCCTTTGCCTTAATAAATAAAAATTTTAAATTACAAAATGTAATTAAATGTTTTGTGATGAATGATAAATTCAGTCATCATTAATTCTTCTGATGTGTATATCTTATGATATTGTAAATTATTTGAAGTATGAATACTGTCCAAGACACAATCTAGAATTTCTTTTTTCTTTAGACCATATACATGAGCTTTACTTTGATGAAATGTCCTTTTTTCTTCCTGAAATGAAGGTGAAGATGTGCCATTGGACTGACTTGCTTCCCAGTGTAAAATCACTGCCCCTTCAGTAAAATTAAGTTTTAACTTGCAGGACAGAGAAGTCCCCTCAGGAGGCACTGTTTATCCCACTGTCACTGGAGTGGCATTTAAGCATCTAGTTACTTCAGATTCAGGAACAACCTTCACCCTCCCCCTGTGGGGTCGACAGCTTCAGAAGATTAACTCCTCAAGAGGACAGGGAGGACTACTGCAACTTTTGATCACCACACTCTTTTTTTTTCTAGTAAAACGTTGTCCTCTGTGGTGTTTCTGGGCTACTGAAGACCCTGAAAATCAGCATAATTTTGGGTTCCTTACAGCTGCCAGGGATACCTCCATGCTTGGTATTAGAGAGCATCTGACTCCAGGGGAACATTATGGTAACATACCAATCCAGTCAGGCTCTAGAGCAGACTCCCACACTGCCTTCCACATACCAAAAATCTCACTGAGAGATGCATCTGGGGCTAAGAGAAAACCTACCAAAACCGCAGCTTAAACTAATTAGGAGGGGTCATTTTTCTCCCTATACAAAAAGCAGTCCCAGGGCAAGTAGTACTGCATTATTTCAGCAGGTCAAAAAGCTAAGGATTCTGTATCATCTTGGCCTTTCCCTCAGGGTGAAAGACGGCTACTATAGCTCCAGCCGTCACTTCCACATTCCATTCAGAAAGGAGGAGGAAGCCACAAGGAAAAAAGCAAAGCAAAACTTTCCCAGAAACTCACAGTGGGCATCCACTTATGTTTCTCCAGCCAGAACTGTGTTATGAACTGCTTCTGGCCACAAGGCAGAATTTCGGACAATCCACCATGTTGGCTTCCTCCAGTGGAATCAGAGTACTGGCAATGAAGAAGAGGGGAGAATAGACGGTAAATAGGTCATTCACACTGGCTGGCCCATGATAGTCATTTAAAAACAAAATCTCCTTAAGTAATATATGCTTATAGAGTAAAAACAGATTTCATAAGGTCCACCAGTCTCAATATTTCATTGTCATATTTTTATCACAAAGACTTTCCACATGTGAACATATCATTTTGATAAAACTCACTGGAATCTTGGGGGAGATATGGCAGCTTAAACACATCCCTTTACTTTCATCCCCTCCCCAAATCCTGCTAAAACAATAGTGAATAGAGATTTTGAAGACATTAACCCACAAGACAAAAGAGAATGGGAGAGGAGACAGTAAGAACTAAAACTGGGAAGTTGGCAAGCATCTGATTCTGCAGACCTGAGAGAGCCAAATTCTGAGCTGGCTATGCAGATAGATGCTAAGCTGCAACCTGATTTTCACAGTGGAGCCCCTGAAAGACTCAGAAATCAGAGGCCGCAGTCCTCTTGGAAGTGGGAGCACAGGTGGCCTTGGAGAAGAAGGTGGCTCAGAGGCCGGGACTGAGGTAGGGGCCAGCTATCCACTCCCACCCCCACTCCCACTCTCACCCCACCCCCACACTCACACCACCCTAGGGGAAGATGGAGGGTGATTCTCTGCAGAGGACAACACTGAGGCTTCTGCTTGGGAACACCACACAGTCAAGTGAGGGAACATTCTAAGTGTGATAATGTGTTTATAATCACAAATATATGTTTGGTCTTCATCCCATTTCTGGCACAGAGCTCCTAAAACCCCTGGAATTTCCCAAGTAATGAGAGTGATAAAGGTGTCTTTTGTTATGTTAGCAAGGTGACTTCTGGAAAGCCCCTAGGTCACCTTAAGGATGGGAACTGCTTGTCAGGGGAAGCAACTAAGTGATTAGAGCATTGGAACATTCAGTCCCACCCCCACCACCTCCAGGGAGGAGAGAGGAGAGGAGCTGGGGGTTGAATCAATTGCCAATGACGAGGGATTTAATCAATCAAGCCCATGTAATGAAGCCTCCATAAAAACCCAAAAGGTCAGGGTTCAGAGAGCTTCCAGGTTGGTGAACACATGGAGATTCCAGGAGAATGGCACATCTGTAGGGGGCATAGAAGCTCCCTAACTTTTCCCCATACCTTGAAACATGCATCTCTTCCATCTGGCCATTCTCGTGTTATATCCTTTTATAATAAACCAGTAATAATCTAGTAAGTGTTAAAAAAAGAAAAGACAACCAGCCCCAAATGGAGTCACTTATGCTAAGCCCCAAGTCACCAAACCAAGACTTAGTTACATTTTCAGCTCTCTCAGAAATGGAATCAGGAATCAGTTAATCAGGAATTTCCTGCTCAGCCCCAGTTAGATAATCTGTCTGATAGACCCCTGCCATCCCCCAAAGAAAGTAACCTTGCAATAACTAACTCACTTTTTTGTCTAGTATAACTTTCTTGTTCCCACTTTTGCCTATAAAAGTCTTTCCTTTTGTACAGCTCCTCAGAGCCCCTTTTGCTAAAACCTGCCAAATTGTGAAACCAAGCAGTATCCTCCAGGGCCCTCCTGGGTACAAAAGCCCCTTCATGTCCCCTGTTTCTTGTTTGTAGAAAAAGGTTTTAGTCCCTTAGGCTTTTCCTGAGTTCCAAAGAGCAGACTCAAGCAGTTACTAATTGAGGAAGTGAGGGAATGCAGAAACAAAGGAAAAGCAGTCAAGTAAGGAAAGTAATAATAGCTTAAACAATAGTTCAGCAATAAAACAGAGTCCTAGTTCCTCCTCAAGGGCTATGCATAACAATCTGATGCATATCGTTGAGTTGTTCTGAAGAAACAAAGACCCCCCAACCCAGGTGGCAGATGGTGACTACATGCTGATCACGAGCACATAGACCCCAGACTGGTTAGAATCAGAAATCTGATGATTAAGATTCTGAAAACATCACCCTGTTACCTCACTACAAACCAATCAGAAGAAAGTCCACATATTGCAACCCTCACCCCAGATGTTGCTTTTAAAACCTTCCCTGGAAAGCCATCATGGAGTTTGGGTCTTTTGAGCACGAGTTGCCCATTCTCCTTGCTTGGTCCTCTGCATATATAAACACTGTTCTTTCCTTCACCACAATCCAGCTTCAGTAGATTAGCTTTGCTGTGAGACAGGCGAGTGGACCCAAGTTTAGTAACACCAGAGCCAGGAATTAGGCAACTAGAGACCATCCCTATAGCCCAAAGCCCACCAAATTATTCCAGCTAGGCAATCCTAACT
Organism: Mesoplodon densirostris; assembly: GCF_025265405.1. Classification (NCBI taxonomy): domain Eukaryota; kingdom Metazoa; phylum Chordata; class Mammalia; order Artiodactyla; family Ziphiidae; genus Mesoplodon; species Mesoplodon densirostris. The sequence goes on along the minus strand of NC_082666.1, from coordinate 115,466,220 downwards.
CTTTACCCAGCTCTGCCTTGCCTTTTCACAGAAACCCCAATAAAGACTCTAGCCTAATGCTTTCCCCTTGCTCATTCTGCCACATGACCAAGCTTGGTGCTTCCCCTGTGGCCCAGCATGGGGTGGCATGTCTCTCTCCTCTCAGGAAGTAACATATAAAAATCTTCTTTCAATGGTATTGGCCTCTCTGTGCTGCCACTCAGTTACCTCTGTAAATTTAAATCCTGTGGGTACAACTGAAACAATTGTGAACAAAAGGAGTATCCTACAAGGTGACAAAGGGGAAAAAGCAAGTTGAAGAAAGGATAAGGAGTTTGTAAAGGTAATGGAAAAATGCCTCCAAGATTCTGGGAAAACTATTTCCAAACCAGTGCTCTATGACCAGCATATAATAATGTGTGAGTGTAGAATTAAAATTTTTTCAGACATTTGAGTTCTCCAACATTTATCTCTCATGCATCCTTCCTTAGGAAGCTACTGGAACTGTGCTTATCAAAATTTAGTGAGAGAATTCTAACTCAGTAGGTATGAGGTATTGCCTGAGAGTCTGCATTTGTTGTAGCAAGTTCCCAGGTGATGTCAAAGCTATCAGTCCTCCAGGCTACACTACAGTAACAAGATGTTATAGGATGTGTCACATCCAAGGAAGGGAATACTCAGACAGGAAGAAGACAGGACACAAGAAATGGGGGGCTCAATCAAGACAGAGGAGGAGGCTCCCCAGGATGGTGATGCATGGAGATACCAGGAGGACAGGAGAGTACAGGAGTGAGAGTAAATTGATGGACCTTCTAAGGCAGCTAAACGCATTAACAGAGTTTACAACACGTGGTGGAAAGTTTGAGTTTGAGTTAATGATAAGGGCACAGAAGAATTAAGCAAATGGGGAAAGAATCCAGGACAAATTTAAAAACTGCCAGAAAGAAAAGGTATTCTTAGTATACCCTGTGGCTCAGTGGTAAAAGACATAGTTATAATAATAGAACACTAGGTAGTGATCTTTAAAAGTTATGAAATAATTATCTTGGGGGGATGGACATAGGAAATGGGGATGTGAGGGAGGGACAAGAGCTGAAGGCTCCCAGCACTGCGAAATGAGTGACCGAAGGGACAAAGGGGAACCACAGGTTTTCACAGAGAGCATTGTAGAACAGTTGGGCTGCACCCAGCAGGCCTACAAGGCCTGCACTTGCCCAGCTATAGGACCAAAGAAAGAGCCTGGAGTCAGCAATAGAGACATCAATGATTTAATGAATGGGGGAGCTTACATGTCTGAAGCAAGGTCCTGGAGTGACACCCCACCATGTGTGGTGGACAGCAGGCAGAATATGGTGGCAGTCTTCACTCCCCAGGGGAAAGGGAGATTACCATTTATAGGGGAATTGACATCAGGTGGGTTCATTAGTTACCAGGAAACCCAGTAGAGGGGCACACCTCTCACCACCCCTTTGAAAACAACAATCACTAGCTGGAGCCTGGGTCAAGTACATAGGAAAGTCAGTCATATGTGTAAGATACAGGTGAAGCATGCACTGGTTGAGCAGGGGATGTACAGAGAGCCAGAGAACAGCCAGCTTGAGTAGACTGTCCATGCAAGAACTATTTGTTTCTAAGAGCTATGTGTATGCATACCTGATTATAAAAAAACAAAATTTTAAAAAGTCAATGATGTAGATTTCAGCATAAACAAACCAGAACTTAAATAAGGGTGGACACCCCTGAAGTTTAGAGTATCTTTGTAGAAAGGGTTCCTAAGCAAAGAAGTATGGGCAGTATTCCATTTGTTAAACCAGTGGTGTGCTGGTAAACATTTAACAACTGATTCTTGGGGTAAGGGTGAAGGGAGAGCCCTGAGTCCTACTATTTGCCATGTTCTATGTGTATACACACCTTGGCTGATGTCAGGCTACCAAAGTGACATTGCTGAGTTGGGAAGATATGTGTACAATTGCTCCTGCCAGCCAATATGTGTGGCTCCAGGATAATCCACTTTGAGAGAATGAGCTCTTCCAAGAATTTTAGCATATAAATTGTTTATATTCAAATACATGCTACTAATTACTATGAAATAAAAATTCATATTTCATGGCAAGACCAGAACAATTTAAATATGAAAAAATTTTCTCTGCCCTCTACTGTGCATTGTGTATCAGCATCGTGCATCAACCAAACCTCCCCTAACGGCAGAACCATGCTCAACCATGAAGAGCAACCTTCTCTTAGCATCCACAAGACAACCCCTTAAAGATAACATTCTTTCCTGATCTTGTAAGGGGTCACCATGACCCACCACTTTGTACTTGCAGATCTGGATTATGTAAACTGTCAATAATAGGCTATTTAATGTACAGCCCTATGTCTCAAAAAATTTATATAACTGTGCTTTGATTTCTAATGGCTGGAACAGTTATCAGAGCTTTCTGAGGGACTGTTCCCAGGCTATAATCCTCAATTTGGCTCAAATAAAATTTTCAATTTCTTTCTTAGATTGACTGATTTTTATTTTTATTGACATTACAAATGAGTTTCATCTATTCATTTAAACATGTTATTTGGAAATACGTCATCAGAAGTGAATTCAGCATATTCAATCTTTCATGTAAATACAAGTAAATTTCTTTTTAAATAGTACATCATTAAATTCTCACTATCAGGACAAGTCTTCCATCATGATTGGCTTTAAGCACTTTAACACAACAGGCTCCCTTATATCTCAGAGAACTGGTAGCATTGGAACATCCCTAATATGACTTTCAGAGGGCTCATAAATTCTGTGATCTGGGATGCTCAGGAAAGAATGCATCGGAGGTCCCGTGTACAAAACACTGTAACAGCTAACACTTTCAGAATCCTCACCCTTGCCCCCACAGCACTAAGTGTTAATGCATGTGTTCCCCACAACAACCCTGTGATGGAGGGACTGGGGCACAGAGAAGTGAAGAAAAATTTCCAAGTTTCCACAGTCAATAAGTGCAAGTAGGTCTTTGAACCTGCAAAGGCAAGCTTTGAACCACACACACAGCAATGGTTCTCAAAGTGGGGTCCCCACCGGCAGCATCAGCATCCTTGAGAACTTGTTAGAGAAGCAAATTCTCAACCATATCCTACTGAATCAGAAACTCTGGGAGTGGGTCCCAGCAATTTGTATTTTAACAAGTCCTCCAGGCGTCTCTGATGCTTGCTCAAGTTTAAGAATGACTGCTTACAGTCTAAGGCCTCTAATTACTGATAGAATATCATTCACATTATTTATCTCTTTGCTATCTCACACATCATGAATAATTCCATGACCTCTAGCTTCCAAATCACTAATTCTTCCTTCAGTTACTCCCAATCAGTTACCATACTCATTCAGTGAGTACTTAATTTCAATAATTATATGATTTTTTCATTTCTGTAAGTTCTGTTAGTTCTCTTTCATAATCCTTCCATCATTCTTTATAGTTTCTTATTTGTTATTCTATTTTCAAACTTCATTTTACTTTATTCAAACACATTCATTGTAGTTACTCTATATCCTATGTCTAAAAATTCCAATATTTGAAGACCTTTAGGAACCTATTCCTGTAGACTGTTATTGCTGTTAGTTCTCACTCAAGCTACCTTATTTCCTTCTGTAAGTAAACTGTAGCTGTGAACGGCTCCCGTTTTGCTAACCTCATGTGAGAATGTTTGATACGTAAGATTATGTTTAGGTTCCTGAAAGATGTGAGTGTATTCCCATGTGTTCCCTGGGATCACAGTCAATTTGAAACCATGTGAAAAATAAATTCCAGGTGTTTAGGGTCACTCCAAGTGTGACTTCAAGGTGAATGTCTATATGAACACTGGCTTGTAGTTAAAATGCTCAGGGAGGTTTCTGCTCATCTAAGGGAATGCCAGCAATTACCTTTGTATTCTCCACGTGGTAGGGAAGGCTTGTTTGTACTCCACTCCTGCACTGATGGAGTGCACTTTGGGGTCCCAGCTCAAAGCAGGAGGTTCTCCTCTTAGAACTTACACCTGGTTCAGCAAATGCCCTCAGGTTGGGAGCTGGTTTCAGTAACCAGCTTCCCTGTTTAGAGTGTTGCCTTCTTTCAGTTTTGTCCTTACTATTCCTTACTTTGTGTATCAGTCCAGAGAAACAGAAACAAGATATATGCAATACACATATAGATATATAGTATATCCAGGGAGAGAGAGAGAGAGGTTTTTTAGGAATTGGCTTATGCAGTTGTGGGGCCTGGTAAATCTGAAATCCATAGGGCAGGCCAGAAACACAGACAGGAGCTGACACTGCAGTCTGGAGGCAGAATTCTTCTGCAGGAAACCCTGAATTTTACTCTTAAGGCCCTCAACTGGTTGGATGAGGCCCATCCACGTTATCAATGGTAATTTCCTTTACTTACAGTCAAACAACTGTAAATGTTAATCCTGTCTACAGAATCCCTTCACAGCAGCATCCAGCACCTTCACAGATGGCTGACAAAACATCTGTGCACCATAGCCTAGCCAAGCTGACATAAAATTAACCATCACACTTTGTTTCCAGATCATTGATAGATTTAAGAATTTTGTTGTTGTTGATATTAATCATTACTTTCAGCTGTTTTTACTGAGAGAGTCAGGAAGAGTTCCTGGTCTACCGTAGTGCCAGATATAGAAGTCCTTTTTATTCTTTATACCAAGAATTGGCAAACTATAGCTCTTAGGCCAAATCTGGATCACCATCTGCTTTTGTACACTCATAAGCTAAAAATGCTGTTGTTGTTTAATGAACTTTACTTTTTATGAACACTTTTTAATTTACAAAAAATAGCAACGGCAGTACTGAGTTTCCATGTAACCCACACCCACTTTCCTCTGTTATTAATGTCTCACATTAGCATGGCACATGTCTCACAATTAATGAGCCTATACTGATACTTTATTATTAACTAAAACCCACACTTTATTCAAGTTTCCTCAGTTTTTCCCTAATGTCCTTTTTCTGTTCCAGGATCCCATCCAAGCTACATTTAGTCGTCATTTCTCCTTGGGCTCCTCTTGGCTGTAACAGGATGATTTTCACATTTTTTAATGGTTGGGGGGGGGGAAAAATCAAAAGAAAAATACCATTTAATGACACATAAAAGTTAAATGAAATCCAAATTTTATTGTCCATAAATAAAGTTTAATACGAACACAGCCATGCCCATTTGTTGACATGCTATCTTCTGCTGCTTTCCCATGTCAGGGCAAAGTCAGTCTGCGTGGTCCAAAAGGCCTAGAATATTTACTATCTGGCCCTTCACAGAAAAAGTTTGCCAACCTCTGCTGTATTCCAAGCAAATCCAGTAGACAGTTTGTATAGCACTAAGGGGGAGATGTCTTCATGAAAACATACGAGGACAGTCAAAGAAAACTCTAGGCGTTGACCGTTCCCATATACTTTGTGACCAAAATGGCCATCAACACAAGTGCTGTTGGTGAGCTCCTCCAGGTGGAAAGGTAGAGCTTCCAGAAGGCAGGGTTGAAGGGAGAAGTCTCCGGCATGGGCTGTTCCACTTCTCTCTTATCAGGGTCATCACTTGGAGGAAGTCACAGATGCCTCCCTTACCCATCCATGCCTCCCTCCACAGTGTTCCAGTTACCACTCCACAGTGCTGACTCCTGCTTTCTTCACCCTCTCTCCTCAAGAACCAAAACACAAGGGAAACTGAGTGAAAGGGCTGGTCAGCAGGAAAAGCTTATGAAGTAACAGCTCACACCACTGCACTGCAGTAGAATTCCATCTGAGGAAAGCCTCCTCTCTAAGGTGTGGTGGCTGAACTTCCCAGAGGAGGATTTTGTACATCGGGAGTTCAAGAAGCCAGTTCCCATTTGTGGGGCTCCACTAAGCCCCTGTCTCAATAGCTTGGACTGCTATAACACAACACCACAGACGGGGTGCTTACACAGCAGACACTTATTCCCCACACTTCTGGAGGCTGGAAGTCCGAGATCAGGGCACCAGCATGGTCAGTTCTGGTGAGAGCTCTCTTCCTGGCTTGCAGACAGCCACTGTCTTACTGTGTCCTCACACAGCAGAGAGAGGAGAAAGAGAGGAAACTTTCTGGTCTGTTGTCATAAGGGCACTAATCCCTTCATGGGGGCCCTACGCTCATGACCTAATTTCCTCTCAAGGCACTCTCTCCAAATACCACCCCATAGGGGTTTAGGGCTTCAATATTTGAATTTGGGAGACATAACTCAGACAATAGAACCCCCTATTTAGGCAGTGACCTTTTTGCTGCTGGCTAGTGATCAGAGCTATCATGACTCCAGTTTAGCTAGCCAAACTGCTATTAAGGGTAGTATATAGCCTTCCAGATAGGTTTATTGTGTGTTTAGTCTGCTAATTGAATCAGTTTAAGAACAACCTAGCTGAGAAGCCCAGCACACTCTGGCACAATGGCTGTATTTTACACTAAAGGATTCATCATGGATCTCTCAGTTACAAGTGAGAAACCCAATTCAAATAAACTTTTTTTTAAAAAGAGGAATGTGTTGGCTTGTATGACTGGGAAATCAAGCATGTCGGGTGTTTCTAGGATCAGACAAGTCTGGATCCAGATGTTCAAATGATATCATCACTGTCTTCTCTCTCTCTCTTTCTCTCTCTCTCTGCCTGTCTTTCTTGGCCTTATTCACAGGCAGGCCCTCTCCTTGTGGAAGCAAGATGCTCCCCTCTTTGTCTCCTGACTCATGGGGTCCTTCCAGTCATCTCCCTCCAGAAAGAGTGAGGGGTTTTCCCAGCTAAACTCCCAGAGAAGGTGATGATTAGTCTGATATGAGTGATGGCCAGACCCCAAGCCAATGTGGCTTGGAAGGTGGGCACTCTAATTGTTCATAGTTGGGCCAGTGCCACACAAACTACATGGTTGAAGCAGGTTGATTATAGAATGGCAAAGAGGAATTTGCCCCTCAAAAAGTGACAGCGGGCGTTTCACTCTTCCAGCCCTCTCTAGGATAGTCTCCTTGGTGAGTAGAGTCCATTTTCTCACACTAACTGGGCATTCTTGGTAGGTTCCTGGGAACATACTGCTATAAGTTCATCATTGATTCATCATATTTTCAGCAGAAAAAAATGGACTTTTTTGTTCATTTACCCAAAAAAAGACCACATAATGGGAGAATGAATAATGGGTTCATACACTCCGTCCCTTATCCTATTTTTCTTAATAAATTTATTTGTTTATTTATTTATTTTTGGCTGCATTGGGTCGTCGCTGCTGCCTGTGGGCTTTAGTGGCGGTGAGCGGAGGCTACTCTTCATTGTGGTGCACAGGCTTCTCACTGCGGCGGCTTCTCTTGTGGCGGAGCACGGGCTATAGGAGCGTGGGCTTCGGTAGTTGTGGCGCAAAGGCTTAGTTGCTCCGTGGCATGTGGGATCTTCCCAGACCAGGGCTCGAACCCATGTCCCCTGCATTGGCAGACGGATTCTTAACCACCGTGCCACCAGGGAAGCCCCTCCATCCCTTATCTTTGAAGATGCAAATCTTTCTAAAATGTATTAAAGAGTAAACTGTCTTCTGTAACAGTGGAGAGAGCATACTTTAAACATTCTCTGATGTCACAGTCATTTATAATGCATATGCACACATTATTACTGTTTCTAATCCTCCCCTCACAGGTAGCCTTTACCTTACACCACTGGGGAGTCTGCCTCTAGCTGTCTTCCCCCTCTTTCTCACTTTTAACCCACCAGCCTGAGACTCCCTAAACCGCCCAGCCTGCAATTCTCTGCCTGTTGAATCCATGTGCTCAAAGCATAAGACCAAAGGGCCTACCTTACAGAACAGAACACAGAAGCACCAAGGGTTTAGGTGTGTTATTTCTTTCTTCCCTGGGTCACTACTGTCCAGAGGGCAGGCAGGTGCACAGGTCCAGAGGAATTCTTCTGTTGCTGGCCAGCTGGGTGGTCATGTGCAGGTGAGCTTCCCTGACTGATTCTGTGTCAGTAAATGAGAAAGGCGGTCCCCACTGTGACAGGTGGTTCAAGGGGACATGCACACAAAGTGTGGCCTGACTCCCCAGCCCTGCACCCCACCCTCTGCTTCTGTCAACACAGCGTGAGACAAGAAAGGCAAGGTCACTTCCCAAACCCCTAGTTGGTCTACACCAAGAACCCAACACCAGAGGAGAGGACAGGTGTGTGCCCCTTAGGCCCCCAGCCTCCCTGTCCTGTCCCATCTCCCCAAGTCTTCCTGCATCATTGGTTTCATGAAATACTGCCTCCCAGCCCTTCTCTCAAGGGCTCAAAACTAGACACGGTCTTCTCTGTTACCATTTACTTCATCTGCTTGGTTGCTTCTCAAATTCTAAGACCCTTAGCATGAAGGAGGGGGTCTGTAGCCAGGGAAACATAGCAGATGCCTGCTCAGCTCAGCCCACCCCTGGCTCTGGATCTCAGCACTCCCTTGGTCATGAAAATTGACCCTGAGTCCTCCTTTCTTGCATTTTCCTCTGCTTCTCTTCAAAGCCTGCTGACCTGTAGGCCTTTTTCTAAATCTGCTGATAAACCTGACTGAGTTAATTTATGGAATATCTTTCCCTCTGTCAATACAGTGAATTCCCTTTGAGGTATCTTGCCTGGCTGAACTGGCCCAGACCTTCTCCCAGGGTCTGAGTCCAGTTAATCTAGTTCCCTGCCTTTTTAACAAATGAAAGTTACTGAAATCTGACATCTCAATACATAGGCTGGTACTATGAAAGTCAAAAACTGCTAATAATAGAAGGAAACAGTTAAAAAATAAAACAGCTACAAGTGGGAAGCATGTGTCTATGCACTAGCTGCCTCTTTTTCTTGAAAGAAGAGAAAGGCTTTCTGCTATTTTTCATCATTGTCAGAAAATAGGGGAGAACCAGCTTCCAGAACCAGAGCCATGTGTCCCATCCAAAGGGACTTCCTAGGGGATCTGAGTATCACACCTAGCTGGCTCCCTGACTTACATTGAGCCTAGCAGTCAGGTCTGGAGACCATTCAGAGCAATTTATTTTTAAAAGTTGTTTTGTTTGGAAAAATTCCCACTCATTAAATGGAAAAACATGGGACACATATTATTATATATATATATATTTTTTTTTTTTTGCGGTACACGGGCCTCTCACTGTTGTGGCCTCTCCCGTTGTGGAGCACAGGTTCCGGACGCGCAGGCTCAGCGGCCATGGCTCACAGGCCCAGCCGCTCCACGGCACGTGGGATCTTCCCAGACCGGGGCACGAACCCACGTCCCCTGCATCGGCAGGCAGACTCTCAACCACTGCGCCACCAGGGAAGCCCGAAACAAATTTTTAAAATGGAAAATCTCAGCAAAGAAATAAAACTTTTTCTAGAAAGAATCAAATGAAAAATACAATAACTGACATTTTTAAAACTCACTGGGTAGACTCAGTAGTAGAGTGGAGATGACAGGATAGAATCAATGAACGTGAGGACAAATTCAATAGATTTTACTCAAGATAATCAAGATATTTTATCTTGAACAAGATAAAATAGAAAAACATGAACAGAGCCTCTAGGATCTGTGGGGCAGCAACAAAAGATCTAGTATTCATATTATTAGAGTGTCAGAAGCAGAAGGAAGGGGTGTGAGACTGAGAAAGTAGTCAAAGAAATAATGGCTGACGATTTCTCAAATTTGGCAAGACATATATAGGTGTCCCCCACTTTTCAAAAGTTTGATTTATGCCACTTCACTTTTACAAAAGACCTGCATTGGTACCTGTTTTTGCCTATGGAAAGAAATTCAAAGAGGATTTTTGCTTTCACCAAAAAAATGCAAAAGGTGAAAATAGTGTTAGCATTTGTATTGCAGCAGCCATTACAGAGGCACCAAGGACCCCAAGCAGTGAGAATGGCTCTGCCAAGCTCCTTCCCTAGAAACTGCACTCAGCATCTCAGCATCATGCTGCCATAGCTTTGAACTGTGCTTTATCTCAGTTTATTATGTGCATCTGCTAGCAGTATGCATCCTAAAGTAATTGCTTCCTCTCTTTACACCATTTTGTCTTACAAAAGGTTTCATAGGAACACTCTGCTTTCGGACAGTGGGGAAAACCTGTGCCTACAAATTCAAGAAGCTGAGGAAAGCTTACATTGGATAAATCCAAATAAATCCACACCAAAACTTCCTAATTAGACTTCTAAAAACTAAGGACAAAGGAAAATTTCTTAAAAATAGCCAGAGAGAAACGACACATTCTCTACAGAGAAAGACCAATGTAAATGATGGCAGATTTCTCACATAAGACAATGGAGGCCAGAAGGAGGTGACATTTTCAAATTTTGAAAGAAAACTGTCAATTTTTGATCCACTATCTGGAAAAACTATCTTCAGGAAGGAATGGAAAATAAAGACATATCTCAGATTAAGGAAAACAGATAGTTTGTTGTTAGCAGAGTAATCCTTTAAAAATAGGTGAAAGGGACTTCCCTGGTGGCCCAGTGGTTAAGACTCTGCATTCCCAGTGCAGGGGGCCTGGGTTCGATCCCTGGTCAGGGAGCTGGATCCCACATGCCGCAACTAGGAACCCGCATGCCACAACTAAAAGGATCCCGCATGCTGCAACTGAAGATCCTGCATACCACAGTGGAGATCCCGCACCTGGCAATGAAGATACCGTAGGCGGCAATGAAGATCCCATGTGCTGCAACTAAGACCCAGTGGAGTCAAATAAATAAATATTAAAAAATAAAAAATGAAAGTAGGCAAGAAAGCTCTCCAAACAGAAAATGGCAATAGAAGTAGGCTAAGACCTTCAGAAATTTAAAAAAAAAAAGCAACAAAACAGCTAAAAATAGAGGTATGTATAATATAATAGATCATCATTTGCCTCATGAGTTTCTGTAATTATATTTTGTGGCTGAAGCAAAACTTATAACACCATCTGATGTGGTGCTCAACATATGAAGAGGAAATACTGAAGACAATTATACTTAGAATTTGGGGAGGGTAAGCAATGCTCATCTGTGGCCCTGGTAGCAGCCCACTGACCTCAGCCATGGCTATAGACTCTCCATCCTTCAATTCTCATTTTGAACATTTCTGCTGCATCTCTTTAGGTGTGTGGGGGGGGGACATAATGGAATAAGGAGTGAGAGGTAGGCGGCCAGCTGTGGACAAAGCTGTGGAGAGGAGGCTGGCTCCTGCAGGTGGCTGTAGCTTGACATCCAAGGCAGAGGCTCGGGCCATTGCCAACACCTCCACTACCAAGAGGCAGGGCCAGGACCCTTCCAGGAGTGCCGCTGTGTTCTCTTCTCTATCCCAGAGTCTCCCTACTCTCTCAAGCCTTGAGTCTGCCCATTTCCACGTTTTGCACCCTAGGTTGATTCCTCACTCCACCTGACTGTGATTAGGGAGAGAGGCATGAGTACCAGGGCCAGGGCCACTTGTAAAAAATGGCTCTCTGGCTGTCCAGGGCCCAAGGCCTGGCCAAGAGGGTACTGGCTGAATTGCAGTCCTCATTTCCCCTGTGTTTAAATTACCTGCAAGTAATTTAAACCGTTTTGTCCTGCTCTTAGCAGCATTATACCCCATGTAAATGTACGTTGATTTTAGTATACTAATTACATTTTGGAAGAAGGAAGGAATGAAAAAAAAAAAAACCAGTTTCTCTCTTATGCTGTTTTTTCCAATGGTTGCTCATACACACCACCCCATGGCAGCCACAGATGCCCCTGTGCAGTGAACAACCTACCCAATATCACATCGTGGCTCTGTCCTACAGAAGATCTAGTCTCCTGTGTACTTTGTCACTTTATGTCCAGAGAAATCTAAAGATTACATCCTGAGGTGAGGACCACTCTGTTACCTGCCTTCTTGCCTTTCTTTTCCAGAAGACAGCCTTTGCAGGGCCTGTGCATTCTACCTGCCAGCCATGTTCAATTCCTGTGCTTAGTGGCTCCTTTAAGCCCCTTCAGTTACTATATCAGTACTTGCTACTCTCTATGAAATTTCAAGGGAGAAAAAAGGTCCTTCGCCTGCGTAAGTCCCCAATATGGAATCTGTTTTCTCTTCATTGTTTCCAGACAAATATTGAGATCTTCGTTGTGCTTTGAAGATTGTTAAGCACTTGAAATGTGTTTGTTTACATCTATCATATTAATATTCTCCTGAATTATTTTTTAATATTAGTCTTCCATATTGCTAAACGGCACAGGGTACATATATCCCTGCATGAAATGTTACTAGAAGAAGGACAGAAAAGGCAAAGAGGAAGCTGGAGTCTCTGGAAACTTGTAGACCAGATTCTTACACATCATCACTTGTATTGTGTTTTTGTGGTCTTATTTTCTTAGTCATCCTGATAACCATTAAATTATTTCTCCTGACCTGCCGAACCTCTCACTGAAACATCCTCTTGGTGAGCAGGAACAAATGATTTGCTCATAGATAGGTTCTAATCCTCTCACATTGTGAATAAGCAAAAAAAAAAAAGTTACAAAAATTAAGAAGAAAGAATGGAAATTTCCATTTAATAGAGACTGATCCTAAACATAGATTAAGGGACCAGGCAAGAGAAGTCACATGGTTTTCAGATTCTAGCTACACAGATTGAATTTTTTATGAATTATGTGAATTTATATTACTTAGTAGATCGTTTATCTCCTTCCAAACCAACAAACTAAATGAATTAAAAGGATTAAAGGATTAAGATGAAAATGTTTTTCAAAATTACAAATAACTCAAAGAGTTATTTGCTGCAATATATTCTAACACTGTCACATTGCACATACTTTTTAAAAAAATTCACAAAACAACAATTTGTCTTATATGTTTAAACTGTTGTTGAGTATGGTTTCACTAACCTTCTCATTTGAAAAAAAAATAAAAATCTGAGCCTGTAAAATAACTAAATTACCTGCAAGTAATTTAAACCGTTTTGTCCTGCTCTTAGCAGCATTATACCCCATGTAAATGTACGTTGATTTTAGTATACTAATTACATTTTGGAAGAAGGAAGGAATGAAAAAAAAAAAAGCCAGTTTCTCTGTTATGCTGTTTTTTCCAATGGTTGCTCATACACACCACCCCATGGCAGCCAATTAAGGCCATATTTCACTGGGGAGATTTGACTGCTTTTTATTTATTATTATTACTGCACCACTCTATTCTCGAAATGTCACTGCTCATGTCATTGTGCAAAGCAGGCTACGAAATGCTTCAACATTTACCGTTTCCAAGTTCACGTTAGTACAGGATTAAATCAATTTTAATTTCGCCGAGAGAGTCTCATTCTATTTTTAAACGAATCCAATTCAGCCTCGGGTCGTTGTCATTTTAATGGTGAAAGTGTGCCACTTGTACACACATCCGCTTCTCCAGGCGATCTTTGATTTGGGTTGTTATGGAAATGAAGCCGCCCCAGTCAGGTTTAACCTGCGGAGAGGTGAGGACTACCTGTCAAAAACTCCCCAGGGCAGATCCTGCGCCCGGGGGCGCGCGGAGGCTGGGCGCAAGTGGCTGCTAGCTCCAGCTGCGCCTAGGACGCGCTGGGAGGGCATGGGGACCGAGCGCACCTGAGCCCAAAACTCCAGCGCTAGTTACAGAAACCCTTGAAATACTAGAGAATACTGTAACTGAAAGGCACAGACGACCAGTTTCATCGTTCCCACCCGGGAAAGTAATGTAATGGACGCAACATAGCAAGAACTGTGACACTTAGGCTTCCCTGGTGGCACAGTGGTTGAGAGTCCGCCTGCCGATGCAGGGGACACCGGTTCGTGCCCCGGTCCGGGAAGATCCCACATGCCGTGGAGCGGCTGGGCCCATGAGCCATGGCTGCTGAGCCTGCGTGTCCAGAGCCTGTGCTCTGCAACGGGAGAGACCACAACAGTGAGAGGCCCGCGTACCGCAAAAAAAAAAAAAAAAAAAGAACTGTGACACAGCGAAATCTGTCCTGTTATCTCGGTAGCGCATCTCCAAAGAGAGTAAGGTCATTTAGCAAGCCCCACTGGGGCTTCAAGGAGCCAAGCCAGGGACCGCAAGGTAGGACTCAAAATCTGCCTTTCTTTCTTTTTTTTTTTTTTTGGAAATATGGTAATTGTCACCAATATGGCCACCTTTGCTGTCAGGTGTTCTAGTTCTGGTGGCCTAATAGGTGGCCAGATTTGATTGTGTGAACTCCAGTCATCTCAGGGTGCTTTATTTTGTGTGATTTTGTTTTCTTTTTTTTTTTAACTGAAGTATATTTGCTGTACAATATTATATAAGTTACAGGCGCACAATACAATGATTCACAAATTTTAAAGGTTATATTCCATTTATAGTTTTAAAAGTTATACACCATTTACAGTTATTATAAAATGTTGGCTATATTCCCTGCATTGTACAATATATCCTTGTATTTTATACCTAATAGTTTGTACCTCTTACTCCCCAATCCCTATCTTGCCCCTTCTCCCTTCCCTCTCCCCAATGGTAACCACTAATGTGTTCTCTATATCTGTGAGTCTGCTTCTTTTTTGTTATATTCACTAGATTGTTTTATTTTTTACATTCTATATATAAGTATTATGGTACAGTTTTGTCTTTCTCTGTCTGACTTATTTCACTCCAAGTCCATCCATGTTGCTGCAAATGGCAAAATTTCATTCTTTTTATGGCTGAGTAGTATTACAATGTATATATATATATACCACATCTTTATCCATTCATCTGTTGATGGATACTTAGGTTGCTTGTCTTTTCTTTTTTTAAATACAAAAGAGTCGGAAAAATTCTGGGGTGCTGGCTGGGAATACACTTCTCCAGTTATAAATGGGCTTCTATTCTTCAATGTTCCTGCCAGGAAAGATGGCACCATTTTCCACACTGGTTTTTCTACTTCATGCCTCTTGTTTTTAACAGCTCTAATATAGTTGGTTCATTCATTCAAATATTGTGTTGCAGATACTACAAATCTAAAATAAAATAAAATAAAATAAAAATCCCCCAAAGGACTTCCCTGGCTGTCTAGTGGTTAAGACTCTGCACTTCCACTGCAGAGGGCATGGGTTCGATCCCTGGTTGGAGAACTGAGATCCCGCAGCGCGGCCACAGAAAAAAATAAAGTCCCCCAAATCTCAGTAGTTCCTTCATACCTAGAGACAGCACCTAGATGGAGAGGGCACTCTCACCTGGTAATGTGGAGTCTTCAGGAGAGAGTGAATGCCAGGTGGGAAGCTGCTCCTTCCAAGTTTGGGGGAATCTAGCTCATGTCTTTATCATCAAGCTTAGCTTCCGCCGGGCATATTGCCCACAAGGCAAGAGACTAAAAATGCAGATTCCTCCATTAGAATTTTCTGTCCACGGAAACAGGAGTTTCACGTGCTCATTTATCAGTGATATTATTTGAAACGTTCCAGTGTTATTACAACCACCATAGGAACCCCTGGTACCATAAGTTCCATTAATTTTAAACACTCTGTTTTACTTGATATACAAACATTCAATGCTTGAGGAAACGCAATACATAGCGATACTGAATCACAAAATATAAGTGGGTAAATACTAAGAAAAATCATTTTTCCCTTTGGGATTTTGAATCCCAAGGGTGGGCAGTGGAGGTGGCAGGGGAGAGGGACAAGCCAGTATGCAGCCTCGAGGGAAGGAAGAGGTGGGTGGCATTGACCACGCCAACACCACTGTCTTCCCTCTCCTGAATTTCTTTCTTGGATTTCTGGTCCCCAACATTGCCTGTCTTGGCCTCATTCAACGTAATTCTCACAAGACAGAATTAGGCTTTCTCAGAAGGCACGTCTTAGAACCAGCAGGTGAGTTGGTCGAGTGCAGCTCTGAAAGCTTTGCTTACCAGCCTTGAATGCTGCTTCTTGCTCTGGGCCCTTGAAACCTCCTTGCCTACCTATATTAATGCCCCATGGCTTGAGCTTTGCCACTGAGGATCACCTGGACCCACTGTCTTGGGGTCAGAGTCCCTAGGGAAGATGCCATCTTCCCTGGAGCTCACCTCTCCCTGGGCCACTTCACCCTGTCCTCTCTCCTACTTCCTCAGAGGCCTCCTCAAGTTACCTGTCTATCCTGAGGGAATCTTCCCCAGTTTCCCTCTAAGGACCCGTTGACAGTCCCCCACCCTCCTCCTCCTGAGAATGGGAAATGGCATCCAACTTCCCATCACTACAGATATGCACTATCCCACGAAAATAAAAATAATCTGAATATAAACAGTACTCATGGAGAATTGTCAAAGTGAAATTATTTCCAACCAGTCACTGCTGTGCATTACTTAGCCAGCCCTAGATAGGAAATGCCTTTCAATATTCCTTTGTGTGTGGAATACCAGAGACCCTTTTAAAATGTAAGTTGTTCCTGTTTATAAAACACACCCAACAAGCACAACTGGTACGATGTAACACAAATGCAATTTTATTTTCCTTTCTTGTTGTCTCTTTAAAAATGTGCTCGAGGGCTTTCCTGGTGGCGCAGTGGTTGAGTGTCCGCCTGCCGATGCAGGGGACACGGGTTCGTGCCCCGGTCCGGGAAGATCCCACATGCCACGAAGCAGCTGGGCCCATGAGCCATGGCCGCTGGGCCTGCGCGTCCGGAGCCTGTGCTCCGCAACGGGAGAGGCCACAACAGTGAGAGGCCCGTGTACTGCACACACACACACACACACACACACAAAATGTGCTCAGTGGGGGATGTTTATCAACCTCGGCCCTTGCTCAGGTAGGTCCCAAATATGCCCAAGTTAAAAAAATTTTTTAGGGCTTCCCTGGTGGCGCAGTGGTTGAGAGTCCACCTGCCGATGCAGGGGACACGGGTTCGTGCCCCGGTCCCGGAGGATCCCGCATGCCACGGAGCGGCTGGGCCCGTGAGCCATGGCCACTGAGCCTGGGCGTTCGAAGCCTGTGCTCCGCAATGGCAGAGGCCACAACAGTGAGAGGCCCGTGTACCGCAAAAAAAAAAAAAAAAAAAAAAAAAAATTTAAATCTTAGGTGATTTTAAGTGACCAACACAGGCTCATTTGGTAGCTGAGTCACCTCTCCCCGCACTGGGCTCTGAGCTGGGCTGCAGGGAGAACCAGTTCTGCCTCCCCTTTCTTGCTCGTCCCCTCCCCCTACACTGATGAGCTACCAGTGTCTGGTCTCTGGGCTCGGCAGGAGAAAGGAAATGGGGGCACAGAGTCCTTACCTGACTGAAACGATTACAGAATGCTTTGCCCTCTCTGGGATGGCCGCTGACAAATGCCAGCTCTTTGCTCTCATAAGCACTTTCACAGCAGAGAAGCAGTGCACACACATCCCCTCCCCTCCTCCCTCCCCCCTCACCCAGGTCCCTTCCACTGCAACACCACCACTCCCACCCCACCCCCCAGGCATAGGCAATACATCTCATCCCCCAGACTGCCGCTCCCTGCTGTGTCCCGGGCTTCTGATGGTCCTCCCCTCCAGACTCACCTAGGGGAAGTCCCACTGGCCTCCCACGTGCTCCTGCCTCCCCAACTTGTTACCAACTAAATCAGGTCCCGCTGTTAGCCCTTACAAAATCAATTACATACTCCTAAATGGTAGAGGAGAAAGGGGCCTTCAATCAGAAGGCCGGCCATCTGGGGAGATGGTGGACTCAGCATCCCCCAAAAACCACCTCTGAAGATTCGGCTTGGCCTTGAGAGGTAATCTCAGTTAATCACTGGGATGTGCGCAGGCTTGTGTACAGGCTTGTCGATTCCTTGTGATCTTCCTCTAGGTGTTATCTTGTTCACACAGTTTGGTCCACATAGTTTGTTCCTGAGATTACTGAAGGGGAAGCTAGGGAAGAGATCTGGTCATCAGTTAATTACTTACTCTTCATTTCTACTTCTTTGATCTATAGAAAGAACCGACAAGTTAGGCAAGGTTTTGTGTGATTAAAAGATTTGAAAGGTGTGCTTGGGCTGGAGATGAACAGAGCGTGGGGGTGCCTGGGTTAAATGTTAGTTGCAATATAGCTTTGAGAAAGTGACAGGAAAAGGGGCTTCCTGCTGAGAGCAGTTTCCTGTAAAGAGCTGCTTACAAACTCTTGCTCATAGGAACCTCATTTATTCCCGTGTACCCTTTAACTGGGGAAGCCTTTCCAGTTATTATTGCTATATAACAAAATACCCCAAAACTTAGTGGTATAAAACAACCACCATTTTGTTGTGATCATTTGGTCAGTTAGAAACAAACATCCCAATACAAAACAGGTAAAAGATTAGAACAGATACTTTACCAATGAAAATATAAAAGTGGCATATCAGCACATAATAGGATGTTCAATAGTATTAATCACGAGGGAAATGCAAATTACAACGTCAATGAGATGTCAACACACACCTATTCAAATATCTAAAATTAAGAAGACTGACCATACCAAGTGCTGGTGAGAAGGTGGAGACGCTGGAACTCTCACACGCTGCTGCTGGTGGGATGTAAAATGGGACAGCCACTTCTGAAAACAGCTTGGCATTTGATTCAGTTCAGCATGCAACTACCATGTGACCCAGCAACTTCTCCCCTAGATATTCACAGGAGAGAAATGAAAACTGATGTCACACAGGCTTGTACAGGAATGTTCCCAGTGGCTACACGTAGCACAACATCAGGTCGTGGTCAGGGAATGTGGTGGTCCTGACGTTGATCTTTTGATGCTTGTCCTTCCCTGTGGCCCCACATGCTCTCAGTTTTCATAACTCTCCTACATAAGCTAAAAACGGTGCAATCGCAACAGAGTTTAGTATAGGAGTTGGTGAACCACAGCCTATAGTCCAAGTATAGTCACCTGCCTGTATCTTGTAAATAAAGGTCTATTGGAATACCATCCTGCCCCTAATTTAGGTACTGTCTATTTAGCACTATGACTGCAGAGTTAAGTAGTTGTGATACAGACTATATGGCCCTTGACCTCTGGTCAAGCAGAGAAGAGCTCGGGATCTGGTTCAGGTAAGCTCAGATTCTGCTGTGCCTCTAACTGGCTGAGTAATCCCAGGTCAGTTACTCAGCTCCTCTCTGCGTCAGTTTCCTAAGTTAGCAGGAGTTAGGCATGTAAAGCACATAGAATGCTGCTGGTAAGCACTTCACAAATGTTAGCAGTTATTATTATTTGTTTGGCACAAGGTCCTAAGAATGTGCTTTATTTTATTTCCAGCTTTTGATTTGGTTCTTCAAATATTTCATATCTTTACTAAATATTTGGCTGATTGATCTGTTCATTTCTGGAAGAGATGTGTTAAAATCTGCCACTATCCTTGTAGATTTTTGCTTTATAATATGTTGAAAAAGAGTTGTTATGTATAAAAATTAATAAAGAGAAACCTCAGTTAAAATAGAGTCAGGAGGCCAGAAGGGGGAGCTCTCACACCCCACAGGTGATAGCAGAGCCCGAGAGGCAGAAGAAAGTCTTTCTCTTCTTACCTGGTAAGAGCTCAGCCAATGAGAAACTGCTAATTCAGCCAATGGAAAAGCAGTATACTCTCAATTCCTCCAATGGACTCTTGGTTTACTATGGCCCTCCCAACTTCCTTTCCCTCTCTTTCAAAGAAAGAAGTCTTGCACATGGCTTGCCATGGTTGCAGACCCCAAATTGCAATTCTTTGCTGATACCAAATAAACCGATTTTTTGCTGGAGAAATAACTGAGAGTCTATTGTTTTAGGTCAACATAGGTTTTGTGCTTTTTAAATTGTTATATCTTCCTGGTAATTATTCCTTTATCATCAATAATGACCCTTATTAATCCTTAAATATTTTTTCTTCAGAGTCTAGTTTATCTTAAATTTATACTGCTATATCATCTTTCATTTGGTTACTGTTTTTAAAAGTTATATATCACGGTCATCATTCCTTGATTATGTCTTAGGTGCTGTCTTATAAGTCATAGAACTCAATTGTTTTTTCTTATTCCAAATGAATTTTTTTTCTTGTATTGGATATGTTTAATAAATTTTCATTTATTGGATTATAGATATATTTGTTTATTTCTTTCATTTGATTTAGCTTTATGTTTCCTTTCTATCAAGTTGATAATATTTTCTCCATATTCCTTTTCCTCTGAATTGCTGAAAGGAAAACCATAGCCCCCAAAATGGTGTCACTCATGCTAAAAGCCCATGATACCAAAACTAGATTTAATACCTGATCTAATTGCAGTTTCAACCTCTTCCAGAAATGTAATCTTAATCAACCAGTTTGGAATTTTCTGGTCAGCACCAATGAGGAAATCTGTCAAGAAAATGTCCTGATATAAAAATAATCCTTTCTTTTATTTTGCTAATATCTCCCTTGCTCCACCTTTCTTCCTATAAAAACCTTCCATTTTTTTACAACCCCTCCGAGCACCCTTCTAGTTGCTAAACAGGATGCTGCCTGATTCATGAATTGCCTAATAAAGCCAATTAGATTTTCAAATTTACTTGGTTGAATTTGTTTTTTAACAGTATTAATTTAGAAGTTATAATCTTTTTTTGCTGAGATAGAGACAGAAGAGAGAGATTTTTAATAATAGGTAACCCAACATAAGGATTTTAAAACTTAATCATGAATTACATGTCCCATCCCCCAGCTTCCCTCTCCAGAGGCACCAACTCTTACCAGGTTTCTTCCAGGAACATTCTATGCTTCAGATACTGCGTTGAATTCTCCCCCACGTTAATTTTCAAGTCTACCATCTGTTTTTCTCCCCCTTATTATATTCCTCCTTTTTCCTTAATCCTTCCATTCTTCCACCAACCTTAGCAGGAGGAGACAAGCAGAGAGAGACAAGAAGTGGAGAACAGAATTTGGAAGTGAGGGAAGAAGAAAAGAATTATCAAAGAAACTTAAACTCAGAAAGAAGCTTTAAAAGGACTAGTCCAACCAGAGTTCCATATATATTTGGTCTTTGTCCCCAGTTCCTGGCAGAGCTCTTAAAACCCTCACAATCTCCTGAGTGGTTAGAGTGTCCATTATTATTCATAAAGAGACCCAGTGAGTTTATTTTAATGAGGTGACTCAAGCTGGGGTCTCAGGATGGGGCTGATCACCAGAAGGACCAAACAGGAGATTAGAGGGTGAAGACTTTCCTAGACTTCCAGATGTGGAGGGGAGATGGAGATTGAGTTATAAAAACCCTTGAACAATGAGATTCAGGCCGCTTCCAGCTTGATGAACACATTGATGTGCTGGGAGGTGGCTTGTCCGGAGTGGGCATGGAAGCTTGCACCTCCCACCCCTTACCTTGCCCTATGTATCTCTTCCATGTGGCTGTTCTGATTTGTCCCCTTTACAGCAAATCAGGGAATGTAAGTAAAGTAAGAATAAGGTCTGTGAGTCTTTCTAGTAAATTATCAAACCTAAGGAAGAGGACATGGGAACCTTCTATTTATAGCTGGTGGGTCAGAAACACAGGTGACAACCTGGGGTGAGAGTTGGTGTCAGAATGAACCAGAATGAATGAATTGTAGGACACCCACCTGGTGTCAGAATTGGAGAACGGATTGGTGTCAGGAAGCACCCCATGTCTGGTGTCAAAAAAGAGACATCACATTTCCAGAAGAGGAAAACAGGGATGACAGGCATGAGGGACACTGCATTGCTTCACCACACTCTGATTATACATGTGTGAGAGTTAAAAAAAAAAAAAAAAAAAAAAAAAACCTTCAAGAAGATTGAGCCAGTCCTGGATGAGAGGAGCAGAGATAGCTTTTGGGAAGAACCTGAAGTCCCCAGATGTGCTGATCAAACGCTGTCCCACTTCATCACATGCATCCTTCTGATCTCAGATGAAGGAAACAAGTCAATACGGTACACAAATCCCTGCGTAGGAAAGACATTGGTGATGTGCAAGTGTCTCTTTTGTTTCTTGGTAAGAATTTTCATTCTGGGGACTTCCCTGGTGGTCCAGTGGATAAGACACCATGCTCCCAATGCAGGGGGCCTGGGTTTGATCCCTAGTCGGGGAACTAGATCCCACATGCATGCCACAACTAAGAAGTCTGCACGCCGCAACTAAAGATCCCACCTGCTGGAACTAAGACCAGGCACAGCCATAAATAAATATTAAAAAAATAATAATTTTCATTCTGAAGATCTTTTACTAGGATTTGAAAATCTGGTAAACCAAAATTTTGTTGACTTGATTATAAGAAGATTGCCAAGGAAATAGCTTTAAAGTATGCAATTTTATTTGCTAAGTAGGGTAAACATTCCATATTTTACAAAGTTTTAAAACATTATATTTTCCTTTGACTAATAAATTTAAGTAACAAAATAGAGCATGCATACATTCATAGACATATGCATATTTTTAAGCTACTCGAATTGCTAAACTTCTTACAACCAAAGAGACTATATTAGTCAGGAGTTCTTCTGTTGCAAGGGACTGAAACAGAATTCAAAACTATCTTAAAAAAGCAAAGAAAACCTAAATAAATGGAGGGCATGCCGTATTCATAGGCTGGAAGACTCAAAATGGTAAAGGTGTCAATTGTGCCTAAATCGATCTATAGATTTAATGCAATCCTATCCAAATCCCTGCACATTTTTCCCCCTTTGGTATACATAGCCATGCTTATTCTAAAACATATATGGAAATGGAAAGGTCCTAGAATAACCAAAACAGTTCTGAAAAAGAAGAATAAAGCTGCAGGACAAGTCTTCCTAATTCTGATGGGCTGAGTTGTGTCCTCCAAAATTTGTATGTTGAAGCCCTAACCCCCAGTACCTTAGAATGTGACTGTATCTGGAGACAGGGACTTTAAAGAGGTGATTAAGTTAAATGGGGTCAAACAGATCATGAACTTAGATGTAAAACATAAAAATATAAAACTTGTAGGAAAAAATCTTTGGGATCTAGGACTAGGCAAAGAGTTCATAGACTTGACACCAAATGTGAAATTCACAAAAGGAAACATGACAAATTGGACCTCATCTAAATTAAAATGTTTTGATCTGTTAAAGGCCCTTTAAAAGAATGAAAAAATGAGCTACAGACTAGGAGAAAATACTTGCAAACCACATGTCCGACCAAGGACTAGTATCTAGAATATATAACTCAACTCACAACTCAACAATTAAAAATTTTTTCAATTAGAAAGTGGGCAAAAGGGGGGCTTCCCTGGTGGCACAGTTGTTAAGAATCTGCCTGCCAATGCAGGGGACACAGATTCCAGCCCTGGTCCGGGAAGATCCCACATGCCTCGGAGTAACTAAGCCCATGCGCCACAACTACTGAGCCTGCGCCCTAGAGCCCACGAGTCACAACTACTGAGCCCACATGCCACAACTACTGAAGCCCGCCTGCCTAGAGCCCGTGATTCACAAGGGAAGCCACCGCAATGAGAAGCCCGTGTACCACAAGGAAGAGTAGCCCCTCTCACCACACCTAGAGAAAGCCCACGCGCAGCAACGAAGACCCAGTACAGCCAAAAACAAGTAAATTAATTTTTTTAAAAAAGAGAGTGGGCAAAAGGGACTTCCCTGGTGGTCCAGTGGTTAAGAATCTGCCTTCCAATGCAAGATACACAGGTTTGATCCCTGGGTGGGGAACTAAGATCCCACATGCCTTGGGGCAACTAGCCCTCTCACTGCAACTAATGAGGTCATGTGCTCTAGAGCCTGCGCACCACAACTAGAGAGAAGCCCGAGCACTGCAATGAAGAGCCCACGCACCACAACTAAGACCTGATGCAGCCAAGTAAATTAATTAATTAATTAATTTTAGAAAAAGAAAAAATGGGCAAAAGACATGAACAGATATTTTACAGAAGAGGACGTACAGATGGCAGATAAGGACTTGAAAAGATGTTCAATTTTATTATTCAATAGGAAAACATAAATTAAAACCATAATGAGATATTGCTACACTTTTATCAAAGTAAAAATTAGTGACCACACTAAATGCTGGCAAAGATGCAGAGAAACTGAGTCACTCATACATTGCTGGTGAGAATATAAAATGGTACAGCCACATTGGTAAATGGTTGGGTAATTTCTCAAAAAATTAAACATGCAATTACCATATGACCCATAATTTTGTACTCTTGGGCATTTATCTCAGATAAATGAAAACTTGTGTTCACATCAAAACCTGCATACTAATATTTATAGCAGTGTCATTAGTAAGAGCCAAAATTGGAAAGATCCTGGGTGTTCTTAAACTGCTGCGTGTGTGACTTACCATAGAATCTACTCAGTAACTTTTAAAAAATGAACTACTAATGCAAGCAACAACTTGGATGAATCTCTAGAGAACTGTGCTAAATGAAAAAGCCAGTCCTAAAAGGTTACATACCACATGATACCATTTACATAACATTCTTGAAATGGCAAACTTACAGAAGTGAAGAACAGATTAGCAGTTGCCACGCATTAAGGATGGAGAGGTGAGAGAGGCAGACAGGGAAGGCATGTGACATGACAACACTAGGGATCCTTGTGGCGATGGAATTGGTTGGTACCTTTGTTACCAGGCAAGGGCTGGCTGCCTGACGCACATAGAAGACGATACTATGGCACCAGCTTTTGAGAAAAGAAAGAGCTTTATTGTGAGGTCAACCAGCAAGGAGACAGGAGGCTAGGCTCTCACATCTGTCTCCTGCATCCAGGGTTCAGGGCGAAATTTAAGGGGGTAGGGGAATTTCAAGCTTGGAAGCTGATTGGCTAGTCTCATATCAGTATAAGCTACACATGCTGCTGGAAGCCAGCTTTTCCTCACTGAAGGACTTCTCACTTCATAAAGGGCTCCAGTGGCAACATTTCTATTCTTTATGTTCCACATTCTTGGTTCCGGGGTCATTCGGGAGACATGGGCTCCTGTCTTGCATATGCGCAGTACTGTCTCTGTAAAATAACTCCAGGTTTGATTCATCAACAACCTGCTTTAAGGAGGCAAAACCAGTGTAAGCTGGTCAGTGTTTCATGTGCTATTTTATGTTGACTCTGGTGTGGATACACAGACCTGCACATGTGATAAAACTGCACAGGATGACACACACACACTCACATACACATAGAGTTGCACACAAATGAGTATGTGTAAAACAGGAATTCTGAATAAGACCTGTGGATTATATCTGTGTCAATATCCTTGTTGTGGAGGTACTACAGTATTGAAAGATGTTACTGCTGGGGAAACTGGGTAAAGGGTAGATGGGATCTCTCTGTATTATTTTTCACAACTGTATGTGAATCTACAATTATATTAAAAAGTTTAAATACACTCATTGTCATAGCACATTATTCACAATAGCCAAAAAGTGGAAGCAGCCCAAGTGTTCATCAGTGGATACATGGTATAGAAAATGTGGTCTATCCATACAATGGAATGTTATTCAGCCTTAAAATGGAAAGGAATCTGACAACATGGGTCAATCTTAAGGATATTAGGCTAAATGAAATAAGCCAGTCACAAAAGGACAAACAAACACTGTCTGATTCCATTCGTATGAGGTTTCTAGAATAGTCAAATTCAAAAAGACAGAAAGTATACTGGTGGGTGCCAGGGGCTGGGGTGAGAACGGGTGGGAGTTAGTATTTAATGAGGGCAGGGTTTCAGTTTGGGAAGATGAGAAAGTTCTGGAGATGGATGGCGGTGATGGTTGCACAATAATGAGAATGCACTTAGTGTCACTAAACTGTACACTTAAAAATTATTAAGATAGGGCTTCCCTGGGCTTCCCTGGTGGCGCAGTGGTTGAGAGTCCGCCTGCCGATGCAGGGGACACGGGTTTGTGCTCTGGTCCAGGAGGATCCCACATGCCGCGGAGCGGCTGGGCCCATGAGCCATGGCCGCTGGGCCTGCACGTCCGGAGCCTGTGCTCCGCAACGGGAGAGGCCACAGCAGTGAGAGGCCTGCATACCACACACACACAAAAAATTAACATGGTAAATTTTAGGTTATGTGTACCTTGCCACAGTTTTTAAAAATTTTTTTTATGTTTAAAAAGAAAAAGACAACTAGCTTAAGCAAAGGAAAAGTGACTCACTGGCTCATGTAATGGACAACCTTAGGCATGGGTCTGGGTCCCGGCATGGCTGGCCCCAGGGCCTAACGTGGGGTCACCAGGACCTGTCTCCTCCATCTTTGGGTCTGCTGTTTTCTCTGTAACATCCATCTCAGGCAAGCTCTCACCACTTGAGGGCAAAAATGGCCAGGGGCAAGTCTCGGGTGATATTGTTTACAAGAAATGACGTCCAGAGGGAAAAGCAAAACGCTGTCTCTCCAAATAGCCATTTCACTTCCTAAAAAGAACTCAACTAGTAGAGCCCAGGCCTCAGGTTGCACCTGAGGTGGGGAAAATGGGGCATGTGATTGACACCCCCTGCCCAGTGTTACCTGGAATGAACTCAGTTCCATTTCCAGGAGGAAGGTCTGCAGGTATGTCCACCACAGTGAGAACACAAAATTCATGACATCAAAATTGTACTTCAGGACTTCCCTGGTGGCGCAGTGGTTAAGAATCCGCCTGCCAATACAGGGGACACGGGTTCGAGCCCTGGTCCGGGAAGATCCCACATGCCACGGAGCAACTAAGCCCGTGCACCACAACTACTGAGCCTGCACTCTAGAGCCTGCGAGGTACAACTACTGAAGTCCGTGTGCCTAGAGCTCATGCTCCACAACAAGAGAAGCCACTGAAATGAGAAGCTCACACATCACAACAAAGAGTACACTCTTGCCACAACTAGAGAAAGTCCGCATGCACCAACGCAGCCAAAAATAAATAAATAAATATTAAATATTAAAATATTAATGATGAATTATTTTAAAAATTGTACTTCAATATGATGGTATCAAGAGACTTTTCCCAGAAAAAATAAATCCTGGAGCATCTAGACACAAAAATGGGCAAAATTGTACAAATTTATAGAAACAATTCTCTGATGATAACTGAATCACTAGGTCTATGGAGTATTACAATTTATATTGTAAAGAAAATGAGAACTTATAATCAGTGGAGACAAAGAAGGTGGCTTGGAATTAGGAACAAAGTTTTCTGTGCTTTAATGGCACATATTTCTGCTGTATTTGGCAGGAAGCTTTGTTTCTATTAAGATTCTTCCATTTAGTTTTTCTAGAATTCCTCCTTGAAACAGTCTGCAGGGAGTGCTGGTCAAGGACACTGGGTACGCACATACAACACAGTATTAATCTACTTTGCAAGTATAACCTAAGGTGCCTCTTTTGCTAAGACAGGACTCTTTGTTGAGCAGGCATTTGCAGCTCTTGTGTGTGTGGTGTAGAGATAAAACAGAACCAGGGACAAGGGTGGTGGCCTCGGCTGACTCCAAGACAGTTAGAAGGAGCCCATGTGGCTCCTAACGGCTCTTCCCACCCCCTTGCGTCATGCCCTCCCCCGTCCAGAGTGTGGGCGTGAGCAAGGTGAAGTGCGCATGTCCAGGAAGTTCAGAGCAGGCAGTTCAGGTCTGCTCTCTGGAACCGTGGGCCCCAGGGCAGAGCCTCTGGCCTCTTTGCATGATTCTCCTGCTGCACTTTCCTTGCTGTGTGGCCGCAGGCCTTGGCCCTCTGTGCCTCCCTCAGAACCCTGCCTACAGCCTAATACCCTGAATGTATGCCAGCTCAAGTGGCTTCCTTGTCTCCAGGAGGCAACAGAGCCTGGAGGGTCAGGATTCAGGGCCCGGTTGCAGAAGACAGCTTCAGGAGAGCATTTTCCCAGGGGCAAAACATTACTTAAATTACCATGAGATAGACAGACCGAGGTATCCACAGGTAAAATGACACGTTTTCTGGGATCTGCTTTAAAATACTCCAGTTTAAAAAAAAAATACGAGGGGAGTGTTAAAACAGTAGAATGTTAATATCTGTTGAAGCTAGCAATGGATTCGTGGGGCTTACAATACTGGTGTCTCTACTTTTGTGTATTATTTGAAGTCCTCATAACACAACAGATTTTTAAAGTTGTTGTCAACTTTGACCTCCTACACCTTTGACCCCTTTGGCAGGCTGAGCAGTCTCACACAAGGCACGCTGGAGGACACAGCAGGGCTCTCGGCCAGCAGGCCCGAGTACGGCATGGTGGTTACTAAACATAGTGTATGGTCAGGCCACTCAGGTTGACTCTTCTCTTGATCCCTGTACATTCCCTGCCCAACGAGTGCCTGCTTCACCTACACCCTGCTCACGACTCACCTTCCTACCTACTTGCCCCAGGCTCCAGCTAGTGATGGTTCTTATCAAAGGGTGGTGAGGGGCGTGCCCCTCTGCTGGTTTCCCTGGTAACTAATGAGCCCACCTGACATCAATTCCCCTATAACTGGTAATCTCCCCTTCCCCCGGGAGCGAAGACTGCCACCATGTCCTGCCCGCTGTCCACCGCACACGGTGGGGTGTCACCCCAGGACCTTGTTTCGGACATGTAAGCTCCCC
Source organism: Mesoplodon densirostris (assembly GCF_025265405.1). NCBI lineage: Eukaryota > Metazoa > Chordata > Mammalia > Artiodactyla > Ziphiidae > Mesoplodon > Mesoplodon densirostris. The sequence goes on along the minus strand of NC_082666.1, from coordinate 115,437,896 downwards.
CATCCTTTAAACCATTGATGTCTATGTTGCTGACTCAGGGTTCTTTCTTTGGTCTTGAAGCTGTGCAAGCACAGGTCTTGTAGGCCTGCGGGGTGCAGCCCAACACATGGGAACACTTCTGGACCACTCTCCAGAGCCCCGAGTTCCTTCCCTGTCCCCTGAGTCACCCCCACCCTCCACAGAGACCCCAGAGACCCCATAATCCAGCCAGTGGAGGAGGGGCTTGGAGGGGCTCCTCTCCAGCTGTCTGGCTTTTCTGATTGGTGCCATTGCCAAGCGAGTTGTTAAGGTTTGCATGTGGTCCCTGAGGATGATTAACAAATAGGAGAAGGGAGGTGGGACCAGGGATAGATGATGGTTCCCTCCCTTCACTGGGTGACTGAGTTTTCTGTTGGGTGAGGGGTCGTTGCACCAGCAAGAGCGAGAGCGGGAGCACCTCACGGGTGTGGTGAGGCTGGGGGGCTGAAGGGTGGGCGGTGAGACACAGGGCAGGTGGGCTCACTCAAAGCCAGCTTCCTTCCAGCAGGCTTTCCCGCACTGCAGTGACTAGAAAGCTAAGTCTGCATTTCCCAGTCTCCCTTGCCGCCAGGACCCTGAGTTCAGCCAAGCAGATGGGAGAAGGGAGTGGTGAGAAGTAGCGCAGGGAAACACATCTCCTGGTGCAGGTCCAGTGGAGGTTCTAGAATCACAGAGGATTGATTCTGGCATGGGAATCCCATTATAAAAGTCCTAAGCATCTTCTGGTTCCCCTTGGTTCCTCCAGGAATTTCTTTAAGCCAATCGATACTCTTTTTGCTTAAGAATGCATTTCTTTTTGCTTAAACCCACTTGAGTGGATTCCATGCCCACTTTGTATAATAGTTCATGCTAGAAGAGCCACAGTTTTCTTAAGAATTTAGGGAAGAGGGGCTTCCCTGGTGGCACAGTGGTTGAGGGTCCGCCTGTCGATGCAGGGGACACGGGTTCGTGCCCCGGTCCGGGAAGATCCCACATGCCGCGGAGAGGCTGGGCCCGTGAGCCATGGCCACTGAGCCTGTGCGTCCAGAGCCTGTGCTCTACAACGGGAGAGGCCCCAACAGTGAGAGGCCCACGTACAGCAAAAAAAAAAAAAAAAGAGAGAGAGAGAATTTAGGGAGGAGAGCGCTGTACTCAAAGGATAATAGATAAAAAGCTAAACTAGAATGAAAGACCCCAGCCTGAGCTCCAGAAAGCGTGCCTCAGTTGGCAGGGCCTGTGACCACCCCTGACCTGTGGCCCCCATCCCCCAGCACTCTGGTTCTCACTTCTAGGACCCGAGCCTTAGCATCGGTCCACTGTCAGCTCCATTCCCGAGTCCCCTGAAGAAGCTTCTCCTTTCTCCACAGCTATTGACTTGCCAGAGCCCTCCTACGCCTTTTCATCCATTCCTTCACCTTGGGAAGGATGTTCATTTCCAGGGCTCGGCCTTTGCTGACCAGCACATCTAGGACCCCACCCTTGGTCAGTCCTGACCAACTCAGACCCCCTCATGTCCAGGTTCACCTCCCGGTCCCCTGTGTCCCCTCAGTCCTCATTCACTCTGTCACCTACAGGTATGGATCTCGATTGAGTGTTGTTATATGAGGGCCCAGGGTCCATCATCACTTTTTCTAAAAAGCCTTCTCTTATCAAGTCAACCTTGTCACTGCTGTGCCCCCATCACATTGGTCTGCCATGGCCTTGTCACATGCCTGTCCTCCCTGGCTGAGAGGAGGCACAGAGACCAGGGATCATCCCCGATGATCCTGATGTGGTCAACAGATGCTTTTTAATGGAATTAAATGTACTCATTGTATTAGGGTTTCGCAAAGAAACAGAACCAATTGAATGTGTGTGTGTATAAAGAGAGGTTTATTTTAAGGAAATGGCACACACGATCGCAGGGGCTGGCAAGTCTGAGGTCCGCAGGGCGGGGTGCAAGGATGGTGGAATAGCTGATGCTGATGTTGCAACCAGAGTCAGAATCCCCTCTTCCCCCTGGAGGTCAGTCTTTGCTCTTAAAGCCTTCAACTGAGTGGAAGAGCCCCACCCACATTATATTAATATAAAGTAATCTGCTTTACGCAAATCTACTGATTTAAATGCGAATCTCATCTACAGAATACCTTCACAGTGATGCGTGGACTGGGCACCATAGCCTAATAAAGGTGACACATAACATTCACCATATTGATACACCTTTTGTCCAACACCTGGTAGTTGTTCAACTCTAACTGAGCAGGACCCTATGGGGCCTTCCCAGGGCAGACCTTTCCCCCCATCCTTTGCTTTAGCTCCTCTCTGAAGTCCCCAGATAACAGTATCTGAGGCACATTTCCAGATGTGAAAACCCCCCACCAAATGAAAGATGTTAACTACTTGACGACCATGAGCACGTAGCCCCCAGACCTACTGGTGCCTAAGGTCTGATCATGTTAACGCCTGTTACCTCACCAACAGCCTATCAGAGAATTGTGCACGAGCTGATCACATACCCTGCCACCCCCTTCCCTCACCTGGCCTTTAAAAATGCTTTGCTGAAACCCGGGAGTTCACGGTTTTGGCGGGGGGGCATGAGCCACACATCTCCCTGCATGACCCTGCAGTAAACTTTCTCCGCTCCAAACTCTGACGTTTCCCACTGTGCTTCAGGCACACGAATTTGTGCTAACACAGTAAGTGAGGGAAGGAGGAAGGTCGGAGGGAGAGGGAGGGAGGTGGGGGGGCTTCGCCCTCCCACCCGCCCCAGGTTAGGTGCGCGGGGCTCATGAGAAGACAACCAGGCATCCGGATTCACCTAACTCTGTGGTGTTAAACAAAATCCAATCCCATAAGTGGTAAAGCTCTAGCTGGCTTTATTGAACAATTCATGAATCAGGCAGCAAAGGACTACAGAAAAGGAAAGGTTTTGAAAGGCATGACAAGGAAGTCATAAACAAACAAACAAAAAAAATGATTTCAGGCTTAGGTGACCTACCTATGAGGGACGGAAGGGGTCTATGTGGTAGATTACCTTGTCTTCCTTTGGGGCATGGAGAGTGCCCATGTGACAGATTACCTCATTGGGGTTGACCAGAAAACTCCGTTCCTGAGAGAGGCTGTAACGGTGGTTGGGTTAGGTATAAAGCCCCGGGTTTGGTGGCATGGCTTAGCATAAGTGACTCCATTTGGGACCTGTGATTTTCCTTTTAACAGTAGCTAGGTGGAAGTTTCCAGAAACAGGGCATTTCTTTTTTCCAGCTTTAGTTTCTGAACTTCCCAGTGCTGAGTTGAATGGACACCTCACTGCCTCCTTCCTCTGGGATTAGCCTGGCCTCCTTGGGTTTCCTAGGAAAATCAGGAACATGCTAGTAGACTGGACCTTACGAAAAGCAGCATGACTGCAAAGGAGTGCCTTCGTCAGCCCCACAATGCCCACCTTGAATTTCAAATTGCGGCCCATTTTTTTAAAGCAATGTTTTGTCTCGGTCTGCCTGTCTAAACTCTCCCAACCCAGAGCCTCTCTAACCACTTGCTGGCAGCTCTGAGGAAGGGCTGCGTTATCTCCAGAAGGCACCCGCACCCCAGTGTATCTCCCCAAATATTCACACATAGCATAATGTGTTATTTTAACATACTCCAAACACTCTCTCAGAATATAGTTTAAAACACATCGAATCACTTCCTTATGATGCAGTGATAAAAACTCGAAAAACAATTTAGTTGTGACAGATTCCATCAGGGAAAAGAAAAAAATCTTGCTTTAGTTTTCACTTTCTGTGACTAGTTACCTCTCTTTTAAATGTTGTTTCAAATCTTCCTCATTTGGAAGCTCCTTTACACCATTTATGCCATTTCATTACATTCCTTATTCTTCTCCTAGACTACACCGACTCTAAATTTGCTTCCTGTTTTCAGAAAAAAAGAAGAAAGGTGTCTTCAAAACAATACAGTAATGTTCCTAATGAGGGTCTGAAGCCCATGGCACACTTCATCAGCAGAAACCATTTTTCCCAAGATTAGAAAATTTCGGAGGCAAGGCGAGGAGTTCCAGCTCCTGAATCTTGTCCCCGGAATACCCTGGGAGGGGTAGGCGTGGTGGGGCAGGGCTGCTGAGCTCTGAAGTAGGAGCTCCCTGTGGCTCCCAGGCCAAGTTCAAGTTCAGGGACCAGACTGGAGGTCAGGTCCAGCCTCTAAGACACACACATCAGCTCAGACATGTGCTTTCCCGGAAATTCGTTCATCCATACCAGGCAAATATCAAAGCCGATAGCACATTCTCAGGGAGCTGAGACGGATGGTAGACCAAATAGGACATGGTAGAAAAACACACTTGCTCACCGTGTACTTCTGAGAGCTCACTCCTGACTTTAGGCATTTCTTTTCTTCACACTTCAACACACAGTCAAGTGGCTTAAGCCTCCAGTGAGGAACCAGTCCCACTTGCCCAGGACTGTCCCAGTTTTAAAACTGAAAGTCCTGTGTCCCTGTTATCCCCTCAGTCCCAGGTAACAGTTTGTCACTCTACTTAAGTGGGCATCTGACTGAACCCAGGTATGAGACCCTCAGAAGGCACACACCAGATTCATAGCAGGCAAAAACAATCAATGCCGTTCGAAGTTGGGAGAATGCTGACTTGAGGAAAGGGCTAACAACTGAAAAGGGACCTGGGGTCTCCGGGAGGCTGGTCAAATTCTAGTTCTTTATCTGGTGCTGGTGGTCTGGAGGTTCAGTTTGCAAAGATGCTGTGAACTGCTCCACGTGACGTGTGTACTTCTTTGTATGGATAACACACTTCGATACAGAGAGAGTCAGAGAGAGGAGCTAGATTTGCAGCATCCCTCAGGATTTCCTACAAGGTTTTCATTAGATTCCGCTCCTGAGACTGGAATGAACTAAATTTTGTTCCCTCACAATTCATACGTTGAAGCGTTAACTCCCAAGGTCACTGTATTAGGAGATAAGGTTTTAAAGGAGGTGATTAGAGTTAAATGAGGTCATAAGGTTGAGGCCCTAATCTGATAGGATTAGTGTCCTTAGCAGAAGAGCAACAGACATCAGGGCTCTCTCCCTCCATGCTGTGAGGAAAAGCCATGTGAGGACACAGCAAGAAAGCAGCTGTCTCACCAACACCAACCCTGCCAGCACCTCGCTCTTGGACTTCAGCCTCCAAAACTGTGAGAAATAAATGTCTGTTGTCTAACCCACCGAGCCTGAGGTATTTTGTCTTGGCAGCCAAGCAGACTATGATGAAACCTATCTGAGTACACTGTAAGAAGTCTTCCTCCCTCCCGGTCACCCCACTGAGGCCACGGTCACGGCCAGCACCCTGGGTATCCTTTTAGAGATATTCTGTGCAAGTACAAAGGGTGATATAATATACCTGCTGTTCTGTTCTGCCCACGGCAATTTTCACTTTCCACATTAATAAGGAAAAGTCCGCCTTAGTCTTCTTATTACAGACAGAGTATACCATTTAATGAATGTAGCATCATTTATTAAACCATTCCCCTGTTAATGGACATTTTGGTTGTTTCCAATATTCCCATTCCATGTTTCAATGGAGAACTTTTATTTATGTCATTTCACGTGTGCATGAGTATACCTGAGAAAGCTCTAGGAGTGGACTTAACTAGGCCTCTTGGTCAGATGTATTAGTTAGGTCAGTAGATGTTGCACAAGTGCCCTCCATAGACCTTGAACCCATGGCACTGGCAGTGCCCGTCTCACGTCCTCACCCCACGGTGTGTGGTCACACTTACTAATCTTGCCAATATGAGAGAGGAAAGTGATCTCTCAAGATTAAGACCACTCTCATGTTCTGGTTTTCTATTCATTTCAATAAAACAATGCCAAGCCCAATAGACTGGTCAAGGAATTACACAACTGAACACTCCTGCTGAGAGAGGATGGAAAGCGGCCAAGTGGCATCTTGGCTGGCAGGCAGAGGTCCCAAGCCATTGCGCAGAACCTTCATTTGTCAGCAGAATTTTGCATCTCAAAGGCCGTTTAGGTGTGACAATATGAACTGTGCAAAAATCTGTGTCCTCAGAGGGGAGGCACAAGCAGCCGAGGCCCAGCTCTTGCTGAGGCAGCCCAGTTCTTCCTTGTCCACTGACCAACACAGAGACCCTCTGCCTCTCTGCTCTGGTCCAACGTGACTTCATCTGGGGGAGACTGGGCCCCAAAGGATTTGCTAGGCCACAAATGCATGAATGATATATTGCATTTTTACTTTTGCTCCTTGTCACTTATACAGCATCCCTTATCATATTTGTATTAATTCACTCATTTGATTACTACTTATAGAATACTGCACCCAGTGCAGACCAGGGAAGACCACTATAGATCAGTGGAGGTCAGTATAGACCAGGACAGACCAGTATAGACCACTGTAGACCAGTACAGACCAATATAGACCTATGCAGACCATAGAGACAATGCAGACCAGTAGAGTCCAGTACGGACTAGTGCAGACCAGGACAGACCAGCGTAGACCAGTGCAGACAAGGACAGGCTTCTGCAGCTGCTCGGGTGGCTGTGACTCTTCAAAGGCTACACAGACCAGAGCAGCCTGCTTGACCACGCAAACTTGACAAGCACCCATTTTGTGCCAGGTATCAGGATACAGCAGGAAACACAACAGAAGGACAGCCCTGACCTCTCAGAGCTTACACTGCAGTGGAGGAGAGAGAAGGTAAACAAGATACATAGGTAAGATGTCTAGTACACCAGGCAGTGATGGGTGCTGATGAGAAACATAAAATCAAAGAGTGGAACCAGGGTGTGCTGCAATGGGTAGGAGGTGTGAGTTCAGGCTGGGTGTCCAGGGACGGCCTGCTGAGCAAGGGGCATGGAGGGAGTCCTGCTCCGGAGAAGCCGAGGGAAATTGCAATAGAAGTCTAGGAGAAAAGCATAGGGCAGAGGGGATGGCAGATGCACAGTCCCTGAGCGGAGCATTTTGCATGCTCAAGGAAGGGCTCAGAAACCGGATGCCTGGACAGAGGGAGGGGAGGGAGCGCGGTAAGCCCTGAAGCAGAGGGTCAGTATGGGACGGCCATGCAGGGCCTTGGAGGCCACAGGGAGCACTGAATTCACTCTGAGCAAGACGAGAAGGTGTGCATTCAGAACAGACTTACATTTTTTCTCCTTTTAGGATGGCGCTGGCTGCTGCATGGAGAACAGAGACAGGTACAGGGGCAGAGGGCAAGTTAAACTGTGATGCAGCAGTCCAGGTGCGAGGGCACGGTGCCTCGGACCCGGCCAGGAACAGAGCACGGGGTAGTGGCATTCTGGGTGTATCTTGAAGGTAGAGCGGATGGGATTTGCTCATGGATTCGATGTGGGTTGTGGAAAAGGAGTCAAGGACAAGCTGAAGATTGTTGGCATGTGAACGGGAAGCATGCTGTTTCCATTTGTGACTTGGGGAAGACTGTGGGCGGAGCAGGCCTGGCAGGGAGGGGGGGATTGGTTTTAGACATGCTAAGTTCAAGATATTAGAAGTCCAAGGGCAATGTTAAGAAAGCTGTCAGATATAGGAATCTAGAGCTGAAGGAAAAAGTAAGGGCTAGACGTGTAAATTTGGGCATGGTCAGCATATCTGTGGTATTTAAAGCCATAAGATCATGGCTCGAGTGTGGATAGAAAAGAGAACACAATCCAAATCCGGAGTTTGGGGAGCATTCCAGCAGCTAGGGTTTGAGGAGAGGGGAAAGAATGGCCCGAGAAGAAGGAAAAGAGGGAGAGAGTAACCAACTTTGTCCAATGGTCCTCAGTTAGATTGAAACAGAGAGTGGATGGTTGGATTTAGAAGTGTGGGCATTTCTTGGGACTTCCCTGGCGGTCCAGTGGTTAAGACTCCGTGCTTCCACTGCAGGGGGCGCTGGTTTGGTCCCTGATCAGGGAACTAAGGTCTCACATGCCCCATGGCGCGGCCAAAAAAAAAAAAAAAAAAGAGGTGTGGGCATTTCCTGGTGGCCTAAGTAAGAGCAGCTGTGGCAGATTGCACTGGACCCAGAAGAGAACAGGAAGACAGAACACAGAGATGACCCTTACAAGGGTATTTGTTGTAACCTTAGAGTATAAAGCTAAGAAGAGATAAGGGGTAAGGTGTTAGCCAGAAAGGGAGGTGAAGTCAGGAAAGAGATTCGGCTTTAGGAGGTGGTAAGAGGTATCTCTCATTCTATGGTCTTGCTAGTCTTTTACTTTGGGATCCATTTTGAAGACAGTAATGATGATGGTAAATAGAAAGATAGATGAATTTATAGCCTAATTCTTTCAGTCATTCTATTGATTCAAAAATACCTGGTGCATATCTAATATGGGGCTAGCACCATGGTAACACCAGAAATCAAAGGAAAAGCAAAGGGGCCTGGTCTTCAGAGGCACGGTTGGGGAACATTCTTCACTAGACTGGCAAATATGTTTCATTTCTAATATTACCACCGAGTTTAGTAAGAAACATCTGTGCTACCAAAATGGGATGGGGAGATATTTTTTGTTTCATTCAACAGCAATCTGCATTTCCAATGACTCCTCTCAATATTCATGTGTAGTAGAATTCTGGTATAAAATAAAGATCATCATTATAAGAATATAGGTATACCTGGAGATATATAACAATTGGACACACAAAGTGTAACAACTTGGAACAGTTTAGGCCTGGTAGGGCGTAGTTAAGGCACACTTCTCCTCATCTAGTTCCCTGACACTCCAAATATGAAGGACAATGATGATTTTAGTCATTGATGCTGTTCCACATTTCTCAAACAAACATCTCACTGAGCACTCACTAAGTCCCTGGTCCTGTGCTAAGTACCAGGAATAGAGTGATGGGGCAAAGACTGACACAGCCCCTTCCTGAAAGCAAACTTAACAGTGGGACCATATCTCACCTGGAGGAACAGTGAGGGCTCCCTGAGGAAGTCATGTAGGAGTTGAAACCTGAAAGACATGACGGTTGGGAGAAGACTTCCCGGGGGAGGGAGAAGAATAGGCAAAGGCTCTGCAGCATGAGGGACCTGGAGCATAGAGAGAACAGAAGAAGGCCAGTGTGGCTGGAGAGCAGAGAGAAAGGGGAGAGTAGGGCCCACAGGTCCCTGAGGTCAGCAGGACAAGCCACCCAGAGCCTTCTTGGACCCCAAACGTCACTACGTGAAAGACAAGCTCATTGCTTCTTATGGACTCTTCATGCCATGTTCCATGCCTCCATAGTGAGCAACGTGGGTATCACAAGAAGATGGGAGAACAGAATAGAGTGACAACCAGGTGTCTTTAGTGTCACCATTGACACTTAGGACTGCAATAGGAAATGTATTTATTTGTGAGAACTTGTCAAGTACACCAGCTGCTCCTTTGAAGTCTCAAACCTTTGAGACTCAACAAAGAACTTTGGAATAGTTAGAACTAGGCTCCTATAATGACAAACTCCAGATAGTTTTTGCTTACCTTAGTAGAAGTTGATTTCTCTTACACATAAATAAACCTAGCCCAGAAGCTTTAGCAGCACCCACATTCCAGAAAGCTAGGAGAAATGAATAAAGACGGCAAAAGATGCAAGTTGCTGGATCTTAAGGAAAGCTCCAAGAAGGTTAAATCGTTTTAACTGCGTAGAGACACAGCCATGTGACCACAAGTAGCTGCAAGTGATGCTGGGAAATGTAGTCTTTACTCTGAGCAGCTAGGAGCCCGTCTAAACTTGTACTATCACCAGGAGAACAAATTGTGAGTAATAACAAACCCCTGACTTTATATCACACCTTGTAATTTCCCAGTGTTTCAAGTACCTTGCAAAGGTAATATAATTTAAATTCTGATGATTTCGATGATCTCAATTGATTCATTTCAACATTTTCAAAATGTTTCAATAGTTTATAATCCTCCACACTGAAATCTAAATAAGTTCCTATATTTCATCTACCTCTAGCCAACATTCTCCAAGTTTAAAAATATTATTCATAAAATAAAGAATATTGTTAACTAAATGTTCATATTAACTTTTCTAATTTTCATGATATATATGTAAATTAAGAATGTTTAACACAATAATTAATACACCACCCTACTCTTGGCAGTAATTCATGATAATTCTAAATGGTAGGACTTTTTGAAATGTGTTTATTTTAGCCTTAATTCTGCTCCAAATTTCTACACCAGTAAGGCACTTTCCTCTCAGTAGCTCCATCTGCTAATTGAAATTTTGTTTTAAGAAACCATGGTAACACGTGTTTTGCCATAACACAGAGTGGAGGAGTTAATTTCAGGTTCTTCGCGCAAAATCAAGCCTTCTGTGAAACACAAAGGCAATCAAATTATTGGGAGAGATGTTTCTTAAGAACCCCATTCAGATAATTCATGATTGGTGGAGTTCCACAGAAGGGTAGTAACAAGGTAGCCTACCCTTATAAAATGCATTTTTTTAACCTTGGGTAAAAGTGAGTTGAGTTAGTCATACTTTTTCATTTGTAAAATATAATTAGCATCAGTCTGTGCAAGAAGCTTCTCTTGTTTATTCTGCCCTCCACTTCAGAACCTGGCACCTCCCATTTCCTACTTCCTCCTCACCACTGGCATCCTCTTGAGGTGCTGTGTATTAGATTTCCATGAGCTTGTCTCTTGGTAGTGTTGTTTTGTGTGTGTGCACATTTTAGGTCACAGAAATGGTTCTGTGCTTTTGTAACTGAGCAGGACCCTATGGGGCCTTCCCAGAACAGCTCCCCAACCCATGTCCTCCACCTGCCTCTTGTCTATAGAAAAACATTAGCTTCCTAGGCCTTAGCCGAATTCCAAAGAGTAAATTTAATCAGAGAAGTGAGAAAATGAAGAAGGAAAGGAAAACAGTCAAACTAGACAAAATATTAGTAGTTTGGCCATTAAACAAAGTCAAGGACCTTTAGTTCCTCCTCAAGGGCTGTAGGTAATATTCTGAGCCATGTTCTTTGAGCTGTTTTGCAGATACTGAAACCCCCACCGGGTGGAAGAAGTTAACTGTATGCTGCCCACAGGCACATATGTAGATAGATCACAGATCCACTGGAACCAGAAGACTGATGATATTGACTCCTGATTACCTCACCACCAACCAATCAGAAGAACGTCCACGAGCTGATCATGCACCTCACAACCCCCTTCCCTCACCCTGTCTTTAAACACCTTCCCCCAGGGACTTCCCTGGTGGTCTAGTGGGTAAGACACCGCCCTCCCAATGCAGGGGGCCTGGGTTCGATCCCCAGTTGGGGAACTAGATCCCACATGCGTGTTGCAACTAAAGATCCTGCATGCCGCAACTAAGAAGTCTGCACGCTTCAACTAGAGATCCCGCGCATCGCAACAAAGATCCTGTGAGGGCTTCTTAAGCACTAGCTGCTCCCTGGACTCTTTGCTTGGCACCCTGCAATAAATGCTGCACTTTCCTTCACCACAGCTGGTGTCAATAAATAGGCTTTACTGTACACAGGCAAACGGACTCAAGTTTGGTTCAGTAACACTTTCTCCCACTGGTTTTCCCCCTTCAACACCATGGTTCGTTATTTCTAGCCATGTATTTCTGAGCTTGCTCCCACTCCATTTAAATTATCCATCCTCCCCAAGATCAGCATCTTGGCTGCCCCAACTCCCTGCCACACCCCACCATCACGAGCACTGTGGTGTATGTTCCCTTGTCAGCCTGCAGGGGGATACCTGGCAACATGCATCCTGGAGTGTGTCTCAGAGACAAAGCCAACCGTATCCTTCATTTCAATGGTATCTGTCAAGTCTCAGCAGGAAGCAGATGAAAAATTATCCACTAGGCAATTGGAGGAGGGCTTGATAAAGAGATTCTGTGAAAATACACTCACAAGGGTTAGTGAGAGTACAGCCATGACCACCCCTGGGTCCTGTGGTTCCAGGGAAGGAGTCCTGTGGAGAGGGTCACCTTGATGGAGCATGGCCACTAGCAGAGGGACTGAGGCAGCCTGACCCTCCTCATCAGTCTCCCACCCCTCAGAGCCCTCCACTGGGAAACACACCAGAGGGCAGAGGGCAGAGGGCAGGATTCCCTGATGTAACTGTCTTGTCCCCCCACACAGAGGATGGGGACCCCATCAAAGAGCCAATGTCAGGTGGCGGCACAGCCATGTTCTAAACTATAGTAAATCTTATCATTACAAATTCAATTCACCAGAAAGTTCTACATGCACCCAATCAAGCGGGCCCCTGGGAGGCCACGGACACCGAAAACAATTTTTCTAAGTTGTAGGGTTGCCATTTAACATTTATGGTTCTGTGGCCAGTAGATACGACCCTGTCGGTCTGATTCTGAAAATCACTTGTAAAGGATGTAAAATGTCACTTATCCTCTGGGTTTGATGGAGTACCTGCCACGAATCTTCGTTCATGGTTTTGAAGCGGCTTTTTGTTTTTGTGCGTGTGTTTAGTCTAAAAAATATTAATACTGAGACTCTACTCCAGAACAATGAAATCAGAATCTCTGGGCCTGAGGTGTGGCCTTGGGGTGTGTAAGTGTGCGTCGTGTACATGAGTGTGTATGCACGTGTGCATTCACTTTTAAATCTCAGAGGGAAAAACATGTAATTTCTGGAAGTGTTCAGTGGCACCAAATTGCCATCAGGGACCACGGAGAAGAAGGAGGACACAGGAAGGGACACCAAGGCAGCCAGGGCACCTGGTGCTTACTACCTCACTCTTTCTGACCCTCCTCCTGCACCGAATCAGCCACAGATGAGAGAGCCGGCTGCTGAGTGAAGAGATGAGAGAGATGTGGCCTCGCCACGTGCGAAACTGTGGCCTGATGTCCCAGGCATTGCTCTGCTGGCAAGCTGTCTGTGTCCCCTGCAGAGAAGTTTCTGGGGCTCAGCCAGCAGGGAGTGAAGACGGTTTCAATTACAGTTCATCAGCGTGTCCAGTTAGGAAGGCAGCACAGGACCAGATCTCGACGTGGATCCTACCTCCAAGAGCACCGTCCACCCATGGCAGTAATAGGCTGGATGCAGAACTGAAATTCATTCCTTTAAACACAGTTTTAATGAGTTTTCTAAAGTGAGATTATTCACTTGATCTTTTTTGAACTCACTGTCTTCCAGCTAACTCAAATTGCTTCTGAAACAAATATCCTTTTAAATATCCTCAGTCAAGATTTCTTCTCTACAAGCTGGGCTGGTCCCAGTTCACCAGAATAACTTAGATCAGCATGGTGTTTACAGTTCTCAGAGGGTTCTCCTGTGTGTTATTCTGAGCAGCTCGGAGAAGCGTTTGTAGAGTGTGTGACCTGGGCCAGGCACTGGCCAGACGCCTCCTCAGACTCAATCTTTTTTATTCTCTAATGTCACGAGCCAATGTTATCACCTTACACCTAAGGTAAGGGAGAAAAGCGAATTCAGTGCTTTGGCCTGAGGTCCCATCTCCTGCCAGGGCAAGACTGGAGTCCAGAAGGTCCCAGGACAAAACATGCACTTCTCCACCCCGTGAAGATGTCGATGCCCTGATCCCCAGAGCCTGTGACTGCTATCTTACATGGCTAGTGTGATTAAGGGCACGGACCTTGAGATGGGGAGAGTAGCCTTCCTTATTCAGGTGGGCTCAATCTAGTCCCATGAGTCCTTAAAAGAGGAGAACATCTCCAGTTGAGAGAGAGGGATGTGAGGATGGAAGGTGGCTGGGGAGATGTGACATGAGGAGGACCACCTCTGCTTTGCTGGCTTTGAAGATGGAGGAAGGAGGTCAGAGCCAAAGAATGTGGGGAGGCGCTAGAAGATGGAAGAGGCAAGGAAACGGATGGTGAAGTGATTTTATGAGGTGATTCTTCATAAAATTAAATAGAGTTACTCTATGATCCAGAAATTCCACTTCTGTGTGTATACCCCAAAGAATTGAAAGTGGAAACTCAGATATTTGTACACCCATGTTCATTGCAACATTATTCACAATAGCCAAAAAGTGGAAATAACCCATGTGTTCATCAATGGAAGAACTGGATAAGCAGAATATGGTATATCCACCCAATAAAATACTATTCAGCCTGGAAAAGTGAGAAAATTCTAATACATGCTACAACATGAATGAACCTTGAGGATATTATGCTAAGTGAAATAAGCCAATCACAGAAGGATAAATATTGTATGATTCCACTTATGTAAGGTACTTAGAGCAGTCAAATTCATAGAGATTGAATACAGAATAGTGGTCACCAGGGACTGGGGGAGAGGGAAATAGGGAACTTAATGCACATAGAGTTTTACTTAGGAATGATGAAGAAGTTCTGGAGATGGATGGTGGTGGGGTTGCACCACCATACACATGTACTTAGTGCCACAAAACGGTACGATTAAAATGGTTAAAATGGTAAATTTTATGGCATGTACATTTTGCCACAACAACAAAGAATCAGAGGAAACAACAAGAAGACAAAATTCTGAAGCATTCAAGTCGTTGGTTCCAACTGCATCCTGATCCCTGGGTTGCATGAAACACCCATTTCTCTAGTTGGTTTGTGTTGCTTGCAACCAAAAGAATTTGGTTGTTACTTGTAATAAAGATACCTGCCCCCCACCCCACCCCAAGATCATAAGGATCTGGAGAATGTGATCCTATCTCATTATTGATATGAGATGTTTACTGATAAAAATAAATAAACATATAGACAGAGAGGAGAGAAGGGGTGTCATTCTTGTAAGTTGTCTGTGTTGGTCACCTTGGTCGGCCCCACTGCAGCTATAACTATGCTTTTGTGCATGGTGAGTTGGTTGAATCAAGGGTGTGAAATAAGAGAGATAATAAATTCCCCAAATTAATCTAGGATAGAAAAAAAAAAACCTTCTCTGAAAACTAGTTACTGTAATGTTGTAGTAACTGAGAAACTGAGCCAGGGAAAGCACATTAACACATCTGCAAGTTGGCACTACCTGGACCCTTCTCAGTAACCATGGTAACTACTGATATGTGGGTAAAAATAAAAAGGTATTAACTTTTAATGCCTATATAGCTAGTTTAATCAGTCTTTGCCTAAGTACCAGACATTTTTATTTAAAAAAAGGACGGAATCATTGAATTTTAATGAAGATATTATGAATTACAACAAAAACTGGAAGCCAGTGGATAATAAAAACTAATATGTTTTGACCTTGAAACTAACCAACAGTGTAGACTCTGAAGTTTACAAGGATAATTTTTAAGGAACTGTCTCATATAGAACATCACTGAGGATGAGGACACTATAAATGAACACAAATTAGAAGTTATACATTAAATTAAAGTTATGTTTCTTCCTTGAAATGGTTTAAGTCTAACTCATACTGGAGTCTGAAGCAATAAAAAAAGAAGAGACATTAAGAAAAAAAAAATAGAGCCTTACTGCCCAATACCCGCTATCTCAAAAAGCAACTGCTTCAAGATGCATCAGGAAACTCTACCAATAATATTCTAGTTCCTCAGTTGAGCATTAGGAGTGTGAGTGTTGATTTTATCATTCTTCTTTTAATTTTACACATACAGTAAATATTGTCTTTTGCATCTAAGGTTTATTTCACAATGAAATAAAATAAAAATAAAAAATAAAGAATAAGTAGAGGAAGAAGCCCCCCTTTCAAAACATAAGGTCTCAGGCCAGCCTAGAGGAGAGAATAAAAGTTGCAGCTGAGAGAGAGAAAAAAAAACATTCCCTGAGACCCTGTGATTCTCAGACTCACCAGGAGAGTTTGTTAAAACACTTGTTGATGGGCCCACCCCAGAGTTTTTGACCCAACAAGTCTGGGGTGAGCCTGAGAATCTGCATTTCTAACAGGTTCCCAGGTGCTGCTGGTGCTGCTGCTGCTCTGGGCCACACCCTGGGAACCTGTGCTCTGAACCATTCATTCTGAAGTCAGTCTGCCCCACCCTCTCTATTTGTTTGACTATTTTATTATGCTGGGTCACATGGTGAGGTCCCACCAAGGGCTGACTTCCACCTTCAAAAGAGGTATGGTATTTTGTGACACATAAAAAGAACTTTTTGCTTTTGTTCCAGTATTCTTCCCTTCATTTTCATTTCTTTTTATTTTAAATTTCACATGCACCCAGTTTACAGGGTCAAAGTCATTGGAAAATCAAAGAATTAAAATATTTTCCTTTTCACCCAGCATACTGAAGACATTATATTCATTTGGCAATGACAAATACATGTAATATATCAAAATTAAACAGACATTCCATTCTTAAATTTCTTCTCTGGCTTCAGCTACCTATTGAACCACCTTTGAACCACCTATTGAACCAAGCCTAATTGTTGCAGGAAGGGGGACCCCTTCCAGGGCCCGAGACTGGGCTCTTGTTTGACACTCAGAAATGAATTGTCTGAGGAGACACACGTGCTGACAAAGCAAGAGACTTTATTGATAAGGGGCACCCAGGTGGAGAGCTGCAGGGTAAGGGAACCCAGGAGAACTGCTCTGCCTTGTGGCTCACATTCTTGAATTTTACAGTAATAGGGTTAGTTTCCAGGTTGTCCCTGGCCACTCATTCTGACTCAGGGTCCTTCCTGGTGGCGTGGGCATCACTCAGCCAAGATGGATTCCAGCGAGAAGGATTCTGGGAGGTTGGTAAAACATACGGACTGGCGTTTCCTCTCTCCTTTTAACCTTTCCCGAATTCTTTCAATTTGTGTTTTTAGCTCATTAGTTCCACATTCCTTATCTTACAACAGGACCTCCTGTTGTAAGATAACTCATGCAAGTGGTCACTATTGGGCCTGGCCAAGGTGGGGGGGTTTAGTCAGTGGTTCCCCTAACATAATTATGACAAATTAAAACAGTGTTGTACTTCATTAGAGGTCCATATTAAGTGCTCATGATAGAGGTTTACAGTAGTGCTTACTCCTATGAAGTGAAACAGGAGGGAAGGGGGCAGGGCACAACCTTTGAAAGAGTGACATAGCCCTTGAGGATAGACATAAACTGGTTAGAACCAACTAGGTCCAAGATGGCGGAAGATTCGACTTCTAGTGGACCTCGAGCCTCATTATACACTCATTGTAATACATCAGCATGCGAAATGACACACAAACAAGCACCATGACACTTCTGAGACCAACCATAAAAGGTCAAAAAGTGGGCAGTGGCCCGATCCCTGAAAATCTCCACCCCCTTCCCCCAAATAGTTGGAATAATCCCCCCACTCATTAGCCTGTGAAATTACCTAGCACATAAAAACTAACCACGTGGGACCTCCCTGGTTGTCCCAAGGCTAAGACTCTGTGCTCCCAGTGCAGAGGGCCTGGGTTTGATCCCTGGTCAGGGAAATAGATCCAACATGCATGTTGCAACTAAGGGTTCTCATGCTACAACTAAAGATCCTGCATGCAGCAGTGAAGATCCCGTGTGCTGCAACTAAGACCCAATGCAGCCAAATAAATATATAAATATTAAAAAATAAAAAAACTAACCACACAATATTTTGGGGCCTCTCGCCTTTTAAGATAGCCCATACTCTGTCTGTGGAGTGTGTTTCTCTCTAAATAAATCCACTTCTTTTTTTTTTTTTTTTTTTTAATTTTATTTTACAAATTAAATCAGTTATACATATACATATGTTCCCATATCCCCTCCCTTTTGCGTCTCCCTCCCACCCTCCCTATCCCACCCCTCCAGGCGGTCACAAAGAACCGAGCTGATCTCCCTATGCTATGCGGCTGCTTCCCACTAGTTATCTACCTTACGTTTGGTAGTGTATATATGTCCATGCCGCTCTTTCACTTTGTCACAGCTTACCCTTCCCCCTCCCCATATCCTCAAGTCCATGCTCTAGTAGGTCTGTGTCTTTATTCCTGTCTTACCCCTATGTTCTTGATGACATTTTTTTCTTAAATTCCATATATATGTGTCAGCATACAGTATTTGTCTTTCTCTTTCTGACTTACTTCACTCTGTATGACAGACTCTAGGTCCATCCACCTCATTACAAATAGCTCAATTTCATTTGTTTTTATGGCTGAGTAATATTCCATTGTATATATGTGCCACATCTTCTTTATCCATTCATTTGTTGATGGACACTTAGGTTGCTTCCATGTCCTGGCTATTGTAAATAGAGCTGCAATGAACATTTTGGTACATGACTCTTTTTGAATTATGGTTTTCTCAGGGTATATGCCCAGTAGTGGGATTGCTGGGTCATATGGTAGTTCTATTTGTAGTTTTTTAAGGAACCTCCATACCGTTCTCCATAGTGGCTGTACCAATTCACATTCCCACCAGCAGTGCAAGAGTGTTCCCTTTTTTCCACACCCTCTCCAGCATTTATTGTTTCTAGATTTTTTGATGATGGCCATTCTGACTGGTGTGAGATGATATCTCATTGTAGTTTTGATTTGCATTTCTCTAATGAGTAAAGATGTTGAGCATCCTTTCATGTGTTTGTTGGCAGTCTGTATATCTTCTGTGGAGAAATGCCTATTTAGGTCTTCTGCCCATTTTTGGATTGGGTTGTTTGTTTTTTTGCTATTGAGCTGCATGAGCTGCTTATAAATTTTGGAGATTAATCCTTTGTCAGTTGCTTCATTTGCAAATATTTTCTCCCATTCTGAGGGTTGTCTTTTGGTCTTGTTTATGGTTTCCTTTGCTGTGCAAAAGCTTTGAAGTTTCATTAGGTCCCATGTGTTTATTTTTGTCTTTATTTCCATTTCTCTAGGAGGTGGGTCAAAAAGGATCTTGCTGTGATTTATGTCATAGAGTGTTCTGCCTATGTTTTCCTCTAGGAGTTTGATAGTGTCTGGCCTTACATTTAGGTCTTTAATCCATTTTGAGCTAATTTTTGTGTATGGTGTTAGGGAGTGATCTAATCTCATACTTTTACATGTCCCTGTCCAGTTTTCCCAGCACCACTTATTGAAGAGACTGTCCTTTCTCCACTGTACATTCCTGCCTCCTTTATCAAAGATAAGGTGACCATATGTCCGTGGGTTTATCTCTGGGCTTTCTATCCTGTTCCATTGATCTATCTTTCTGTTTTTGTGCCAGTACCATACTGTCTTGATTACTGTAGCTTTGTAGTATAGTCTGAAGTCAGGGAGCCTGATTCCTCCAGCTCCGTTTTTCGTTCTCAAGATTGCTTTGGCTATTCGGGGTCTTTTGTGTTTCCATACAAATTGTGAAATTTTTTGTTCTAGTTCTGTGAAAAATGCCATTGGTAGTTTGATAGGTATTGCATTGAATCTGTAGATTGCTTTGGGTAGTAGAGTCATTTTCACAATGTTGATTCTTCCAATCCAAGAACATGGTACATCTCTCCATCTATTTGTATCATCTTTAATTTCTTTCATCAGTGTCTTATAATTTTCTGCATACAGGTCTTTTGTCTCCTTAGGTAGGTTTATTCCTAGATATTTTATTCTTTTTGTTGCAATGGTAAATGGGAGTGTTTCCTTAATTTCACTTTCAGATTTTTCATCATTAGTATATAGGAAGGCCAGAGATTTCTGTGCATTAATTTTGTATCCTGCAACTTTACCAAATTCATTGATTAGCTCTAGTAGTTTTCTGGTAGCATCTTTAGGATTCTCTATGTATAGTATCATGTCATCTGCAAACAGTGACAGCTTTACTTCTTCTTTTCCCATTTGGATTCCTTTTATTTCCTTTTCTTCTCTGATTGCTGTGGCTAAAACTTCCAAAACTATGTTGAATAAGAGTGGTGAGAGTGGGCAACCTTGTCTTGTTCCTGATCTTAGTGGAAATGGTTTCAGTTTTTCACCATTGAGGACGATGCTGGCTGTGGGTTTGTCATATATGGCCTTTATTATGTTGAGGAAAGTTCCCTCTATGCCTACTTTCTGCAGGGTTTTTATCATAAATGGGTGTTGAATTTTGTCAAAAGCTTTCTCTGCATCTATTGAGATGATCATATGGTTTTTCTCCTTCAGTTTGTTAATATGGTGTATCACGTTGATTGATTTGCGTATATTGAAGAATCCTTGCATTCCTGGAATAAACCCCACTTGATCATGGTGTATGATCCTTTTAATGTGCTGTTGGATTCTGTTTGCTAGTATTTTGTTGAGGATTTTTGCATCTATGTTCATCAGTGATATTGGCCTGTAGTTTTCTTTCTTTGTGACATCCTTGTCTGGTTTTGGTATCAAGGTGATGGTGGCCTCGTAGAATGAGTTTGGGAGTGTTCCTCCCTCTGCTATATTTTGGAAGAGTTTGAGAAGGATAGGTGTTAGCTCTTCTCTAAATGCTTGATAGAATTCCCCTGTGAAGCCATCTGGTCCTGGGCTTTTGTTTGTTGGAAGATTTTTAATCACAGTCTCAATTTCAGTGCTTGTGATTGGTCTGTTCATATTTTCTATTTCTTCCTGATTCAGTCTTGGCAGGTTGTGCATTTCTAAGAATTTGTCCATTTCTTCCAGGTTGTCCATTTTATTGGCATAGAGTTGCTTATAGTAATCTCTCATGATCTTTTGTATTTCTGCAGTGTCAGTTGTTACTTCTCCTTTTTCATTTCTAATTCTATTGATTTGAGTCTTCTCCCTTTTTTTCTTGATGAGTCTGGCTAATGGTTTATCAATTTTGTTTATCTTCTCAAAGAACCAGCTTTTAGTTTTATAGATCTTTGCTATCGTTTCCTTCATTTCTTTTTCATTTATTTCTGATCTGATTTTTATGATTTCTTTCCTTCTGCTAACTTTGGGATGTTTTTGTTCTTCTTTCTCTAATTGCTTTAGGTGCAAGGTTAGGTTGTTTATTCGAGATATTTCCTGTTTCTTAAGGTGGGATTGTATTGCCATAAACTTCCCTCTTAGAACTGCTTTTGCTGCATCCCATAGGTTTTGGGTCGTCGTGTCTCCATTGTCATTTGTTTCTAGGTATTTTTTAATTTCCTCTTTGATTTCTTCAGTGATCACTTCGTTATTAAGTAGTGTATTGTTTAGCCTCCATGTGTTTGTATGTTTTACAGCTCTTTTCCTGTAATTGATATCTAGTCTCATAGCATTGTGGTCGGAAAAGATACTTGATACAATTTCAATTTTCTTAAATTTACCAAGGCTTGATTTGTGACCCAAGATATGATCTATCCTGGAGAATGTTCCATGAGCACTTGAGAAAAATGTGTATTCTGATGTTTTTGGATGGAATGTCCTATAAATATCAATTAAGTCCATCTTGTTTAATGTATCATTTAAAGCTTGTGTTTCCTTATTTATTTTCATTTTGGATGACCTGTCCATTGGTGAAAGTGGGGTGTTAAAGTCCCCTACTATGATTGTGTTACTGTCGATTTCTCCTTTTATGGCTGTTAATATTTCCCTTATGTATTGAGGTGCTCCTATGTTTGGTGCATAAATATTTACAATTGTTATATCTTCTTCTTGGATTGATCCCTTGATCATTATGTAGTGTCCTTCTTTGTCTCTTCTAGTAGTCTTTATTTTAAAGTCTATTTTGTCTGATATGAGAATTGCTACTCCAGCTTTCTTTTGGTTTCCATTTGCATGGAATATCTTTTTCCATCCCCTTACTTTCAGTCTGTATGTGTCTCTAGGTCTGAAGTGGGTCTCTTGTAGACAGCATATATATGGGTCTTGTTTTTGTATCCATTCAGCCAGTCTGTGTCTTTTGGTGGGAGCATTTAGTCCATTTACATTTAAGGTAATTATTGATATGTATGTTCCTATTCCCATTTTCTTAATTGTTTTGGGTTCGTTATTGTAGTTCTTTTCCTTCTGTTGTGTTTCTTGCCTAGAGAAGTTCCTTTAGCATTTGTTGTAAAGCTGGTTTGGTGGTGCTGAACTCTCTCAGCTTTTGCTTGTCTGTAAACGTTTTAATTTCTCCATCAAATCTGAATGAGATCCTTGCTGGGTAGAGTAATCTTGGTTGCAGGTTTTTCTCCTTCATCACTTTAAGTATGTCCTGCCACTCCCTTCTGGCTTGTAGAGTTTCTGCTGAGAGATCAGCTGTTATCCTGATGGGGATTCCCTTGTGTGTTATTTGTTGTTTTTGCCTTGCTGCTTTTAATATGATTTCTTTGTGTTTAATTTTTGACAGTTTGATTAATATGTGTCTTGGTGTATTTCTCCTTGGATTTATTCTGTATGGGACTCTCTGTGCCTCCTGGACTTGATTAACTATTTCCTTTCCCATATTAGGGAAGTTTTCAACTATAATCTCTTCAAATATTTTCTCAGTCCCTTTCTTTTTCTCTTCTTCTTCTGGAACCCCTATAATTCGAATGTTGGTGCGTTTAATGTTGTCCCAGAGGTCTCTGAGACTGTCCTAAATCCACTTCTTACCTATCACTTTGTCTCTCACTGAATTCTTTCTGTTATGAGACAAAAAGAACCTGAGCTTCATTAAGTCCTGAGACCAGGTGTGTGATCTCAATTAAAAGACAGTGGGTTGGGTTGTTTGTTTTTTTGCTGTTGAGCTGCATGATCTACTTATAAATTTTGGAGATTAATCCTTTGTCAGTTGCTTCATTTGCAAATATTTTCTCCCATTCTGAGGGTTGTCTTTTCGTCTTGTTTATGGTTTCCTTTGCTGTGCAAAAGCTTTCAAGTTTCATTAGGTCCCATTTGTTTATTTTTGTTTTGATTTCCATTTCTCTAGGAGGTGGGTCCAAAAGGATCTTGCTGTGATTTATGTCATAGAGTGTTCTGCCTATGTTTTCCTCTAAGAGTTTGATAGTTTCTGGGCTTATATTTAGGTCTTTAATCCATTTTGAGCTTATTTTTGTGTATGGTGTTAGGGAGTGATCTAATCTCATACTTTTACATGTCCCTGTCCAGTTTTCCCAGCACCACTTATTGAAGAGGCTGTCCTTTCTCCACTGTACATTCCTGCCTCCTTTATCAAAGATAAGGTGACCATATGTGTGTGGGTTTATCTCTGGGCTTTCTATCTTGTTCCATTGATCTATCTTTCTGTTTTTGTGCCAGTACCATACTGTCTTGATTACTGTAGCTTTGTAGTATAGTCTGAAGTCAGGGAGCCTGATTCCTCCAGCTCCGTTTTTCGTTCCCAAAATTGCTTTGGCTATTTGGGGTCTTTTGTGTTTCCAAACAAATTTTGAATTTTTTTGTTCTAGTTCTCTGAAAAATGCCAGTGGTAGTTTGATAGGGATTGCATTGAATCTGTAGATTGCTTTGGGTAGTAGACTCATTTTCACAATATTGATTCTTCCAATCCAGGAACATGGTATATCTCTCCATCTATTTGTATCATCTTTAATTTCTTTCATCAGTGTCTTATAATTTTCTGAATACAGGTCTTTTGTCTCCTTGGGTAGGTCAGAAAGAGAAAGATAAATACCATATGCTAACACATATATATGGAATTTAAGAAAAAAAAAGTCATGAGGAACTTAGGGGTAAAACAGGAATAAAGACACAGACCTACTTGAGGATGGACTTGAGGATATGGGGAGGGGGAAGTGTAAGCTGTGACAAAGCGAGAGAGAGGCGTGGACATATATACACTACCAAACGTAAGTTAGATAGATAGTGGGAAGCAGCCGTATAGCACAGGGAGATCAGCTCGGTGCTTTGTGACCGCCTGGAGGAGTGGGATAGGGAGGGTGGGAGGGAGGGAGATGCAAGAGGAAAGGGATATGGGAACAGATGTATATGTATAACTGATTCACTTTGTTATAAAGCAGAAACTAATAGACCATTGTGAATCAATTATACTCCAATAAAGTTGCAAAAAAAAAAAAAGAATCTGCTGTATATAAAAAAAACAAAAACAAAAACAAAAAACAAACAAACAAAACAAAAAAAAGACAGTGGGTTCTGGCTGGGTTTGAGTTCTAGCCTGTGGTTTCAAGTCCCAGTCTGGGTTTGGCTTGGTTCGAGTCCCGGCTCATGGATTCAATTCCCATCTGAGTTGTGTGGTTTCAGCAGGACAAGTCTCATTTCTTAGAATGTATCTTTTTTTGGCTGTAACTTGAGGCTTGCGGGATCTTAGTTCCCTGACCAGAGGGATTTAACCCATGCAGTGAAAGCGTGGAGTCCTAACCACTGGACCGCCAGGGAATTCCCAGTAAGTTTTTTTTTTTTTTTTTTTTTTTTTTTTTTTTTTACTATTTATTTATTTAGGCTGTGCCGGGTCTTAGTTGCGGCATGCAGGATTTCTGTTGCCACGTGCGAGATCTTTAGTTGCTGCATGCAGAATCTTTAGCTGCAGTATGTGAACTCCTAATTGCGGTATGCATGTGGGATTTTGTTCCCTGACCAGGGACTGATCCCCGGCCCTCTGCATTGGGAGCACAGAGTCTTAGCCACTGGACCACCAGGGAAGTCCCCCCCCCCCACCGCCGTAAGTATCTTTTAACACTGGAGTCAATAAAGGGTATTCTTTTGTTTTCTACCTTTCCTGCTGTCTGTTAGCTTTTTTTTTCTTATTTTATTTGTTACTTTAAAAGTTACTAATGAGAAAAGCCCACATTTAAAGATAACGCTTTTCCAGCTACCTGTTCCTGAGACTGGCCAGTCTTCTCCCTGAGCCCCAGCCCGCTCCCTGTACCCTACAACCAGCCACGTGCTGCAACTGAGCCTATGTTAGTTATCAGGAATCCTGTGAGTCTGTTGCTAAACAGTTGGAGCTTGAAATCTGGTACTGGGGGAGGATTTACACCAAGGAAATGGGGGCAAATGCTGCTAGGGCTTCCTCCACCCCCAGAGCGGGTTGTTAACTGTTACTTAGTGCACACTGCCTACAAACCTACAGCAAAAAGAAGGAAGGGAGGGAGGGAGGGAGGGAGGAAGGAAGGAACACAGGGAGAGAGCGGGGAGGGAGAGAGAGAAGGAAGGAAGGGAAAAAGGAGAAAAGGAAGAAATGGGTATCTCTGAAGCTTATAAACCTGAGGAGCAGCAAACCCTCTTGTGACTGTTCCCAGAATTGCAGAGGATGCAGGGAGAAGGCGACACGATCAAGATTTCATCCCAAACACATTTTATATAAGGCTTTAGAGGGAGAGTGTTGTTGGTTTAGTTCAATGTCACCTATCTCCAAGCAGACTTTCCTTAAACCACCCGAGGACGTCACTTAAATATCTTTCTCAAGAACTGGAAATACCTTCTTATGAAGAGTAGGCTTTTCTTTGTGTTAGTATAGAAGGCCTACAACATTTTTTTTTAAGAACATAAATTTTCTGTGGGTTCCTGTGGGCCTGTCCCAGCAAGGTGGTGCGCCCTGAAATTGTCTGTGTCCTCAGCCGTCCAGAGAACCCATGTGAGGAAAACAAACAGACATATAAAACACAAACCCCACCAGGCCACCCAACAATGGTTTCCCACTGTATCTAAAATAAAGCCCAAACTCCTCGCCAAGCCCCATGGCCCTGGGCCACGTATGTCCTGCTAGTTCTGGTGCTTGGCTCCCACCCTCCCTGCCCATCCCACCCACCCTGCACTGTCCCCTACCCATTAAGCAGGTGTTTGCTCAAAGACCACTCTTCAGTGGGGTCTTTTCTGGGGACCTGTTCTAAATCAGTGCACACCCACCATCTGTCCATTGGTCACATCACCAGGTTGGTTTTCCTCCATCTGTCTCTACCTGGAATCATGCTGATTGTTTCTGTGTTTAAGTAACTGTCTGACTGCTCAGTAGAATGGAAGCTGGAGGCTCAGTGTGAATAATGCCTTTGTCTTACTCGCAATGTGTCCCCCATGGCAGGCCTCTGGCATCGGGAAGGCAACAGATGTCCACAAAGGAATTGGGAGCCCAGCACCAACCCAGCCTCCCACCTGGGTGTAGGGTAACCAACTCTCCCAGTTTGCCTGGAGTTGTCCCTGTTTTAGCATTGAAAGTCCCCATCCTGGTCAACCCCTCAGCTCTGGTCACCCTCTAACCGGGTTATATACTTACCTAGAATTACCTTCTGGAATGATTGTGAAAAGTAACTTAAATGACACTAACATATTTTAATATAAAAGCTTCCACTGAAAACAGAATTAAACTTGCAGATTATCCTTTAATACTCTGTGAAAAGTTATTTGAATTAGCAGAATTAACCTGTCTTAGTATATTCATTTGTATTTGCCTTAGTACTTAAAATATATATGCACCATATTGTTTAAAAAAAAGGATCATATTGCATTTGTCAGGTAGTGTTTTTAATTTTAAATATCACTGCAGAAATAATGTGTTACAAACACTGCATGCATGACTCATTGCTGGTAGGGTTTGAAACTTCCCACTCGAAGTTACTTAGATTCCTAAAATAAGTTTATTCCTGTGTTTCTTTTACATTATAACTTCCTGATAAGAACTCAAAATATTGCGTTTTTCCCATTTTCGAAAAAAATATTCTTCAGCATTTCTACTTCTCCTTGAAATTGAAGGGAAAACCACTGTCAGAAGTAATTACACCAAGGACATTGATTAAGCTATCAAAGTTATCTAAGTTGGGAAGGGATTAATTGGCTTTCTGTTTATGTTTACCAGAATGACTCGCTGAAATCACCAAACTTTTCAAAAGGTAAATTTAAAATCTCTATTTAGTGAATTAGAGAGCAACCATGTGCAATCTGGGACCACCCAAAGTGTTCAGAAGAGCTGTGATCTCTATCATATGTGTGCTGAAAATGTATTAGAGGCCAGCAACGTATTTCTGACTGCTGTTTGTATCATCCAGTAGGCGAGGAGACAGCTGGCAAAGAGAGACATGAGGCCAAGGGCCACAGAGGACATCGGGTAGTGAAGTGGATAAACATCACCCTCCCTGATCTTTCCAGTGCTCACTCTCACCCTCGTCAGGCTGTCCACCTGCCCTCTGAAATCACGAAGAGCCAGCAGGTTGGGAGAGGGCACAGAAGCAGCTTGTAAGCTTTTCCAGTCTACGTTGACTGCTGACCTTGCAGAAGGAACTGCCTCTCCCGTGTCCCTCCCCTACTGACTGTTGATCATATTCCAAGGCCAACAAGAGACTTGCTAGACAAAGTCTCGAGTACAAATCTAGAAAGTCACTGCCTTAGTTCACACCCATGGCATTTCTTACAGTGTGAGCCAGTGAACACCCACATCCCCAAATCACAAAAGAGCTTTTTAAGAAGACGGCTTCCTGAGCTCTGCTGCATCAGAATCCCTGGGAGGGGCCCCAGGAACCTGCATTTGTAACACATCCTCCGATGGTTCTGGTGCACACTAGGGTTGAGTCTCGGTGACCCTTGATCTTCAGAGCATAACTTTCATAAACCCCTCCCCCGAAAGACATCTACCATCCCAGCCATGCCCGTGGACAGCTCCCTTCCCGACATCCTTCTCTATGGGAAATACCCATGGGGCCTGAGGATCTGAAATTAAGTGCACACAAAAGTGCCTCCCTGACTTGGTCTCCTGAAAAGAATAGCCTGTTTCCCAAGTCAACGTCACATATAAAATAGCACACGTCGGTCTTCTCTGCAGAACTTGGTCTTCCCTTGACTTGAAGAGGCCAACTTCACGTCTGCCTGTCCTTGAGCGTGTTTCTCTGGCAGACAGACAGCGAGCCACTTGGCAGGTGTGGCTATCCCTGTCTCTTGCACAAACCCTGGACCCACAAGCTAGACTCGAAGCTGCCTGTGACAGTGCTGTTCCCACACCCTTGCTGACATTCTTCAATTCGGCAGTATCCTGGTAGCTGTTTTTAGAAGTAAAGCTTCACTGGACACTCAGAAAAAGTAAATATTAAAACATACCTGGGGACTTCCTTGGTGGTCCAGTGGTTAAGAATCCACCTTCCAATGCAGGGGATGCGGGTTTGATCCATGGTCAGGGAACTAAGATCCCACATGCCGCAGGCAAGTAAGCCTGCGGGCTCTGGAGCCTGCGCACCACAACTAGAGAGCCTGTGTGCCGCAACGAAGAGCCCACATTCCACAACTAAGACTCAATGCAGCCAAATAAATAAATAAATAAATAAATAAATAAAAATAAAGCATAACTAAGCTAGCAATAACTAATTTATTAAATGTAACTACAGCACAAAATAATGCCAGATGTGTTGGAATATTATCAATATAGAGCAGTGGACTCTAAAACACACAAAAAATGGATTTACGTAAAAGCATTGCCTAAGTGCAAATAAATTTTAAAATATATGTAATTTAAAATACTATATAATGATTACAAATAGGAATTGGGTTGTTGTCTTTATAAATAGTTCCTACTTTCTCTTTTTCTTGGTTACCAGAATCAAGTTTTGGACCAGCTCATTCTGGACTATCTCTAAATACCTCAGCTACTACCAGAAAAGCACCAAGAACTGTAACTATAAAAAAATGAACATTGGGCTTCCCAGGTGGCACAGTGGTTGAGAATCTGCCTGCCAAAGCAGGGGACACGGGTTCGAGCCCTGGTCTGGGAAGATCCCACATGCCGCGGAGCAGCTGGGCCCGTGAGCCACAGCTACTGAGCATGAGCGTCTGGAGCCTGTGCTCCGCAACAAGAGAGGCTGTGATAGTGAGAGGCCCACACGCCGCGATGAAGAGTGGCCCCCGCTTGCCACAACTAGAGAAAGCCCTCGCACAGAAACGAAGACCCAACACAGCCATAAGTAAGTAAGTAAGTAAATAAGTAAGTAAATAAGTAAGTAAGTAAGTAAGTAAGTAAATAAATAAATAAATAACAATGAACATTGCCTGGGATCGAAGAAGGCCCTCAGCTGATATCAAAGGCTGCCCACGTGCCTCCACGACTCTTGGACAATTGATTTTCCATTGATACCACCTGGGAAAAGGGCACTGATCTTCAAGGTTCACTCCAAGGAGACGGCTGTCCTCCTGACAGGGCACCTCTCCCACTCAGCTACTCAGTACAACACATCCAGGCACCAACCAGCTCTCTCCACTTCTAGAGCAGCCCTAGCAATTCTCCACCCTCCCAGAAGGCTCTAGTCTTGCAAATCCCAACTAAGCAGCATGCTGGTAGAAACTCAGAGTAAAAGTTCTGGACAGTGAAAATAAATAGCATGAAATCCTTGCACGTAACCTCATCAGAATCCTTCAAAACCTTCCACAGGGCACACTGACTATTCTCGCTTAGATTCGTGTGGCCATTTCTGATCACAAGTAGCATTAGAAGGAAAAGTATAGATGGGGATGGAGGTAAGTGTTTAAATAATAGATACATGAATTCGCCAGTGATGAGGCAAAATAAAAACAGGAGATACTCAGTACCTACTACAAACCAGGCATTGTGTTGACCCTGGAGACGTAACTGAGCAGGATCCTATGAGGCCTTCCCAGAATAGACCTCCAGCCATGTCCTCTGCCTGCCTTTTGTAGAAAAACTTTAGCCAAGGAAAAATTTTTTTTGTTTTGTTTTTGTTTTTTTTGTTTTTGTCTTTCTTTTTTCAAGGAAAAATTTTAATCAGAGAAGTGAGAAAATGCAGAAAGAAAGGAAAACAGTCAAGCAAGACAAAATAATAATACTTTAGCCATTAAACAAAGTCAAGGACTTATAGTTCTACCTCGAGGACTGTAGATAATATTCTGAGCCATGTGCTTTGAGCTGTTTTGCAGATACTAAAACCCCCACCAGGTGGGAGAAGTTAACTGTATGCTGCCCACAAGCATGTAGACCCCAGACCGCTTAGAACCAGAAGGTTGATGATGCTGACTCCCAATTGGCTCACCACCAACCAATCAGAAGAATGCCCACAAGCTGATCACGCACTCCTCTTTGAACACTAAAAGACTCCTCACTACCCCCTCCAGAGCAGGGTGTATAGTCTGGAGGGCATTAGCCCCCTCTGGCCCCCTTTTCCTGGCAAAGCTATTTCTTTCTATAATACTTCACCCAAAACTCTGTCTCTGAGATTTAATCCAGCACCCGTGTACAGAGGCCGAATTTCAGCAACAGAGAGACGAAAATAAGTAAGATCTTGCACTCAAGTTATACACAGTCTGTGTGTTTAGACTAACCCACAAATGATTAACTTTAATATAATGAAAAGAAAGTAGCCATTACATTAGTACAGGTACCAAATTTGACCTAACTTCAGCATAAATGGCATTTGCTGGAACGGTGTTGGTGACTCAAATAATTATTGGCCAATCTAGACAATCAGCCAAGAGAGACAGAAAACGAAGCAACCCCAAAGATCTCAGTCACAAGAATTCCTACGCTGTCACCTAAGTTTGCTGCCATTCTAATTGCCTCTCATCTCAAGATTCACTTTCCTGAGAGAAAAGATGTTGTCGTTCTAATATGCATTAACAACCCTTCTTGTGGTCAGGGGGACAAAGTCCCCTAGATTGCAGACCAAGAATCACCTGGAGTGAGGACTGAAGTGGGAGATGCCTTGTCTTGCCAGCACACACAGAGACACATCTTTCCATACAGATCTCTGCCTAACCAAGAGGCCTCTGACTAACATTCTGCAAATACCACCAACACAGTCACCTACTCCCCAGTGGAACACAACCCAAAATGACATTTAGCAACTGCATCTGAGGTAGGAGAAAGATGGGCCCCTGGGCTGGACAGCTGGTGTCTGTCAAGTGGAGTAGATTTGAAGCTTGGTTCTCACCCAGATACTCCAAGGACAAAGCAAGTGGCAGAAGCTGAGCTCTGCTGAAGTAAAGAGATAAGATGACCACTCCTAAGGTCAAGGAAAACTTCCCTGTCTGCGCATGTGCAAGAAGGCTCCTTGGGGGTTAAAAAGGGAGGGGGCACCACCCCATAATAAGTGTGGACATGCACCCACAGCCCTCTTCAGTGGGATCCATCTTAGCAAAAAGTTGTGCATGCATCTTGGGGAGGGTCCTGGGACCAGTGAGGTGTGAAGAAAGAAACAAGATAATTGGTGAAAGGTAACTGTCCTATACAAGAGATTTAAAAATAATGTATTTCTTCCTTGCTTCTGTCATAAGTAAACAAACTGCTTCTCTGTGTGCTCTCCCACATGTTATGCTGTGTCTCTAATAATAAACTTTGTACCTGTTTTTACAGGTTTTGCCTCCTTGAAACATTCTTGCTTTCAATGGGGGTAAGAGCCAAGGGAACTTTGTTTCTGACCTCTATAGCCTCTGGTGGTCTAGTGGCTAGGATTCCTGGTTTTCATCCAGGCTACCCAGGTTCAATTCTTGTTCAGGGAATTAAGATCTCGCTTCACGCCACCGCTCACTGCTGCCTTTCCGAGATCACATCCAGAGTAAGATATGGTACCCAGCTGGTGCTACACATTGGTTTATCTTGCTGGCACATTGGACACTTGATTATGGCCAAGTGAGTTGTATCAATAGAAGTTCATGTTTTTGAGTCCAAGGAAGCAGAAGAATCTTTTAATAATTGTTCCTCCAGACCCCCTAGTTGTTAAGAGTCTCTCCTATAGAAAGGGCCCTTTGGTTAGCATTCAAACTGAGCATTGTATTCTTAGGTTCTGGGCCTCTTCAAGCAGCAGAGTCTCAGGTCCCTGCCCCGAGTCCTGTTGCCTGCAGACCTCCAATTTCAGTCCTTCCAAGTACCTGACGGATGACAGGACCCATGTAAGGACTGACACAAGCATGACAGAGGGGTCCCCCTCCCCACTTGCCTTCTCCCTTTGCCCGCTTTCTGTCTTTTCGACTACCTGCCTTCCTTGTGCCATGAACTTAGACTACCCAGTGGACCACAAGGCTAGCAAAAGCAGTAACTGGTAAATGGTTATCAGGATTGTACCAACAACTCCAAACAAAGGGCATGAAAATAGGAAACCACCCCCCACCCACGTTTTGGTTAAAATAGAAAATGCTGCCTATGTTAAAACTGCAAGGATGTGTACTCAACTTTCTCCTGTCCTATAAAAATGCTGACCCTTCTCCAGTTGGGGGCCGGGGGTGGGGTGCTCACTGGGTGCCCATCAGCTGAAGAAAGCCTTTAACCTCATTTGGTCTCTTAACTCATTTTCCTTTTTACGAGGCATAGGTCCAGATCTGCGGCTCAGGCCATCTTGGTTTGCAGGCAAAGTGGACATTGAGGTGCTATATTCAAACAACGCCTACTTGGAAGACATTTGTCCTTCTCTGTTGTCCATCAGAGCCACCTAAAAAGGACGCAGTGCCTCAAGTGTGTATTTCTCTTAAGTGCAGCCATATTCTTACACCAAACTCCTTTATTTTTCATTTGTAATTCTCAGTGAGTCAGCCACAGGGTCATATGTTTCATATGTTCAGGTGGAGAGAGATGAAAGAGTGGAAACACAGGCACCCTAGGAGGGGAACAGTGCAATCCCATGTCTTCCAGAAGC
Organism: Mesoplodon densirostris; assembly: GCF_025265405.1. Classification (NCBI taxonomy): domain Eukaryota; kingdom Metazoa; phylum Chordata; class Mammalia; order Artiodactyla; family Ziphiidae; genus Mesoplodon; species Mesoplodon densirostris. The sequence goes on along the minus strand of NC_082666.1, from coordinate 115,405,745 downwards.
TTCTTTGTGTTTTCACGGACTTGCCAGGCCCAATTCAGTACTGACCACCATCTTGTGATGCTTCAGTGTTGTTGGAGGAGGTCATCGAGAGGATGTGACCTCTAGTTGATGTGAGAGCAGGATCCTGGCAATCAGAGGTTCCTTACCCACTCCCCTGTCCTTGGAATGTACACTCCATCCACTATTCCCACAGCTGGAGCTGTTTCAGAGACTTAGTCTTGAGAGAGCTCTGTGTTGTTGAGACCGTCTGGACTGAATATGTGACTGAACCCAGGTAAGGCCTCTCTGTAAACTCTTAAGATTCTTGTGGGCAGGTGTGAAGGTCTACTGGTCTGCGGCCACCCAAGACGGACTCCTATGTAAGCTCCCTTGATTATTACTGTCACCTACCAATCTGGAGGGTTCTGCCTCTTTCTTTGGTCTTTCCTTGCCACCTGTGTAAGGGGGCCAGTTTGCAAACCAACAAATGTTCCTGGGTACAACTGCCTTATGGCCAGGTGAATCAGCTGGAGCCCAAGTCAGGATGGAAGCTTGGAGCCCTGGGGTCCATGATCATAGGGGAATTCTGTCCCCACAACAGGTCCATATCTGTATGCCTCTATTCTGACATTTTAAATTTCTTCCTATATATTTTATGCCAAGATTTCTGGCCCTGTAATGTTCCTTTGTTCGAGCCAGGATTTGGTCTAGGTTGTGTCAGCCAACCCAGGAAACTGTTGGAATTGTAACCAGCTGCAAGCTAGCACCTTGAATGCAGAACTTCTGATAAGGACATCCACAGAAGCGATGTCGTCCTATCCAAAATTAGGTTTTGCCCTTCTTAGCCTCCCACGCTCAGAAAATTTCTTTCCTCAAGTATAAATTAGTAAACTCCTGCAATTCCTCCTCTTTCTTACTCTGGTTCAGTCACACACACCCCACCTACGCACCATATACCACACCCAATCACACACACAACACAGTGCACCCACACCCCAGGCAGGTTAAGTATGAATCCTGGGAAGCTCAGAGCAGGAGGATAATGTTTTTCTACAGGAGAGGCAGCTTTGTTGAGCTAGAGAAGCATACGGGAAGGGGATACTTAAGAGGACTTAGGGTCCTCTGAGTCTTCCAAATTGCCCCGATGACACCAATACCAATTTTGGGAACCCATCCTTTCCAAATTAATGCTGTAATTTCAAGGAAGAAACCTGGTGAGATAGTGAATTCAACTGGCAGTCTAGTTCAGGAACCTGTAAAATCCGTCTCTGAGGTTTGGTTTTGCAGAGATCTCAAAGCCAAAGCTTCAGGGATGCTTTCAGAATGTCAAGGAAAGACCCTGAGATTTGTCTCCTGCCTCACAGGGGAACTGAGATTCGTGACATTCTTTTCTCATTTTAAATCAGCTCCTGAGTCCAAAACAATCGTGGAACACTGTGTTCTTGGCAGTTCCCTTCTCCTTTTATGGGGTCTCGAGCTCTGTCAGGAGACCTAGAGCCTCAGGGAGCCGCAGGCAATGGCTCAACAGGCCAGCTCTCTGCGGTGCACTGACTGTCACAGAACAGGAGCCGGTGACACAGCCCTCCCTCAGCCAGCTAACACTTCCAATGTCCCACAAGCCTATAACCCACTTCTGCTGAAAGCCTTTTTTTTAAAGTCATTATGGTTGTTTGGAGGCTAAATCTATAAAAGTGAATTACCCCCAGGTCACTCACAGGATCAGAGAGCAGGAGAGGGGCAGCCCGGGGGCTTGGGGAAGGACACCCAGCCCACGACTTGGGGACAACTGCCACTGCATGACTTGCTTCAGCTGTGTTCAGTCCCTCTCAACATCCAGACTCCAGGAGACATGACAGCTTGTTCATATGGGGCCACGTGCTCTTCAGGCGGTTGAGGGTTAGGGTCCCAGGTTCTATAGCGCAAATGAAAGATGTCTGTGACAGGGCTAGTGGGGGAAAGTAGAAAGATCTATGGAAACAGAAAGGAGGGATTGCACTGATTTCACTTGGAGTAGAGGGAGTAATGGGAATTTGCCAAACAGGAAGGAAATTCTGGATCAACATACCCCTCAAAAAACTAAAAAAAAATTAATACTCCTGGGGCCATGAGCAATAATCCACTCGGCCCTGAGGTAGCGATCAGAACCAGTTATGGGGAAAATCACATTCCCCATGTTGGTATGTCCCATGGATGGGTGTGGGCTGTAGACCCAAGCAGCTTGGGGGACGTGGAGTTGACATCCACGGTCATTGATGCTCCCTTAACCTGGCCTGGGTCAGGAACTTCTGGCAGCTCCCTTGGGCACTTGCTGGCAGGGTCAGAGTGCCAGTTGAGGGAAAGGGCATTGGGTGGGGGGGGTCACTAAGGGTCCACAGAGGGGTCCTGAGACCATTCTGTCCTGTGGCCTCCTCATTTCTTCTCAGACTTAAAGTATTCTGAGGAAGCAGGGAGATTTTGTGAGCTCTACCTTCAAGTATAAAAAAAGAGAGGTGGGACTTCCCTGACGTTTCAACAGTTAAGACTCCCGTTTCCAATGCAGGGGACGTGGGTTCCATCCCTCATCGGGGAACTAATATCCCACATGCTGAGCAGCCAATGGGGAAAAAAAAAAAAAAAAAAAAACCAGAAAGGGAGAAGAAGTGCAGCAGAATTTTTCAGCTCTCACTGAGTACAGAATATAGGGCCTACAGACCCAGAAGCTGTCTGGGGTCCACTAGCCAAGTGCTTCCCTGTTCAATCTCCAAAATCTATGCTAGTTTTGACTTAGGAACTTCTAGGGGCATATATAGTAACTGTTATTTTTTATAAAACCATGCTTAAATTTATAATTCATGCTGATTTTTAAAAATGTTTTACTTTGGAATAACTTCAAATTTACAGGAAAATTGGAAGAATAATACAAAACACTCCCATATAACCTTTACCCCCAAATCACATTTTTTTCAAAATTACCTCAATTCACAATTTTTTACATTCCATCACATTTGTTTTATCATTTCCTCTCTCTGTCTTTCTTTCTCCATACACTCACAGACACATTAAAGAATGTCCTCATTCTGAGGAAATTACTGTATTTGTGTGTATATACTTATAGTGTTTTATATATAAAAATATATATAGTATGTAAGATATGTAGATATATATAGTAAAACAGTACATGCCTTTTTTTTTTTTTCTTTTGGCCATACCTCACAGCATGAGGAACTTTCCTGACCAGGGATTGAGCCTGAGCCCCCTGCAGTGGAAGCACAGAGTCTTAACCACTGGACCACCAAGGGAGCCCTGTACATGTCTAATTTTGAAGCATTTGAGAGTAGGTTGCAGACATGCTCCTTTATCCTTAATACTGAAGTATGTATTTCTTAAGAATGGGGACATTATTTACCTAACCACCGTATACTTATCAAATTCAGAAAATTTAACTTCGACACTTTATATGACCTACCATCCTTTAAATGTCTCAAAAACGCCTTTGTACCCTTTTTTCTTTTTCCTGGTACAGGATCACATACTGCATTTAGTTGTCATATCCCTTTGGCCTGCTTTAATCTGGAACTGTTCCTCAACCTTTGTCTTTCATATTAACAATTGTTAGTACCTCTGTTCATTTATTTTAAAGACTACTCCATTTCCGTTTGATGTTTCCTCACTGGTAGATTTAGGTGGTGTATTTTTGGCTTAAGTGGTGGTGGTCCCACATCTGAAGGCATGTGATTTCCATCTACTCTTATGGGTGATGTGCCTTTGATCACTTGGTTAAGGTGTCCAGTTTCTCCTCTTTGTAAGTAGGATTTTCCCCTTTGTAATTAGTAAGTAACTTGTGTGGAAAATTGTCACACATTTTACCAAACTATCAGAACAAGATAAAGAAAAGCTTTCTGCATATGACTTGGCATACCAAAATGACTTCCTAAGTATTTAACAGATTCAGAAATGGGGACATCATTGCATCCAGGTCATGGATTCCCGGAGGCACAGCTCTGCAGCTCTCTGCAATGCACAGCACCTTGCAAAGTGCAGATAAATGAACAATACCCCAGTCCTCCTCCTCCTCCTCCTTTTAAAGGCCTTCACAGTACCATGACTGAGGTCTTTTGTTCATGGCCCCAGGATTATTAGGTCTTTTTGTATTTTCTGAGGGGAACATTGGTCCAGAATATTCCTCCTGTTTGGCAAATCCTCACCCCTCCCTCTGGAAGCAGCAATCACTTTCTCCATGAAGTTTACCTGGGGCATTTTTCCCTCCTCTCCAGGTGAAAAGAATTTATTCCCTCCTCCTCCCCTCCTCTGAATCAAAACTGCTTCCAACTGTGCAATGTCTCACCTGGGAACTAGTAGGAAAATCTATTTAACTGAGGTGGCTCCTCAGCCCTTAAGTGTTTGCGTTCTTCTAAAACTCTCTGATTGTTAGGACTTTATGTGAAATTTTTCTGTCTTGAGGGAAGATTTGCATGAGGTAACACAGGATGCAGCTAGTGCCTGTGCACACAGCCTAGTAGTCTGCATGCAGCCAAGCTCCAGGAGGCTCTGCCCAGAGACTGAAATGAGCAGGACCCTACGGGGCTCCCGGGCACAGAGCCTTTCTGTTTCCCTGTTTCTTATTTGTAGGGAATAGACTCCAGCCTCCACTACCTTCCCTGAGTCCCAAAGGACAGATTAGAACAGTTGCTAATCAGGGAAGGGAGGGGAGGCAGAGACAAGGGAGGAAACCACCTGAGGCCAGATTAAAGGAGTGCAGGCTCTGCACACACCCTGATCCTTCTCAGCAACGTTGCCCTTGAGCCATTGCTATAAAACTCCTCACTAATCTTCCCAGTTGGGACATACGGTTTTTCAGGGCACAAGCCTGCTGTGTCCCCCTTTGCCTGGCAGAGCAATGCAGGTATCCTTTTTTACTTCACCCCAAACTCCATCTCTGAGATTTGATTCAGCACCAGTGCACAGAGGTTGAGTTTTCAGCATCAAGACCACGAGGTGAAGGGCCTCCCAGGAGCTGTGGCTCACAGCCGACCAGAGGGAGATATCCCACATTCTAGTGGAGATTTTCAAACGTAAGAAGTGTACAGATCACTTTTGAAGGGAAGTAAGTCTCTCCAATCAATCACCAGTGTAAACTTTATATCCATTACCCTAGGGGAAAAAAACCCACATAGTTTTATTATGACGTTATATACCTAAATATACAAAAATAGAATACGGCTTATACCTTTTAAACAAAGACATCAAAATGTCAAATACAAGCTAAACTAACTTCAGTTTAAATACAAATTAAATTGACTTTAATGCGATAGATGTTTTGCTGAAACCAATCATCACCCTCAACACACTATGATAGTCTTAAAGACGGGTTTTTTTTGAGGCCAGCATGACTTACCAATCCCACTGGGCTTTTTGATACTTCATATTGTGACACTGATTTATAAAAGCAATACTTAGTTGGTCTTTGACCTTGTTTCTGGCACTGAGCTCCTAAAATGCTAGTAATTTACAAAGACCAGAGAGCAATAAAGGCATCCTCCTATGTTAATGAGGTGACTTTCAGAATGCACATAAGAATGGGGGCTGGCTACCAGTGTAACCAAACACCGGAGTAGAGTGTTGGAAATTTCAGTCCCACCTCCTGACCTCCGGGGAGGGGAGAGGGGCTGGAGGCTGAATCAGTCGCCAATGGCCAGTGATTTAGTCAATCAGGCCTGTGTAACGAGGTCTCCATGAAAACCCAAAAAAGAAAAAAGATGGGGTTTGGAGAGCTTCTGGTTGGTGAACGTGTGGAGGCTTGGTGAGAGCTCAGGGAGGGCATGGAAGCTCTGTTCATGCCTTGCCCTGTGCATCTCTTGCATCTGGATGCTCCTGAGTTGAATCTTTTTATAATTAACCAGTAATCTAGGAAGTAAGATGTTTCTCTGAGTTCTGTGAGCCACTCTAGCAAATTAATTAAACCTGAGGAGGGAGTTGTGGGAACCTCTGATCCATAGCTGGTTGGTCAGAAGTTCAGGTGACAATCTGGACTTGCAATTGGCATCCTGAGTTGCAGGGGGTCGTAGGAACCTCCAGTTTGTATTTGGTCGATTAGAAGCACAGGTAACAAAACTGGGCTTGCAACTGGTGTCTGAAGTGTGTGTGTGGTGGGGCCGCGGGCAGTCTTGTACGACTGAGCCTTAACCTGTGGGATCTGATGCTATCTCCAGGTAGTGTCAGCACTGAGATGAATTGCAGAATGCCCAGCTGGTGTCAGAGAATTGCTTGGTGGTGTTGGTAAGGGGAGCCTCCCCCGGTCCCACACCGGCCCCAACCATTCAGGAATTTGTGATCAGGAACAAAAGACAAATCCTTTATTACTTTATTCTAACAACTGCAAAAACCTTCCTATAGTGTACCTTTTGTTTTCCTTTGACATATTCTAACTCTGTTAGTTTCTCATTGGTCCACACAATTAAAGGAAGACTAATAGGAACAAAAAACATGCTTGGGCTCTGAAATTAAGAAGTCATATAGATGATGTACAATTAATTTGTCCATGGACTTAAAACGCAAAGTTTAAACAGCCTGGCAGGGAACTTGAGGATCCTTCCCATCTGTGGAACATAATTTGAGAAACGTTGCTCTTAAAAGCTGTTTTCTTTCACAGCTTATTCTCTTCATCCATTCACATCCTTTGGCAACCTTTAAAAGATTCCATAGTAATAAATGACAAAAATCTTAAGCAGAACCCAGTTTTTCACCTATGAAAAGGTGACAAAATATTTCAATAAGAATAGTAACAATATGATTAGGTAAATTCAGACTTTGCTTTTTTAGACAATAAATGTATGAAGTTACTTACTTTGCTTTATTTCCAATATATTTTAAATTGTCTTGAATTTATTCTACTCCTTTCAACACTTTGTGAACAGTAATACATTTTCTTCTTGAATCCAGTGTTGCTTTTGAGATTGTTATTGTCTATTCTTGTTGCTTTGTAGGTGTGATTGGCAACTTCTCCCTGGAAGCTTTTAGAACTTTCCTTTCTCTTTGATGTTCTTAAATTGCACTATAATCTCTCTCTGGCACTCTATAAACCCTTTCAATCTGAAGTCTTTTTTATCTTGCCTTAAAACTGGGAAATTCACAGCCATTATATTTGTATAGTATTTCCTCTCCTGTTTATTCTCTCCCTTGTATCAAATGAGACTCTTGTATCGAATATTGTCACTTCTCCCTTTAGCCTCCAGGTCTTTTTACTTCATGTTTTCCATCTCTACCCCTAACTGATGGTTTCTGGGACTATTACTCAGCCCTGTGTTCAGCTCACTGATTTGCTCTTCATTAGTATCCACAATGCTTTCAGTTTACCTACTGAATTTTTATTTCAACTATTTAGCTTTCAATAATATTGCTATTTGACCTTTCCTTAAGACTGCAATTACTAATATCCTTTAATCTCTTATGATATTTATAACTTATAGTCATAATTCCAAAAAAAATAATCAAATGTAAAAAAGAAAAACTTTTAAAGTATGTGGTGAACTACAATGTGTATTTATGATAAAAATTTAGCAAATTAGTAATGAAAAGAGTACACACAACCTCAAAATGACAAAGTATCTAGAACTTCAACAAAACTGCAGTGAACATTATACTGGGCTGGTTATTACATCCCAAAGTCAGTTTGTCTATCAAGTTATCTTAATTTTTATAAGCCACTGCTACACTGTGTTAATTACTATTGGTTCTTAATAAATCACGATCTACTAGAATCCATTAGTGTCTTTGCTATTCTTGGCCCTTTTTTCGTCCATATTATTTATAGTCAAATAAGTCCTTTGAATATGGTATTTTTATTGGAATTTGACTGGACCATCAATTTGGAGATAATTTATATCTTAACCATATTGAGTCTTCCTAAGCATGAACATAGTATATTTGTCCATTTATTCAAGTCTTCATTTATGTCTCTCAAAATTTCATAATTTTGGGCTTCCCTGGTGGCGCAGTGGTTGAGTCCACCTGCTGATGCAGGGGACACGGGTTCGTGTCCTGGTCCGGGAAGGTCCCACATGCCGCGGAGCGAGCGGCTGGGCCCGTGAGCCATGGCCACTGAGCCTGCGCGTCCGGAGCCTGTGCTCCACAACTGGAGAGTCCACAACAGTGAGAGGCCCGTGTACTGCAAAAAAAAAAAAAAAAAAATTTCATAAGTTTGCATATCAGCACTTTGTATATCCTTTGTTAGGCTTATTCCTAGGTAGGTGAATTTGATGCTACTACTTTCTTTTTGAATAGGTTTTCTAGTTGTTTCTGCTCTATAGGAATGCAACAGACTTTGGATATTAATCTTAGACATATAATTACATCAGTTGCAAATGATAGTTTTATTTCTCTTTCCAAATAATTTGCCTTAAACTTCTCTTAATTGTGATGGCTGACTTCTGTACCTTGTTCAATGTAACTGGAGATAATAGAACATTTTAAAGAGAATGCTCCCAGTGTTTCCTCATAAGAATTATATTGTTTTTTATAGATACCTTTACAAGGTTAACGAAGTTTCCTCCTACTCCTAATTACTAAGTGTTATCACTGATGAGTGCTGGGTTTACAAAGAGTTTGTATTATAAGAGTGGTGAATTTTAACAAATGTTTTCTTCTGCTTCCATTGAGAGGATTTTTTTCTCAGTTACACTGTTAATGTGGTGAATTACATGAACAGATTTTCTAATATTAAACTATCCTTGCATTTGAAGATAGTATATCACCCTTTCAAAAAACACAATTGGATTCAGTTGGCCAGCATTTTATTTAGGATTTTTACATGTATCTATTTGAGTGAAAGGTACAGGTACTTTCCTTTCTTTCTTTTTTTTTTTTTTTTGCGGTACGCGGGCCTCTCACTGTTGTGGCCTCTCCCGTTGTGGAGCACAGGCTCCGGATGCGCAGGCTCCGCGGCCATGGCTCACGGGCCCAGCCGCTCCGCGGCATGTGGGATCTTCCCGGACCGGGGCACGAACCCGTGTCCCCTGCATCGGCAGGCGGACTCTCAACCACTGCGCCACCAGGGAAGCCCTCATGTTGTTTTTTTTTTTGAATCAACATTATTCTTGCCTAATAGAATAAACTCTTCTGCTCTAGAAGAGTTTATAATTAAGAAATAAACTCTTGGTAAAACTTTTCTGTAAAGCCATTTGGGGGCTAGAGCTTTATTTTTACTTTATGTTTTTAGTTGAAATATGCATATACCGTACATACGATTCACCCTTACCTATACAGTTCTGTTTTTTCCTATTCACAAAGTTATGCTGCCACTACCAGAGTTGGACTTTTAATTACTGCTGTAAGTTAACTGATATAAGGACTCTTCAGTCTTTCTCTGGCTTCTTGAGCCAGTAGAGGAAGACAAGCAAGGGGAAGCAGATGAAGGAAAGACGGGGAGACCAAATAGAAAACAACTATCAGAGAATAACGAGGAATCATAAGTGTAGTAATGACACGGCGCTAAGTATTTTTTAAATTTTTCTTGAGATCGTATACCGTGTACAGAGACATACAGAGAAGTATTATCTCAGAGTGAAATAACATTATATTTGGGATCTCTTTAAAAATATTCTAGGAAAAAGGGGGAATAGATGAAACAAGATGGGCCAAACGTTAATGGCTGAAGCTGAGCAACTGGTATATGGAAGGTGATTACATTACTATTCTACTTTTCTGTGTCTTAGATTTTTCCACAATGGTCTCTGTAAAAATATGCCTCTTAGTAAGCTTTTCTTTCCCAGGTTCCACCAAAAAGTTAGTGACTTCCTTACCCATCTCCCTTAACGGGTTATTCACATCTTTTCTTTTTTTGGCTGAGTCATGCCGGATCTTAGTTCCCGGACCAGGGATCAAACCCACGTCCACGGCAGTGAAAGCGCCCAGTCCTAACCACTGAACCGCCAGGGAATTCCCTACACGTACCTGTATTTTAAACTAGGATTCAATGCTAAGAAGCCAAAGGAATTTTTGCTAACCACTTTTAATCCCATTGTCGTCTACTAAATATCATTATTTTAGTAATCTTTTTATTTTCCCATATGCACGCACACACGCATATCTACAGAGTTGTCGGAGTGCGCAAACGGCATGGGAAGCCAGTTTTCACCTAACATAGGTCTCTGGGCCATGGCCCCACCACCATCTACGCAGCACTCCGTGGCGAAGTTCCGGAACGTCCCACTCCTCCTGGCGGCGCGCATCGCCGCGGTGAGACATCTGGACGTCTTCCTCATGTCTGGGCACAACTTCCGCTTCTCCGCGTCCTTACTCCCACAAACAGGCCTCGGGCACCCGCCGTAATACTCCTCCCCTCACGCTTCCCACGCCTGGGTTTCCCACAGTCTAGGACCATTGGCTGGCCTTCCTCACTTTCCCACTGACTTAAGACGCGAAGCCGGGTCTGGGGAAGGTGCGCGTGCGCACAGACTGCCGTTCGTTGGGCAGCACCGCCCCCCTCCACCCTCGCCAAACCCCGCGATACCTTACCCCTCCCGCAGGTTCGCTGCCCCAACGGCTCCGCGGACCTGGAACTTTCTAAACCCCTGCGCACGCGCTCTTCGGCCCTTAACGTCCCGGCTCCGCCCTTCCCTGGCCGCTCCCCTTTTCGTCAGAGAGCTCCCCGCCCTCACGCCACGCCAATCATCCATTTCTTTCCTAGTCCGACCTCGCAACAGGCCTCTGATTGGCTGACCTTGGGTGCGAACGCCGCGGAGGGGCGGCGACGATAGGCTAGGAGCCGGTCCCGGCCTAGCCGCAGAGTGCGTGGAAGGTGATTGGTCAACACCGTCGTCCAATCAGAGGCGGGCTGTCGGATTCAAACCGGACTCGTTTGGCTTACGGTCGGTTGGTCTCAGTGAAGTCGTTGCCTTCACTTGACGAGGACGTGTCGCTCTCCTGCGCCCGTTCTTCGCGCCTCGTCGCTCCAGTCCCGTGCTGCCCACCGCCCTCCCGCAGGATGGCCCATAAGCAGATCTACTACTCGGACAAGTACTTCGATGAGCACTACGAGTACAGGTGAGCGGACCGGACGGCCTAACTCAGCCGCGGCCCCGGCCGAGCCTGAGCTGGAACTCGGGCCGGGGGGAGGGTACCAGGGGCCAGGACCGGGAATCGGGGTCGAAGCGCATCGGGCTGAGGTTTGGGTCGGAGCTCGGGGCCGGGGGCCGGAGGTAGGGTCAGGGTCGAGCCCGGGGGCCGGCCGGGAATCGCGGTTGTGTCGGGATCGGGCCGCCCGGGCGGGAGCTTGCGCTTCTCCTCGCCTGGCGGGCCAGCCCGGCCGGCTTCCGCCCTTTGTTTCTGTCTGTGATGAGGACGAGGCTGGGGCGGGGATGGGGCCGCTTCTGGTGCAGAATTGGTGCCTTAAGGGGAAGGGACCGAGGGCCTAAGCGGACCCCGCGTAGCTGAAGTGCAACGCCGAGAGCCCGAATCGCAGCGGGTCCTAAGAACCTTAGGCCTAGTTCGCATTTAGGCAAACGTCCCCCTCCCAGTCACAGCGGGCGAAGGGCTGTCGGAAGGGTAATTTTGCTCAGGTAACGTCGCCAGAGAAACACTTCTCTTTTTCTCTCATTTGATGTTAATGGCACTAAAAAGTAGCTTGTGGGGGAGTCCCCCTAAAATGAGCTTCCTTGGGATTCGAAATGTGTCTGGGGTATGGCGACTTCGGCAGGGGCTAGTGCGTATTATCCCTCTTGGGTTATTATTAAAGGGGCTTCCTTTTGAGACAAAATTGAGAACTCGAATGGATTGGGGGCATTTTTTTTCTGCTAGTGTGTATCGGCAAAATTTTTAGCTTTGAGGGATTTTTGGTTTCTGCATCATTATGTGATGCACTAGAGCATAGTTGCTAAATGTGTAAGATTAGCAAATTGGATTGTGTGAGGGAAGAAACACTTAACATTAGCCTTAAATGTATGCAGGAGACTTAGCTGGGGTGTGGCTTCAGAGACCAGCGGCACCCAGTTCTCCTGGGTGGTGACTACGACGCTGCATTCTGGGAAACTACCAACTTGTAGGAGGGGCCAAATAGTGACCTTATTTTCTGCCTCCTATCCTTCTACGTTAGATTTCCAAGAATGCTATTTGAGTTAGACAGGATATAACAGTGGGTGGCCTCTTTTTTCCCTCCCCTTATAGTACCTTGTAATTCTTTCTTAGTATCTTGTAAATCTTTCTCTGGAGAAAAACGGAGGATTTCTCTGGGCAGCTTTGCAGGTTAGTAATACCTGCATTGTCCAGCAGGGGTTATCCAATAATGGACAGGATGTAAACCACAATCTTTCTAAAACTGGGAAAATATTAATTGTGAGACATGTCTGGCTCCGAGTAGTACTTTTCAGGACTTTTCCTGGCAGTAGTTCCGTTTTCTAGTTTCAGTAATACTAGCATAATCATTGATGAGCACGAAGTAAACTAGTGCGTGCTATCAAGATTTTAGCCTAATAGACTACGTGGTTTGTGTGTAGTAATGAATAGAAGAAAATCCTGTCATATCTGAAATGATACGTTCTAATCCAATTTTAATCTAATGACTATCTAATCCAGTATTAATCTAATTAGTATCTAATCCAATATTAACTAAACCTGGACTTTCTTGACCAAGCCACTTGCCTTTATCCAACAGGACAGTAATGTCCAGAGAAGGGAAATTTAATTGTATCTTGCAGTGTTATCTTAGTAGCTCCTTTGTTGTTTGTACTGTTTTGGACTTTTTTTTTTTTTTTAAACCCCCTCTTCACCCTCCATGATAAGCCCTTGGTACTGAAATAAATGTTAGATTTTTGGAAACAATTCTCCTTACATGTAGTTAGAAATATATAGAGGAGTTATATCCATGCAGAAAAAAATACAGGTAGACTCCCCATCTGAGTTTGAAGCTACTTACACATTTTTCCCTCGTAATCAAATCCTGATGAAGTTAGCCTGTCTCCGTGGTTTATGGAGAAGGTAGGGTATATGACTTATATCTAGACATAAATTGGAACATTTTGTACGGCATACATAATATGCGTACAAAAGCTAGTTTGCATTTTACATTTCTCTTGAGACTAATCAACAATTAGGTGGAAGATAGAAATAAGGTAACAGGCTATTTGCAGAGCCTTAAAAGTAGATGTTGAAGCAGTATTTCAAGAGTCAATGAGCTAGCTGGTAAGTATTGCTAAGAATCATCATGTAGTTCACTGGAACTGGTAAAATTTTTACCAACTATGATAGTAAGCGTAATTTGACTTGGTGGCCTTGTGGCCAGCAAGCAACATAACACAACAGTTCTAAGGCTTGATTTTGTTATGCAAATTATAGGGAATTGGTACTTAACCAACCACTCACAGACTAGAACTTAAGTTGATGACAATTTAGTGCTTATTATGGGTTATGGGTTCAGTTTTCCTGTGACCAGACTGCGCCTTTCTTACACCCCAGCCAACAAATTCGCAGACATATATCTAATACTGGTCAAAAAATTTGGTTGGTGGTAATGGATGACGGTATAAAACTACTGCTGCTGGAAGTGATTAAAAATGAGCCCGTGAATTTTGATTTTTATAAAGATCCTTTGAATTGTAATTAAATAAGTCGGTGGGGGTGCATATTTGTTTTCTAAGAATTTTTCAAAGCTCCAATTGTACCTATTCTTGACGGTTTGACATTGAAGAATATTGCATGCCTTCCTTAAAAATTGATTAAATTTTTGGATATAGGCCAGTAACTTATTGGAAAACTGAATGTCTGTTTTAAGTAGCAGGTACATGTATATGTGCATTTAGTGTTTTTTGCTTTTAATTTTGAACAAAGTATAAAGCAAACTTCTGGAGTTATGTACAAGGACTTGTGTCTACTACAGATCTATAGAGTAATAGGAAACCCAAATTAACTGTAACAAGCTAGATTCCCCCACCCCTGCTACCTGGGGTTCGTATGACACTTCTTGAAATCAGGGACCATTCTTAATTTATAATCACTTCTGTGGTCTTAGATGGTTTCTCTAGCTCCCTGATCATATCAATCTGCTTCATAACTAACAGGAAGGAGAAAAAAGAGAATTGGGCATGTTCTTTTCTTTCGAGGATACTTTCCATAAGTTGCATAATTTCTGCTTATATATATCCTGTTGGGCAGGATTTAATCACATGTGACCAGAGGTAGCTGCAGGGGATGCTGGGGTGTCTTGGATAACCATGTGTCCCACTTAGTTTTTGAGGTTCTATTCCTGAAGAAGATTGAGACAATTAGCAAGCAGTGTCTATTAGGGAAAAAAGTTAATCATAAATAAAATGCCTTCTACTTTTGGACTGCATATTCTAATCTCTAATTTGAACACAGGCCATCAAGATCAGACTTAAAGGTAGTAGAGAGTAGTCTTTAAGATTGATGCTAATGGTAATGTAACAGGGTTGCTCTAAAGAACTTTAAGGGCAAAGAACTCAAATTTTAAGTATCCTAAAGATGCATGTATAAAGTGACCATGGCTGTAGGAAAGGCATATTCACTTAGAGCACTAATATTTCGCTGTATTTTTTAACAGGCATGTCATGTTACCCAGAGAACTTTCCAAACAAGTACCCAAAACCCATCTGATGTCTGAAGAGGAGTGGAGGAGACTTGGTGTCCAGCAGAGTCTAGGCTGGGTTCATTACATGATTCATGAGCCAGGTAAGTTTTGCTATTAGGGAAGCACTAATTGAATTAAAACAGTAGGGGTTGTTAAAAATTTTTTGGTAATATTGACGTTTCAGTGGTATCCCAAAGTAACTCTGATAAGCTTGACTATTTTTGAATGACTGATACCTCCCTAGAGAAGGTTCCAATTTTATAGTAAATAAAATACCACAAGTGAAAATAATGCATTCTTCTAAACTGCAAAAATAACCTATTTAGTTAAGGGGGAAAAAAAGGATATTCTGTTTTATTTTAACATGCGTGTCATTGCTAGTAGTATCTTGAAGTATTTTGCCATAAATATATTTCGAATTCTGGTATCTCCTCTTTGAAAACTAAGAACTTAATGTAAGACAACTTGAGTGTCCTGAAGTTCTGTGTATAGAAATTGATGCAATTTGAAGTGATTTGTTTTTTTCCTTTAGACAATTAGTATCTACCACATTAAGATGAAATGAGAGAGCATAGCTAGTGAACTCAAATGTGCTGCCTGTGTTATACTTGAGTGCTTATGCTATTACGTGGTATTTACCAGTTTTCCAGATTACTGTTAGTAATTATTAGTAAACCAGACTAAGAAACTTTGTGGTGTTAAACTGTGTTTTTGGGTTATCAGTAAATCTAACTAAAGGACTTATACTGCGTTGAACAAAATTTGAAGTCTTAGAAGCTGAATTAGGTGAAACTAAAGCTATCTTGCTTTCTGCTTTTGTTAAAAGCAGCAGCAGCAAAAACTCTTAAGACTTGTGACTTTCTTGGGATTGGAGCATATAATTATATTAAAAAGGTGTTTCTCCAGATAATACAATGCAACTGAGGACCTTACCTATAGGTTCATAGGCAGTCCTCCACCTGCCAAAACAGAATCTACAGGGATGGGCCCCTAGGGCCTGCATTTTTTGAATGAGGTGTTAAGTGTCTTCCAAACGAGAAGACCTTTTTCTTTTCACTGGGATTGAGATTCTAAAGATAGAAACCATTCTCCTTCTCAAATAGCATCTTTACTTAACAGCCCTTTTCTCCGGGGTGTGTAAAAACTGGGGGAATATTCAATATTAGGTTGTTTTCTTCTGTTTACTGTTTACAATGACATGGAGCAAAATTTATTTCAGATACCTCAATAAGTAACATTAATTGACCATAGATTTATTTTACTTTATTTTGGTTCAACTGAGAATTCTTTGAATTTTTGTTGAATGAATGAAAATTAACCATATAATATTAAAATAATATAAAACATTTTCTTTCTACAGAACCACACATTCTTCTCTTTAGACGACCTCTTCCAAAAGATCAACAAAAATGAAGTATATCTGGGGATCATCAATTAAATCTTTTTCAAATTTAATGTATATGTGTATATAAGGTAGTATTCAGTGAATACTTGAAAAATGTACAAAGTGTTCATCCATTCCTGTGCATGAGCTGTATTCTTCACAGCAACAGAGCTCAGTTAAGTGCAACTGCAAGGTTACTGTAAGGTGTTTAAAATTTCTAGTCAGTTTTTCTTTTCATGTAAGTGCCTGTTTGACTTTACCTGTTACTTTTGTTAAATAAAAGTTTGTATGTTGCATTTATCACTGTTTGAAGTTACTGAGGTTTGTTTTCTTAAGGTTAATTTGTGACTATTGAGAATGTTGGATGATTTCAGTTTTATAATTGGTCCTGAGGAAATAAATTCGCTTTATAGAAATAAAATGTTAGGTGGGTTTAAACCCATTAGCGTGGTGTGATTGAGGGTACCATTTTTTAATTAATTTATTTATTTTTAATTTTTGGCTGTGTTGGGTCTTTGTTACTGCACATGGACTTTCTCTAGTTGCGGCAGGTGGGGCTACTCTTCGTTGTGGTATGCGGGCTTCTCATTGCAGTGGCTTCTTGTTGTGCAGCACGGGCTCTAGGCATGCGGGCTTCAGTAATTGCAGCACGTGGGCTCAATAGTTGCGTGGCTCTAGAGCGCAGGCTCAGTAGTTGTGGCGCACGGGCTCAGCTGCTCCACGGTATGTGGAACCTTCCCGGACCAGGTATCGAACCCGTGTCCCCTGCATGGTCAGGCGGATTCCCAACCACCAGGGAAATCCTGAGGGTACCATTTAAATTCACTTATGAAGACACTAAGAACTAGGGATAAGTTTAATAGAGCCAAGGTAGATCTTATAGCTCTGTCATTAATTTAGTTCCTAAAGAATTGTCTAGAATCTCCAACTAAACAAAAAGAAACCCAACTTAATACTCTGGGCTACTTCCACTTATGTAAGTACTGCCACACCTAGTTACCTTGGGAGAAACCATTTAACCCCATTTCTCTTTTCCATGTGCCAAATGGGGATACAGTTTTCTATAAAATATCAGCAGTTTAAAAACTTCGAAAGCACTGTAAAAAGCACCCTTCCTTTGGTGTGCATTTTGTGTCTGTTAAATTGCTTTTTTAGCTGCTAGGAAAATATTTTAGAGTGAATGCAAACAGAGGCTTTTTATCTTCATTGCTTTACGCTGGAGAAACCTTTTAGGTGAGCTGCCAGTAAGCATAAGACCCCAGACCCCAGTGTGGTGGTCCTCTATGCCCCTCTCTTAGAAAAGGGTGGTGCCTTTACACAATGAGCATAATAAACACTGAAGGTGGTGATGGGCAGGAGCCTAGAACTTATTCCATCCCCAGGGACCCACCCATTGGCTAGAGGTCCCAGGTTAGGACAACAGAAGGATGCCAGAATCGTTAAAGTAAACTATTGTATTTAGTACAGACCAGTGTACTGCATAATGCTCAACCTCTCCCCACTCTGGAGGTTTGGGTGTGTCTAAGTATGTTTAATCGCCCTGTGGGATCTGCACAGAAGGACACCAGGAGATGAGCTGGAGCTGCCTGCATTTACTGCTTGAAATACCTGGTAGTCACTGAACAGGAAACCTACAATCAGCCTCCAGTTTAAGATTTTCAACCTCATTAACCCCTATCGGTCAAAGGCTTGCACTCTTCACCAAGTAAGCAAGAGTGCTTGCCTCTGCACCGTCCCTCCCTCCCCACTTCCTCACTCCGTGTCTCCCACTTTAGGTAGCTAAAGCCTCCTGCCCTGGAGACTGCTTACTTCCACCCTACTTTTCCATCTCTACTGTTCCCAGCACATTCCCTAGTGGTCAATAGCTGTCTGTTGAACTGAGCAGTTTTGAAATTCTTTTCCGCGGTTACTTCCAAACTGCTTTAGGTTCCTGGAAATTTAAGATGCCAAATCTTGTTGGCTTTCTCCCTTCGTAGGACCACAGGGTATGCGGTTCCCTTAAGTCCCCAGCCTCCCCACAGACCCCTGCCCCGCTCCAGGTGCCCGCCACCCTGTGCACCGCCCCTCGTCCTGGCCTGGCCGACCGCATTCCGGGGGTTGTCCGCTGTCTGCGGAGACAGGTCTCCTGTAACTGCACACTTGGCACGCGCTGGGTTTCGGCGGCCCAGAGGGTCACCCCACCGGGCACCTCGCGCAGGCCCAAAGCCGTCATCACGCACACTTCCGGCCGGAAGCAGGGCGGGGCCAGGGCGCGTTTTTGTGACGCAGTTCCTGGAGTTCGCGCCGAAGGTGGAAAAGCGGGGAGGAGGAGCGTCGCGCTTCGGTTCCGCCTGCTGTCGGGCTACTGGCCTACCTGGCCAGGCCTCTTCCTAGCCACCCGCCATGGCGTCGGAGGGACCGCGGGAGCCCGCGGGCGAGGTGAGGATGGCGGCCCTGGGCACCCCAAAATGATGGTCTTGCGCGGACGGGGTAGGAGCTGGATTAGCGTGGCCCGGAGGCTGGTTGGGGACAGGACCGGGGGCGTCGGGGTGGGCGGCCGCGGTCCCCAGCCCCCAGGCGCGCCCACACGGCCCGCCGTTAAACGCGCTGAGAAAGGACGCTGTCGACGGGAAACCGCCTCTCGTCCCGAGGCTGCAGAGGGGTTGCGCTACCGTGCCGGCTCACCTCACTGCTGATTAGGAGCGGAGTGTTTAAAGCAGCTTGTTAGTAACGTTTTCTGAAGCGGAAGTTTGTTCGACGTGCTCAGAGTACCTCTAGAAGGAGCCCTGGCAAAAGCATAAATCGGCTTTCACACAAATTAAAAACCATGATTATAAGTTGTTAGTGGAAGTAAATCTCTCAATACAGATAGAGAAGCTGAAAGAAAAAAAGCCCAACAAATTTTTTTATATTCATATTCCAAGGGTTCATGGCGATAGAAAGATTTTCTAGCAACGCTTACTTTTGCGTTTCAACAAAACAGCGTTTAGTGCTTCTCCGAGTGAAAAGCAAGTTTTAAGTTCTTTGGGAAATTTAATAGAAATAAACTTCCGCAGTGTGTTTTGAGCGCTGCAGTTAAATTTGACAGTCTCGATTGTCCCTAACTCAGCTGAGAGAGGTAAACTACCATATTCTATGTTAAAGTTAAGGAAACATTGTCACTTGTGGTTCTAACTATACAGTCTGGGTTGACTTTTACTCTCACTTTAATTGGTTGTCCTTATTTTTCATTTTTAATATTTGGTAGACTGCTTTTTCTAGTGAAAAAGTGTTTGCGGAGAAATTGTTAGCAAACAAATTCTTGTCTTTGCTAGGCAGAAGTATTTGGACAGCAGCATTAGCATTTCTGGGGCTTCGAGAAGGGAGGGACTCTCCCTTTCCCCCCCACCCCCCACTTGGTTGATCTCAGAAGGTAGCCAAAACCCCCTTTTTTTCCTCAGGGCATCAAGTTGTCAGCAGATGTCAAACCATTTGTCCCTAAATTTGCTGGGTTCAGTGTGGCATGGTCAGAGTCTTCAGAAGCACGCGTTTTTCCCAGCTGTGCAGCCACGACATACTATCCATGTGTCCAGGAACTAGCAGTGCCTGAGTATGTATCCTTCTGAATGTCTTGCCTTACCTGGGGGCTTTGTTGCTTGACTTTAATGGTGATTAGAATTGAAATATGCTGCTGCTAACACATTAACGTTTTCAGAGCAACTGGAGAAGATGCTCCTCAGCCAAGAAGCGTCTGAGCCATTACCACAACTGAACTGTGTCCCACACCAAAAACTGAAGCTCCAGCTCTCCTTTCTCCATATTCATTTGATTATTTTTGGCACAGGAAGTGGAGACTGCATTGCATTTATTAGTGGGAAGTGCAGTTCATTTGTGCATGCAGTTTATAACTGTATCATGTATCTAATGGGAGACGAAATGGCAGGAATGAGTGGGCGAGAGGAAATTGGGCAAAGACACGCCCAAACAAATAAACATGAGGAATGAGTGGGTTTTGCTTTTATCTGTTTTGCTTTATACATGTCCTATGGAGATGGAGTCTACAAATGTTGGTTATAAATTCTTCTAGATTTGAGTTGAAAGAAGGCTTCTATTGTCCTTTAAATGTTCTTTTTCCTTCTCAGGATTTATTCTCTAGGTAGTTACAAAATGGTTTCCATTTCTTAGCTGAATTTAGAAAAATAAGTGTTAAGCCTTGCACATAATTGTGTGGGTTACTGGTAGGTTTATTTTTAAGGCATGAATCACCTTTATGCTTATGTAAAAATCCTTGTCTTTATGTTCCTTTGTTGGGTCAGACTTGTTTCCTTTTTTTCCCCATACCTACATGGTGTAATTGAAAATAGTTTATACTTCATACAAATTCTAGAACTGTGTTCACAAGAATGAAAGTTGAAATGAATAAGAAAATCGTTGGGTTGTCTGGTGTGTTTAGGGAATAAGGAAAGTTATATTTTTTGACGAAAGTTGAAGTCCTGCCTGAAGGTGCTGAAGGTCTTTGGTAGGAATACCAGGTTTTCCATTGTAATTTCATCCTTTGTAAAAGGGAGGTTGGCATGGGTCTCTTTTGAGTCATTTCCTACCTTGAGTGGCTCACATAATAAAATACAATGTGTATCGCAGTCAGTGACAAGAACTCTTAAGTCATCTGCTGGGTGAAATTCTAGTGACCCAAAATAAAGGTGGAAAATATTTGTATAGCTAAAGCAGCATTCTGGCAGTAACATGAATTGAGACTAATCAGAGGCTCAAGGATGCTAAATGCTGAATTTTAAAATTATGTTTCTTAACCCCTTATCCCTTTATAGCTTTGATTTTTTTTTTAATTGTTTATAACCACTGAAAAGGTTGACTGACAGTATTCCTGCCTGGCAAGAAAACAATTAAAGACAAAGGAGGCATGAAACCAAAGGGCAAGTTTAGAAAGAGTGAGTGCCTTTAAAGTGGGGATGAAATGGTGAGACTTTACACAGTAGGGAAGTGATTATCTAGTCACTTCTAATATAAGTTAAGACTTGCATTGCTATAGTCAGATTTTGTTTAAATGGAGATCTCTTGCTGCCTTGAAAAAAGGAGTAGAATTTTCTGTAACAAACATATGATGTGTCCTCTTTCCTACTTATTCCAGTATAGCAACCTAATTCTGTATGTCCTTAAAGGAGTGACCTTTTACAGAATATCCATCTCTAGTACCTCTAGCAGTGCTTGCCAAGGGACTTCATTTATTCATTTGGAGTTCATTAGTGAAAGGCTATTATATGGAAAAGCACTAGTTCCTAAGCGGGGAAAGAGTGTCTCATGAGCTATGCTCCTGTTTTTGTCTTATATATAGATTTGAACTGGTGGAGATGGAAGAACACGAACTACCAATCTCCTCCAGGTTTATGTTATAGACAAGACAAATATCAGTAGTATTCTGGTATATAGAATTGGCCATGTTTGGGAAGTAGTGAGTATTTACTGGTGTAATGAACAAATAGAGGTTATGCCAACAAAGTAAGCTCTCTGTGCCCAGTCATCATCCCTGGACGGTGGCTTTGTTGATTGTCATGGTACCTGCTTTGTGACAAATCCTGTGTAACACATGCATGAGGACATGTGTGTTCTGTTTGGGAATTACTGAATATGTTCATTGCTTTCATGCTTGCCACCATCCATGAGGTTGGCAGGGAGGTGTAGTGTTATTTTACATGGGAAACTGAGACTAGAAATGCTTGTCCAAAGTTCCTCAGAGACGTAGCACCAGGACCAGAATTAGCATTCAGTTCTTCTGACCTGAGTTCATTGTATTCCCCAAAGCTGCTATTGCTGTCGGTAAAGTTGAGCCTTTTCAGTATCTTGTAGTATACTGTAAAAATCACAGTGTCAATGGATGCTTTTAAGTTAAACCTCTCATCTATGAGAATTAGCAGTTCTCCACAGAGTGTGGCTCATGTCAGGAGGGTGGGTGGAGGAGGGACTGGATTCCTGACGGGTCCTGGGCTGGTTAGAGGGGACCAGGTGCAAGATACGTTTGGGAGAAGTAGAGGAGTAAGGCCCCATTGTTAGGGGGAAGCCACTAGTCGATTGGCCTACATGGTACAGCTTAAAAGTTAGGTTTGTTGGGTAGGAAATAGAGAGCTCTTGGGGGTGTTTTGGTTGGGGTCATGATAATTCCTCCTGGTTTCTGGCTCAACTTAAGGGAAAGGGGCTTGAAGGTTTTGATTGGGTTCTAGGCACTGGAAATAGAGAAGAAAATACCTGGAGACCTGCTGCAAGAGAAGAGGGTTCAGTGGTTGTCCATATGGGTTTTGGTGGAAAAGACGCTATAGCAGTTTCCAGTTGAATACATGGAAAGATTTGGGATTATTCGTGAGAGCATAAGTTGTCAAGTGGGGCTGGTTTGGGGACCAGTTGTTATGTTTTGGAGCTATATGTGCCAGATGGGGGAAAAGTGAACTAACTATTAAGTGGAAATGACCTGTAAGTTGGAGATAGAGGCCTGGAGGTGGTGAAAGTGTTGGAATTGAAGTATGTAAGTGAAGTCCTGAGCAGAACGAGGAGAAATTCTGACTCAGAGTGAGTCTGCCAGATGAGATAGGGAGAGTGTAGGGGAGGCCACGCCATGGAGGAACCTTTGGAAAATGGGTGAGAGCAAGGAGAGGGCAGAGGCTGCCAAGTGCAGGCTAGTGGAGCTTTTCAAGTGATGTGATAGAAGTAGACACCATGCAGTAGAGGCTACTGAGCTTGGCAGGAAGGAGGGTCCTGGGAGACTTGGTGGTCGTCAGTAGGGATGGGGTAAGGGGAAGTGGAGCTGAGAGATTAGCAGGGGAGGTTAGGGGCTGCTAATAGCAAAAGGAGGGGGGCAGATGAGACGGTGGGGCATAGAGGAAGTGTGTTACTGTGGTTAAGGGCCGTCTGAGTGATTTGTGGCAACTGCAACTTTAGAGATGAGCCATTTGAAGCCCCAACTGCAGATGCTGTGGGTTATCTCTTTGAAGTTTTGTGTTGTATATTGCTCTCTGCATGTAACTATATTTACCTGGGATGGAAAGGAAAAATATCAACTTTCCAGAGGAAGAAGGATCAGTGAGGGGATAGAAACCCAAGTGACTTGTCCAAAGGGGGAAACCAGATTGTGACCCAACCTGAGGTCTCCTGATTCACAGGAGAAAAATTTTCTGGGTGACAACAGCCTTCAAAACCACTACTGGATCCTGCCTCCTCCCACCTCCCTTTCCTTCTTTACCTGAATTTCATTGCTTTGTTCATTTATCCATTTTTTGGACTTGGGATAGTCATTTTAACTTTTTTTTTTTTTTTTTTTTTTTTTTTTTTTTTTTTGCTATCAGCCCATCTTCTTTGCCTGTCTTCTTTTGTGGAGAACAGGTTCTTCACCTTCATCTGCCCTCCATTAGATTTTCTGAGCATCAAACAAAATAAAACAGAGATTCACATCTAGGGTTAGCATCTGGGGAGCAGGATGAAGCTTTGAATCTTTCTCTTCTCAGCAAAGAGCAGCACTAGGCCAGGTGTTCTGTGGGGCAGAAAAAGGTCAGTAAAAGGGTTCGTTGGGGTTTTAATCAGGAATATTTCATTACTAGAATCAGTTGCTTACAAGAAAAAGATCTTATAAGATTTAAACTTATTATAAAATGTCATGAATTAATGGACAGTGATTCCAGGCAGTTCAGTGCTGCATGGAAGCGAAAGCAGTGGACATTCTCATCAGTGTGTTACAGGTCTAGCCTGTAGATAGCGACTCCTTTCCTTCTTCAGTGCAGACTCTTACTTGCAGCAGAGTAGAAACACGACTTCTAGTAAGTGGCGCCTACGCCCATATCTCCTGACACTTGAACAGTTGGAAGATCATGTGGGATGTCTCATCATTAGCTTTGGCTCTTCCTGCCTTTCAGTGGACCAGTACACTTTGGGATTTCATTGATTTGCTACAAGATACTTTGGAGCTCTGGAAAGTCACAGAAACATCTGCTGGTGCTTATTTGTGGGAATGAGAAGATAGTGATTTGTATTTAACTCAGCTGCTTAGCATTTTGTCATTGTATCAACTTTCATTGCAAAATGGTTGAAACCTCTGGCCGTGTACCAAATTTGCTGAAAAAAAATCAACGTTAGATTATATTTCATTTTAGCCTGGCAGCTTGAGAAAGTTGAGGCGGTATCAGTGTTCACAGGTGGTTCCACCTTGTTAGCAGCGTGTGTAGTTCCTGGACCACCTTGTGTGTGGTGTCCCCATTGCAACTCCAGCCCCAAGAGTCTGTAGAGCACAGGATGTGGCAGTGGGCTTGGAGCAGGGAAGGGGCTGGACAGCTGTCTGCGGGCACCTGGGGCCTCAGGAGGCAGGCCCTGCAGGTTGTCGGGGTAGAGGTTGGATGGGCAGTAAAAAACTCCCTCTACTGAGGGAATGGTCTGGATGGCTCCTTTGGCCAGGGTTGCCGAGAGAGGCTTTTCCAAATATTTGACAGCATGAGAGTGGAAAGCTGCTGGAGCATCCTTGGGCTTTTCTAATGTTCCTTTTAATAGGGTTCTTTCATGGAGGTTCCAGATAAGTAATGAAAAAAACAGAACTAGGTGAGCATCTTTCTTTGCAGGTTAAGAAAGAAGTGCTCAGAGGTTTCATTTGGTTTTTAATTTGAGGTATTGCTAGAATCAATGACCTCAAAAATAGTAAAAAGTTTACATTTGTTTATTACAAAATATTAAGCTCCTTGGTTTGTGGTATGAAATCTGCAACTAAAATTGACCCTTTTTATTTAGACAGAAACTCTATGCTGAAGATATGGCTTTTGGAGCTTCAACTTTTCCACCTCAGTATTTATCTCCTGAGATCCCTCTTCATCCGTATGCCTGTTCTCCTTACACCCTGGAGTCGTCACAAAATGTTTGCCCGGTGCCTGGCTCCCAGTATGATTACAACCAACCCAGTTGTTTCAGAGGTTTTCAAACCGTGAAGCCACGAAACGAGCACATGTGCCCTCTCCCGCAAGACACAAAAGCTCTGTTTAAGGTCTGTAAATGTTTTGGTTTTGTTGGTCACTTTAGCATTTAAAACATAAAGAACTGGTAAGTTTTTGCGTGTTATTTAAGGTATTTAAATTTTGAGATATTTAAAATTTGATATGGTCTAACTTTTCTAAAAAATGGTTGAGTTGTACTTACGAATTTGCAAATTTGAGCCTTTTTATAGTGAATTTATGTTACTTTTTAATATGTTACTTTTCAATTATGTTTACTTTTTAATGTTTCCTGCAGAAGAAAACCTGTGATGAGCCAAAGTTTGACACTAAGAAGACTGATGGACCTATATCATCTGATTTAAAATCAGTTAAAAGTTCACCTCGTATGTCCATTCATGCTGAGAACAGTTTGAAATCAGGTAAAAATAACATGCTCTGTATGTTATGTCTTCCTACCCTGTCTACCCCCAGAAACGTCTCTGTTCTTTGAACTATTTTTGTGGGCTTACTCATCATGAAAAACTGAGACCATCAGGTTTCCTGTGGGATCCTGGGGGCCTTTCCTCCCGGGGAGGGAACTTGTTTGTGTGGGCTCTATGACATGTCCTTAACATGTTATTACCTTGTTTTATGCAAGAACTTCTGTAAAGTCACATAGCAAGTAGGTGATAATCACCTGCCTCAAAACAGTTGTTAAATAAAAGTGAATTACAGTCACATCCCTTGTACTATATTTGATCATGTTCATCCCTGAAATAGCTTCTCTGGTATTCTGTTGGGACACTTTTTAATACGTAGGAGAGTTGACTATGGTTTAAATCCCATCCTAAACAATACCAAACCTGGGGCAGGACAGTCATTCAGAGGACATGTCTGCTCTGGTCTTGAAAATTGCTGTTCCAGTCTCTGGCTGAAAGTTAGTGATTATATGTGATGTCTTGTTTTTTTCCTGTAAATTACTTACTATTGCACGTTGATCACAGCCATCATCTGTTTATATAATAACTTAAAACCTTTGTAATAGTGTACTTACTGGGAATGGTCTGTCATTTTACTTACATGTGTAATTTATTGTTACTTGATATGTAACTTTTTCTCTTGGTGTTGACTTCACTCTTAAACCATCTGGTACGTGGTAATGTGAAAGAAAATTTGAACAGTTAACTGTAATAACTCTAGCCTTACAATTAAGTAATTTTAGAAATGCTGGGGCTTTATGGCATTGTAGCCTGTAGCATCATTCATTTGCATTTGAAGGAGAAAGATGGGAAAGAGGTTATAAGTTTAATTTTACTTGTTTCTCTCCAGTTTCTTCCAGCAAACTAAAACATGGAAATTTTATTATTTAAAGAAAATTTGTAAGAGTCCCCTTAATCTCACAAATCTCTAAAGTGTGTATTAAGAATAATTGAAATGCCCAGCTGCACAGTCAGGTTAAGGTAGCTATTTCATCCACTTTAGAATTACTCCTAAAATTTGCAGTGTGTTTTCGTTTTTCTGCTTGGTGGCCCCCATGGTCATTTATGTTTTCCACTGTTACAGAGAAGGTTAACAACACTACAAAAAATTAGGCTGTTTGGACAATAACGTGTTGTTGCATCAATAGCAATAGACTTTCTACTCTGCAATTTAAGTGTGAGTACAGGTCATTAGACAACATCTAAATTTTTACCCCTACTTTTAATTCTGTAAATACAGATGGTTATTATAAACGAACAGACAGGAAATCCAGAATCATTGAAAAAAGTGGATCTGCCTCCAAACCTGAGTTTGAATTTACCAGGTTGGATTTTCCTGAACTGCAGGGTCGAGAGAACAGTGAGATACCAGAGATACAAAAGCAGCTCAAGTGGGGGCCGTTACGCTCTGCCTCTACTGACGTTCCTCTTCTAAGAGAAGTGGGGAAACCTGCTGCGGTGTTAGCAGAGGTGAGTGCAGCCTCCTGCTCTTTTTGTTCCCTTCTTTCTTCCTTTCTGCTCAGTGGTGGATAGTGATGCAAGGACATCACTTCAAATACTACACTTCACATCTTGGTGTGGGGGGGGCCTCTCAGTTCGCTTGGGTGACTTTCTCTGTTGTTTGAATTGTTTATAGTCAGGCTGTAACACCTGGTGTGGCTCTTCTTTCCAGAGAATCACTTAGCAAGTGTCTTCATATCTGGTGGCTAGAAAGCATTGCAGTGTCTCAGGAGAAGATTCTAGCATGGGTTCCTGCTTCCACAGCGCATTGTGAAAATGTTGTTTCTACCATTGCATTCTGGTAGCACTTTTTCCAATACAGGGAAAAAGATTTTTTTAAATCCACTGCGTAGTGTAACTTCTGATTTTTCCAGGCTCTTTATCTGCACCTCTGTCTTGTCATTGATACGGAAAATGTCATTGCAATAAGTGCATTCAGTGCCTAATAATTTTAAATTGCACTGTTTTCACCATTTGATGTCAAAGTTTTACTCCATCAAATTGACGCATTTTCCTCTCAAACAGATTGATTTTGAGACTTCCAGGAAAAACCTTTATTGGGTTAGTAGTCCCTAAAATGGCTTGTGACAAATTGGGGCGCCCATCCCAGTATGGAGGTAAGGAGAAAGAAGAAACAATGAAGAAAACGGAGCTCACCAGTTCATTTACCTCTTGAATGGAGAAAGGATTTCCATTTCCTGTCCTAGCACTTCTGTTGGGTGCCTGGATACTAAACCCTCTGAAGACTTGGTGGTAGTGGCTTATAATGTGCAGAAAATAAATCATTCCCCACATGTTGACCCTTAGACTGTTACACCTTGGTGTTTTCCTTTTACACAGTGGTGATAAGTAAGGCCGATTGACTGATATAGAAAAATCACAGTTTCGTTAGGCAGCTTTGTGACTGCTTTCTGGGCCCTGGCTGGGTGTATGGAATAGCTGAGTAGTCGAGGGGCTCCATGCTTTCATCATGGGTGGTCAGTGGATAATTCCAAACCTGTGAGCACTGTACAAAAGTAGGACAGAGTACAGCGGGTCCAGGGTGAGTGGAAGCATGACTGACACTTTATGTCATGGTCACTTGTTACATATGAGTACTGCATATGTGGACAAGAAGTAAGGCATATCATGCTATGTGGGGAGGTGTACATACTCACTGCTTTATATATTCACACTCTTGAATTATGTGTGGAGTATTTTTTGTGTTTTTTTTCCCATTTTCCCTCTAAAAGAAACCTTTTTTTTCCTGATGGTATTAGTAACATCTTTCAACATGAGAAAAATATTCAGAAAAAAAAATTGAAGCTGTACAACCAAGAGAAAACCATGTTTGACACTTATTCTTTTTTTAATGGTACATTGTGGGAATTGAGGGGCATTCCCCTCAATTTAGGATACACATGTATGATACAAGCTTGCGTTTGAATTTTTCAAAACTTGTGGGAGTTTTCCAGTGTCATTAATAAGTGTTGCATTGAATCTTTGGTATTGTTACATGTAATTTACTTAACCATTCTTGAATAGGTAAGCCATTTCTAGTGTTTCATTGGCTTTGGTGAGCATAAAAGTTACGTTTACTCAAAGAACAGGCTGTGTTTAAATCATTTATGTTATTCTGTTTTCTCCTTTGATGAATTTATTTTTTTTTAGTAAACATAATTGCCTTTACATGCTGTGTCTATCTGGAGCCCCATAGAGAACACAGCAGCCTGTAGGATGGGGCCGGAAGAGAATTTGTTTCTCAGTGTGCAGTCACTTCCACAGAGCCATGCTGATGCCACATCACCTCCTCCAGGACTAGCCCAGTGTTTTGGAAGCTGAGAAAGGTGCTAATAGAAGGGAGAATGGCATCTTTCTCTTTGCCAGACTCCCAACCTCCCCATGCCTTTGGAGTTTCCAGAAATGCTTCATTGAAAATAAAAATTCACTTCCCCAGTCACCCTTGTTTTGCATCCATTTGGTAGTAGCAAAATGAAATTATCGAGATTCTGTTCAGAGGTTGGGCCTCAGGCCTGCAGCGGATTGAAGCAGACAGCTCCGCACTCCTGGGACGGGATGGGTGCTCTAGGCGGCACCTCCTGCAAGATTTGTATGGTGTGCATCTGTCAGGCAGTAATTTGGAATTTGCAGGTTAGCAAGTGACACCTGCCCGCCCAGGAAGCCCTGCCTGATGTGTGTAGGGAAGTGGTGGGTCCTCTGGGGAGGCCCTGGGGCAGGAAGGCCCAGGGTGAAGTAGGTATTTCCAGGCCCTTAGTGAGCTCTGCCACGGGGCCAGGAAATCAGCGGATGCCACATGGAGGATTTGGCTTCACTTCTATTTGTAATGAAAATGGGGGCTTTCTGTCCTAGTTAAGGAACATGTTCTTTCCATTGTTCTGAAACAGCTCTTGGAGGTTAACAGGCTTCTACTATCCAGGCTGAGAAGTGGCACAAGGCATATTCAGCAATCAGCTATTTTGGCCACTGAACAATTTTTTTTTTTTTTTTAACTGGGCTTAGATGTAATGCAATGGTAAAATGGATAAGTTTATGAAACATGAACTTCAGAATTTATTTTAAATCCATTCAGTGTGAATTTATCAATTTCCTTTCACCTTGGCTGCTGGTCATTTTGAGGTCTCTCTTAATGTACTCACTTGTCCCCAAGTGTCGTTTGGTGCCTCTTGTTCCATGCATGTGGCAGCTTTCTGTCTGTGAAAGGGAGTACGTATTAGAAGGCCTGTATTTGTTTCTGTGGGCACGTTCAGGGATTTTTTGAGCCTTGGTGTGGGGGTGTGGTGAACGGGGTGTGGTGAACGGGGTGTGGTGAACGACAGCTTTTGCCGTCACAGTGGGCACTTCGGCTCTAAGAATCGTGTAGGTAGTCTGTGCTGACTTGGAAATTGTTGGTTGTATGTTGGGTTTTTTTTCCTAAGTTACATGATACTGCATGTGGTGTGATCCCATTATGGAGATCCATTTAAAATGATACACAAATGTTTATCTCCTAAGCAAAGAAATAGAAGGATGCTAGCTAAGCTGTAGACGGTGGATGGTTTTTCCTCTAGGGAATGAGATTTGGCAGAAGAAAGTAATTTAATTTTTCACATTATGTACTTATCTGTTTGGAATTTTTAATTAGAGTTATGTTTTGCAGGTTTTAAGAATGGTGAAGGAAGCTGTATATTTCAAAAATAATGATGACTTTTATTTTGAAATAGTAAGAAAAGAACTGGTTTGTTTTTTAGGGTGAAATAGTGGTGAGGAATAATAATCGGACCGAATCTGTAACTGATAATGCTGCTACCCGTCGCTCTTCATGTACGAGAGGTAAGAGTGGCTACCAAATATTATTTTAAAATATAAAAATTGTCTATTGTTGTTGTCTGTTTTCTTAGTTCATTTTCAGTCTAGTGCAACTGAAATGTTTTTGTTTTAAAGCCTTCTTTAAGGCAGCTGATGGGTTGATAAACTGGCATCATTGTTAGAAGACTGAAGTAAGCAAACGAGATCCCACATCCATTCCCAAGGAGTGTAAACTACATACAAGTAAAGAATTAAAAATGAAATGTTTGTCCAGTTGAGACATTTTATGAACTCAGAAATGATTCCTTTCTTAAGCATTGCCTGTATCAGTGGTTCTCATAGTTTTTGGTCTCAGGACCTCCTTAATACCCTTTAAAAGAACCCCAAAGAATTTCTGTTTATTTGGATAACTGTCAATATTTGTAATATCTGAAATTAAAACTGAGAAATACAAAATACTTACTAATTCACTTTAAAAGTAACAGTAAACCCATTACAGGTTAACATAACATATTTTAATTAAAAAAAAAAAAACTATTTTCCAAAGTTAAAAAACTAGTCAGGAGAGGAGAGCAGCCTTTGCGTTTTAGCAGCTCTTCAACGTCTGGCTCAGGAGCTCTGCTTCGGCATTCACCTGTTTCACTGTTCTCTGTCGTACAGCCTCTGGAAAACCCCACTGTACTACGCTCATGGGAGAGTGAGAGTGGGGAAGGCAGATGGCACATTCCTGTTACCAGGAAAACAGTTTTGACTGTGGACCCCTGAAAGGGTCCTGGGAGTCTCAGAACTTTGAGAACTGCTGGTCTGTCCTGACCTGGCCCAGAAGTGAGATATTCAGAGAGAGTTCAGTAGATTCTGCTTTTGAAGTTTTTGTGAGTAGCTTGTCCTAACAGAAGACCTTTTTACAAAATTATTGTAGATTTATTCACAGGTGTGTGTTCTATTGCGTTAGCATGTTTGGTACGTACGTGGTTCAATAAAAGACCTTCACTTTAGCAACTGCTGTGAAGATGCACAGCTCTGTGGTGACAAGAACAGCCTGTCTCCCCACTGTGGGGTAGCCACAGGCTGCTGACATGACCTGTCCATGTCCTGATGGATGTCCTTTTGTTTTGTCTATATATACAGTTTCATGGGCACCTACGGAGTAGTGTTGCTATACTTATGCCTATGTTCTAGAAAGAAAGAAATTACCAGTTATTGTGGTAGCTGAAGTTTAGTGATCTTTGATTTCTGATGTTAAAGGTACACATCAAGGTTACTAGGGCCACAATTTGATCTTTAGCTTATTATTTCTGTGTGTTTGCCACATGGATGTATTTGTGGATTATTGTTTTTTAATGGAAACTTTTTTGTTTACCGCCTGCATCTCCAAGTTAACAGAACAGTTCCTAGGAAAGTCAGTTGCCCTTACAAGTTAATTCAGCATGCATGTTCCAAGAAGAAAAACAAATTTAGTGGATGCTGTAGTTTCCAAGAGAATGTTCTTAACAACACCTTAATTTAACTATGCTCTTGAGTACTTCATGTAATGCATGCTTGGAATTTCTAAGGAATTTCTTTTTTACTGTTGGGATTGTTCAACAATTTTGGTTATCTTTGAGCAGAATTATCTTGGACACCAATGGGTTATGTTGTTCGGCAGACATTATCTACAGAACTGTCACCAGCCCCTAAAAATGTTACTTCCATGATAAACCTAAAGATGGTTGCTTCATCAGCAGATCCTAAAAATGGTAGTATGTCATCTTCTGAAGTTTTATCTTCGGAGCCTTCGTACAAAGAGAAACATGTTGTCCATCCTACTAAAAAGGTACGTGTCACACTTTGATTATGTTGCTCTTCTGTACCACTGGATTGGCTTTCTTTTTTTCTCAAAGCGTTTTGAGAAACGCCTAACTGAAAGCGTTTCCATTCAGTACTGTAGGCACTAATCTGAGTTGGTTGTATTCAGTACTTGAACTGAATACAGTCTAGGGACACAAGTGGTAGCTTTTATACACAAGTAAGGATGTGCATGTTAGACCTGTGGTCTTAAAATATCTGTGGACCATTTCGAATTCTTTACAAGAGAGATGCTGGCAGTAGCTTATGCTCTGGTATATAAAATACTGCAGTCTTTTGTCTGTTGATTTTCCATTGCTTTTACCTACCAGGTACTGGTAGCGAGATAATTGTGTGCCACATTTTGCGATCATCATGTATGTTAATTGATTCTTGGTTAATTGCAGCTTACTTACTATATGATAGCATTTCAGAATCCATTTTTTCCTTTCAATTCAAATAATTTTAAGTTGCTATTTTCCAATCCCTAGATTTCTTTCTTGAAGAGCCTTTTTTTACTGGGCTAGATTTTGGTTTTGATTTTCATCGTGTACTGATACATTATTTTAAGTTGAAATATGGTCGTATTTGTTTAGTGCTGGTTTCCTATCTTTTTGAGTGTTAGGATACTTTTTGATATCCAAAGTGTCTTAGACCATCCCACACAAACAGAAGCTGTGTGTTTACGCTTGGTTGATTGAGGAATCTGTGCTGGTAACAATTAATGGTGAAGTCAGACCTGTGTGCCTGTTCCCTACAGCTTTATGCACATACTTGTGAAACACAGGAGGCGGCTGTGAGACCCCTCCAAGTACACATGGAGACTGGCCAGCTCCAAGGCCCCGCTGGCGTCGGGGTGCAGGCTGCACAGTAGGCCACCAAGTCACCATCTAAATGAGCTTTTAACACTCTTAAGAGTTAACAGATTTTGTTTTATTTTCCCAGCATCTTTTTAAAAATTATTTTTTAATTAGAGGTGTAAGAAAAGTTTATTTTTGAGAAGTCCCAAAATAAAGATGAGAAAATGAGGATCTCCTGTAATCTTATGACCCAGATGGCTTTGCATTGTGGTCATAATTTTTTTTTCCCCTCTAAAACTTTCTGTATTGTGAATTTTTATTACTGAAATAGCACCTGTAATATTACAAGGATCTAATTACGGAAAAGGTCCTTTTCCCGTGGCCCTTTGGCCCCCACCCCTCTAGGAACCTCCATTAACAACCTGCTGTCTGTTCTACCTCAGGGCTCCTGAAAACATAAATAAATAAAGATCGTTTGTTTTGTTTTAATTTTTTTAAAAAAAACAGAAATTGGGGGGTACTTCTCTGGAGGTCCAGTGATTAAGACTTCGCCTTCCAGTGCAGGGGGTGCAGATTCGATCCCTGGTTGGGTAGCTAAGATTCCACGTGTCTTGCGGCCAAAAAACCAAAAAAAAAACCATAAAAGAGAAGCAATATTGTAACAAATTCAATAAAGACTTTAAAAATGGTCCTAAAAACCCATGAATTTTGCTTTTTTTTTTGTTGTTGTTGTTCTAGTCCAGAGCATCACAAGGTGACGATCCTGAGCAAAATGAAGCCTCAAGGAAGAATAAGAAAAAGAAAGAAAGGTCTAAATCGAAATATGAAGTCCTGACAGTTCAAGAGCCACCAAGGATTGAAGTATATTTACATTTATTACTCACCTTGTTTGATATAATAAATGGGTCTTCCTTAATAGAAATATGGGTTCATACTGGTTGCTGAAGTAAAAATTCTCCAACATTTTCTTTAATAATTGTGGTGCTAAAGAAAATAGTTGTCACCCATTTTCTTCAGTTCTTCATTTTCATGTCCCCAGCTCAGTGCCCATCTCATAGCAGGCTCTCAGTAAACGAATGAATGAATGGCCTAGAGACAAAACTACTTGTATTGAAATTTAATGGTGTGTATGCCCTACTACTAATATATACCCCTCAGTATCTTCTGGCCTGTTTTTTTTCTTTGCTTTGGCATGCTGGCTTCTGCAGGGCCTCCTTTTCTATCTAGATGTTTTGGTATAATGTGCTCCACTATTGAGAGAAACTTAGAATACTATAGATCTGTCGTGGACCCTGGTCAAGAAGAGAATATCATGAATTTCCGGAAGTGGTCTTTAAATTGTTGTCCAGTGATACTCCAAGAATGTCCCTGTTCTCCAAGGAGCCGTCCTGGATCCTGATTATGTTTCTCATGGGTCTGCAGTACCAGACTCAGCAGCCTGGCTCCTGGTGCTGGCAGAAGGGTCTCTCAGCAGTGCTCCCAGGCAGCCAGCTTAGGGTCAAGCCCGAGGTGTCCCCACAAACTCGAGGGGCTCCCGGGGCTTTTGGAACATTCCCTTGAGAGTAATGGGGTTGCATGTTTGAAAAACCTATGACTGCGGTAGAGCATTGTTGTTTGGGCCAACAAAGAACTCATTATTTCTGCCCACATTTTTCACATAACTTCTCCAGGGTCCCTAAAATGTTGACAGAAGCACATAAGACATTTTAAAATGATTTAAACATTGTTTAGAGACCTGTTCCTTTGTTTCTTTTTTCTAGTCTAGGCTCAGCACATGTGACAAGATGCTTACATCTCCTGAGTCCAGATTGATGGTTTCCCTAAAGAAAAGCATAGTTGAAGGATGGTTGCTTGAACACTCTTGTGCCAGGGTGCTTGGAGCAGTGCGTAGACTGCTTGGTGAACCCACATCCTTGAGGCCCCTGCTCTCTCTCTCTGGAGCAGGGAGATTCAAACTGTGGTCCTTAACTTTGTTCTAAGAGTGAAATAAATCCGAAGCACTTACATTAGTTTTTTGTTTTTGTTTTGACTGTTTTATAACACCTTTGAGCACTTTTATAAGGATATTTTTATGGAAAGAAAATAAGAGCAAGGAAAAGGTTGTAGTTGGGCTTATTTGATAATTGTGATTTGCGAAGAGCTAAAGGGTGTGTGGTTTACTTAGGATGCCGAGGAGTTTCCCAATCTGGCAGTTGCATCTGAAAGAAGAGACAGAGTAGAGTCACCGAAATTTCAGTCTAAACAGCAGCCACAGGTAATTTTTAGATTGAAACCACAATTGCTTTTGGCTTAACTTTTCTTGCTAAACTAAACTCCTGAGAAAAACTGCTTTCCGGACTTCTCTGTGTACGGGGACAGGTGGTTTTGTTTTGATTCATTCCTTCACTGGGGAACCACATCCAGTATGTTGAGACAAAGTTGCTCTTAAGCTAAAACTGCTTTGTCACTTTTGTAATTAGTCTATTGGTAACTGCCATTGCTGTATCAGAAAGGAGGGGAACACAAACTGCCTAACTTGGAGTTAAAGAAAAAACGTTGACTTAGTTTATTCAGGAACAGAAGAATCCCTTTGTGAGGCAGTAATGTCTTGACAGAAGGAAAAAAGAAAGCCACCAGCATTTCACTCAGGTAGTCAGGATCAGAGGAAGGGATGATTCTTCTCTTGCCTCAGCCCCTCTGTGGATTCAGGAATGAACTTGTAGTTCATAATCTAGATGGAGAACTTACATACTTTGGGCATGTTCATTGTCATTTTGCCTTTCACAGTGGGGTGATTGTTTTCACATGTGTGAAAAGTAAAATTCTAAACCCATGTACCTTGGCATTCCTATGTTGTAATTTGGTTATCTTCCATCCCCGCAGAGGTCTCTGTAGCCCGCCTGTGCTGTGCTTAGCACTCACCCATTGCCATGAGCCCTCACCCAGCATGAATTTGGCATCAGGGAAGAGAAGAGTGGCGGGGGGCAGGAGTGGAGGTGCTAAAGCACAAGAGACAACACGTCCATACAGCCTTATACAGCCTCAAAACCCAAATCAGAACGATTTCAGAAATAACATTTGTTTAGAGTGTATCTGACTTCGCGCCTAAATATAATACTCACCGGCTGGGTGTGTCTGGGACTTGTATAAATTTTTGGTCATGCCTCCATGGTTTCGTGGCCCTTGGTTGGCTCACTTAGGCAGTTGGAGAGCGAGTGGTGTTCATGAGGCAGTCGTACCAACCGGCTAGCCCCACACATACACTTCCGTAGCCCAGGACGTTAGACAGGTCTTTGTTCCTTACCTGTAGATGCGTGCTGTTACTCACAGTGGAGATGCAGACGTGTACGTGGTTTAATTAAACCAGTATTATGAACGGAGGAGGAGGAAATAAACAACCTCGGTGGTAATATTGGCAGATAATTTGGAATGGACTGGGGTTTTAATTACTTTAATTCTTTTTTTAATTTTAAGATTTGTATAGTCCCTATATCTTTTTTATCTTATTAATTATATGATTTTTTATCATAAAATGAAAAGCACAATTTCTAAAATATAGTATTATAAATAAATGTCTGATTTTTGAACTTTTTAGAATAATTTTAAAAGTAGTGGAAAGAAGAGCCAAATTCCAGTACAGTTGGATTTGGGAGGAATGCTAACCGCATTGGAAAAGAAGCAGCACTCCCAGAATGCAAAGCAGTCCTCCAAACCAGTGGTGTTCTCAGGTAAAAGAGTCTTTTCATTTCAGACAAATGATTGAAGTCTTTTTCAGTAGACTATTTTGTGACTGTTTTCTCTTGTAATCAGAAGTTGTTTATATATGATCAAAATAATGTGGTGCTGGAATAAGGATAGATATAGACCAGTAGAATAGAATGGAGAATCCAGAAATAAACACACATATCTATGGCCAGTGAATTTTTAACAGGGTTGTTGAGTTCATTAAAAGGACAAAGAACAATCATTTAAAAAATGGTCCTGGGGCAACTGGATTTCCACATGCTTAACAATGAAGTTAGGCCCCCACCCTCACACCCTCACAGTTAATATACAAAAATTAACTCAAAATGGATCAACAACTTAAATATAAGAGCTAAAACTTGAAACTCTTAGAAGAAAACAGGTAAATCTTCATGACCTTGGATTAGGTGATGAATTTTTAGAAAGGACACCAAAAGCACAAGCAACAAAAGCAAAAATAGATAAATTGGATTTCATCAAAATTAAAAACTTTTGTGTACCAAATGACATCAAGAAAATGAGAAGACAACTTATAGAATGGGAGAAAATATTTGAAAATCATATCTTATAAGGATTTAATATCCAAATATATAAGAACTCTTACAATTCGGTAGCACTCATTTAAAAAATGGGCAGAGCTCTTGAAAAGACATTTCTCCATGGGAAGGTATACGTACGGTCAATAACACGTGAAAAGATGTTCAACATCAGTAGAGAAATGCAACTTAAAACCACACTGAGGCAGTTCTTCAAACCTACTACAATAGCTCTAATCAGAAACATGGAAAATAACAAGTGTTTATGGGGATTTGGAGAAATTGGAACCGTTGCTGATGGAAATGTTAAATGGTGCACTTACTTTGGAAAACGGTCCCGTGGTTCTTCAGAATGCTAAATAGAGAGTTGTCATGTGACTCGGCAATTCCACTCCTCTGAATGTATCCAAAGGAATTAAAAACAGAGACTCAGACGCTTGTATACCAGTGTTCATAGCAGCATTTTTCGTAGTAGCCCAAAGATGGAAATACCCCAAATGTATATCAACAGATGAATGGGTAAACAAAAGGTGGTATATACATACAATGGAGTATTCAGCCTTAAAAAGGAAGGAAATTCTGTCATAGACAGAAAGTAGATTAGCGGTTACCAGGGGTTGAGGGGAGTGGGGAATGAGGAGTTATTGTTTCATGGGGATAGATTTTTATTTCGGGGCATGAAAAAGTTTTGGATATGGGTAGTGGTGATGTTTGCAACAATGTTGTGAACGTAATTGATGCCACTGAATTGTGAAGTGAACGGTTAAAATAGTAGTTTTTATGTTAATATGTATTTTATCACAAAATTTTTAAAGTTATTTAATTATGATGATTTTAAGAAATAGGTCTTATTAAAAGGTGGGTTTGGGGGACTTCTCTGGTGGTCCAGTGGTAAAGAATCCACCTTCCGATGCAGGGGATGCAGGTTCAGTCCCTGGTCAGGGAACTAGGTTCCCACATGCCACAGGGCAGCTAAGCCCGTACGCCAGAACTCCTGAGCTCAAGCGTCTCAGCTAGAGAGCCCATGTGTCACAAACTACAGAGCCCACGCACCCTGGAGCCTGCGCACCACAACTAGAGAAGAGAAAACCCGCGCACCACAACTATAGAGAACCCTGCACGCCACAGCAAAAGATCCCACGTGCCGTACCTAAGACCCGATGCAGCCAAAAATAAATAAATAGATAAACATTAAAAACAACAACAACAACAACATGGGTTTATGGGTTTTCCACTTGCTGTGACGACTTGGTGTACCTGAAGATCTTATGATATGTAAGTGCCCTGTACAGGTTGTAAAGCTTCACCAGACTGTAATGAATTACCTGCCTGTCCATGGGGACGCAGGGGGTGGCAGTGTTGTCTTGGTAGTGATGCAGTCACTCTCTCTCCTGAACCACCTCTTAGAGCCAGGATAGTTAAAATCGGCAATATGTCGTACAGAGAAATAATGCACATTTGCCACCATAGTCTTTTAAATATGTTTCCCTCTGAGGCATTTTATTTATTTTAAAAGTGAAAAATAGGTATCCAAGGAAATGGTGAAGAAGCTTACTTTTTTTGGTTTCTGAAGCATTTTAAAGCAATTTGTGGACATCATGTCATTTTACTTACAAATACCTCAATCTGCATCTCTAACTGGTGGTGATTTTATTATGGCATTAATCCCAGAAAGGATAAACATGATTTGTCTCTTCAGGGGAGGGAGGTAGCATTTTTTTTTCTTGTGAAAATTTTCAAACATCTGGAAAAGCTGAATAAAATCATGCAGTGACCACCCATGTACTCACCATCTAGATTGTACAGTCATTCCTAATTTTTTTCAACCACGTTATTTTTCCAGAGGTCAGCAAACTATGACCTGCTGGCTGCTGGCTGTAAAGTTTTATTAGAACACAGCCAACACTTGTTCATTTAAGTATTATCTGTGGCTGCCTTTGAGTTATAACGGCAGTTGAGCATTGCAATACGCGTATGCTCATTAGCCTAAAATATTTACTCTCTGGCCCTTTAAGGAAAAGTTTGCTGACCCCGATCTATCCATTCATCAATATGTTGTTTTTTATTTTTGCTGCATTTAAGGTAGGTTGCAGACACCACTGTATTTTACCCCCAAGTGTTACAGCACGTATATCATTTACTAGAGTTCAGTATTTATTTATGGCTCTTCTTTTCCTTTGGAGGTAAACTATGCATTTAGTGACACGCACAGATCTTAAGTGCACCATTTGAAGCCTTTCGGCAAACGTATAACTGTCTAACCTAGACTCGTGGCTGTGTGGAACATCGTCAGCACCCTTGAAACTTTCCTCAGCCGCTTCCCATCCCAGTCATTCCCTGCTGCTACCCGCAGGCAGCCATGGTTCTGATGTTTCTTCTGCCATGGACTAGTTTTTCCTTGTTCTAGAACTTCATGTAAGTGGAATCTTAGTATATGCTTCTTTGTGTAAGGTTTCTTTCACTCGACACAATATTTTTGTGACTTACTTACACTGTAGATGTATGTCAGTAGTTCTTTTTGTTTTTTATTGAGATGAAATTCATGTAGCATGAAATTAACCATTTTACACTGTACAATTTAGTGGTGTTTAGTACATCCACAGTGTTGTGTGACCATCACCTCTGTCTAGTTCCTAATATTTTTATCACCCCAAAAGGAAACCCCTACCCATTAAGCTCCCCATTTTCCTCCTTTCCCCAGCCCCTGGCAACTACCTGTGGATCTGCCTATGCTGACATTTTATGTAAATGGAATCATATAGTTTGTGACCTTTTGCGTCAGTGTGCTTTCACTTAGCTTAATGTCTTTGATGTTCATCCATAATGATTCATGTATCTTATTTCACCAGTGTTGGTGATGGAATCATATTCTGTTGACCACAGTTTCTTTATCTATTGATGGACATTTAGGCTGTTTCCCCCTTTTGGCTGTTGTGGATAATACTGCTGTGAATATCCATGGACAAGTATTTGAGTGTCTGTTTTTAATTCTCTTGGGAGAGTGGAATTGCTGGGCCACGTGGTATTTAGTTTATAACTTGCCAGACTGTTTTCCAAACTGCCTGTGTACCATATTACACTCACCAATAACGTATGAATGTTCTCCTGGTTCCACATCCTCCTCAACATTTGATGCTGTTGGTCTTAATTTTAGCCATTCTGATGGGGGTGGAGGTGGGATTTTTTTGAAGCTGAAAATTCTTAACACTCTTTCTCCGGCAGATGATTTTATATGGGTTGCTGAATGATACAGTCAGCAGTTTCCTAAATAGCCTTCTCATGGCTACAGCAGAAGTAAGTTTTAGTGAGTTTCATAGTGACCTTTATTAAAAGCCCAGAGTACAAATTTAAGATGTCTGAATACAGTTAATTTAGCCCAAGTACAGTGTGGCTGAGGCACCAGTCGACAGCGTGTCCCTGAACCCAGTGTTTCTTTTTCACACAGCATCCCCAGGACTGCCAGCCGTGGTACTGGCATTGCTGAAAGTGCAGGTTCCAGGAACACCTCAGAAGTGGAGCACTAGAACCACTTCATATGGGAAGGGCAGCAGGTGTTTTTAACAAGCACACAGTGGGATCTTTGGTTTTGTTTTGTCTTTGTTTTTCACTTTTTTGTGGTGGAAACTTTAAAACATAATCAAAAGTAGAGAGAATACGATGAATACTGCCACCATGTGCCCATTACCCAGCTCCATCAGTTAACAACGTTTTGCCAGTCTTGTTGCATCTGGGACTCTACTTTTTTTTCCCTGAAGTACTTGTAGACATCATGTCATTTAGCCTGTAAATACATCAGTATCTCTAATTGACGGTGATTTTATTTTTAATTGAACCACTCTGCCATCCTTCCATCTAATAATATTAATGATTATTTCTTGCTAGCGTCTTGTATCCAGTCTGTATTTAAATTTCTTTGTCTCAATGATTTTGGTAATTTTATTCATTTCAGGATCCACAGTTTTATACATCACATGTGTGAGTAATTCTTACATATATCAGAACTTGGGACCACTGCTTTGTTAGATATTCCTCAAAGTTGCTTTTCTCAGCTCATCTTCTGTTTGGTAAAGGCCTGCAGGGTTGGCCTTTCCAGAGAAATCTGCAAAGTGCTTGGCCAACCGCTGATTCTGAAAAATGTAGCTTCTGGGGGAGCCTGCAGGGAAGTGTGTAAACTGCTGACTGAGCATTCTAGATCTCCAGTCAAAGGTAAAAGCAGGAAAAGTGAGGGAACTACCTCTGAGGCTATATGAGGTGGCTCTTTTGCAACTAGGTTCAAGTTGGACCTTTTAGATGCAGTTGTGTATGAAGTACATAAACAGTTTTGCAAGGAGTGGGGGCCCTCAATCAGATGATATTTTTAAGTATTTGAGGTTGTCAGATTGTAAGGTTCGGATTTTGGTAGTATTGAAAGGACATTTTGGCCAGAGATCCCAGGAATACCCAAATACTGACATGTCCATCACCTTCCTTTTTGACATCAGTAATGGAACCATTCTTTCCAGAAAAAGTAAAAATTAGCTAAGAGGAATTCAGGGTTCCTCTTTATTTTAGATGAGCCAGTACCAAGTACCCCTATGTGGGGCTTTCTTGCCAGAACACAACTTAAGTCAAAGGCCTTTGGAGGCTTATGTCTATTCTGGAGCCCAAGTCAGGCCTTCCCAACTGGCTGGTCAGATTAAAGAGGAGGTGAATGCTTTTACCAGCAGCATAGGGAAGAGTAGCCCTGGCCACCTAGCAGACAGTGTGTTTAAGATATGTTTCTTGTAGACAGCATATAGTCGGAGCTTTCTTTTTTATCCAGGCCAACAATCTGCCCGTTGAGTGGGGTGTTTTACTCATTCATGTTTAATGTAATTGTTACTGTGGTTGCATTTACTGCTGTTGCTATTTTTTTCTTCTTCTTGCATGTCTTATTTATTCTTCTGTTCATCCTTAACTGCTTTATTTTATGTTAAACAAATATAGAGTACCATTTTGATTCCTCTGTTGATTTTTTCCTTTACTTTAAAAACATTATTTTCTTAAAATTAAAAAAGTGGTTGCTTATAAATAAGTAAATTAAGAAATGAATTCTGTCAGTCATTGTTTATCTAGGAACATCTATATTTTACATTCATTTTTTTGAAGGATAGTTTTGCTGGGTATAGAATTTTTGGTTGACCTTTTTTTTCTCCCAATATTTTGAATGTCATTCCATTGCCCTCTTGCCTCCATTGTTGCCAGTGAGACGTCAGATATTACTTGTCTTGTTGTTCCACTTTCTGTGATGAGTTGTTTTTCCCTTGCTACTTCCCATAGTTTTTCTTTGTTTCCACCTTCAACAGTTTGACTATGATATGTCTAGGGTGGGAATCTCTATATTTATCCTACCTTTGGTTGGGTAATATTTGTCCTATTTTGGCTTTGTAGATGAAAGTTTTCATCAAATTTGGGAAATTTAGGGCCATTATGTCTTCAGAATATTTTTTGTCTTTTCTCTTTGCTCTCCTGGCACTCCCATTATATGTATAGTGGTATGTTTGTTATTGCTCCACAGGTCTCTTGAGGCTGTCTTCATTTTTTCAGTCTTTTAAAATCTTCTTTAAAATTTTTCTTTAAATTGAATAGTTTCTATTGATTTATCTTCATGTTCACTGATTTTTCTGCCATCTCAAATCTGCTATGAGCCTTTCTCCTTTGTTATTTGTATTTATTGAAATCCTGTGTTTTCATCTGTTCTCATAGTTGCCTTGAAGTCTTGGTCACCTGTGTCCCACAGCTGGGAGCACTCAAAGACAGTTTCTGTTAACTTCCTTTTTTCTTTAGTATGGGTCACACTTTCTTGTTTCTTTGAAAGTTTGAAAAATTTTTTGTTGAATACTGAATATTTCAATTAATATATTGTAGCAACTCTGGATTTGATTTTTTCCTTCTGAGAGTAGTGATTGTGATGGGGTTTTTTTGTTTTGTTTTGTGTACGGAACTGCCCTGGTCTGAATTTGGTGGCTGTCTTCCCCACAGTGTGTGGTTGTTGATGTCTCTGCTCAGTTATTATTATTTTTTTATTATTTTGTTTTTGGCTTGCCTTTCCAGGAGTCACCCCTGTGTCTACACAGCACTTTTAAAACATATTCCAAAATTAAGGAGGGTGGGTAAAATATATTTGGAAAAATACTGATGGTTGTTGAAGCTGGACAGTGAGTACGCGGGTTTGTTGTTATACATTCTCTTTTTCTTTGTTATGTGTTTAGCAATTTTCCTAATTAAATAGTAGGGGAAAGTATGAACAAGTTAACTGTTTCCTTGGGAACAGGAACAAGGTGGGAAGTAGAACAGAACCATAGTACGCAGTGGAAGTGTACTGAGTAGTGATTGTGGTCATGTATTTACACCGTGCAGGGAATTTAGGGAAGTATGTTTATGTCTAGAAAACTCAAAGAGAATCAACTTGAAATATTACTAGGATCTTATAAGGTAGCGAGGTAGAAGGTATGCGTAGGGAAGCCAGTGGCCAACTCCTGCAAAGGCAGTGTCAACTGAAAATGGTGGAGTAAAAGGCATCTTAAGTACAAGCTACCCGGAAAAATTCTTAATCAAAAAATGAGACCCACACATCATCAGACTTTACTGAGCAACATAGGAGATTTGATTACAGATTTGATTACAACATAGGAGCAACATAGGAGATTTGATGACAGGGATAGGAAGCTAGTTCTCTAAGGGACCATTTGATGAGGATGAGGAAGGTTGTGGGGATGGGCGGGCAGCATAAGGAGCCCCCGAGGCAGATCTGCAGCGAGCCTGCCCTCTGGAGCCAGGCAGGTGGCGGGCGGCAGCCTGAGCCATGTGTCCCTCCTGTGTTGTAGTTGGGGCGGTGCCTGTCCTCTCCAAAGACTCCATGTCAGGGAAGAAGGGCCACCGCTTTGGCCAGGTGAAGACCCCGCACAACCCCTTAGACTCCAGCGCCCCCCTGATGAAGAAGGGGAAGCAGAGGGAGGTCCCCAAGGCCAAGAAGCCAACCTCGTTGAAGAAGGTGTGTGGTGTTCTGTTCGAAATCAGGCGCGAGAAAACCTACAGACCCTCCTGTATCTGTGTTACTCCTTTCGACCCTTACATTTTTAGAGTTCAACCTTCACTCTCATTTGAACCTGCCCTTATCAAGATGGGTACACGATTCTCTGCAAGATGATCCCTTGCTCTTCCCACATGGTGTGCTAGAGCGAGTGAAGCAGGGTGCCTTAGCTGCTGGAGGGGGAGGCCTTATTTATTTATTCACTGTAATGCTTTGGAGTGACGTGGACAGAAAACCAGAAATGGGGGGAGTATGTTCTCATTCACGTTTTTTACCCTCATTCCACCCAAGGCAATCTGTCTGATGCTCAGATTTGGGAAATATTGGACACTTCCTGGCACACGTTCTTTGATTTAATTTTCAAAGCAGCCTGTGGAGTGTGGTGGGTCTCAGATGGAGGAAGGCGTGTCTTGCCTGGGGCCAGGTAACAGTTGAGCTGCACAGTTGCATCAGAGCTCAGTTCTCACATGCCCTGCTCTGCGCACCCAGGGGGAACATGCTGCTCCTGGGCTGTGGGTGAGAGGGTTAGGCCCACCCATGGGGGCGGTGGGGAGTAAGGGCACAAACAGGCACAGTGCCAGCCAGCTGAACGTGGGTGGCTTATTTTGCAAAAGAGCTTATTTTTAAGTACAAGTATTTAGGTGTTTTGATCGGTTATTTAATTTTAAAGATTATTTTGAAAGAGCGGCAGGAGAGAAAGCAGCAGCGTCTCCAAGAAAATGCTGTGAGCCCAGCTTTTGC
Organism: Mesoplodon densirostris; assembly: GCF_025265405.1. Taxonomy (NCBI): domain Eukaryota; kingdom Metazoa; phylum Chordata; class Mammalia; order Artiodactyla; family Ziphiidae; genus Mesoplodon; species Mesoplodon densirostris. Next base: position 115,360,977 of record NC_082666.1, on the reverse strand, counting down.
CAGTGACGATGTGCAAGATGGAGAGAGCGGTGGTGACGACCAGGCCCTCGGGCAGCCTGACCCCTCAGGTACCGAGTTCTGTTGGTTTGCTTCTTAAAGAATCCTTCAGCGGGGGCGGCCGTATGCACAGCCAACTGTCTGGGCTTTGCCCAGCCCTTGTCCCTGTGTGGTAAAAGCACGTGGGCGTTGGGCCTCGGGAATGCAGAAGTTTTCTGTCTCCTAACTTGACAGTAAGAGGACGTCCCTATGAGCAGGTGGAGCGTCTGGTGCCTCTGCTTCTCAGGGGTGAGAGGGACAGAGGGGGTGAGGCCCCTGAGTTCGATCTGTGTGGCACTGGATGGTCCTCGCAATTTGAAGTGCCATGAGAATTAACACCATTAACTGCAAGAGCTGCTTGCCCACAAGTGTGTGAGGCATGGTGTCATACAAAAAATGGGTTAAGTAAGCATTTTTAGTGAATTACACATTCAGAACAGTACACAAATCATAAGTATATAGCTTGAGGACTTCTTACCAAGTTCAGAACTGTATCAGCCCCACAGTCCCCATGATTCCCGCTCAAGGCCGCAGCCCTGTCTGCAGCCCTACCCGTGAGCTTTCAGGCTTTGTACCAGTGGAATCTTGCAGTGTGTGCCCCTCTGGCCAGCAGTATGTCTGTGGCCTGTAGAGGTAGTTCCCGATTGTCATTGCTGCATAGCATCCAGGTGTACAAACGTGCCAGGTGGCATGTGAGTGTTGTGGGCGTTTCCACTTCGGGGCCATTAGAAGCACAGGTGCTGTAGCAGCGTGCGATGTATATAGGGGACGTGAGCACCCCTCCTGCTGGCATTTCCTCGGGGTGGATCTTGCGGTTCGGTCCACTGCCACCCAGCCTAGAGGCTCCTGCCATACAGACTGCCAGGGGTTTTACAAGCTACGCCTATGGGTGGTGGAGAGGCCAGCCATGGGACATTGTCTTTCCTGGTGGGTGAACTCCTTCCCCTGGTGATGTTATGGCACGTGCACTTTGGAAGTGTCTAGGAGCATCAATTTGAGTGTTGTAAGCTGTTATTGAATCCTGTCTGATGGGTTTAAACACACCTATTGTGGCTCTCCCAGTTTAGATGTTCAGCTTCTTTTTTAAGGGTTATTTGATAAAGGAATGGTTTTAAGCATTTAAGTGCAAAAAAATTGAGAACTAATAAACCTGCTTTTAAAACTTACCTTACTTGATAAGAACTTCAGGTTAAATTTCAAAATTAAAAAATAAATTTGGCCACTGAACTACACATTTAAAGATGGTTAGGAAGGCAGCTGTGCTCACCACTCTACCACCAACGCTGCACAAAAATAAGCAAATAACTAAATAAGGGACGGGGAGGCACCTCTAGGCAGTGCAGAGAGTCGCCCAGTTCTTCTGATTTCCCAAGCCATTCCCATCGCTCCTCTGCCTGCTGTGACGCTCGGTGGCCGTGTCTGGATGTGGCGGGTGTGTGCCGCCAAGTCTGGCTTCTCTGGCGACACTGCCGCTGTTGAGCATGCCCTGCCTCAGTCCCCGCAGTCTGTGTGTGGAACCCCAGAGGGGCCATGCTGTGACTGCTTTCTCTGAAACTCCAGGGGGAACGGAAGAGTTGGTGTCCTGTGCTTCCGTGGCAGAGAGCAAGTCAGAAGACCGGCTGGGAGCTGAGCCCCAGAAGGAGGTGGAGGCCTGCCCCAAGATCCACAGCCGGCGGTTCAGGGAGTGAGTGAGCCGGGCAGCTGTGCCTGCAGTGGGGCCCGGGGCACTGTGCCCCCTCTGACACTGGGCGTTGAGTTCTTGGCCCGCTGGCTCGGCTGGGCCCCGGTGTTTGCATCCTCCCGGTGGAGGGTGGCTAGGACCTGGCTGTAACACAGGCCAGGGCTGCCTGATCCGCTCCCGAGAGGTCCTAGTGCCGTGATGCCAGAGGTGCCCTTGAAGCCAAGTTGTGGTTGGGGGGACGGGTAGTGAGGTGACAGCCCGTTGCATCCGGGTTCCCTCTCGTTGTGTAATTTCTGTATGTAATTTCTTAGGGCACTCCGCCTCCTTCCCTCCCACTTTTCTTCAGGGTAGACTCTCCAAACATTTTTTTTTTCATGAGGAGAAGCACCCGGGAGTGGCTGCCCTGGGGGCATGGGGCCCAGAGGTCTTTGTCCCTTGTAGTTGGGGCTGGAGAGGATGCCTCCATCCATACCTTGCGTAAAATCCTATCAGGAGTTCCACCTTTTTGACTCGTATTCCTCATCAAAGCGTGATTGCTTGAAAGGGGCGTGCCGTCCACCTCATCTGAGGTGTGCCAGGAGCAGTGCGCTGGAGTGTCGCAACCAGTGGGAACGTGACCGTGTCTAATGTTTCTTTCAGCTACTGCAGCCAGATGCTCAGTAAAGAAGTTGACGCTTGTGTTACGGACCTGCTGAAAGAGCTGGTTCGTTTCCAAGATCGTATGTACCAGAAAGATCCAGTCAAGGCCAAGACCAAACGCCGACTTGTGCTGGGGCTGAGGGAAGTTCTCAAACATCTGAAGCTCAGAAAGTTGAAATGCGTCATCATCTCCCCCAACTGTGAGAAGATACAGTCGAAAGGTAAGGGCTCTGTGTCGTCCCTGGCGTGTGGCCCCCTGCAGTACACACCCTCTGGCCACCACACACCCGTCAGCAGCTAAGGGGCACCGAGGCCTCAGCAGCTCAGTTTGTTTCATTTTCTCTTAATTGAGTAATTTGTTTCCAGAGTTTATCGGATCAGCCAGCGCATCCCTCTGTGAGGCAGGCTGTGGTCTTCACAGTGTGGCTCAGCTGGCCTGCGCAGGCCTCCCGTGGTTACTGGTCACTCACACCACAGAGGCTTTGTGACTGGCAGCTAGGCGGTCCCTGCATTGGGCTTTTGTCAGTTTTAAACGTGCTTGCTCAGTCTGTGACTAACTCATCTGTCCACTGATTAAAGATGGGTTTGTTGGGCTTCCCTGGTGGCGCAGTGGTTGAGAATCTGCCTGCCAGTGCAGGGGACACGGGTTCGAGCCCCGGTCTGGGAAAGATCCCACATGCCGCGGAGCACCTGGGCCCGTGAGCCACAACTACTGAGCCTGCGTGTCTGGAGCCTGTGCTCCGCAGCAAGAGAGGCCACGACAGTGAGAGGCCCGCACACCCCGATGAAGAGTGACCCCCGCTCGCCCCAACTAGAGAAAGCCCTTGCACAGAAACGGAGACCCAACACAGCCCCCAAAATTAATTAATTAATTAATTTTAAAAAAAGGAAAGATGGGTTTGTCCAAGCACTTGGCCATCTTACTGATGCTGGAAGGTTGGTTCTGTTTTTCGGGATGTGATATGCTGGGCGAGGCGACCGACAGATGGGACGTCTGTGACACCTCCCATTGGCCCTCGGGTGGTCCATTTTGTGTCCTCCTCAGGCTGCGCAGTAGAGGGGTTGTCATTTAAGAGCAGAACGCCATCACTTAGACACTGGCCCTCCATCTTCGTGTAAGTGTTCGGAGTCCTTCTCTGGTCCTATTCCTCTCTCCTTCAGTGTAAACTTCCACTCGGCTGGAACTGGACTTTGAGGGATCCAGTCCAGATCCTAGCCCTGAGCTTTTCCGGTTGCTGTTCCAGTCTGAAGACTTGAGGTTTCCTGACCTGCCTGCAGCACCCAGGGGCACTAGGGCAGCAGCTGGACCCGCTCGTTGCCAGCCCAGTGGGCTCGTCCCCATCCTAGTTCAGGGCAGGTCCAGTCCCAGCCATCAGAAAGGGGTCTCAGGGGACCTGCCTGTTCGGTTGTGTGCTGGCAGTGTCCCCACCACAGTCCCATGGCAGGTGCTGAACTTGAAATGAATCACTCCTCAAGCTCTCAGCCAGCTGCCTGAACCTCTTAAGGCAGTGGGTGCATCGGGCGTTCTGCAGCTTCTCTTCTGGAATCGTTCCAGGCTCTGTGCTTCCTGTGCAGCTGTCGTCCTGGGGACTGCCTCCCCCATCTCCTGTTGGGGTGTGGTGTTCAGTGGCTCTCGTGCACTCCTTTGTCTTGGGGTGTGCACATCCCCCAGTGGCTTATGAGAGAAAGGGTACATGGCGGCACATTTAGAAGATGGTGCTTGAAATCCAGTCTTTCCGATTTCTGACCTTTTCCCCTTTGTTCTCCCTTCTCTCTGGAAGCTTGTGGGAAATTCTTTGTGCGCAGGGTTCCGGGAGGTGGGGCGGTTTGCAGGCAGTGCTCTCAGTTCTCAGACGTGCTGTTGGGTTTGTGCTCTGACTCTCCCTACAGTCGGTCCTCTCTAGGCTCTTCCTGGAACCATGTTGCTCAGATGCTGGGCCTCCTGCACTGCTGTCCTCCTGTGACTTTTCCTCTTCTTTCACCTCTTTCGTTTGGTTCCGTTTTCTGTAAGGATTCTTCAGCTATGTCTCTTAATCTTTCTGTAGAGGTTTTTATTTTTGCTATTATTTTTAATTTCTGGGAGCTATTTTTATTGTTCTCTGAAGTTTCTTTGTGTGTTGCAGCTGCCGTTGCTCTGTGGATGTGTTTCCTCCCTGAGAATAATAGTGATGTGAAGTTGCCTTCTCCCTGCATAGCCTCCCTTCCCAGGTGGTTTGCTGTTTTGATCTCATGGCGGAGGTTTCTGCAGATACCGGTGTCTGCTATCTTTTTGTCTTTTTTTATTATTATTATTAAATTTTTTTGGCCGCACCGTGGTGCATGTGGGATCTTAGTTCCCCGATCAGGAATCGAACCCGTGCCCCCTGCATTGAGAGCACGGAGTCTTAACCACTGGACCGCCAGGGAAGTCCCCTGTTTGTCTTTAACAGCTATTAAAGCTGACTAGAAATCTGGGGGCGGGGCTGGCATTTAAAGGCTTTGAGCTGCATTTGAGGGCAGTGGTTCTCAAACTGTAGTGAGCATCAGAGTCACCCAGGAGGCTGGTGAAGACAGATTCCAGAGTTCCTTCCTGAGCAGGTCCAGCAGGCCCCAAACTTTGCATTTCTAGTAAGTTCTTAGTTGCTGCTGTGGATGCCAAGCTAGAACCTCTGCTGTAGGATGACAGCTGGGCTGCTGCTCAGTCTCTCTGACTCCATATTCCCTGGGGAAGAACTCTCTTACCTCCTGCTGGGAGTCTGTGACCTTGTCCTTACACTCACGGTTAGAAGTGTGGGTCCCAGTGTCCCACAGACCTGCCGCCCTGCCCCACCAGAGGCCCGGCACTGGCATGTCGGCTGGGTGAAGTGGGTCTGGACACCAACTTGCTGTCACCTCATCTGAACTTCACCCTGTCTCTGAAGTGCCCAGTGCTGCCAGTTAGCTGCCAAGGTCTGGGGATTGAATTCTAGGGTATAAATGGCTGGGTCTAGGGGTTTTCCCATTGTTGGCTTAGGTCAGCTGAGTCAACTGTTTGCGTTTCAGCTTCCAAAACATTTTTGCTCTTATCTTGCATCCTCCTGTGGATTTTCACCTTTAAAAGACAAACCAGGGACTTCCCTGGTGGCGCAGTGGTTAAGAATCTGCCTGCCAGTGCAGGGGACATGAGTTTGAGCCCTGGTCCGGGAAGATTCCACATGCCACAGAGCAACTAAGCCCATGTGCCACAACTACTGAGCCTGCGCTCTAGAGCCCAAGAGCTACAACTGCTGAGTCCGTGTGCCACAGCTACTGAAGCCCACGTGCCTAGAGCCCGTGTTCCACAACAAGAGAAGCCATCCCATTGAGAAGCCCGCGCACCTCAACGAAGAGCAGCCCCCCGCTTGCCGCAACTAGAGAAAGCCCACATGCAGCAACAAAGACCCAAAGCAGCCAAAAAAAAAAAAAAAAGACAACCCAAAAAACGGGAATGTGTGTATTCAGTTGGCAGCCCACCTTGCTCTTTCTTTAAGCCCCCACTCCTCTGACTGTGCCAGAGAACGGAGCTAAGAATGTACTGATGGGCATCTCAAGGATTTGTTACGCATTTAAAATACGTTGTTTAATCATCCGTCCCTACATTGTTTTTTTTTTTTTTTTTTTTTTTTTTTTTTTTTTTTTTTTTTTTGCTTTGAAGCATAAAGAACTCGATTATGTGTTTTAAGAATGTTTATTCCTTGGAAAAGATAGCCAATAGATTGCAGTCATTTTACATGTAAAATTTAGTATTACAGCCTGGGATTATGTTAAAATACTGTATTTGCTCCGAGTGGCATTTGCCTGATAATTCTGAACTTAAACTTTAAATGGAAATTGTTTACCTGATTGAGCATTTGCTTGTTTTAAGTTGTCTTCCTGTGGAACTTTGAGAAGTCGGCACTTGGAGATGCTTTCAGCTCTCACTAGTAACGTCGGCTGGGACTGGGCTGAGCAGAACCATCTCGACTTGGCTGCTGTGTCGGGGAAAGCAGGGCATGCTTCCAGTGTCCTCTCCCCGGGGGAGTCAGAGAGGACGCGCTGAATTCCCGCAGAACGAGATGTGACAACACGTGTGAAGTGTGATGTCATCTACCAGGGAGGCTCCTTGGGGCTGGTCACATGGGCACCCTCTGCCTGGCATGTCCCCACATTCCAGGCTCACAGAAGGAAAGCTGGTGTTCAGTATAATCCTCATATGCATTTTGGGTACAGTAGCCACTCTTCCCAGGTGGGGTGACAGGGGTCCTCCCAAAGCCCAAATTCAGGGACCAGAAGGGTCAACCAAGTAAGCTGGCCTTTTTATGGATGGCGGCTGTTGGGCCGGTCGCATTATAGCTCTTTTCTGTACACTGCTGTAGCAGCCTTTGTGACCAGCTCCTGGGTTGGGGTGGACACAAGGCAGAGACAGACCCTTGAGTGAGAGGCCATGGGGCTGATGTTGAAGAGACTCGGTCAGCCTCCCATGATAAGCTGAAAAGATCTCACTGTAAGGAGCACAGCCATCGCCTCACCTCTGGTCCTGTCTCCCCCTTCTCACCGCCTGCCCAGAACTGTTTTTCCTTGAAAGTTTATGTCCCCAGGGATTCCATCCTCATCATCTTTGATACTCTTCAGGTGGATCTGGGGCAGGGGGGTGGGCAGACTTCAGGGATATGGGGCTTAACCATTAATCCCCAGTCAAACCAGCTGCAGGAGGAGTTCCCAGTTCCCTCAGAGCAGTAGGATGTGCATTTGAGAAGTTCCTCTTGAAAGAAGACTAGGTAATCGTATGTAATTAGATACCACGTGATAGGAGATCTTGGGCAATTTTTCCTTCTCATGCAGACGTTGTGTGTTCGCTCAGGAACTGGTCAGTTTGCAGAGGAACCGGGGCAATGCCATGCTGTAACCTTCCAGATGCTAGGTTCAGACAGCTCACCATGCAAGAGGGCAGGATTCAGTGCTTGTTACTTTCCTTTGGGAGTAAGTCCCCCAGATAATTCCCACCACACAGAGGCAACCACCATTGCCATATGTTGATGTGTCCTTGTTAGTCCGTGTGTGTGTGTGTGTGAGATCTGGTGTCCTGGATCCCAGTTGTGCCTTGCTCTTTTTAGTATCACAGTCTGGCTCGGGACCCTCCCATTCTTCTGGCTGCGCAGTCCCGGGCTGATGGTCACTTCAGTTGCATTCAGATTTCTGTAGCCGTAAACAAGGATGCACCTTTCACACTGTAGTTTTTTTCTTTTTTCTTTGGCCACGCTGTGCGGCATGCAGGATCTTAGTTCCCCGCCCAGGGATCGAGCCCACACCCCCTGCAGTGGAAGCGCAGTCTTAACCACTGAACCGCCAGGGAAGTCCACACACTGTCGTTTCTTACTGAACATCTCCGTAGGTACGTTCCTAGAGCGAAACGGCCTGTGCACTTACCAGGTTAACGCACATGCCACGCTGCCCCCCGGGGACACTGCAGCCCCCGCAGCCGGGCGTGCTGCTTCCTCCTGGCCTCCCCACCCTCTTGGGAAGATTCTGTTGGCATTTTCTTGTGAAGGGGGGTTGAGCACCTTTCCACTTGTTTAAGGGCTTGGCGTTTTCTGTAAGTTGTTGATTCTTTGCCCATTTGTCTTTTAGGATGTCAGTCTTTTTTATATTTATGTGTACCTTGTTTTAATAAGAGCCCCTTTGGGTAAGAGTTGTAAATATTTTTGTTTTGTCATGTGCCTGTTTTTCTTTAAACCTTTTTTGGCCATGCAGAGACTTCAGGTGTGTACATACTGGTATTTTTTTATTCTTGTTTTTATTGCATCTAGGTTTTGTCATTCATCGACCTTCCTACTCCAGGGTTATTAAAGATTTTTTTTCTTAATTCTGTTTTTTCCCTGGGTCTTCCATGTTTTCATTTTTGCTTAGGTTGAATGCACTTTCGTCTAAGATGGATCTGTGCAGAGGCTGACCCGCTCGCTGTCCCTTCTGCACCTTGTCCGGTGCTTCAGGGTGCTTTTGCCGACGTGCTCAAGTGCCACGCATTTGGGTTGTTTCTGGACCTTCCATTCTGTCGCTCTTCATCCCCTCGTTTACGTCCTTGTAGTTTTATAGCAAGCTTTAAGACCTGGCGATGCTAGCCTGACGTTAGTTTCCTTTTTCAAAAGGCTGTTCTCATATTATGTATTGGGTTGACCAAAAAGGTTCTTTGATTTCTCAGTAAAAATAGAAGACACATTTTTCATTTTCACCAAGAACTTTATTGAACAACATATTCACCCTTTTTTTTTTTTTTTTTTTTTTTTTTTGCGGTATGCGGGCCTCTCACTGTTGTGGCCTCCCCCGTTGCGGAGCATAGGCTCCGGACGCGCAGGCTCCGGACGCGCAGGCTCAGCGGCCATGGCTCATGGGCCCAGCCGCTCCGCGGCATATGGGATCCTCCCAGACCGGGGCACGAACCCGTATCCCCTGCATCGGCAGGCGGACTCTCAACCACTTGCGCCACCAGGGAGGCCCGTATTCACCCTTTTGTTCCACTACCTTCTGCCATTTTTCAGGCAGCTTCATAATTCCATCTTCCCAAAACTTTTTGAGCAAAGAACTGTCCCGGGTGCCTTTTACAGTCTTTCAGGAAATGGAAATATTTTCAGTCAAGAGATTTTTGTAAAGACTGAAATAATTGGAAATCTGAAGGTGCAGTGTCTGGTGAATATGACGGATGAATCAGAACTTCCCAGCCCAGCCAAGCTGTAACAGTTTTTGCCTGGTTATCAGAGAAACATGCAGTCTTGCATTATCCTGGTGGAAGATTATGCATTTTCTTTTGACTAATTCTGGACGTTTTTCAAGTGTTGCTTTCATTTCGTCTCACTGAGAGCAGTACTTGTTGGAATTAATCGTTTGGTTTTCCAGAAGGAGCTCATGATAGAGAACTCCCTTCTAGTCCCACCATGTATACACCATCACCTTCTTTGGATGAAGACCAGCCTTTGGTGTGGTTGGTGGTGGTTCATTTTGCTTGCCCCACGATCTCTTCCGTTTCACATTATTGTACAGTATCCACGTTTCATCACCCATCACAATTTGTTTTAAAAATGGAACATTTTCGTTACGTTTCAGTAGAGAATTGCATAAGGAAATACAGTCAAGGAGGTTTTTTTGCTTAACTTATGTGGAACCCAAACATCAAAGCGATGAACATAACCAAGCTGGTGCAAATGACTTTCAGTGCTTGATTTGGATATTTTGAGTATGTCAGCTGTCTCCTGAGTGGTATAACGTTGATTGTTCTCAATTAATGTCTTGATTTGGTCGCTATCAACTTCAACTGGTCTGCCCGACCGTGGAGCATCAGCCAGCGAGAAATCTCCAGCACGAAACTTTGCAAATCACTTTTGACACATTTGATCAGTCACAGCACCTTCTCCGTACACTGCACAAATCTTTCTTTTGCGTTTCCGTTGCGTTTTTACCTTTCTTGAAATAATAAAGAATAATATGCCGAAAATGTTGCTTTTTTTCTTCCATCTTCAATATTAAAGTGGCTACACAAAAATTCACCAATTTTGATAAGTTTTTTTAAATGCATGCTGAGATGACAGCTGTCACAATACAATCTAACAAAACTGTTTCAAATGAAGTTAAAGACAGCTAAGTGCTACTAGAGACATCTTACGGAAAAAATAGAACGAACCTTTTGGCCAACCCAATATTTTTTTATTTCTCAAAAAAATCCCACTTAGAGTAAGTTACAGTATAAAAAGTTTTACATTAACATAAAATTGACATGTGATCATATTGGATCATTCCATCCAAGAGCATAGGTGCCTTTTGTTTAGATTTTCTATTGTGTTTCACTAGCATGTTGAAGTTGCTCTGTAAATCTCTCACGTTTCTTGCCACATTTATCCCCACCTGTTGTGGTGTTTGGTTGCTGTCACATATAGAGTCATTTCTTCCATTTTACGTTCTAGCTGGCTGATGCATGTGTGCATACTGGCGGTTTCTGCATTACTTGTGCACAGACGCCCAGATGTGATCCTCCTGTTGGTGGTAACTCGTCAGTGCTGCTGGGTTTCTGGCTCCACAGGCACGTCACCCGCATGCAGGGCTCCCTTCACCCTCTCTGCTCTCGGTGCCACTCCCTTCCCACTCCTGCCTGGCTGGTGCTTCGCTGGGAGGCAGGGTTGGAGGTACTCAGTGACCTCTCCGGGCTCTGGATTTCCATCTCTAAGTGGGGTGCAGCCTCCCCTTGAGGGTTTTGTTGAGGATATAGGAGCCAGTCCACAGGAGGCCGTTAGACCGAGGGTGGCACGTGGTATTCAGCAAGTACTTACCAAGCCTTCATTTTTCCGTTACGCCCAGCACCGGCACCAGCACCAGCACCAGACGTTGACTTGACGTGGACATGTTTTATCACGTTTTATTGCGTTTAGAAGTGTCTCTCTTGGAGAGTTGATTTCTTCCACGTGGCCGAGAGTAATAGTGTCCTTGCACCGCAGCGACTGGCTCTCTCCCGGTGCGCCCTGGCCTGGTACACTGGCTTGAGTCAGGAGATGGCCAGGAGTGTCACTGTCGGGAAAAGCCCTTGGCGGCCAGTGTCACCAGCGTGCTCGTGTGACGCACTTCCTTGTCATTTTCGTTGTCCTTTGACCAGGTGGGCTGGACGACACCCTGCACACCATCATTGACTACGCCTGTGAGCAGAACATCCCCTTTGTGTTTGCTCTCAACCGCAAAGCTCTGGGGCGCAGTCTGAACAAGGCTGTTCCTGTCAGCGTGGTGGGGATCTTCAGCTACGACGGGGCCCAGGTGAGATGGCGAGGGGGCGCCGGCCTGCCTTGCTCGTGGGAGGGAGTCAGGAGGGATGGTGGTTGTCTGCCCTGAGCCTCAGGGGCCCCAGTGTTGAAGGCAGCAGCGTTGGTGGCCTTGTTTCCTTAAAAGCATGGAAGTGTGGTTCCGAATTTAGCTCCGGGCTCACCGCTGCCACAGAGGAACCTTAAGCAGGCCTGAGGTCAGCACCTGCTCTTCCCTCGGGCAGCACCGCAGGCGGGCGTCACCCTGCTTCCCTGTGGAGGGCGCCACTGCCAGTTTGCAGGGGGTGTCACCTGTGCTCTCGTTTCTGCCCAAGGACCAGTTCCACAAGATGGTCGAGCTGACGATGGCGGCCCGGCAGGCGTACAGGACCATGCTGGAGAATGCGCGCTGGGAGCTGCCGGGAGAGCCTGGGCGCCTCGCACCCGCGAGCCCGCCCACGCAGGGCCCCAGCTGCTCTGCAGAGGACAGACCCCTGGCCCCTGCCGGAAAAGAGGAGCCACACTACAGTGAGTGCCGGGGGAATGGATTTGGGGTTGAGCCTCCTCTAAGTCTGCATCGACGCTGATTAAAAAGGGTGCCCAGGAGAGCAGCATGGCCACTGTGGCAGGACCGGCTGCAAAAGGCCCCGTTCAGACCCGGCCCTTGTTGAAGAGGTGGCCTCAGACTTGGGAGGGCTGGTCAGTGGATGTCCCAGACCTCGGGTCACATGGCACCCAAACAGAGGGCATCCTTGAGGACAGCTGTATCCCTGGCGGGCGGTTGTCAAGGCCGGCGTGCGCCGAGGTGTTTGGTGCTGCTCGCGAGGGGGTTGCAGCTGGGGACTTGGGCTTGAGTCCTTGCCGGGCCCCATCTAGGGAGCCGGTTCACTGGGCAGGCCACATGCTGCTTGCTTTCCAAGAGACTTCCCTGGCTGTCCCCGCCGTCCATCAGCTGTGTGCTTTCTTGTTTCCAGTTGAAATCTGGAGAAACCATCTGGAAGCATACACTCCACGTGCCCTGGAACTGGAGGAATCGCTGGAGGCTTCGACCTCTCAGATGATGAACTTGAATTTATAAGAAGAGTTCTTTTCCTGTGTGTTTGTGTATTGGGGGTAAGGGGGCGGGGGCTGAAAGACTTCGGGGTCTTTTTCTTCTTCTCAGTTCTTCGTTGACCTAGTGTGTGTTTTGTATGACTGTTTAATTGGGAAATTAACCAGCGGTGTTCGTAGGCATCCAAAAGCTGCGAGTCCCATGGACAGGCACTTGGTATGCTGGCGGAAACCTTTTCACCAAGCCTCGGGATGTAGCCTTGGCCCTGTGAGTGCAATATGAGTCTGGAAAATGCTGGAAAAGGTGGTACTCGGAGTACTCTGCTGCTAAGGGAGCGTCTCTCCATTGCAGAGTAGCTGAGCCAAGTCAGTTTGTGGAAAGCAGCGGGGGGCCGAGGTGATGTGGCTGGGCGGCAGCGGGGTTCCAGCCTGACGTTCCCAGTCCCGGTGACGGCACAGCCCTGCAGAAGCCGCTGGACGGGCGCTGCGGGAACCAGTGTCAGCACAGGAGCAGCGGCGGGGGGAGGGGTGCCTTTCTCAGGTTGTGGCTTTTCAGCCAGAAGATTCGGGGGTACTTGGAGGGTTTGCTAAAATGAGCCTCAGGAGGAAAATCGGTTCTCTAACCTGTGACCTTTTGACATAAATTATTCCTCTTATTATTTTGCAAAGAAACAAATGTATATTGAAGTTTCTAAATTTCGGTTTTCATAATCTACAAATATTTTCTTTCTCTTGTAAGTGAACATATTTTGAATGTGGTTTCTATCTTAGAGGCCAGAAGGATAGAAGTTTACTTTCATATTTTCCTGTAAGTAAGAGGGCTTATTTATTTTGAATAAAGAGTGATTATTTAATTTCACTGGAGACTCCAGTCATCTTGGTCTAATCAGTGGTCCTGCGTCCTGATATGTGTCTTTTGGGCACTCTTCTTTGAACTGAAGGGGACTGAGCAGGGATAGGTTTGCTCAGGCTCAGGCTTCTTGGGCCTCGAAGTAGTGACTAACCCTTAAGAGACTGTTGCTTTACCTGCCTCGGTCCAGCCTGCTGGCGTGCTGGTCACGGGAAATGGCAGGAACGCGTTTCACTGCTTTGCACCTTGTCAAGCACGCAGGGTATCGTGTGGCCTTGAAAATACTGTTAGTTGAATTGTCATGCCGAATGTACCTCTGAGAGTGAGTGGGCCTGTGACAAGCAAATAAAAGTGGAATAAGGAGTTGGAAATGGCCCGCTGCGTGGCCAGGGCTGGCGGCGAGGTGGAGGTCGTCTGTGGGAAGCACCAGTGTGTCTTATCTGTTGTTCCTGGTGTGTGCCCTGCTTTTCCATACACTTTCTGAGCTGTTTAAATGAGGGACATGCAAGCTGGTCCACCAAGCCCTCCATCCTGTCACAGGTTTCTCCTTCAGGGCCACCAGGAGGAATAGCAGGGAGGACCCCACCCCGTGTCAACTATAGTAGGTTTGAAAAGATTGAGAGTAAAGGTTCCAAATGAACTTATAGGGAGAAAGTTAAATAGCTTGTCAGCTGCATTCAGCAGTCTAGAATTACAAAACTGACAAATCAAAAAATCATTAAGAAATCTCTGCTAGAGATGCACGTTGTTTGTCCAGAGCCCCCAAGGCCTCTGGGTCTGTGGTATTTGTTGAGATTAGCTGAACAAAGTACGTTGGGTTTTTAACATCGCATTCATTCAGCTCCTGAGAGGGTTCGCTTGTGTGACTTAATGCTGAGTTGCCCTGGCCATGGTGTCACTTTCCTGACAGAGGCCACTGCTGCAGGTGACACAGTGACCTACTCTGTACTGATGGTGCCACAGAAGGCAGGCAGGCTTCCCAAGTACAGACACGCTTCACTGAGCAAACGTAGAAAGAACTCTTTATTTTCTTCCACCAGTTCAGAGAAAACTCATCCTCATAACCGCATTTCCCACCAGGACCCTGCGTGCTGATGTGATAACTGGAAGTGTCTGTCTGTTTTTGTTGGGCGTGAAAGTGCTCTGACTGTATCCAAACTTGAGAAGAATCATAGCACCAAGGAGAGGGCCCCCAGTCTTGGAGCCGTCCACTCCACAGCTGTGGTGGCTGGAGCCTACCCGCACGAGAACCACAGCGAGGGCCGATGGGTGTTTCACCAAAAACCCCGTCACAGTGCGTGGCGGTCCGTGAGCCAGCTCGGCGTCTGCTGGCAAGGTGGGCCAGCAGCTGGGTGGGCAAATGGGACAACTTTAACCCCAAAGCCAGCCGTCCTCAGAAGCCTTGTTCAGAACGGATCCTCTAGGTGACTGGCTGGAAATGTGTGCTGCTCTTGTACGAAGGTACCCAGCTTCAGGACAAGGGGGCCTGGAAACGGCTGTGGTCATGAAGCTGAGGAGACATCCATTTGCTAGGGTCACAAGAGAGTACAGCTTAACAGAGGTTTTGGTTTTATGATAGACTGGCATTCCATTAAAAAACATCATTCCACAAACAAAAAGTATCTGTAAGGTTACAGGCTGAGCAGCTTCGGCCTTCACATTTATACACACACACGGCAGCGTCCCCAGGTGCAGCGTGAACCACTAGGGACCCCGAAGCGTGTGTACAGAGTAGCCTCGTCAGACCCGCACCGCTGCGAGAAGAGCGACTGTGACCCGGGAGATGCACACAGCTGACCTGATGGCTTCTCCTCCTCACACAAGCTTGGTGCCCGGGCCGTGGCTGCCGGTGCACAGGTGCACACTGGGAGCTTTAGAAAACAGGCCGAAGCTCTGACATCAGTGAGGAATAACACAGAGTCTCTTCAGTCCATGTTTGTTAGCTCCTGAGTTGGGACCTCAGCACTCCAGGTTTAAGGCAAATTCTTGTCATTTGAAGCCTTGCCCTTCCCTGTCCCTTAGAGTCGAGGGGCTAAGTAGGAAGGTGGCTCCACAGCAGTAAAACCAGCAGTTACGAGGGGACTGGGCTGTTGAGGGGGCAGGGGACGGCCCCTTCGCATGACATGAGATCAGTCAGATGGTGAGGCGTGGCCTGTGGAGCGTAACAGCAGTGCCTCTGGGGGAGGGACCGTCACGCACACTGCCGTCTTAACCAGAGTTTCTGTCTGTAGCCTGTTAACACCTTCTCGGTTTCCTGTTTCTGCCAGACAGGCCATTCTGTCCCATCGAAGCACCTAATTAAAAGAGGTTTCGGCTACTGGCGCGGGTTCACTCAGGCCTCCGTGTTCTCCACTGAGCAGCCCTGATGGCCTCGTCCAGCAGCAGGGAGGCAGCTCACTGCCCCGGGGGCCTCCAGGGCTGCATAAGGTCGGCTTGGGGTTGGACTCGGCACTGCCTCCTGGCGGCTAGGTGTCCTGGTTACAGCGTTCCTGAAAGAACAACGTGGGCTTCGAGTTCCTGGCGGAACGGGAGGGCCTCGAGCCCCCTTCCCGTGTGCTCCCCGTGGGGTCTAGGGTCCCGCGGGAGGGAAGCCTGGTGTGCTGAGCTGTGTCTGGGGGTCGCGGTGGCCGTGGGGGCTTCTCCCCAGAACCAGCTGGCCCTGCCTGATTTCGATTTCCCGTAAGGGCCCCACCCTGCGCCGACTCCTTTCCGGGGATCGGCTCCAGGCTGGACGGCTGCGGGTGGCAGGGGTGCAGGTTTCAGAAAGCAGAACTGCTCAGTGGGCCAGCAGGAAGCACGTGGGGCCCACTGGCAGCACGGGCCCCCCAGACCCCTGCCCTCCCTCGCGCCCGGCCACGTACCCACTCCTTCCTCCAGCTGTGCATCATGCGGTCGTGTTCCCCGACCACGGCCCTCCAGGTGGCGAGCTCTCTGGTCCACCTCTCCTGCTGGGTCGCCTCTGCAAGACAGAGGCGGGGCTCCAGGTCTCAGCTTGCCGGCCTTCACGGTCCCCCGGGGGCCCTCCACGCACCGAGGCTGTGCTGCGAGCTAGGTGACGCCCCTGTGTGGGGCCGGGCCGGGCCGAGGCAGCCAAGTGGGCAGGGGTGAGGCGTTGACCCCTCGGGCCTCGCCTTCCTGGCTGCAGGGGCTTCCACAGTCAGTGTCCCCTGCCTGCCCTTCCCCGGGCCACCACCTCCCACGGCAGCCGCTCCCCAAGGTCACAGTGGCCCCAGCCCCACATCTCACTGGCCCTTTCTGTGCAGCCAGGAGCGGGGCTAACTCCCCACACCTCACGGGCAATGCAGATACCCTGGGGCTCGGGGCAGGCAGGGGCGGCTGCTGCTTCCCTCGGGTGAGGCGGGGAGCTGAGGTTCAGACAGCTGCTCGGTAGTGAGGTCTGGCGCCCCCTTACATCACGTGCTACTCGCCCCGCACTGCCCTCCTTTTGTGTTTGATCCTGAATTTCGAAAATGAGTCACTTGTAGGGGTTGTCAGGGTGGCATGAGTCTGAGAGCCATAGCTTTTCTCTGTAGTAAAAATGCACCCTGTCATTGCTTTCAACTATAGCTCATGTGACTCATTTCAGAAATGGGTTCCAGGGACTTCCCTGGTGGTCCAGTGGGAAGACTCCGGGCTCCCACTGCAGGGGGCCTGGGTTCGATCCCTAGTCGGGGAACTAGATCCCACATGCATGCCGCAACTAAAGATCCTGCATGCCGCAACTAAGACCCAGCGCAGCCAAAATAAATTTTTTTTAAAAAGCAAGAAAGAAATGGGTTCCAAAGACCTGAGTCCTTCAGACAGTAAGTCGAACTCATACCCTGAGTAGAGCTGAGCAGGCCCAGTGGTGACAGTACCCATACGACCAGCCCTCGGCTGGAGCTGCCCCCTCCCAGGACCACAAAGGGAGGCACCCAGAGTTGTGGACAAGGGCCCTTAGTGGCCCTTCCCTCCAGGGGCCCTGCAGGGGCTCCTGACTCAACACGTGGGAATCGGAATCCCAAAAGAAACATTTCATCTTCTAACACATCCTCACCCACCACCACCCGTACCTTCAGTAAACATGGTGGGGTCTGTGGGGAGATAGAAGATACTGAGTTGTCTTAACTGTGCTCATGCCCTCTGCTGGATTTGGGGGCTACTGTCCGTAGAGTGACTCAGGTATACATTTTCTTGCCATCCAAGTCAAGCCCTGCTCCGTACTGGCTGGTGAGCTGCGTGACCTTGGGTGAGTCACTCAACCTTCATCATCTGTGAGCTGTACCTTCCTTATAAGGCAGCTGAGTTAGATGAGGTCAAGCAGTAACGGCCCCAACTGCCTAGTTGCTTCTCTGGCTGCTCCTCCTTAGCTATTTGCTGATAGCACCGTTCACTTGACTTCTGGATAAGAGGTCACAATTTGTAAGGCACACTTAGGACAAGATTATTCATTTTATCTTGACAGCAACAGGCAAGGGCATTCTACAGAAATGACAGGAACGGAGGTTCTGGGTGGGAGCGAATACTTGTAACTTCCTTTTCTCTGTAACCCCCACTTAAAGGACCTTTTAAAATATGTACATTGACATATAAACTCTTGAAAAAGGACAGAGAATAGGAGAGGAAACAGCGAAAACCTGAAAGCTGAGAGGCAGAGGGAGTGGTGGAAACGGCCCCCGGCAGAGTCAGCAGACCCCAGCACACAGGGTCCTGGGCCAGCAGCGGGGAGACGCTTGGGAGCGCGGGCGACGGGGAGTTGGCGCGCAGGCTGCTTCAAAGGCTGTGCAGAAGCAGAAGCACGTGGCCCCCAGGGCCCTAACCTCTCTGCACAGCCGGGAAGGTGCCCCGCCTCTGCTCCAGAAGACACTGTGGTCATGGAGAGCATAGGACGGGTGCCCTGGGCAGTACCCGCACTGAAGGCAGACAGGATGGTGGGCTTTATGTACTGAGTGATGAGGCCCCAGCCTCTGGCCAACCTAAGTCCTCACTGATGGCCCAACCTGAGCCCTGGACGGCCTGCTGCGCCCAGTGTGAGCTGTAGCCGGAGGCCCTCCGCACGACAGTGGACGGGTGCGGGGCAGACCAACCTCCTCACTAGCGCAGGTAGGAATCTCCTGGAGGAGTTAACACGAGGTGCTCCCGGGACCTCTGAGTCGCTGCGCATTTCTAACGAACTCCCAAGTAGCAGGAATGCTGCCTGTCCAAAGACCGCGGCTTGGGTAGAAAGGGCCTCGTGGGAGGGATCTTTGTGCCGCGCTCTTAAATGTAACCAACAATCAAGGGTCCCAAGACTTCTGAGGGAAACTAAGACAAAACCACCAAAAAAGGGCAACTGGGAGGGAAAAGAAAACTGGAAAAGCCTCTCCATAACCCTCAGAGAGGGGAGAAGACACCGCATCCACAAGACAAGAGAATGCACTCACGATAGAACAAAATGAAAACCTCTGAGTAATAAAGTGTGAGAGTGGGATGAAAACTAACAGGTGTGCAAGATAAAGTTGAGAAAAGCTAACAGAAGCAGAGGTGACAGGATAAAGAGAAGATGGACCCCAAGTAGCCCAACATCTTGGAAAATAGTTCCAGAAAGAACAGGAAATGAAGTGGAGAAAAGTGAATAAGTGTTGAACGCTTCCGAAAGTTGAAGGGGGTGGGGGGGCTTCCACATGTGATGGGGCCCAGCCAGGCGCGCACTTGACAGCTCTCAGAAAGACAGTGGTCACACAGGGTCACTGGCAGGCCCCTAGGGGCCAGAAGACGGGGCCAGCCTCACACACCAGGGAATGACTTTCAGGCCAGAACTGTCTACCCTGCTGGACTCTCTAAGTGTGATGATGGAGAAAAGACATAGCCTCTCAAAACGCTGACTCCCCCCAGGCACCCTGGGTGTGCCAGAAGAGACACTTCACAGAAGAATGAAATCGAAGAAAGGAAGGAACGCCGGGAAACACAGCACGAGATCCAACATCAGAGGAATGGAACCTCTAGCCTCAGCGGGAGAGGGCCAGTCCCAGGGAGGTACTTGGCTTCTGGTGCAGAGGTTCTGGGGATGCTGACCACAGGACGCCAGTATGTCTGTACTGACTGGGGACTGAACTGCAGGGTCTGATGTGGAATTAATGACAAGTATGAACCAAGCAAGTAGGAATCAGCACAGTGGTTACCTACACGGGAAACAAAAGTACAGGAGGGGAAATCATCACAGACTACGGGGTCGGCCAACCTAATAAGGTTAACACAGGGAATTCCCTGGCGGTCCAGTGGTTAGGACTCCGCGCTCTCACTGCCCAGGGCCTGGGTTCAATCCCTGGTCAGGGAATTAAGATTCCACAAGCCATGCAGCCAAAAAAAAAAAAAAAAAAAAGATGGAGTCTTCTATTGGGAGGACGGGGGATTGGCAGCCAGCATGCATTCATGTGTGCACATGGGTACAGGTGTGTGCGTGTGCAGGTGTGTGTGCACACACACATGCATGCACCCATGAGGCAGACAGTGAAAAGCTAACTCATCCATGTTCGTGAAACCCTACAGGTAATCCCCAGACTGAAATGTTCCCATGCAAGTCTGCTGCTCGAGGGACAAGGGGAAATAGTGAAGAGGCGAGGGTAGGAGAGCGCACTTACCGAGTCTGGTCACGGTGACCCGCACCTTGGAGGTCTTGTTCCCCGCCGTGGCGAGCGCGGAGCAGCGGTACTCGGCGCTTTCCCGGAGGGCGTCTCGCAGCCAGCTGAGCACGTGGGCCCTGCCATCAGGCAGCACGTGGGTTTGCGTGGGGACACACACCTCCAGCTCTCGCCCGTTCTTCTCCCAGAGCAAGTGAACGTCCGCAGGACCTGGGGGCACACAGACCATCTTCACCACCGGGACCCCCACTAGGGGTCATGGGAACCATGGGAACTATCCTGGCACAGGAGATGGGGGCTTCCCAGATTAGGGGCCTCGTCCCAGCTGGACTCAAAGTGACAGTGCAGTTTTCCCGTAAGTCCCTGTCCTTCCCCTGGAGGAGGCCTGGGGGTGGTTCCCCACTGTGGTCCCCAGTGACCCTTGGGAGCAAAGGGGTACAGACACCTTAGTGCCTTGTGCTCCATGGCTCCCTGCCCTCTGGCCTCCTTGTCCAAGGACCCAGCTCCCTGACAAATGCCTGCTGTTCCGCGTGGACAGCGCCGCCCCGGACGGGCAGGCTGTGAGGCTGACCCTGACCCAGACCTGATCACAATCCTGCCTGAGAATCAGCTTTTAAAAGCTAGATTCCATCTCCGATGCCCGCCAACCTGGGAAATCACATAAAACATGATTTCATGCAGGATGGACAGCAGTACAAGGCATACGTCTGCCTGTGGCTGGGGTTCATTGAGCAGGAAAAACAAATGATAGCGCCACAGGATTAAAAACCAGCATGAGAACAGCCGGCATCAGGGTGTGCTTGCGTGCGGGAGCCTGTGTGAACGGCCAGGTGGGAACGGTGGTGGGCAGACATTTCTCTGTCACGTGCTGGGCTTTTTAGAAGGGGGAGAGACCTCTAGTTTAGATATGATTACTTTTGATGGATTCGTCGCCAGTCAGGTCCCCGTATGACCAACTTAGGACCTATTCACCTTTGTGCAGTCCCTGCATCAGTGACCCACCACGTTCAGGATCCTCAAAGAAACTTCCTTCCAAGGGAAGGTGAGACCCTTGAACTGGACAATCCTAGGAATGAATCCGAGACACTGATCAGGACCCACTGAAGCCATTTTTATTGGAAATTAGGAAATGTCCCACAAGGGGTCCCCTGAATGCTGTGGCAACCACCCGTGTTGTCACCGATCAGGAATCACGTTAAAGATTTAGTAACACGAAAAAGTAACAATAACATTATATTAAATCAAGACCATATGTAAGTACATTGTGTATGTATGTACATGTGTGTGGACACATGCACGTGAGAAAAGGCCTAAAAGTGGCCATTGTGCCAGTGGGGCTGCAGCTGGTTACACTTGGCGGGGACTAGGTTTTTGCTCTTCATATTTTACTGAAGTTTCCAAATTCACCACAACAAACAAATACTGATTTTATGATAAAAATAAAATGCTATTTGGAAGAAAGACACATTACACAGGCTCTGGAGGGAATCCTGAAAGCTGTTCAGAAGCGTTTTACACAGCAGCCCCCAGCCTTCCTGGCCCATTGGACGAGCCCTCAGGGGTCTGTTTAGTTGTTTTCTGGGCAGGATTTCTGGGATTTCTGGTGTTTTGTTCTATCACTATAGTTTTGCATATTATAAATTTTTGTATAATATACAAAACAAAGCGTTCTGTACTCTACCCATAGATAACTTTATACATGCTCTCCGTATACATTCAGATGTACATACTTGTACATATACGCACACGTACACAGCCCCACGTCTGTGTGCATCTGCCTGGGCGCCTGTCAGTCGGGCAGAGGTACTTCCTCCCTTTAACTGAATGCACTTGGTGACACCATGTTCCATTTAGTCATTCCCTGGCCAGCAGGCACCTTGGTGGAGTCTAACTTTAAAAGCTGATACGCCCGAGGCATTATTGATTAAGAACGCGAGACTCGTCTCTGAATTTCAGACACTGAAGTCGGTTCTCATCCCCTCGCCCGGCTCAGTGGTGCCGTGCACCGAGCCCCCCAGGACGGGGGCCACGAACATGGGTCACAGGAGCCTCTGGAAGGTTCTTATGACTGACACGGGGACAAAGACCCCGGATGGCCTGAGCTGGGGATGATTCGTCACCCTGAACCACATGGGCCAGGACCTCTCAGGAGCCGAATTCTCCTTCCACCCACAGCGGCCGGGGCTCACACAAGGACAGAAACCACATGTACCTCCACGGTGAGGACGGCGTCAGGCACCGTTAAATGTTCTCTACATGTGTACTGAACGGTAGCAAAACATCACATATGTTAAAGTACTTACGTTCCATTTATTCTTTTTTAAAACTATCCAACTAATTCCGAAGGCAGAGGAGATTAAAGAGAGAGGGAAAGCGACAGTTAAAACCGGTCAGCAGGGCCACCACATGACGTCAGCAGGCCAAACCCACCCGTCCCACAGGGGCCCGCTCCTCGGAAATCCGGGGCCACCAGGAGTCTCGGGTCCCAGCCCACCTCAGGATCGCGGGACTGTTGGCTCCGTCCTGCCCGCACCTCGACCCACACCGTCTAAGGAAACCCACTGGTGTAGCGTTGACTCTACTGTGTGACAAAACTAGAATCCCCCCGAGCAATGGCCTCTCTCCGAGGGAAGCCGGCCCATCCTAGAGGCGGAGGGCCTGAGAGTCCCCAGCTGGAGGGGGTTGTGATGGGATCCACCCTAAGTCCTCAGGCCACGTCCTGACAGCTGCCCCACTGCCTTCCGTGCAGCTCCAGGCAGCCAAGCCTTCCTCCAGGCATCCTCCGTGTGGTCAACTCTGGCCCCAGCCCAGTTGCCCGGGGGCCAACCCACCACCCATACTCACACCCAGGGTCAGGGTCGTTCCAGCTACTGGGCAGCCGGGTGCACCCCTGGGGGCGGCTCTTCTCCGAGCACCCAGAGGCTGCATGCACCAAGGACACTCACTCCGGATTCCCCGGCGTGGCCCAGAGTTCACACCTGTACAGAAACCAAGAGAACCTGCCCGGGAGAGGAAAAGGGGCTCTCCCAGGTCTCCACCACCCCAAGGTCCTCAGCTTTCCTCCTCAAAGTGTCTCAAGCCCGTCACACAGGTGCTGGGGCCCTGTGGTCAGCTGAAGAGGGACCCCCAAAATATCCAGATCCTAAACCCTGGGACCTCAGGTGGCAAAAGGCGCTTTACAGACAATGTTGTGGGCCATGTCGGAAGGAGTGGAGATGCCTGCACGGCTGCCAACTTCACGGGGTCGCTGCAGGAGCGCCGAGGCCCAGGCCACTTCTGCCCCTCTGACCCCGGTGGCTTAAAGGGCTCTGATTTCTAACACTGTAGTTAAAACATGAAAGGCCATCCGAAACCTGAATATGCAAATGTCACCCAAAGTAGAGAGGATCCATTCTTAGCTTTAAAAACAACACAGGTCTAACTCTGATATAGATAAACAGTTGTATCAGGAATGAGGGTAGGGCCGTTAGGGTAAAGAGAAGTTCTACTTTTGTTAAAAAATTATATAGATCTATTTCTGTCTGTATATATGTGCACGGTGCGTGTGCAGACACACGCTTTGCACAGATGTGCATATGGACGCGTTATCAATCGCTGTTACACGTACAGGCCTGCCTTGTTTTACTGTGCCTCGCTTTACTGCACTTGGCAGACACTATGTGTTTTACAAATTGAAGGTGTGTGGCAACCCTGCATCGGGCAAGTCTATCGGCGCCATTTTCTCCAACAGCATTTGCTCAGTGTCTCTGTGTCACATTTTGGTAATTCTCACAACGTTTTAAACTTTTTCATTATTATTATAATTTTATGGTGACTGTGGTTGGTGAACTTTGATGTTACTATTTCAGCTTGCTGAAGGCTTGCTTGATGATTAGCAGTTTTTAGCAATAAAGTCCTTTTAAATTAGGGTACATAATGTCATGGCTATATATATATAGACTATATATATAATAGACTATAGTATAGTGTAAACGTAACTTCTAGATGCATTGGGAAATCAAAAAAATTGTGCAACTCGCTTTATTGCAATAGTGACTTTATTGCGGGGTCTGAAACTGAACTCACAACATCTCCGAGATGTGCCTGTATGTTTTATCTGTATTTTTAGCCAAAATAAAGGTAAGTGTGCTCATGTGCACGCAGTGGGAGATTTCTCTGCTTATCTGTACTATTCTAATTTTCCCTCAAGGAGCATGGATTATTTCAGAAAAGTGAAACGTGACTACATGCCTTCGTAATTTCTCCAGCACAGAACCCCTTTTCTGTATTTGTCAGTATTTTCCTAACTCCCCCTAACTGGGCACATACATCGCTTTCAAACGGAAGACAGCCAGCAGTTAGGAGACGCACCCCAGAACCTGGAATTTGTCTTCCTTACACTGAAGACTCAGGGTCTGTGAATGGAAGTATGGCCACAAGGCACATCATGCAGAGTGCTTTGGACCAAAAAGAAACACACACACACACACACACACACACACACACACAGATGTGTGCATACACGTCCACACAAGAACAGACATACCTGCACACACATGTGCACAGAGATATGTCAGCAGACAAAGCACACACACATATCCATGTACACACAAATACACACATCAACATACAGACACACAGGCGCGCACACACACTCCACCAGCATGATCTGGAGATGCAGAGAAGACAGTAAGCTGAGAAGCCCCTCTGAGCCACCCAGCCGTGAGGCCATGCCCACCGTGAGAAGCCGACCTGGCCTTAGCTGGGCCAGAGCTTGAGCCACTGTGAGATGGTCCCCTAAGCCCAGCTCTGCAGTGACACTCAGACCGAGGCCACGTGGGAGCAACCCGGATGGGGAGGTGCCTGCAGGCAGAGGCAG
Source organism: Mesoplodon densirostris (assembly GCF_025265405.1). Classification (NCBI taxonomy): domain Eukaryota; kingdom Metazoa; phylum Chordata; class Mammalia; order Artiodactyla; family Ziphiidae; genus Mesoplodon; species Mesoplodon densirostris. The sequence continues at coordinate 115,336,514 of NC_082666.1, read as the reverse complement.
GAGCCAACATTTCTGCAGAGCTGCAGCCTGACAAGAAACTTGGTCTTTAGTTCTGGTGCCTTCAGGGACTCGGGGGAGGGGATGGCCAGAGACACTGCCTTTTTAAACACTGTGCACTTGAACACCCACATTGCACAGGGAACCGGCTTTGGCTACTGGGCTAGGTTGAGAGGAAGAGGGCAGCGCCTGCCTAGATCTGGATGTGTCACTGGGGACACCCAACCCAGTGACATGCGGCAGGATGAGCCTGGGGACAAGGCCTGCGTGGGGCCGCAGACACAAGGGACATGCTCCCGTCCACTCTGCCCCTCAACAGCAGGCTGCCCTTGGACAGAGTAGGCTCCCCAAGTGCAGACATGAAACTGCTCTGTTGAGGGGCGGGTCCTCGCAGGCCCAGCTATGGGGTCCCCGAGGGCCTGTGTCCGCCAGCAAGGGACCCTGGTGTCCCCAGCACCGAGCCTCCCTGCCTTCCCACCACCGAGGAGGTTCCCCAGTGTGACTGTGGAGGACCCTGCCACTGTGGGACGGGCCTCGGGGCCTGAAGCAGTTCCCGGGCCCCTGTCCCAAGGGAGTCAAGTGGCTGAGAGCAGCACCCAGGTGACCCGGGGCCACACGGACCCGCCCCTTGGAGGTCTGTCTGCGAAAGTCGCCTTCACTGGCAACCTCCCTGCCCACTGCCTGAGGCCCAGGCAGGAGTCACCAGTGGCCACACGTGCGGGGTCACCAGTGGACAGAGCCACCCAAAGGCTTGTGAGCCAACTCCATGGGGGATCAGGCAACAGCGTGACACGCAGCAGCTTCTCACAGCTTGCTTAAATTCTCAAAAACAGGAACAACATGAGATTTGCTTGTCCTTCTCACTAACTTCATTCCTCGCCTCTGAGCAAAGAGAACAAGCCGCCAGGCCCGGAACGTGCCACGTGCTTTCTCTCCACAGCTACTGATGAGTTAGAAGACGGCACCCTGGGGAGACTGGGCCACCGGGCGCTGCCCAAAGCCCAGGACAGACTCGGAATGTGGGTTTGGCTGACGCCCCATCCCAATACCATCCAACACGGTGCCAACGCCTCCTACATCCGAGGGGGCATGCCAGACTCCCAATCTTTTCTGCATTTAAACATCTTGAAGCAAGTTGTTAAAACAATTCCCATTCTGGAGACACTACGGTTCATGTTTTAAATCTCCAAACGCCACATACATCAAACCCAAATTGTTAGCCGACGACGAAGTAACCCTATATACCAGCAATCGGCAAGCTGCCATTTGTAAGTGAACTTTGGTGCTCGCGCAGCGGCAGCTTTCAAGCTACAAGGCAACAGCTGAGTAGTTGCAACAGAAACCATGGCCGGAGAAGCCAAAGAAGTTTGGCTCTTTGAGGAAACACGGGTCGGGCCCTGCTGTCCACTGGAACAGCCTCGGGGTAACAGTTTAGTGTCGCTGGGGACCACGGGAGAGGTGCAGCCAGGAAGGCCGTGCTCGTGGAGGAGGCCCCCACTGCCCGCCCCCCACCTTGACAGGTGCCCCGCTCACCTGTGGCGTGGCAGAAGAGGTGGAAGGTCCCCAGGGCATGCACGTGCTGGGCCTGGTCGCTGAGCAAGGGCGGCAGCAAGGTGACCTGCAGGCGGCTGTCAGGCCCCGGGCCCGAGGCCGGCCAGGGGCTTCGGGGAGAGGAAGATGAGTCAGGGACCAGACAGGACAGGGAAGAGGACCCCGGAGGAGGAAAGGGCAGAGGAGATGAGGCTGCGAGACAGAGGACAGAAAAGAGAGAGGGCTCTGAGGCAGAGGTCATCAGGAACACACCGCATGCCACAGAAGGGGCACAAAGTGCAAGAAAGAAAGGGGCCCAGGCCGCGCGGGGAGGCGGCGGCGGGAGAGCCACAGGGAACCATGCGCCCGCGTCGAGGATATAAGCTTCTGTTTATTCGGTTACTTTCCGAACGTATACAATTCAAAGTAGAAAAATAAAAACAAAGTAAATCTTATAAAACACAAATGTTTACACCAAAACGGTCGAAGCCCATCATGCTGGAAGATGACACTGTCCACACAGGCCACACACACACTCAGAGTTTATTGCTCTTTGCCATGGAAAGAAAGGCTCCTCTACGTGGGTGTCCGGAAAGCAGGAAATGTGGAGCGTGACGTCGGTGATGGTTAGACTGTGCCGCCCACTTGCACCTTGAAAGAGGGCGCCAGGCCTGGCAGGTCCGTGGCGGCGGCATTGGTGGGAGGGGCGCTGTGCTCACCAGCAGCCTGGCTGTCCCCGGCCGTTCTGCTCCCTTCCAGTTGTGGACAGCTCGGTGAGGCCAAGGGTAGAGTCTGGGCGGGCAGAGGGCATGAGATGGAAGCAAAAAGAAAAAGGAGATGTTCAGATGACCAAGACGTCCCGGTGAACGTTCTGTGTGGGCAGCAGGTTTTGACCAGTGGCCGTGGGCACTGGATTGTAACTCACTCGTCCTCTCAACTCTGGGCCGGCCCGGCTCCACCCAGAGCACGCTGGGGGCCACATCCGTCCCTCCAAACCCTGCCCGGTGTCGTGGGACAGTCCTCCACAGCCTTCTCCTCAGAAGAGTTAAAACAAGAGTAAAAAAAAAAAAGGTACAGAAAAAAAGTCTCTCTGAAAACGATGCTTCCCTTAAGGAACAAAATTAAAAAAAAAAAAAAAAAAAAAAAAAGGACGTGCTCAAGACATGGTTTTGTCTACATTTCTAAAAGCAGAAAAGAATGCATTTAGCAAAAGTAAGATTATCCCTGAGAATCTTAAGCAACATAAGCCATACCTTTACCCTAATATACAACAAAATCCAGAAGATGTACATCTTCCAAATATTAAAACATCTGCTTTAGTAATTTAAAAAATGAACGACCCAACACGCCAACATAATTAAAGCAAAAATCCTAAAAAGTAATTCTGTGGAAGAAAAGGTTCGTGCCAACCTGGACAACAAGCAATAAGTTACCAATCTGATAAACTAAAACGTCATTTCCAATCTGGAATTCAATTCTCTTTCAGTGGCTGCTACAAGGAGGGGACGCTCACGGCCCAACTCTTCCTTGGCCGGTGGCGGCCCGGCCGTCTTCCCGCCAGAGCGGCCTCGGGCGAGCCTGCAGGCATGACTCCAAGGGCCCCACCGACCAGCAGGCCGGCCGCGATGCTCGCCGTTTTCCGAAAGGACAAAGAGAAACCAAGTCACAAGCGCGACCCAAGAGAAAAGACACAGAAGACTGAGGTTCGCTGACCACGGCTACCTACGCAGCACTGGACGGGGGACTGAACTGGCAACACGAAGACCTCCCGGGGAGCAGCGGGCGCCTCAGTCCCCGTCTGCGTCCGAGTCGGCGAACTTCAGCTCGCACTTGACGTCGAATGGCCGGTCCCTGACCGGGAGCTCGTCGATCTTCTGCGAGTCCTCCCGGTCAGTGGGCAGCCTGCTGGCCATGGTGTCCTGTTCTGTCTCATAGCCGGTGTCCAGGGCCGGCTTGGGCTGCCCCCCGTTCTGCTGGGAGAAGCTGCCCTGCTCCACCAGCGTCTCCTTCACGCTCTGTTCGCAATCCGAGAAGTCCGACGTGGGCTGCTTCTTCCCGAGGAGCATGGCCGAGCGGAACTTCAGACACTGTCCGGGCAGGTAGCCCTTATAGCAGTTGTAGGTGAAAAGGCAGAGGAAGAGGACAAAGAAGAAGAGGAAGAGAAACATGAGGAGGCGGTTGTCACTGGTCTTGAGATACATTGTCTTCTCCGAGTGGACCTGGGGGACCGTGTCGATGACAATCTTTGGTTCACAGGACATGCTGGTGGGCCCCTCGGGGCTGGAGGGCAGGGCGATAGCACTGGGAGTGGTGACCTGCACGGCTGGGGTCTGGGCAAAGGAGCCTTGGGTGGGCCCCGCTGATGCTTTGGAGGTGATCCTACTCCCTTCTGTCCGTGTGACCGGCGAGGTGGAGGCCACTGGAGTTCGAGGGACCACCTTGACCTGCAGAACGTGCTTGGCCACCACCTGCAGCACTGTCTTGTTCTTGACCCTCTCCTCAGACAGGCACTGGTACACCCCACTGTCTCCTTCCGACAGGTTGAAGATGAGCAAGTTCTTCCTGCCCACCAGGCTGTACTTGGGGCTTTCGGCCTTGAGCACGCCATTCTGGAACTTCCACACCACCCGGGCCAGGTTGGACTTTTGGGAGCATTTGAGTTCTGCTGTGCCACCATGCTTGAAAAAATGCTGCAGGTAACTTTCTTTAATTTTATCTGGAACATCAAAATAAACGTGCACAGCATCAACAACCCTGCTCGATACTTCCTTCAAAACTAGGTTAACACGCACAAGAGGACACAAGAGTTTCACCCTGTGGAGCAACATGGAATCTTCCAGAACGGCAAGGAGATAAAGACATGCGTGACGGAAAAGCAAAGATTAAGACCCCAATGGCAGCCCTTGGGGACAAAGAAATTGAAGCCAACTCTGAGCAGAAGAAATCTTGTTTTGCACCCTGATTTCCCAGGAGAAAACTCCCCAGGCCGGGGAGGCTGGGAAGCGGTCAGCTGTGCCTTCTGGTGGCGGCGCTGAATCAAACAACGGGGCTTCTGCTAGCGGCCGCCGGGTGTGCTAGCCGTTCGGTGGGCCTTGGCACCCTCCTCCTAAACCTGTCTTAACTGATGACAGCTAGCGAGCGGGTTAGGGATGGGAGGGTAGGGGCCCAGGGCACGCCTGCCTTCAGGTGGGACATGCCTGACCTCCTGGCAGGGGTGGGATCCCCCGAGGGGAACGGGGACTAATCTCTCATGAGTTCCTCCCTCCTGTTCACAAGAGGTGTAGGTTTTGTTTAACGCGCCCCAAGCTAAGCAGAAGAGAGAGGATGCATCTCAAGCGCAGACGTCACAGTTTGGGATGGAGAGTGCCTTCCAGTAAACAAATACACTCTGCGTGGCTTCAACATCCTGCTCTGTGATAAAAGGGACAGAGAAACATCATGGGGTCTGCCACGAGATTACTTGACCTCTGTTCCGAGTAGAGAAAGAAAAACAAAATGTATGAAATGCCACACCAGCAAAGCATCATGAAATGGTGACGTGACCTGGCCGTCCCTGAAGAGAAGGCAGCGAGGAGGAGCAACTTACCGGGGCAGGCGGACGCATCCCCGCTCATTTCCTGAATCAACCCCCTGCAAGACAACCGGGCACAGGTTACACAGTGCACGCACTTGACGCCATGGGGCTGGGCGGAGCGCCTGCATGCAGGGGGGCCGGTACCTGCTGGGGCCGTCGGTCTGGTGCAGGGCGATGCAGGCGACCGTGGCGGGGCTCCAGGCGCAGTAGGGATCCCGGGCCAGCACGCAGTCCTCGCAGGTGCCGTGTTTTCCGCAGAAGGCCACGGGGGCCTGCACCACGCCCGAGTTGGAACCGGCATAGACAAACCTCCTGCCCTGTGGGTGGGAAACAGATGAGAACGGTGGGCACTGGGTGGGGGCGGCCCTCAACGCGCCCGGTGCTTGTCTAGCTCATGGGCAGTGATGACAAAGCATCGCCCCGAGCTTCTGGAGGAGGAAGTGGAACGAGGCCAGGTTAGATCCAAGACAGATCTGCAGCGTCGTGACAGACGGGTGGATTTTGGGCGGCATCCACGGGCTAACTCAGAGCATGCTGGGCCTTGGTCCAAATGCCTCCCCTCCCCCGTCCGAGCACCCACCCTCATCCTACCCACCAGCAGCGCATCTCTGCACCTCCTCTGCCCGCTCTGTGTGTAAGAAGACCCGCTAGCCTGACACTCCCGACTGCCCTCCCAGCCTCACCAGACCAGAGGCCAAAGGGCACAGCCTCCAAAGCCCGTCTCGTGCCTGCAACACGTGAGCACCAGCACACAGACGGCCCGTGTCAGTGTGGGAATCCAGCGGGGCCGCAGTGAACACAGGTGGAGAGTGAACAGAGCTCTAGTAAACAGAGTTCAACAAGTGAGGAGGTATTCGTTTCTCACGCATCTATGTTTACGAGAAATGAACGCGGCTGGGGAAATGGACAGCCACGCTCAGAAGCAGAGAGCAAAGCGGGCTCCTCCGTGTTCTGGAATGCTGGGCCTGGGACGTCTCCACCCGCAGGCTGATGCCGCCGGCGCCCGCGGCACTGGCAGGGAGCCGGGCGCACGGGCAGTTGGGGCAGGCTGATTTTCTCACGGAACTCAGCTAGAACGAGGGCTCCCCCAAGGAGTCCACCTGAAGCCCAGCAGCAGACCCAGGGCTGGCAATTCACATACGGCATTTTCTCTCTCCTTTGCTGATGAGCCTCGGTCTCACCCTGACGCTCTAGAAAGGTCGCTGATTAATGCCCAAAGATTCCCAAGTTGACACAGAGCTTACTTAGTATTTTAAACACAGATCTATCCTCTGAGGACATGTTCTGAATTAATTTCAGAGTCTGGCTGGAGTGCAAAGGCCCTGGCGTTGCCCCAGATCTCCTGGCCTGTGGTGCCTTGAAGGCCCAGGGGTCACAGACCCACTGTGTGTGAGCACAGCCGAGACAGGGCAGTCCCCTGTGCAACAGAGTCAAACTGTGATGGCAGGTGGCAAAGAGAATCAGGCCCAGTGCCGGCCTATCCATGTCGGCAGAGACCTGGGCAGATGAGGCCAGGTGAGCCCATAGTCGTAAGAAGGAATCAGGACGACACCCTGTATCACAGTTGGGATCACGTGGCTCAGAGGTGAGGAAAAATTTCCTGGGGAGACCGGCCAAGTGGGCAACTTCAGTGGGGTCCTACGTAGGGGCCCTGGAGAGGGCTCGGACGCTCATGCAGAGCGGAGCAGGTGGCCTGGGGAGCCCCACAGGACCCCTGCATCTTCCTCGCACCACAGCCTGCTCGGCTTCCAGCCCTCGCTCCCCAACAGGGCAGGGCCTCCCCGATTCCAACGAATGTGGACGGGAAGGGGACAGAAAAGTGGCTTGAGATCCCACGGCAGCAAGCGCTGCAGGCAAGGCCCACGGGTGGACATGCAAGTCAGTGGGCGAGAGGCAGCCGGGTGTCGGTGTAGCAAGGTCACCCACAAATAAGTGTCAGCCGCCGCGGGGGCTGAACACGGCCCCCGAGCTCTTCAACTCCTCCTTCCAGGAGCTGGGGCTTAGCTCCCCGCCCCCCAGGTGGACTGGATCCACGGACCACAGGGTGTGGGGACAACGTGGAAGGAGAAACCAAGTAACTCTGAGAAGTCATTGAATCCGTGTCTCCGAGACAGTGGTCAACTGTCAAACGCTCAACCCCGACTTCAACACGAGAAAAACATCAGATACGCCCAAACCGAGGGGTGTTCCACCAAACGCCCATCAGTTCTCTCCAGATGTGTGAAGGTCACCAAGATGAGGGCAAACGGAAGCCGTCAGACAGACACCGAGGGAGGCCACGGGGGGCCCTGGAGTCAAAAAGCAGGTCGTGGGAACGCGGGGATTGGGCGTGTGGAGGTGAGTGCAGGCGCTGCGCCAGCAGGCCTCCTCGGTTAGACAGGCGCGCTGGGGAAGGGCTGCAGGACCCCTGTACTATTCACCCCAGCTCTTCTGTGAGAGAAAACAAGATGGCCGGGTACCACCCGGCACCTGTGAGATCTGCTGAGCACGCACGTGCCCAGGTGCCCTCCTGCTGGCCCCCTTGCGGGTCCCCACCCTCTGGGTGGCCGTGCCCTCAGCTGCAGCACCGGGCTCTCTCAGTCACATCTCGGTCTCTGTGTACACAGGTGGGTGATCGTGGGTGGACATGGCCAGAGCTGGAGGAGCTCCCACCTTTGCTGTACAGGTGGCACCTCACCATCAAAGAGCGTCCCTGGGAAAACCACACTCAGCCTGCTCCATGGGCCCAGAGCATGCCTGCCATGTACGCACAAGAGGCTGGAGAACACGGCTGTTCATGCGGCAGGGGGAGAGACAACCCAAGTGTCCACCAGTGGGTGAATAAACCAGACGTGGTGGGTGCATGGGATGGAATACTATTCAGGCCTGAAAAGCAAGGGTGAACATGGATGAACCTTTAAGACATCATGCTGAGTGAAATAAGCTACTCACAAAAGGACAAATGTTGTAGGATTCCACTTATATCAACACGAGGTTCTTAGAGCAGTCAAACACACACAGACGGGAAGGAGAATGGTGGGTGCCAGGGGCTGGGGAATGGGAGAGAGGGGGGAGTCAGTGTCTAATGGGTCTGGGGTTTCAGTTTTGTAAGATGAAGAAGTTCTGGAGATGGGTGGGGATGAGGGTTGCACTATGTGAATGCACTTAATGGTGCTCAAGTGTACACTCAAAAATAATGAACGTGGTACAATTTATATGATGTACACTTACCACAATAAAAACAAAAAACAAATGCACTTGTCAGGGGAGGGCAGGTAGTGACAAGGGACCCCCCTCCCTGGCAGCCCTACCTGTGCTCCCCCAGCCCTGTGGCAGCTGCTCGTCAGTTTCCTGCAACGAGAGCCAGGCATGATCGACCCAGAAGAGGCTGCGGGTGGGGAATGGGGATGGGGGAGCAGGTGTCTTTTTACCCCGAACAGCCGCTGCCTGCTGCCACGGCAGCACGGACAGCACTCTGAAGCCACCCTAGCCTCCCACTAGCCCAGGAGAAGGTGTGGGACCCCATGGGCAGCGAGCCGCATCCCAGCACAGTGGAGTCTCCTGTGGGAACAGGCAATTCACTGCCCGGGGTGCCAGGCTCCCTGCATGGCTAGCCCCCGGCCACATGACCAATCCTGACCTCAGGCAGGTGAGCACAGGACTGACCTGCCGGACCTCCCACAGGTGGTCCTGCCCCCTCCCTCCCTTCTCCTTCCCCCATCCCTCCCATGGGATTAGCACCCACACGCCCTGGAAGACTTGGGTTCGGGATGGAAGGGCCAGCTGGGTCTGTGAATGATGTCGTGGGGCAAAGCCGAGCTCTGTTCTCATCACACGTCTGCACTGGGGGCCTGGCCTTGGTTCTGATGAGTACTAGACCATCTGGAGGCTTTGAGGGTGCTTGCCCCAGCCGGGCTGAAGCACCTGAGCAACGTGGCAATGGTCAGAAGGGCTCCTAGGCTTCCCTGTTTCAACAACGATGCAGGTGGGCCCAGGGGAAAGGGGGCCCAAAGCACCCACCCGAGAGGTACAGATGTCTGGTAGCCTAACCCCATTAGGCTATTTCGTCTTCCTTCCCGTTTAGAACTGGAGCGAGAAAACACACACTGCGGCGGCCAAGAGGGGAGGTGACCCTGCTACGGGAGTCTGAAAACCAGATCCAACTCCTCAAGCTCATGACGATAGGGAGAGGACGAAAGACCGTGTGTGGAGTTTGAAAATACGCGCCTGACCGAGAGGTTGCCTTCTTTTCTTTCTCACCTGGCTATCGGGACCCCCTTCCTACTGCCCACAGCCCAGGGAGGAGTGAGCCTGGGCCCCACGAGCCGGGTGGAGGCCCCAGCCCAGAGCCAGGGCAGGGAGGATGCCCTGAAGGGCTGGAGGAACAGCCTCTTTCCAGCGTGAAGAGAGGATGGCCCAGGAGCGTCCCGGGTCAAAAGGGAAAATCTCAGCAACAGGGCGACGCCATACGGAGCAAGGACAGCCTGGCTTGGTGCTCCCAAGCAAGGCTTTACAAACAGGGTGCAGGTGGAAGCGGCCAAGCGATGGGTGGGCCTGCAGTGGAGGGGAACTCGATGCATGGCCAGGCTACCAATTTCTGATGCTGATTAGAGCCTGTCGGCCCAGGGTTCACAGCATGCGGAGTCACAGGGCAGGTCCGGGACAGTCCCAGGGGCTGCCGTCCCTCACCGTATAGATGAGGAAACCGAGGCAGGACTGGCCCACCCAGGTTCACAGTCACGCACCTGGAGCCAGGACGTGGACGAGGTCACCCGGTGCCCGGCCTGAGCTCTGCTCTTCACTCCCCACCCCGGCTGTAAATCGGGCGGCACACTTCCCAAAAGCCACTTTGGATGTACAGCAGGGGACAGCCTGTGGACCACAGGGCAAATCCAGCCCGCTGGCTGTTTCTATACAGCCCATCAACTAAGAGTGGGTCTCACATTTTCAAACGGTTGAAGAAAAATCAAAATAATAATATTTTGTGACATATGAAAATTCCACGCACTGCAAAGCTCAGTGCCTGTACATGAGGCTTTGGTAGGTCATAACAGGGCTCACTTGCTTCCGGACTGCCCACGGCTGCTCTCAAACTGCAACAGCACGGGCATCAGAGCCTCCAACATTCACTCTTGGCCCTTTACAGACAAAGTGGGCCGGCCCTGGTGAAAGAGGCAGCGCCTCATGAAACGGGGCTTTACAGACACGGCGCGTCGTTACTCAGAGGACGCTTTTCTGTGCAGATGAGGAAGCTGCACGGAGGGCACCCCCACTGACTGGGTCTTAACCCTCACCAAGTTCCGGCACAAGAAGTGTTTTCACAGGCCAGTGAGCCCCCCGATGGCATTGTACATTGGTCCCAACAACTCAGTGAGGTTCTGCAGCTTTTAGGACACGGTTTGCCTTCCCTCCACCCCATACCCCACAGCTCATGGAAGAACTTTCCATAAGAGCCTGAAGGTCAGCTCCTCTAGGCCAGATGGACGACGGGGCCTGCCTGGCCCAGCCCGGCCCAGCCTATGGTCACCGAGACGTGGGGCCATCCAGCCGGCCAACCCAGTCACTTTACCTTCTTGGAGGACAGCAGCAGGGTCTGGACAGGCTCGAAGTCCTGGAAGAGCTGTGTCTCCTCGATGATGTGGATGTTGTTCTCAAGGCTGATGGCTTTGTGCAGGGCGCCCCGGTCTGCAAGGTCAAAGCTGCAGGTTACTTACTCCCCAGGGGGAGAGGACGGTGCTGGCACCGTCAGCCACGCAGCCAACGGTCACTCTTCTGCCTCCCATTCCTTCCCCCAGTAGGAGGCTTAGAAACAGATGTTTTTGCATCAGACACAGAAAAGGAAAAGCCATCAGCAAAATAAACAACCGGACTGACATGGGTCATCCCATTTTTATCTGAAAAATAAACAGCCCTTTGTTGACTTCAGTACCCCTCATCAGAGTACTGGACACCGTGTCCTCCAAACAAACGTGACGTGGTTCTTGGGCTGCACTGGCCTCTGAGGGTGCCATCCTTGTGCCAGGAGCCCCAGGTAGGGGAGGCTGGTGGCTGGGCAGCACCCAGAGCTGACCACAGAGCCCGCCAGCTGCTGCTGTGCCTGGCTGCCAAGACTGTTCCAGAAGACTTGTGTCAGAGTCTACGGACCACCAGGAAAGGTGTGTCTCCCACGGCAGGTCAGGACAGGTGTCAGGCAGGGAGGCAGGACGTGCCCGTGTGCCGGCTCTCACCAGCCTCGCTTCGCACTGCCCAGACCTACCACACCGGAATTTCTAGATCTGGGCCAGGACTCGCATTTTTAACCAGCGCCCCAGGTGTTCTGATGGTCACAGAGATCTGAAGCCACCCGGGTGTGGTGACTTCTCAGAAACCCTTCCGTGCCGTAACAAACCACTCAGGCATCTGGGGGAGATGCTGGCTCCAGGCAGCAGAAATGAGCTGGACTCACCCATGTTCTTACCCAGGGCCCGGGACCCACCTGTGGTGACGAACATGACATCATGGACCGTCCCGTCCAGGGCCCGGGTCCTGTCCACCACGATCTGCGTGTAGTTCACGTCACTCTTGATCAGCCGGGGCCTGTTGTCTATCGGGGTCACGGAGTCATCCATCAGAGGGTGGTCTTTGACAAACTGCAGAGTCTTGTCTGGGAGGTTGAGGGAGCTGGAGAAGTTGGCCGCACGCGCCTCCCGGTTGATGCACTGAAGGGAACAGACCACCCGTTACCGCGGGGTGCACGGGCACGTGGCGCGCGCTCCGCACAAGAGGGGAGGCTTCCCCGAGGTGAAGAACTTAGGACTACATGGTGGATTTCTCGAAAAAGTGGAAACGCTGAGGTGACCTTTCCTCAGGAATCTGAAGACACAGTTATAAAGCAGGAAGGAAATGCAACTGTCTTTCTGTCCACAAGACACAAGTGTGTCTCGTGATACATAGTCAATGAAGTAATTTTCATCCATTCATAAATGAAAGAAGCATATCACACTTTTGAAATTGAAAAATACACACTTAGCATTCCACAGCTCTCCCAGAAGAGAAGCCTCTAAAAGTGGCTAAAAATAGTCCAATTCTAAAAATAAATAGCATAAAGGTCAAGAGCGCAAAGGATTCTTTTTCGTGTCCTAGTTCTTGATGTGCGTAAACCAAGATTCACAACCACAGGTGAACACCTTTTGCTTAGAGATACGCATGAAAGGAACTGACCTGTGTTAGCAGAGACGTACCCCCGAGAGGGGGACCATCCTGGGGGAGTGAGCTCCAAGCACCAGGCCACTCTCCCAGGTCACAACCCCACCCATGGGCCATGTACACGGCCCAGCTCACCAGTCACATAATAAATGGATGCAGCCGCATCAGCCTAGACACCCACACTGATTTCTACATAAAATTCACTACTCTTAGGAGAAAGAAAAATGTGACTCATATTAACAAATGCAGAGTATCGCTCATCCCTTTGCCAAGAAATCGTGTGTTTCTCTGCAAGAAACAGAAAATGAAAAAGCTCTAATTTTATTACGCAATGTTAATCCCACAGAACAGTTGGGCCAGCCAGAAGAGCTTTCTTGTTCGGGCAGTTTGTAGCCACAGCTGTTACACAACACACCGATGAGAAAAAACCAGGAAGAGGAGAGCGTGCCCGCGGCCCTACCCAGTCCCGGGTGGGCGCCCGCTCCCCGTGGAGAGAGAGCCTGGTCCACTCACCGCCCCGGGCCGCGGGGTGGGCACGGCCCCGTTGTAGCGCACCCACTTGGTGTGCGACTGCTCCACCGTGGCGCTCTGCATGTACTTCCCACGGGAGAAGACCGCCTCGGCTGTGGACAGGTTGTAGGCGCACACGGCCGACAGCCCCACATTGTTCCTGGGGAGGAAAGGGCAACGTGACTGCCCTGAAGTGGGGGGTGCAGCGAAAACACCCCCAACCCACCCACCCACCCACCCGGGCACTCACAGCTGTGGGGTGAAGACCCCATAGAACATGGGCTCCTTCAGGCCGGGAGACCTGAGGACAAAGACGTCTCGCAGCACGTTGAAGACGAGGTTGCTGTCCGGCCGGGAGCAGATCAGCCTGGCCTTCAGGAAGGAGGTCCACTTCTTCTGTAAGGTCCTCAGGCCGCCCTGGTCCCCCTGTAACCCCAAAGACACACGTGGTACGAGGAGGGCAGACTTCCCCCGTGAGCAGGTGATAAGTGATGTACTTGGGCCCAGAGCAGCTCTGCCTGAATGAAAGGAAGCCAAGGCTGAAAAGGAAAGCCGGCTGCAGACGACTAGTGACGCCAGCAACTCCCTTCATGTCAGCTCGGGTCATCGATTGAAGCGCAAAACCAAACCAACAAAGCCCTCTCGACGAGCAGGCTCCCAACTGCAGCTAGAACAACCGTTCGACTCTGCCCACACTCTGTGTCACGCAGCAGACCCCCGCCATCCTTGCACATGTTCACTGCTTTGGCCCTTTGGCTTATGTGCATATCCAGACTCACGACCCGTCCGTGAGTGACTGGCAGAGCCAGGGGCTAGTGCATGCACAGGCTCCCCAATCCGTCTCAGGCCAATGTGTATAAGTGTGGTCTCCCCCAAAAGGCGCTCCTTGTGGGAGATCAAATTTTCACTCCCTTCCAGCCCCCAAGTTATCTGCTGAGGTGCTCTGGTCCTGCCAGGTTCTCCAAAACACTTTTTTAGTGAACTGACCACCAAGCAGCAATCGTGAAACACCCCTGACATGACTCGGTCTGGAGAGAAATACTGAAACTCTTACACCTGGATGCAGAAGAACGTGAAATCGACGTACCCTCACTTATTCTGGACACAGTGAAAACGCACCCCTCCCCATCTTTACGTTGGAATGGAAAAACCCCAATTCCAACAGAATTTGGTTAACACGGTACAGCAAAACTAACTTTTTATAAACTGGGGGAGGTTTGAGGGAGGTGGGTTAACAGCAGAGCCCTGAGGACAGTCATTGTCACACACGGGGCAGGTGCTCCTGCGGTCTCCAGAGAGGTCCGCAGGGAGGACAGGGGTCTGAGCCCTCGGCCCGTCCGCACTGACATCTGTAGCGTGGAAGAAAATAAAGTGGTCGGGAAATGGACATCTCGCAGGAAGTGTGGAGCCTGGGCGACACGCTCTCACTGAGGGCTGGGACCAAAGAGAAGGGGTGGGGCTGGGCTCACCTTGCAGACCCTCGCTACCCTTGGGATCATCAGCTTGAAGACGAACTCGTACTCCACAGACACCTCCGTGAAGAAGAAGTAGACCTTGTCGTCCCCGTCGTCCCCGCCCTCCGGGCTCTCTATCACGTCAGCAAACACGAAGCTGGGCTCTGCAGGGAACAGACGCTCTGGTTATGCCTGTGCACACCGAGGGCCCGGGCACCCCCTATCGAGGATGTGGGAGGGTGCCCATGCCACACCCCAAACAAACGCCAGGGCCCGGGAATGATGACGGTGCCCATCTTGCCCTCCTTGGCCTAAGGAGATGCCCGGGATGGGGGTTCTGCAGCACAGCCTCTCGGTCCAGCCCAACAACTGAGGGCTGGGCCTCCCAACTGGCAGGCAGCCTGGGGCCCCAGGGAGCTAGATCCCACCATAGCCTGGAGACCCACCAGAAGATATGCATTTGCCAGTTTAATAAACAGCATGTGCCTAAAAGAGACAAACTGCTGACCACCAGATCCAGGTGCCCCAAGGCTCTGGCTGGCTGGCCGATGCCCACGAGAAAAGTCCCCTGTGAGCATCTGCGAGCCATCTGGACCGTGAATCCAACATGGACACATGATGTCCAGAGATTATGGTATAATATCACGTGCTGATGTAACGAGCCTGAGCTCGGCATTCTGAGCCTCCCAGATCCGTTTTCAAGAAGGGATAAAGGCAGGCTTGAAAGAGCGCTCTCTTAGCAGAGGAGAAAGCAAAGAAGCCCGTGGATGCTGGCTGTGGAGCCCCCAGCAGTTCCAGAAGCGCCCCTACTGCACTGGGGCTGACACGAGCCCCGGGACACAGGAGGGTGAGCCACGGATGCCCTCCTGTGAGGCTGGGAGACGGCAAAAGGAGAACTGGAGCGAGGGCTCTGCCGGCGAGGAAGCCACCCCGAGCAGAAACACACCTTCCATGATGCCACCTGCTTCTTACCGTTAAGCCAAGGAATCGCATACTCCGTTCTCAGAGGACTGTGGGAAGAATTTCGGGAGATGATGGGTTCGCTTCCCAAGAAGTTATATGACGTCCCAGAATAAAGCTCTCCATCTTCAGGCAGAAAGAGGAAAAGGGAATCAACACCAGTGCCGGGGACAGATGCTCAGCACCACATTCTCCTCCCAAGCTAACGCAAGTCCTCCCAGGAAGCGGAGAGACTATCGCCCTGCTTCTGGGCGCGTGTTTCTGCTTCCTGAGTCTTCTGTTTTGTTTCTTTGACGTGGGTAATTTTAGGCTCCATGCTAAACTGTTAGGGGCAATAAGTAACGCAAGTAACTCCTGCCTCCAGTAAAGTAACAAACACAACAGTGGGTGCACACAAGGCTCCTGGCCTGCTCGCCTTGGGTGTACAAGGCCGTTCCAAGGCAGGTCATGGCTCAGTCACAAACGTCCCTCAAACAGGAGCATTAACTCAATGTGACCGAGTAATGCAGATGATTTGCACAAATGACAGATATAAGATGATCTCTTCCTACAAATCTAACCTGAGGACTGTGTAGGTGGCTGGTTATCCTACTGAACAATGAATTCGAAAGCTTGTACCAGCGGGTCTGTGGAGAGGCTCCCGTACCTTCTGTGAGGATACTGAATATGGGCACGAAGCAGAGGGAGACCCCTGTGGAGGAGGAGGATCGGGACCTCCTGGGGGTCCAGCAGAGCTAAGCCAGGGACAGACCCTGAGAGCAGGACTCACCAACCATGACGGACGTGTAGCTTTGTGCTGGGTCGAAGGGACACCTTCCTTTGCCGTCTTCATTTTTGCCCAGAAATTTAAAGGATGTTAAGTTCTATAATTGAATGAAAAGAAAGAGTACCATAAAATGTCTGAACTTCTGTAGTCATAATACATCTTTGTGGGACCATTTAATTTACAGACTCACTCTTCTGGGGGGACAGAGAGAGCACATGCATGGTCTACCCCCTGGTCCCAGGTCTGGACGCTGGTGCCCTGGCACCCTCTGACACCCTCGAGAGCGCCTCCAGATCTTGGAGCCTCAGTTGACTCTCCTATAGGACGGAGACCGCAATGCCGATGGCTCTAGGGTCGTAGAACAGCCAGGGAGAACCAAACACAGGATGTGCTCCGGAAGGGACTGGAAGGCCACGTGCAGAACTTTAATATCAACAAAGACGCCTTCAAAGCAGCGGGGGACCAGGCTATCCAATAAACAGATAACAGGAAGAAAGGAGCAGAATTTCTACCTCATTGCACCCATCGAAACACACTCCAGGTGGATCGAAGATTTAAATATTAAAAACGGAACCGTGCTGCACTAACAGAAAGTATGGGTGACAATTTCAGTCTTGGGATAATCTCTCCTCACCTGACAAGACAGCCCAAAGCCAAGTAAGGGAAAAAATAGACAGATCCAGTACACAAGGCACTGGGAAGCGTTTGTCCACAGAAGAATGAGACAGAGATCGACAGTGACCAAGTGGGGGAAATGCCTGCACAATGACAGAGGAGGCATTTCCATCCCTGAATATACAAGAAGCTTGTACAAATGAGTAATAAAGCATTTCCAGGAGGAAAACGGTCAAAGCATAGCAAGTTAGAGAAGAAGAAAACTATCCGGCAGCACAGATAAGAAAGGATGCCTGAGCTGCCAGCAAGCCAGGAAGCACAAGGCAATGAAAGTGCGGTACCATCTTCCACCTGAAAGCCTGGGGAAGCTTAAGAAGATGGACCCCCCAACTGCGATGGGTGGATGGGCAGCCCTGCCGTCTGTCAGAGCGAGGGAAACGTGTCACAGACACAGCAGAGGGGGCTCAGGGGCATGGGAAAAGATGCCGTTACATTTCTAACAGGCTGGTGGAAACAATATACAGACTCTTCACCTCTTAGGTTAGGAGGTGCGAACTGGGGTGACAGTGCACCCCACTTGATGTGATGCACTGACTGCATTTCAAGAGGATGTTTGGGGAAATCTGAACAGGGACTGGAGGTCAGATGACATTAGAGAATTACTGTATATCTCCTTAGATATAATGACAAACCCGGCCTTATGGTAGGAAGATGTCATTATTCTGAGGCATGTGACGGCATCTAGGGGTCATGGGTGTGCTCACACCTGTGCACACATACGGACGCTCCCAACCATGCAATCTGTGGGGTTAGAACACATGTGTGTGATCAACTTTTCTGTCGGCTTGAACTTTTTTTTAAATATTGGGAAAAAATATAGGTCTAGATTTAAATGAAACATATGATTCCCTTACCTCAACAACTGACATGCCTATGGAATTTAAGTTTAAATTCCATACCTTAAGCTTCTAGCTAGAGTTTAGCCAGGAAATCCTTTCACGTGCAAAATGTTTCTAATACGACTAATGTGACCTAAGGAAAAAGAAACTAAGTCTGTCTGAGGACTGAAGATCTCAACACCTAGATGCACCCCCTACCCCGATCCCAACCTCTGTGGCCAGAGTCTGTGGACACAGACAGCCAGGCAGACCCACCCTATGTATGGACCCCACCCCAGGGGTCTGTGTGCGGATACAAGGTTTTCGAAGCAGGTCCTTACTTCGCCCATACTTTGTCCCGTCATGTATCTCCGACTCAAGCTTGGAAAACATTTTTTTTTTTTTTTTTTTTTTTTTGCGGTACGCGGGCCTCTCACTGTTGTGGCCTCTCCCATTGCGGAGCACAGGCTCCGGACGTGCAGGCTCAGCGGCCGTGGCTCACGGGCCCAGCCGCTCTGCGTCATGTGGGATCTTCCCGGACCGGGGCACGAACCCGTGTCCCCTGCATCGGCAGGCGGACTCCCAACCACTGCGCCACCAGGGAAGCCCGGAAAACATTTTTTTAATTCCAATGAATTTGGGGTTCTAGCAAACCAAGCTTCCACTTTAGCATACTTCACACTTGACAGTTACTCACTAAATAGGGACAAACACTAGAAACTGTGCTTCATTATCGATCCTCAAGGGCATTTAAAACACTCCTCCCTCTTTGTGGTTGTTATAAATGGCTCATCAGATTATCTGAATAAAAAGAGTATCTCCCAGAGAGATGCTGCTGTCTAATCCGCTCTCTCCTTCCGGCTACCCGTCAGCAAGGGAATCAGGAGTGGTGGGAGGGTGGTGTAAGAGTGAGGGCCCCTCTCCAAAGGACCCTACTGACAACTGACGAGGCTCAAGGAGAGTCAAGGACATGATGCAGGTGACGGAGAGATGGGTCCCGCTTCTATAACCGCTCAGCAAACTGGCACTGTATTGTCACTACTCAGAGGGAAGAATTCCAGAACTGCCTATCAGTGGGCAACTTGTACCCCAACAGCCAACACTGAAGGTGGTGCCCCAAGACCAGAGCAGCAGACACCGTCCTTGTCAGCCCGGGCTGCCATGACGACCACAGACAAGGGTCGGGGGAGCTGCAACCACACATGTTCCCGCCTCATGGTTCTGGGGGCTGGAAGTCCTAGATCTGGGTGCCAGCATGGCTGGTTCCTGGTGAGAAACCTCTTCCTGGCTTGCGGACAGCCACCTTCTTGCTGTGACCTCACGTGACCGAGGGAGAGAGCTCGAGAGCTCTGGTGTCTCTTCCTCTTCTTATGAGGCCATCATCCTATCAGGCTCCCACCTTCATGACCACGTTTAACCTTAATTACCTCCTCATGGGCTCCATCTCCAAATACCATCACATTTGGAGAATTAGGGCTTCAACGTATGGATTTGGGGGAGACACAAACATATATGAACCAAGAACAAGGGATCCAAGAGCAGAAGTCCTGAGTTTTCCACTTGACCAGGGCCCATGTCCTAGCCAGGGCTCCCTCACAAAATACAAAATGTGACAAGGAGAAATAGGCAGGATGCTGGATCAGGGCACATTGATGCTTCCTCTCTGTCAACACTGGCCTTCCCAGAAGGTCCCCCCCACCAACCACTGCCAGCTGTGCACTATGGGCCAGCGGTCCTGTAAGTCCTGCACCCGTCATGCCCTCAATCATGGTGGTTTACAGTCAGGAAGGCTTAGAGGAGGCCGGTCAGTGGGCAGAGGCCTTCTGCGGAGCCACGGGCCACCCCCCACCCCACACAGCCGGCAGGAGAAAATCCTCCCAGACTGCAGAGTGGAGACCACTCGCTGCCGCCTCGAGCCCCACGCTGCTCTAACTGCTGACCAGGGGACCTGCGCGGCCTTACCAGGTGGTCACAGGCTGGCTGGAACGCGTTGGTCCCGCACACGTAAAGGGCGCTGGCGCTGAGGGGCTGCAGCACGCGGACGTAGTTAAGGCATTCTGTCTACAAGGAAGAGAAACGCACGGGTCAGCCACCGAGCAGGCTCCAGCGGACGCCCTCCGTGACCCCGGCTGTCCAGCCTGTTCGCTGCAGAGCACGAACCAACCAAGCACACGCCCGCCAGCAGCTCCTCACAGCTCACTGATGACCAACCCGACTGTGAATTCACGGCCACCCTTCCACCTCGGGCCTCAGGTGGCATCCATCTGCACAGGCCAGCCCTGCCCTGCCTGGCACGCTGGGAGCAGGCTCCCGGAGACCCGGCTCCATCCCTGCACAAACCTAAAGCTGCAGCTGGCCAGAGTGCTTCTGCCTCTGCAGGGTCCACAGGCTGCTGTCAAGCGCCAAAGAGATTTCACCTCCGTCACTGATTTATACTCAGCAAAGATGTATCAGCCAAGAAGCAATGAAAGCTGACCTGAAACCTTACTGGACACCCGGCACAGGGAAACACGCATTCACTGTCACTGAACACACAGACCACTCATTGTGTTGGCAGGCCCGAGGGGAGGTGTGCTGGGCAGAGTTCCCTCCACCTTCCCTTCCTCTGGGGGACCCCACCCTCGACGCCCCAATGTGCGCAACTGGAAGCAGTGCTTCTCAGGAGAGGGGTGTCCGGCCCGCCTAGCTCAGGGGAGAGGCAGGACTAATGAGGGGCTCCGAGCCCGGCTCCACGTCAGAAAGGCCCGGCAGGAAAACCAGATGCCACTGAAGAACCCAGCCGCTATTTTAGGATGAAATGTACTTGGATTATATGTGCTAGCGTCTGAAATTATCTCCACTCGGGAAAGGTTTTGTTTTTTTTTTTTTGCCGTGATTGTTTTGAAACTGGTTGGAAGTAATTCATCGTCCCTGAAAGAACTGGGAGGGACCCTTGTCCGCTGTATGGCCTCCACGTGGGGCCGGCCAAAGTGCCTGTTCTAATTTAGCTCTAAGACAACTCCCTGCGACACCTGTTATTACAGCGCAATGCCTGCATTTTCCCTCATTTCGAATTTAGCAACTTTGGTGAAAGTGTTTAGTACTTTGCTAAGAAAGTTTAGCCAAAACATTTTTTTTAAATTTTAATTGCTTTGAAATTAGCCAACAACTACTGAAATTGACTATAACTCAGCTGTCTTAACCAACTACCAAGGAAGACGGGGTGCTTATACCCCAAGACTCCGACATTGGCCCAGCACCACTTAGGGGCAGGGCGGCCCAAGTGGTGGTAGCCATAACCCAGAGCTCTGGAGGGAGATGGATGGACACTCAGCCCAGTGCTTCCCGGATGGCCACCACACCGAGATGCCCAGTATCTCCTAGAGAAGGAGCAGTATCTCAAGGCACAGATGCTGCCAACAATCCAGAAATCCTATAGCAACCCCTCCAGGCCACTGGGGCTCAGGGAAGGCATGAACCCTGCACTGTACACCTTTAGGCCAGCAGGCATCAGACATCTTTTTCTGTAGTCAAAGTATCAGGCCATTTGAATAAATTCAATTCAGATAAACTTTAAAGTAATTTTCTAAAGCCTAGTATGTCTGGCACTTACACTGAGAGCCCCAGGCTCGCCACTTGGGAACAGGGAGGTAACCTGCCGGATGAGTCGCGATGACGTGAGCAAGCCTGGCAGCATCCTGAGGGCGGGGCAACCTGCCTGGGCTGCACCACAGAGGTCAGGGTGTTCGGAAGAGTCAAACAAGTAAGACAGGCCTGGGTGGGCTCTGAAGCTTGTAAAAGAAATTACCTGTTTTGATTTCCCCTTTTCCGCACATTTTGCTTTTTTATCTTCCGAGACCTTCCAATATGCCTGTGAGGAAAAACGAGAGTCCATTTCAGTGCACATTCCCCCTTTAGAAGGAGATACTGGTATAAAAAACATACAGTTTACAAAGCACATGGTGGTGTTTAGAGCACAGGTATTTCCCGAGACATAAATATCTCAGATTGCAAAGCAAGGCTCAGAGAGCAGACGCTGGGACCTGTGAGCAACGGGGCTTCGTGAAAGTTCTGTGATCCTCATGCTGCAGCCAGGGGGCCTGGAAGGTGCCTCCCAGATGACTGCCATTCACTGAAAAAAACTGCAAAAACTAAATGACTGAAAGTGGGGAGGATTCAATTATTTATCAAAAAAATAAACTGCAGGCATTTCCTTTTCTTTTTTTTTTTTTTTTGGTCGCACTGCATGGCACACGGAATTTTAGTTCCCCAACTAGGGATCGAACCCGTGCCCCCTGCAGTGGAAGCGCAGAATCCTAACCACTGCACTGCCAGGGAGTTCCCTAAACTGCAGGCATTTTCAAACATCAAGTGGGTTTTCTCATCCCTTCAAAACGGATTCTCGAGTCTAGTAACATGTCTTGACGTTTACTTTATCAGTGGGACAGCATGGTTATGATGCTTTAAATTTTATGTGACGGCAGCAGGTGAAAGTGATGAAGCCACGGGGCTCCCTCGGGTCAGATGTCTTCCCGCTGAGACCTGTGCTCCTGCTTCTTCCACACCAGGTGGACGAGCCAGGCTGGCAGATGCCTCAGCCCCCCACCCTCCAGAGGACGGGGAGCAACAGCGCTGCATCGCAGAAGGCTCCCCACGCTCCCGCCTCACTGTCCCCAAGATGCCCCATCTGCCCGTGTGATATTCCAGGATTGATGCCAAAATATATTTCCTCCCAGGGAATCAAAGCTGGCCGTCGGCCACTCAGAGGTCAGGAAGCACACGGTGCTTCTGCATGGCAGTGAAGTGAATCCCCTAGCAATGTGTTTTCAGAGAAATGGAAGTGCTAATCAGAACACATGAAAGCAGAACAAAGTGCCATTTCCAATAGCAGCTTCCTTTAGAAATTAAAATGTAGACAATTTCATCATTATCGACAGGCAATGCGTAAGGACACGGGAACATGAACTCTGACAGGCCCTTGATCACGGCGTTTCCACTGAAGCTTGGCTGTAGTCCTTTCACTTTTTTCCCCTCTTTTACGTCTGCAGAGCCCTAAGCCTCTCGGTTGCCCACAGTGATGGCATTAACAGAACGGGGGCTCTGACTGAGCACCTGCAGGGTGGCACAAGCTCACGGTGGAATCACGATGCTCCCAAGACGGGATTCTGAAAGGCAGTGTTAGCCCGAGTGGTTGGAAAGGACAGTAAGGCTCAGGGGAAGGGGGTTCAATGAACACAGGGACTAGGGGCTGAGCAGGGCAGGCCCTTGGCATCCCTCTGCTCTAAGGGCCTACTGTTTCAAGCACTTTATGTTCACGGGGTCATGACCAGCCTCTCGTTTACGTGAAACAGAAATTAACTTCTACGCCTGACTCTGGAGACTAACACAAAATGAAACCAAAAAATAAGAGATCTGGGGCAGAAAAGGCACAAGGTGAGCGTGGGCCGGCTTGATTCCAGAGAACCAGAAAATTACACCAACCACCAGGGTGGTGTGTCTAAGGATTCAGGAGGAGAGGAGAGGCTGCCAGAGGCCAGGAGGGGACCGTCCGAGCATTGGCTACAGTGACTTGAGGCACTTCAAACACGTTTAAATCCACGAGTCGTGGTCATACTCAAAAACCAAAAACAGTCCAAAAACCCACCGTCTCCCTTTGGGGAGAACTTACTCATTATTTGGAAAACTAGTAAATAAAGGCGAAGATTTCAAGCAGTGATCCTGCCATGTCCAAAGGAACTGGCCTCGGGAGATGTGAAGAGCTGGCAACGGGCATTCCCCCGTCACAGACAATATTCCAGCTCACAGACAGAGAGGGAAAGGTCGAGGTGGGACGTCCCATCCTGCAACACTTGACGTGCTCCAGACTGCGACGGTCCAGGGCCAGGAGGAGGACGCCCTCGCCTGGGTGGAGGGTCCGGCCTCTCACAGGAGCCAGACTGAGGCTGGGGGCCGGACAGGACCGTGAGTGGCTCTCCCAGCAAGCAGACCCAGGGCGGCTCCTAGGAATGGCGACTCGACGGCGGACAGAGTGCCTGGCCACACAGACGGCCTGAGTTCAACCCGATCAAACTGAACAGTCAAACATCGTTTAGGAGGGAGTCCGTGAAACGTGAACACTAGTTGATGAAATTAATTTTGGGGATGCAATACGATATCTTGGTTATTTTGAAAAAAGGAGTCCCTTCCTTTAGGAGATGCTCAGGGAAACATGTGCAGATGAAGAACACGTGTTTGGGATTTGCAAGGCCTCCCAGAGGCAGCAGAGGAGGAGGACGTGGATGGGAGGATGGGGGTGAACCCCCGGCCTGCGGGAGCCTCGACGGGCACAGGGTTCATCATTTCACTCCCTCTGCTCCCGTGTGGCCCTGAGATTTTCCGTAATAAAACGTTCAAAAATCCAAGATAAAAAGAGGGTGATCCCTGGGTGAACTGCCAGCCTGGGGAGGACGGAGGCTGCCAGGGGACACCCTGAGATGGGGCTTCATGGACACAGGGCGGGAAGGAAGCTTCAGGATGACAGGGCCCTCAGCCCCGGTGGACAGGAAGGCTGCTTGCTAGATGCACAGGACGTCCGTGGCGCTGGCCACTGGGGTCAGCAGGCTCCACAGCCAAGAGAGGGCCCGACGTCCCAGGAGGAGGCCGGCGTGTGGATGTGAGGAGAAAACACTGGAAAGGGTGTGTGGCCCAGACAGCAGGGGAGCGGGGAGCCCAGACCATACCTCATGCTGCTTCTTGGAGATATTGTGTGCGTCCAAGGCAAACACGGCTTCCCGGGCGCCCACGTACAAGGTGTCCTGGTCCTCACTCAGCAGCAAGGCCGAGTAGTTGAAGATGCCCGGCTCGTGAAACTGCACCAGCTGCACCTCTGGGGAGGGCGGGGTCGGGGGAGAACGTATTAGGTACTTCTGAGCTTGGACACACCCCGAGCACCTGGTCTCCTTTTAGTGCGTGGCTGTCTCCCTGGGGCCACGCATGGCTCTGCCGCCACAGTGGACAGGCCCCAGCCGAGGCCAGAACTCAGGCACCTTTGGGCGGAGGCCGCCACCAAGTGTGAGGCCCCAGAGCCACTGTGCTCGACCAGTGCTGTGGCCTGACTTCCCCTCCTGCTCCGCTCCCTCCAGCCCAGCTGAGCTTCAAACCCGGCAGCGTGACCTCCTAGGAACATGACCTTCAGGCAGTGTGACCTCTCTGCAGTGTAACCTTGTGACCTCCCAGGAGACTGCAGGCCAGACACCTTAAACTGCTGACCACTGTGGTTGCCTCTCCCTCCCATCAAACTCTTGTCTATGTGTATTTAATCATCCACAGATGAGGTTTACAAAGAATATAACTATTTAGGATTTTCTTATTCAGAAAAAAATCATTTACCTCAAAGCCTTTAAAAAAACCTATTTCAGCGATTACACCCCTTAACCCAAGCATTTTCCAAGGATAATCACCACAAGCTTAAAGAGCAGGGAAACAAATGGCTTTTTCACTTATTTGGTAATCGCATCAATAGCTATTCAGGAATATGAGGAATTTAAGGATGAACTATTTAGGAGTAATATAAACGTATTGACACTATTTCTTCTTCTTTTTTTTTTTTTTTTTTTTTTGTGGTATGCAGGCCTCTCACTGTTGTGGCCTCTCCTGTTGCGGAGCACAGGCTCCGGACACGCAGGTTCAGCGGCCATGGCTCACGGGCCCAGCCACTCCGCGGCATGTGGGATCTTCCCGGACCGGGGCACGAACCCGTGTCCCCTGCATCGGCAGGCGGACTCTCAACCACTGCGCCACCAGGGAAGCCCGACACTATTTCTTAAGGAGATATTTCTTCTTTTTGACCATCCCAGAGTCAATGTTCAACTTGGTTTTCCATCTATCACCGAGCTCTGATTTTATTGAAGGGTTAGGGGTTCACACTTCTGCTCTTCTAATTTCCCATTGTTGAAGAAAGATGCACACAGGACAGAGGCTCTCCCAGCACCCACACTGCCTGGAATTCTGCACAAGACAGCTCAAGCCCTGCAAGCACACCTCGCTCAGGACCACTGAGCCTGAAAGACTGGAGCAGAGGGTTCCTAAGACACAGCTCCCAAGAGAGGAAATAAACAAAAGAGAAGCTAATAAATAGCAAATGAAAACAACTGGCCTGAAGCTCAGCTACACATGATTAAATATCCTCAAACTATGGATACTCCTTGGTGTGGTTTGTGCTCAGGCAGCATGCACCAAACATCATCAGGCACAAGAAAGATACACTTCCTTCCAGGGCTCCCCCCGCCCCGATTTAGAAGCCAAATCAGCAGGCCAAGAACAAGCCCTGCGAGTGTTCCCAGTTATCGGACCATCTCCCCAGAAGCGGCGGTGCAGGCCATCTGCCCACACGCAAGTGCCAGTAGAACAGACCCAGCAGAGCAAAGGGCGCCCGTGAATCTCAACGCCACGAGTAGGGGGCAGGGTGGCCCTTCCCTTCAGATGCCACCAGCGCCGGACACGGCTCTGCCCTCACCTCTGTGCTCCCAGGTGATCCTAGGTATGGGTGCAAACGCCACCGCTGTCCCAAACACCACGGCGAGGGCGGTGAGCAGCCCCCCGACGGGGGCGCACATCCTCATCGGCTGGGGCCGCAGTGGGGACTTCGGCAGCAAATGCCCGCGGGCGTGCGAGCCCACGGTGGGTGTCAGGGTGGTCGCCACTCAGAGCAGCAGGGCAGCCTGGAGCTGGCAGGCGGCGCGAGCCCAGAGGCCCCGCATTTCTCAGCACTCTGGGTGAGGTCGAGCCGCCCTCACCACTGCAAATGTCAAAGGCCACCTGGTTCTTAAACAGCGTGCGGCCCTCTGAAGAAATCCTGGAAGAAAGTGAAAAGGAAGGGTTACGAGTCAGGATGTGTCGTAATAACGCCTGCTTTCTGTTTGCTCAATATCCCCCCACGGCTCTCCTCTCACCCCATCCCCAGCCACGGACTCTGTGTGCTGAGGAGAAGAGAGTGGTGGGGACATAGAGGGCTTCCTGTGGGGACAGCCCCACACAGACACCGCATCCCAGAGTTACAGGAGTCAGGGCTTCCTGGTCCTCAGGTGGGCCCGGAACGCAGGACAGACACAGGGACCCAGACCAGGGAGACAAATGCCTGCCGGCCGCCCAGCCTCCTCCCTGTGCGGGCACTGTGTCCAGCTGGTAACGCGATGGGAAGGTAGGGAACGGAACCAGGGTTTCAGTTTCCCTCGGAGACTCCGGCTTCCCAATTCCTGTAATACTCATGGAGGCTGACAGCCAGAACTAAAGCCTGGAGAGCTGCGCAGAGGCTGAAACGTGAGAGGACACACACAGACACACACACAGGCGTCTGTGCAAGCACACACGTATGCACGCATACGGATATGCAGGCCTACAGATGCACATGCATCCAGACACACACACATGCACGCACGCATGTCCCGGTCATGCAGGAGGAGCTGACCTCCTGCAGGGGACAGGGCCACCCCGATGGCCTCACCCCTCCAGCCTCACCGCAAAAGTCGGCCTGTCACGGAAACTGGTCATGGCCTCTGATCTGTCACCGAGACGAAGCACCTCATGGAAAGAACAGGCTTGTGCCGAACAGAGAAACTGTGGGGCCGGGGGTCCTCAGATCTCCTGGCACCCACACTCTGACCCTGCCCCACGACTGCCTGGAGCCCCGGCCTCCCGCCTGCTCAGCATCGTGCACCATCTGCAAGGGTCCCTGTGGGGGGCTGCAGGCAGCCCTGCTCCACATCAGTGAACTGGAGCGGTAAGGGTTTGCCCCTGACCCAAGGCCCCACCAGGATCCCAGTGAGACTGTGAGATGGGCTTGTTCCCGCCTTCTCAGGGGGAGGTTGAAGCAAAACGTCGGCCTGAACAGAGGCAGGACGCTTGCCAGCCACATCTGGAGAATATAATTAAGCTACAGCAGAACGACTGCACTTCGCAGATGTGCTGCCCTGCGGGGCCCACACGGAATCCACGGGCATGCAACCGGCTCCTCGACTGAGTACCCCCTCTGCTGCAAAATGGTGAAGCAGCTGCCTCCCCGACACCCCTCTCCCCTCCGCCACAGGCCCTGGGAGTCAGCCATGCTCACGTCGTCCTCTTCCTTCCACTCCCACCAAGCCAACCCCCCTCCAGGTCTACCAGTCCTACTGACACCCCCGGGCCCTCCCTCTCTAGAACCTTCCCCTGCACCCATCACCACTGTCAGCATCCTGACCACCATCCCTCAGGACGCCTGAGGGGCAGCCAGCTCCCTGACTCCCTCTCCAGCCGGCCTCTCCCGGCTCTGGCTCCCTGGGGACCCCACAAAGGGCCACAGGGCAGCACCTGTGCAGCCACCTGCCCTCTGACACATCAGGCCAAACCGAACCTCCCGAGAGGGTTTGGGGAGAAGGTCCGGCTTCCTGTTTACCTGGTTAAGTCACTGCCTCCAGGGAGCCCTCCTGCTCCTTCCTATTCTGCCTGGGAAGTCACCTCTCACACCCTGGTGTCCTTCTCTGGCCCCCAAAGCCTAGCAGGGAGCGCGGCTCACCCTCCACAGTGCTCTGGGGTCTTTTTATTTTTAATTTACTTTTTATGTGTACGTACGGGCCACTACCACCCCCTTCACAAAGGAAGGACTCATGGGGGACTTTCACGGTGAGCACTTGCCACTGGGGAGATGCTGGGCAAGGGCCAGACACCAGGGGCCAAGCCTCATCTGCCCGCCCACCTTCCCTGCTCAGACACCCACTCTGCACCTCCTCCCCCCAGCCCGAAGGCTGCCTGGCAGGGCTCCCCATCCACCCAGGATCTGTTCTCCACCCCAACACGCCTATTGGCCCGTGAAGTCAGGGAGCACACTGAGTCCATCTTTTCCTCCAGGGACTGGCCCATCCTGGGTGGAGACGGGCACCTCTTTTCGACAAAGGGCCGGATGGGCATTATTTTCAGCTTTTTGATTCCTAGAGCCTCCGTCCCAGCTACTCGAGCCCAGCGTGGTAGCTCAAAAGCAACCACAGATGACGTGTGAATGGATGAGCATGGCCGTTTGCCAACGTAACTATTTACAGGATGGGCACTGGGCTGCAGGCCAAGCCCTGCGCTGGGGGCCCAGGGGGACGGTCAGCCCAGACACCCAGTGGCAAAGGCACGATCCAGGCTAAACACAACACCGGATGCACCAGGAGGCCAAGGAGGCCAGGAGGGGAAGGAGAGAGAGAGCTGCCTCATGGGGTAGCCGTGAGCGCTCACTCTCTGCAGAGCCAGCTCGTAGAGGCACCCACCGTGTGGGTCACAGTCACCCTCGGCCGGGGCCCTGGTGGGGACTCTGCTCTCCTGCCCTTAGCAGGGGAGTGAGGTACAAGGTGGCTCCAGAAGCCCAGGCCAGGCGAGGGGTTCCCGATGTGACCCACTCAGCAAGCAACCCCAGAGTGTCCAGTGAACGCTAAATACACCGCAGCAATCCTACACAGCCCGCAGGACGCCCAGGCCCTGGCGAGGGCTCTTTGCGTGGATGATGCTACTGGTTCGGGGTGCACCAGACACCCGCCTAGCTCGTTCCCGGGTCCATTTCCGCCACTACCAGTCTACTCGAAGCCGTGCCCACCCCACCCCACCCCCCATCCTGACCTCTCCACAGCCTCCCACCCCTTTAACCCTGCTTCCGTTCTTGCTGCCTGGGGTAGAGATTGCTAGCTTCCTGTCCCAGCATCCACATCCCTTCATTCTCACTAACAGAATCTTGATTTTACCTAGGAGGGCAGTGTGGCCAGCTAACCATGTCTCCCAGCTCCCCTGGCGGCAGTCCTGGCCAAAGAACTGTAGGACAGAAGTTATTAGGTAGGAATTCCAGGAAAGCTCTCTAAAGGAGGCTGACTCAGCTAGTGTTGGCTTTTTTTTTTTTGGTCTTCAGCCTTTCCTCCTTTTGCTGCTGGAACTCAAATTTGATGGCTGGAGCTCTGCCAGCCACCTTGTGAACATGAAGATAAGAGTCGCATTCTGAGAACAGCCAAGTGGAAACCCAGAAGAACTGGGGACCCTCACAACATACTGGAGACTTTACACCTGCTTTCTTCTGCCTACCTCTAGGCTGGATACTAAACTACTACTCTTTTTAAATGACTGTTTTTTCAGATCTTTGTTACCAGCAGTCAGATGCAATTCCAAACAGATACAACCTCCCTGTCACACATTTATTACCAAACAGCAGCAGCAGACAGAATAAAGTTTTTAATGTAAAGCAGAGCATATCCTTTCCCTACGTGAAACATTTCTCACTCAGATTAAACCCAAGCGCACCACCTTGGCTGACATTCTATCCAGCCTCTCCTGTTTCATGTTCCCTCCACCTTTCTGTCCCAGCCATTTCTGGACATGCGGAGCCTGGCCCATCTGCAAGGTCGTCTTCCCACTGCTTGGCAAAGCAATTCAGAGCATTTCCAAATGTGTCTGTACCAGAGATCACATGTGTAAATCCCACGGCACAGTCTCATTCATTTACCAGAGAAGACTTTCTCTCTGTATGATTGATCAGTGACTGGCAGTACCTCCCCAAAGGTTCTCTGCTCCGAGCTCCCAAACAGGTAAGGTTTCTAGGAATGCTCCAAATCAGGGCAAGGAGCAGCTCAGTGGCTGCCGGGGTCCGAGCGGAGTGAGGGGTGAACAGGCAGAGCTCAGAGGATTTCTACCACTCTGGAGTGAGACGCCGATGTGGAGGAGGGGACAAGATATATGGAAACTCTATGTACTTTCTGCTCAACGTCACTGTGACTCTAAAACTGCTCTCAAATAGAGAGTTTAGTTAAAAAAAACCCACAACACACCAGCTCAGAGAGGTCTTTCCTGAGCACAAAAGGAGCATGTGTGCCCACAGCCTGCAGTGCCCTTTTGGCTGCGGGGCACAGATGTGAGGCCCACAGGGATGTTTCATTTCCCCTCAAACATCAGCATGGAGCCCAGTCTCTGTTGGAGGGAAATGGTTTGCAAGGATCCAACCGCAAGAACAAATTCCTACTTCGGTCGCTGACAGGAGTCACTCTCCTCTGGGACATCCCATGACACGCACTGCAACCAGCTTAGAACCCAGATGTGGGAGATGCGAGAACCCCTCTTTGGAAACCGGTGCCCAGAACACAGAGATTGATCTCAACTCCCTCCTCACACCCAGTAAAATTCTGACACCCTCAAAGGACATAATCCCATACGGATAAAAATGGGGAGAGGGTGATAGCCCATGCGGACGTTAACAAACCTGGGAAACTAGAAAGAAAACAGATGAGCGTAAGCAGTGGTGTACCGGCAAACCTTAACAACTGGCTCTCCAAGGGGGCAGGGTGCCCTGCTTTGTAGTGTATGCCGATCCCTGGGGTGTAAATGCCGCTTTCGAGCTTCCAACATGATGTCACTGAACACAGGGATAGGACGAGATGCACGGTAGCACACCAGTGCACGGTAATTTCACCACACAGATACAACAGGCATGTGGCCTCAAGAGCAGGTAATACTACAGGGAATAGTAAAATGCACAGGAAGCAGTGGGTTTTGAGTATGTTTACCTTCCCTTGTATTTTTTTTTTTTTTTTTTTTTGCGGTACGCAGGCCTCTCACTGTTGTGGCCTCTCCCGCTGCGGAGCACAAGCTCCGGACGCGCAGGCTCAGCGGCCATGGCTCACGGGCCCAGCCGCTCCGCGGCATGTGGGATCTTCCCGGACCGGGGCACGAACTCACGTCCCCTGCACCGGCAGGCAGACTGTCAACCACTGCGCCACCAGGGAAGTCTCCCTTCACTTGTATTTTTAATACAATTTATTTAAGTCCACCTAATTTAGTGTTTGATAATGGCTGTGTTCACTAGCACACCACTGCTAGTAATTAACTGCCGTTGTGGACAAACAGAGCTGAGCCCGGAGCCTGTGAGAGGAGAAGTCACAAAGAAACTTGAGAACATGAAAGCGACCTTAGAAATTAAAATCTTGATTAAGGCAACAAAACGTTCAGCTGAAGGATTGGAAGATAAAACTGAGGAGGTTTCCTAATCGCTGAACAATGTGGCAGACAGAAACACAGGGAGAGAAAAGAGAAGAAAGCTAGAAGATGGATTCAGGAGACCCATGTCTAACTGACAGGAGTTCCAGAAGAGAGTGAGAATACAAGAAGTTACCAGAGAAATAATAACAAGAAAATGTCCAGAATAAAAAACCCACAGGTTTATAGAATAGACGAGCCCAGCAGTGCAGTGAATGAAGAAAGACTGCAGTAGAGCCCTGGGAGACAAAGGGGGAGATTCTGAAAGCTTCCAGAGAGAAAACGGGCTCCAGACAATGACCTCTCAAGAGCCACGCCAACAGCTCGGAGGCAGCACGATGCCTTTAAAGTCTCAAAGGAGGAGGATTGCTCATGCGGACTCAAATCAAACCCGATTATCAGTCACTGGAGTGTAGCACAGAAACATGTCCCAAGCATGAAAGTTCTTAGAACTTCTACCTCCCTTACATCCTTTCTCAGAAAGCTACTGAAGGACTCACGCCACCAAAACAAGGGAGCTGTTTCCCTGGTCTTCCTGAGAAGGAAGAAGAGCTGGGGGACAAGAGACAGGGTGTGCTCCGTGGAGAAGGGGTGCAGGGGGCAGGAGACAGAGGCCGAGAGGGTGCAGGAGAGCTCGTGCAGAGTTACCGTGGGTTTGTGCGCTGAAATATGAGGGGAGCCTGAGGATGAGTGAGCGACACATTCATAGATGAAAAACGAAGCAGACACACTCAAAATGAAGCAGTTACTAACCCCAGAGAAAGCAAAAGTGAAACTTGAAAGGAAATGTGATCAAAGCATACTTATTATGGCCCAGCTTTGAGCAATACTGACATGGCACCAATAACAAAAACCGTGGAGCGGGCTTCCCAGGTGGCGCAGTGGTTGAGAGTCCGCCTGCCGATGCAGGGGATGTGGGTTCGTGCCCCGGTCCGGGAGGATCCCACATGCCGCGGAGCCATGGCCGCTGAGCCTGAGCGTCCGGAGCCTGTGCTCCGCAACGGGAGACGCCACAACAGTGAGAAGCCCGCGTACCGCAAAAAAAAAAGAAAAAACAAACAAACAAACGTGGAGCAACGTCACTGGGAGGGTGGGGGAGGGGTGAGTGAAGGAGGACGTCAGAGAACCCCAATCCTCACCTTCCACGGTAACACAGGATCTAAAATAGCCAATGCAGGAAATATCTGTACAAGCACTTTGAAGGAATATTACCCAAAATGGCTAAAACAGTCGCAGCTCACTGTCTCAGGGACAAAGCGACAAGACCGGAGCTCCTGTTTTCTCTCATAAGCTGTAATTATTTCAAGTTAAAATCATGCGCATTAATTGCTCTGATAAAAGCTAATTAAATTTTTTAAAGAAATCAATGCTTTGATTCTTTGTAGCCTGGAAGACAGCAGTTCAGTGGGTGGAGAAGCAGGGGACACGGCCCCCTACAGGCAGCCGTCCCAAGGACCAGGCAGAGCAAGATGTGCTTATGCAGACACACTGGGGTTCATATATTTTTGCAGAAATAGGATTAGTCATCAAGCGGCAGAAGTGCCCTGAGCAGCAGAACAGGAGTTAGTGTAAAATGAAGCTGCGACAGTGCCCAGCAAGGGGACCTGGCCTCCCGTCCCTTCACTCGCCCCGGACCACCCCCTAACCCCAGTGTCTGCATTTGCCGCTCCCTCCTCCAGAACAGTCTGTGACCGCCCCCCACGCCGCTTCCCCACCCAGGAGTTCCTGGTAGCTGGCTCCTTCCCACATGCACCCTGGCCCCAAGGCCACCTCCATCCTCCTCCTGCTTTATTTTCTTCATAGCATGAGTAGGGGGGCTTGAAAATGCTCAGTGATGTGTTCCCTTCTAGGGCCGGCAGAACCAGAGGAAATACAAACATCCCAGTTAGAAGACTAAAGCCAGAGCTGGAGAGAACCAAGGTGAGGCCCCCGTGGCGGAAAGTTTCGCACACATCATAGCCAGAAGGAACAGAAATCGAGAATGGATTCACAACTCCAGGACAGGCTGAGCTGCCCTAACAAATGGGCCCAGTGAGTTTCAGCGGAGGCGGGTGGAAGGGCCAGTCTCTCTCCTACCGGGAGAGCAGGTGCAGGAATGGCCGCTGTGCACACGGGCTGCTCACACTGGTTTAGGTGAGAAGGGAAAACATGCTTCTTAATCGCCTTGAGCCTGTACCAACCCAGGCACTGTGGTTAAGGAACAGGGCGGGTGTTGAACTAGCCAGGCGGCCACTCGCTCCCAGCCATTCCCAGGCCCGCCCTGCCCACGGCAGCCCGAGGACGGGCACGAGTTCTTTCTGCAGAAGCTTCCCGGCATGGGCTTCATCCAGCTCGCAACTGTCTTTACCTCATCAGCAGGCGCCAGATTCCCGATGGCCTCAATCAGACCCTGCGTCTCGTCCCCAAATGGTCTTTAAAAAAAATCCACACGAATAGCCAAAGGTCAGGAGGGTCCATGCCACACACAGTCGACTCCTCTCTGGGGAAGGGGTGTGGGGGATGCATGTTTTGCTTTATGGCATTGGAAGGGTTTGATGTTTGTCCTTTTTCAATAGCATGCATTGTTCCGTATGATTTAAAAGTGCTAAAGCAAAGCACACAGCACACTCACACAGACACACAGCCACGGTGCACTCAACCGGGAACGCTGGCTCGGCGATCGCTGTCGCGTTAAGAATCGAAGCCTTAAATGTTCAAATGGAAACAACTGGACAAAGTGCCCACCCTCTGGCTTTCGTGGGCACTTCTGCTGGGAGCCAAGTGTCAGGAGTGTGCATTTGGCCTCCCCCATGTGAAAGTGTCACAGTGAGACAGGGGCCCATTAGAAAGACAGGGTCATACGATGTCACACCCGTTACCTACACGTAATTGTGCTGGTTCAGGAGGAGTGCATGACCCCACTTTAAATGTCAGGAGAATGGAACCCAGAGGGGTCTCTGAATCCGGCACTCAGGGGCCTGTCAGTGCCTGTCACGCAGCAGCTTTCCACCTGAGCGACGCTGAATCAAGTCAGGGGGTTGGGGCAGAGAAAACAGGGTAAGGGCTATTTCATGAAACCGTACACACATCTGTGTACGTATGCTTGTGTGTGTGCATACGTGTATTGTGTACCTGTGCACATATATACATATATGTGTGCACCTTTAAGTGTGTATCAGGGCATATGTGTGCACGTATGCATCTCTGCGTGACCTGTATATGTGGGCATTCATGTATGTGTACACGTGTGTCGTTTGTATACATGTATCTATGTATATGTGTGTTCATTCATGCATGCACACACCTGTAGGTGTGTGCATATGAGTAGGTGTGTGCGTGTGCATCTGTGTCTGTTCATGTGTGCCTGTGTGTGTGTGTGTGTGTACACGTGTGTATGTACATGCCCATACAGCGTGTGTGCTCTCTGTGGCAGCACAGAAATCCCGACCTAGCACTGCATTCCTAGATGTGACAAGTGACGAAAGGCTAGGGTCCACTAAGGCAGGAACCATGGGCCGAGGGTACTGTCTGGGGTCTGTCACGCCTACCCACACCTTGGCTTCCCTTTCTGGGACCAGCTGTCTGTAGGGTCACAGAGGGGACACCACTCACTACCCCATGGAAGGCGTCAATACTGGCATCGACAACAGGATGCTAAACCAATGTTCGAAGTGTCCCCACTGGCATCCCCTGGAAACCCATGAAAGGGGAGCTCAGGTGACAGCCGTGGACAACTACTGGGGGAGCCTGTTGACGCTTCTTGTCTATGGGGTTTGCCCAGACAGGGCAGGTGAAGCCCCACTTACCCTCTAGGCCCTGTGGCCAGGACAGCGGAAGACACACAGCTAAATATACCTTCCCCTCCCAGCCGGGAGCAGACAACACAAGAGCCACCCTAAGACCATGCCCTGCCAGTGCTGGTGCCAGGCCCAGTGTCCCCATCGCCAGGCTGGCCCCCACCCTAGGCTCCCCTCCCCTACCCCAGTCCCCAGCCCCGCCCCCAGGCTGCACCCCACCCTCAGCTCCTCTCCCTACCCAATCCCCCAGCCCCAGCCCCAGGCTGTGCTCCCCCCCACTCCCCTCCCCACCCTCAGTGCTGTCCTCCCCCACCCCCTGGCTGTGCTGATGTCACCACCTTGCCAAATGGCCTTGCCCCCTCAGGAATCAGGAATCAGGTTTCAGAAGCTCTCTGTGTCACACACACAGCAAACAGTTTTTTGTTTCAACTTCAGTTTCCCAGGAGCCAGGCTCAGCCTTAGAGCTGAGGCCAGCTGGACGCTCCCCGCTTCCCCAATGGAAAAGCATCCAGGACACCGGCTTTCCCCTCCAGCCGCCCCGCAGGGGCAAACAAGCTGGTCAGGATGTCCCGACACACCTTAACCCTCGTTCTCTCACCTAAACCCAGGCACGCGTGTGTCACAAATGTACCGATGGAAGCCAGGAAGGAGCAAAAGGGCGGCAGGGTGACAGATGTACAAACCAACCAGTTACTCAGCCATCAATCAGCAGCGATGATGCTGAGAAGGGCACTCGCAGGGCAGCAGGGACCCTGAAGCACAGAGGCCAGAGGAGGGAGGGACCACACCACCTTGTGCGACATCATTCTACCCTTCACAGCCACACTGTCTCTTCAGAGGGCGTGTGGCACCCTCGCAGAGCGTGTGCATGTGTCTCTGAGCCCGGACCGCTTGGCACCAGGGAATATAAAAGAACCTTCCTCCCCTGGCCTGATTCTTCCCGTCGGCCCACCCCCAGGGAGGAATGTCTGTTGTCCAGGGGCTGCTGGCGTCATAGGGAGCTCAGCTCCAGATGTGCCCCCAGACTTGTTTCCCCAGGGCTGGAGGACACCGTGTGCACCAGGAGATATTTTAAATGCCAGCAAAACTGGTGCTTCAGTCCCCAGTTTGACCTGTAGTACAGAGGGCAAACTTAGATAAACGATACTGTTGAAAAGTTCTGCCTTAACTGGAATTTATTTGCCTTCTTAATTTTCTCCTTACCTTATAAAACTCTCCTACCTTCCAAAGCAACTCCAAGGGTGCTTAATTCCAGTCATAAAGAAATGTAAATTAAAATAAAATACCTAATTATCCCCCACGAGACAGAGAAATTTAAGATTGCTGCTAGGGGTGCTGGTGAAGGGTTGGAGGATTTCTGAGGGCGATTCTGAATTTCCAAATGGCTCCTGCTTCCTAGCTAGTCTTGGGCAGCTATCCTATGGACCAGCCCCGTGTGCAGAGCCATGTGGACGAGGACAGCCCACGAGGGCACCTGGAGGGATGTGCCTCCACCGGGGCGGGGGCTAGTTAACAGACACGTGCAGGACACCGAAGAAGCTAGACAGGAACCACCAGGAAGCACACAGCACCCTGACCACATGGAAAGGCAAGGGCAAAACAGCTGGCCAAGATGACCCGTGTGTGTCCAGGGAGGAGGTGCCAGTCCATATACACGTACACGCACACACACACACACGGAGGCACACACGGACACAGACACACATGGATACCGACACACATGGACATAACACACAGAGATACACAGGTGCACATATAGACACACACGGACACAGACATTCATCCAACTGTTAACAGTGATTATCTCTGGGGAGGGAGAACGGCCAGGGAACTCACTTTTTAATGTTTGTTTTTAAAACAGTGAATCATGTTTATAATATTTTGTAAAAAATTAATACGTTAAAAATGTATGTCTCCTCTACACTAGACTCAAGTCAGTGAACAAATATTACATCCAGCACATCAACCTGTGCAGTGGTATGTAATGTTCCACAACCCAGCCCATTTCTTGGTGTCTATTCTTACCACTTTATTTTTTTTGCCCTTATGCACTTACATAGAAATGAGAAGGGGCTTCTTTTCTTGCATATACTTCATGCTTTTCATGACCACAGGGTAAAAGTAACAGAAGTCTATCCTTGCCACTTCTTTGCCCTTTTTGCATTTACATAAAAATGAGAAGTGGCTTCTTTTCCTGCATATACTTCATGCTTTTTGTGACCACAAGGTAAAAGTGAGAGTCCACCCTCTTAGAATTTTACATTGGGATTCTCTAACAACTCAATACAGTACTGAACAGAAGAAACCACCCGTTTTCAATTACCTTAGGTCCAAAGATTCCAAAATATTTCTTTAAAATAAAGTGTTCAGCAAACAAAATCCAAAGACAAATGATCTAGGGGAAAAAAAACTAGGAAAAAACACTTGTAACATAAATGCCAGGGACTGGAATTCCTAATAAGTGCAGTGATCTAATTAACTACAGAAAGAAAAGACCTAATAAACTACAGAGCCCTGGCCAAACAGAGCAGGTAATTAAAAATGTATAGGTGGGCTTCCCTGGTGGCGCAGTGGTTGAGAGTCCGCCTGCCGATGCAGGGGACACGGGTTCGTGCCCTGGTCCGGGAGGATCCCACGTGCCGCGGAGCGGCTGGGCCCGTGAGCCATGGCTGCTGGGCCTGTGCGTCTGGAGCTTGTGCTCCGCAACGGGAGAGGCCACAACAGTGAGAGGCCCGCATACCGCAAAAAAAAAATAAATAAATAAAAATAAAAATGGATATGTATATAACCAGCCAATAAACACAGAAAGTGCTAAGTACCCCTAGAAGCGAAGCTGTGTTCATTAAAACCACCCCCCCCAAAACTGGCATCACAAGTCCTCGTGACTGCCACGCATGGCAGACACCAAAGACTACGCTGGCAGCAGGTGTGTGGAGAAGCTAGCAGAAATGGCAACCCCGTCAGCTAATCCACAATACACGAGTAGCATAAAAGGATGAAGGGAAGGTAGGGGCTTACTTTTTGTGTTTACAAATTAAACTGGCATTTCACTTTCCTCTAAAACTGGAAATACACGGTTGACCACGTACTAATTGACCAAAATTAAGATTAAGCACAAAATGACTCCGCTTCAGGGCAGATGACACGGACAGCCATCTTTTTACACCAGACATCACTGATGACCGCCCCCATCCCCAAAAGAGAAGATGGAGCATTTCAGTGCCTAGAGCAGGGGCCTGCAGCCCAGAAAGGGGGCAGGGGAAGGAGCACGGGGCAGAAAGGCAGTGGGGGAAGAAAAACAAACAGGCAGTGGCCCTACTGCCCTGTAGGCTTCCCTCAAGCCAGCTCCAAGGGGCAGCGGCCAAGTCCAGATCTTTGCCCCTAAGATAGCACAGGGACCAAGAACCAGTCTTCGGTTGGATCCCACTGAGGCGTCTACAAGGGGTCAGCTTTGCTAATCTGCGAGACAGACTGAGAAACAAAGGGATTTTACCTGTATCTCGTGCCTCTTGAAACTTCCCAATTGTTTCTAGGAAGGAGTCTTCAGAAATCTTGGCTCTGAAAATAATGGGAAATGGGAATATTTAAACAGTTAAACTGTCCACGTAAACTCAGCATCACTTCTGGAAAGGCAGAGAACAAACTCTTGCCTTCACTTCTGGAGCCCCGGAGCTGACGCTCTGACCCAAGATGGCTTGGCACTTGTTCACTTGTGCAAACAGGAGGAGGCAGGGACTGTGCAACTGCTCACCCAGGAACAAAGGAAGTGAAACCTGTTGGTCACCCAGGTGCCAGAGCTGGTCCCCAACCACTGACCACCACCACTTCCCTGCAGAACAAGCCGTTCAAATACAAGCCAGAGTCACTGTCAGCTGCGAGTCCATCAATCAAAAAAGTATCATCTGGGCTTCCTTGGTGGCACAGTGGTTGAGAGTCCACCTGCCGATGCAGGGGACACGGGTTCGTGCCCCAGTCCGGGAAGGTCCCACGTGCCGCGGAGCGGCTGGGCCCGTGAGCCATGGTCGCTGAGCCTGCGCGTCCGGAGCCTGTGCTCCGCAGAGGGAGAGGCCACGGCAGTGAGAGGCCCGCATACCGCAAAAAAAAAAAAAAAAGTATCATCTACTGGCTACTGACTTCAGATATGTATCCTTTAGAATTCATCTTCATTGAAATCCAAAGGCACCAGGCGATGAAGGAAAAAGAGATACAGATAACATATTCACGAGAAAATGATTTCCTAAAAAACCCATTTAATTCCCTTTTTCTTTGATTATTGTTTTTCAGCCAAACAGAAGAATGTCCACAGTGGTATAGCAAGTTTCTATATTGTATTTGTTACCCCTTCCCAGTGCAGGATAGAGCCCTCAAAATAGGAATCCCCAAGTCCAGGAAGATCACAAACTATCAGACACAGAGAATCAAAATTGCAAAACCAGAGGTCACAGTGTAGGATTAACGAAGGTTTAGAGGCTGGATAAATGGATGCTGACGCCTCTACGACTGCAAATGATCCAACATATTTTCTAAAGCTCAGAATCAAGCTCTAGCATTTTTTTGTGGTTGGAATTATTGTTCTCTTTTGCTTCAAGGGTTTACACAATCATTGCCATTTTTCTGAAGACAGCTGAGAAGTAGGAGATGTTCCTTGGAAAACACCACTGATGCCCCATCTCTCCCACACAGTGCCCCCGCACCCCGGGGAGCGGGACCATCATGCCTGCAGCCCAGACACCAGTTTGTACCCCATTCTTACATGTCCACCCAAGCACACAGTTTCCAGGGCCACCCAGGGTCCCTCAGTGCCCAACGACTCAAGTCAGCAGATGAGACCTCAAAGTGACCGGCAGAAATGGTTAGGATTCACCCGCCTCACTGTGATGTACTGCCTAAGACTGGGTCTGGGTCTTTCCCACAGAAGCGACTGCTTCTGATGGCCAATTTATAAGCAAAACTATCTTCAGATGAGCAAGCAGGTAAGTGTCCTAGACAAAGTTATGTCCACGCAAGACACAGAACCTATGTCTTCTGTTTCTATGCTCTTCTGGGCGAGCAGCTGACAAAACAGATGGACAGGCGGTGGGCAAACCCAATGAACTATGGCATTTACCCTTTCACACGGGGCTTTCCTAGCACATGGGCAGGCGGGGCCCAGCAGCCACTGGGGACTGCTGAGAACTCGTAAGGAAAAAAGAAAGTGAGTCACCCACAAGTAAGAGGTTTAGATAAATAATGTGAATACTAAGAATTTTAAAACCAAAAAACTTCTCTCTTCTAGAGACTCAGTAAGTCTTTGTCACTTTACTAAATAAAAGCCCAGAGCTGCTTGTTCTGTGGTTGGACAAGGTGCGTTATCATATTCACCCTGATTTCATGGTTTTGAGCAACAAGTGGCAGCAGGTTAGGGCACCTGCGTGTGTGTCCTAATCACCTCACACAATGCACCTGGACACTGGGGTCCTCATTTTCTGCCTTCCAGCCAAGTCTCCACATCTACCCTCCATCAAAGAGCTTCTAGCCCCCAGGCTCCTGAGTGAAAATGCTCGCTTCTGGCTCAGTCAACCGTGAGGCCCTGAGGGCCCCCAGTTGTCTGCACCCTTTACCACAGCAATTTCTCTCCTTTCCCAACATAAAAACCCACAGGCTATAATTAGTTATCACCATACTGAAGAATGCAAAAGACATGCTCTGTATGCAACTACTAACCATATCATTCTGACTACGCATCTCCTCTGACTATGCAAACCTGCTTAGAATGCACATAACGTACAGTCCATTTGCAAAAGAAAGGAATGGCATCAGTCAGAAGAGAGATAAGTGTTTTCCTCTGGTACACGGAGAAACTTGGCCTTTACCTCCCACCACACCCCCAATCCTGCAGGAGAGCATGGGAGCCCCAAGGCCCGTGCCCCGATGGCAGCTGTCTCATGACCATTTATGACAAAGGGGGGTCTTCATCTTGCATGCACCTTGCCTGCATTCTGCCAACGTGACCTCACCTTCCGAAGGCCCCCTGCCTCAGCAGTAAGCCGGTGTTCTCTTTAGTACGTGGAGAAGACACACGTGGGATGGGGCCAGGCATGGGACTCTGTTGGGTCAGAACGAGCTGGGTTCCAGGCTTGGCGTCTCCATTTTCCAGCTGTGTGTCCTTGGGGAAGTTACTGGGCTTTTCTGGGCCTCTGCCTCCTCATCCAGAAAGTGGGCATAATAATAGTACCTACCTCATTTGGTTGCTGTAAAGAGCCATGAGTAACTTATGTGAAGAGCTTCAAACAGTGTCTGGCAGCTTCCCAGCACTGCATAACTATCAACTATGACTCTTCTACCTGTGAAGCGGAGCCAGTTATACCTCACTTGTTACTTACCTACCTTGAGAGACATACATATCAGCGTTGGGCATGCGTAAGCACATTCCCCATTCCCCACGACCAAGGCTCTACCAGCCTCCTCCTCTCACAGGGAATTCCGAGCTCAGAGCCTGGCTCTGCCTGGGGTCACATCCACAATCTCCTGGGAGCAGGGCCCCTGCTTCTGCGGCCGTGGATGGGGAAGGGGCCTCGAGCCTCAACTGCTGAACTGCCTTACTTCAGCCCAGAAGCCCACGCTGGAGGTGTCTGGGCAGTGTGAAATGGGGAGATTCAATCAGCACTCCACCCACATGCCCTGTCTGGGGTGGGGTTTGCACATTAGTGCAAGACACCATCTCCCACCCCTGAGAAGCGCAGCAACGAGACAGGCTGGCTAAAATGTACGGTGATGAGGGGCCGGGGGCAGCATTCACATGCACTGGGGCAACTTCTCTGGGGGCTACTGGGGGACTCCTGCCAAGATGCCATGTCCAGACCCTCTGACCCAGCAGTTCTCCACCAGGAATTCAGCTGGACACACCCCCACGTGTACAAGATGCCCAAGCACAGTATGAGGCTGCTGACAGGAAAACTCTGGAAACACCTAGAAGTCCATCAGTTCATGTGCATGTGGGCACATATGTGTCTGTGTGTGTTTGTGTGTATACACACATGTATATATACTGCATGTGTAAGCTGATTTGTGTATGAGCTGTGGCACACCTATAGGATGCAATACTACACAGCTCTTAAAAAATAAAGTGGTCACTGAGATGAAAGGATGTCCAAGATACTTAGTTCAGTAAAAATTAAGGTTCCCCACAGTGTTATAATATGGTCTCATTTGTGTAGACACAGGGTATGTAACCATTTGTACGTGCACATAATTTACTCAAAACTATTTGATTAGATCAGCACTTAATCAAGAATCTGCTGGCAGTGAGCGACTAGAGGGTGGCTTTGGTCTGCAGTAGGGGTGTATTTCATTTTTTACTATGTGTATTCTTTATTACTATTTGAATTCTTATCTTAAGCATGTGGTTTCCTAATTAAAATACTTTAAATCTGATATTAAAAGTAAAATATATTAAATGTAAAAAACTTAGGAAATAATAGGTCAGAGAAGAAAACATTTCTGGCAATTTCAAAAAACTATTATAACTATTAAAACATGATTCCCTTTTTGAAATGTACTAAATGCATTTCATCAAAATGGAAGTTTTCAAGAACAGCAAACAGACTTTACATCATTTCCAGCAGTTCCGATGTTTTGTTGGACCTATTTATCCTAAGAAAACTCAGACACAGAGGAAAGCATTTTGGTGCAGGTGAGTGCCGCAGACCCCGAAGTGGGAGAGGCAGGCTCACGGCCATGCAGCAAGAGGAACAGAGACCTGGAACTCAAGAAAGAAGAAAGGACCTGCAGCCTGTGGGCTGCTGAGTCAGGGAGCGGGGAGAGGAAGTGAGGGCCCTAGTGTGAACTGTGCCCCATGAGTCGCTACATGTGGCCCCATCCCACATGATCCAGGGTTCCCCAGCACCAACTTGTGACTATGCAATGTTGTATGGCTAAATATGATAATGTTGCACGTTCAGACCGTTGTCAATTTCCTACCTAAAATTCATTTTTAAAGACTGATTTTAACAACCAGCAAAACTTGAGCTAGAAACCCTTCTTTCTAGAATGCGGAGCCTATTTGCCGAGGTCGGGGGGCCCAGAGAAGACACCGTGAGAAGTTCATCATAAGGCTCTCCCCTTACATAGGTGGGGGCCAGGACACACTTACTTCATCATGCTCATGGGTTTGCTTCCTTCTGTTGGGAAATATTGCACATAACTTTCGTAAGATATTAATTGGGCTCACTTCTCATTTTTCCATGAGTTGAGGTATTTTGAAAAGGCATATTATCAATGATATTACACAGTCAACATCTAAAACATTTTAAATATTTCTTTCAAGCAAATTAGATGCCTTAATTCAGTCCATGTTTATTCTCCCCTAATGGGAAGGCAGCAGTGTGGTGGCCAGAGTGCGTGGCCAGAGCGTGGACGCTGAGGCCAGCCGGCCCAGGATCAGGTCTGGCGCTGCCACTTCTCAGCTACCCACTCCCCCCCAGCTACTCCCTCAGCCCCTCCACCTCCTCCCCAACTACTCCCTCAGCC
This sequence comes from Mesoplodon densirostris, assembly GCF_025265405.1. Lineage (NCBI taxonomy): Eukaryota > Metazoa > Chordata > Mammalia > Artiodactyla > Ziphiidae > Mesoplodon > Mesoplodon densirostris. The sequence continues at coordinate 115,292,802 of NC_082666.1, read as the reverse complement.
CCTCCACCCTCCCCAAGCTACTCCCCCAGCCCCTCCACCTCCTCCCCAACTACTCCCTCAGCCCCTCCACCTCCCCCCCAGCTACTCCCTCAGCCCCTCCACCTCCTCCCCAGCTACTCCCTCAGTCCCTCCACCTCCTCCCCAGCTACTCCCTCAGTCCCTCCACCTCCTCCCCAGCTACTCCCTCAGTCCCTCCACCTCCTCCCCAGCTACTCTCTCAGCCCCTCCACCTCCTCCCCAGCTACTCCCTCAGCCCCTCCACCTCCTCCCCAACGACTCCCTCAGCCCCTCCACCTCCCCCCCAGCTACTCCCTCAGCCCCTCCACCCTCCCCAGCTACTCCCTCAGCCCCTCCACCTCCTCCCCAACGACTCCCTCAGCCCCTCCACCTCCCCCCCAGCTACTCCCTCAGCCCCTCCACCTCCTCCCCAGCTACTCCCTCAGCCCCTCCACCTCCTCCCCAGCTACTCCCTCAGCCCCTCCACCTCCTCGCCAGCTACTCCCTCAGCCCCTCCACCTCCTCCCCAGCTACTCCCTCAGCCCCTCCACCTCCTCGCCAGCTACTCCCTCAGCCCCTCCACCTCCTCCCCAACTACTCCCTCAGCCCCTCCACCTCCTCCCCAACGACTCCCTCAGCCCCTCCACCTCCCCCCCAGCTACTCCCTCAGCCCCTCCACCTCCTCCCCAGCTATTCCCTCAGCCCCTCCACCTCCTCCCCAGCTACTCCCTCAGCCCCTCCACCCTCTCCAGCTACTCCCTCAGCCCCTCCACCCTCACCAGCTACTCCCTCAGCCCCTCCACCTCCTCCCCAGCTACTCCCTCAGCCCCTCCACCTCCTCCGCTACTCTCTGCGGAGGAAGCTGCATGAATGAGGAGTTGTAAGCACATATACATACTACAGGAGTGCACACTGAATCAATGTTAACACAGCAACACAAGCGACACTGCGCTGTTGTGATACAGTGGGGACACTCCCCAGTGCTGGGGAAGGTCCACCAGAACATCACAGCCACACTCAGACACATCGTAGCAGAAACAAGTGTGGGGGAGAAGCAGGTGTCTTCAAGCCAACACCAATCCCCGTGGTAGCTCTAACTGCGACTTTGCCTAGATTTAAAGCTTTTCTCTCTAAAACGCATGGCTACGACGTCAGCTTTTACTACCATCCCTGCTCCATGAACCTGAAAAGGTCTAAACTCTGGGTCCATCTGACTCCAAACTCAATCAAGCCCTTTCTTTGAGAGCCTGACTGGGCTGCCCCAGAGCGACCTCTGCCCTCTCTTCCCAAACTGTGTGTCGGCGCCACCCCAGGACTCCCCCTCAGGCCGCACCCCCTTCCACCCCTGCTGTCCACCCTCCGGCAGGGCTCTGAGAGCACACGGTCCAGACTCACCTACAGACGTCCTGGTTGGAGCCCCCTGGCCACCCGGAGTCCGTGTGATTTCAGGGGCTGAGAACCAGCAGAAGTGCCACCGCACTGCCTGCCTTTCCCAGGGTGACCCTGCCTTCCTGCTCCACACACCCCGGCTGTGCCCTGCTGGGTACATCTCCATCATACCCACCCCCCGAAATCCTGGCTGTCACTACAGCTTGGCTCACGGGGCCAGGGCAGCCTGAAAACCGCCCTCAGAATGGATGCCTGGACTTGACCGAGCTTCGCTTCCTGGGTCCTGTGAAAAGTTATTAGCAAGAAGAATAATGAACATCCCACCAAAAGGTAAAGGTGAGAAAGTGACCGTTCACAAGAGCAAAGCGGGCACTCCTGCCGGACTCCACCAGCATCACTCATGACGGAGGTTTCCACTGCGCTTTGCTGTATTCACCCCTTGCACTGTGAGGGACCCAGGGCACGTACGGTATCATGAGATAGGAGGTCACTCACGTCCCTCGTGTGCAACTCTCTGGGGTGTGCACGTGCCTGACCATAAACACTGGACACCTGAAGGAGCCCTCGGCGTGGGCCAAGAGACTGGGCACCGATAACAGGGCAGCAGCCGTGCGGACCCCCGCTGCCTCCGGGAGCGGCGGTAACTTCCACTTCCCAGCAACCTCCGGATCCTTCAGAGCCCTGAGGAGGTGGGTTTCATGTGCTGCTGCTGCAGAGAAAGAGACTCAGAAAATGCAACAACTGGCCTGAAGCCAAGATCAGAGCTGGGACTCCCTCCCTCCAAGGTCTCGCATTACCCGGAGGCCTTGTCAGCACCTGACAGCTCAGGACAGTCCATCACACCGGGGGTGGGGCGGGCACGTCACAGTGAGCAGGACAGAAACCGCTCTCTCTGGGGAAGCCTCGTGTCTCCAGTTTGAGCTGATGCTCCTTCTGCCCTGGAGCCGGCAGCTCCCACCCCTCCTTCTCCAGGAACTCAGGGCAGAGATGAGGGGCGTCCCTGCCGCACGGCTGGCACTTCAGAAACAGGGGTTTCTTCTCTTCACCATTTGGTGAAGACGTCACAGAATCTGCCCAGAAGGAACCATCTGGAATCTGGGGCTGGCGGAGGACTGCACTCAGGGCTGCCTGGGGCAGGATCCTGCACCCCCGGGTGCTCACGGCCCCCTCCGAGGGTCCTCCGGGAAGCACGTGTGCTTGCACCAGGGGAGAAGACTCCTCCTGCCCTGCACAGGGCCCCCAGACCCAGCCCGGCTGCAAAAGGACAAGAAGGTCTCTCCTCTTGGCCAAGGCGGGAGGGACGGGCCTGGGAGCCCCACCAAGCCCAGACCCAAGCGGGGATTTCTTTTTTAAGTCCAAACCACAAAATGCCACTCTCTCTGCCTTCCTATCTAGTGATTCCTTAAAAATACACAGCAGAGGTACAAAGTCAGGCCAGCTCGACCACAGGCCGTCATCCAGCTCGGGTCGGCAAAGGCCGGAGCCAACACGAGGCGCTCTGCTTTCAATCCTGCCTCCCTCCCCGGACGTGGCCTTCCCTCCCAGCTTGGCAAAACCCATTAGGGAATCCACACGCTCCGGCAAAAGGGCCGTGAAGGCCCAAGTCATCTCACCCTGGCAGGACACAAAGGAACAGCCGTGTCCCATCATCTTGGGCCCAATTCACCTCAGTATTGATCTTAGACTTCCAACTGTTCTCTACTGTGCACATACCACTCGCACAGACCTTTGAGTCTGATTCGCCGGCCTCCACGTCCCTTCAAGGGGACTTCAGGGACGCCAACTCAGCCCTGGACTCGGCTGAGCACCTTGCAGGAAAGCCTGTTACTTTGAGACTCTGCTGCCTCTGAACCGTGGTCACACCACACCACCCCCACCTAGTCAACGGTGGACCAAGGGGCCTCTGTCTGCCTGACCCCAAGGTGCTGTGGAAGCCGCCAGGAAGGTCAGGAGGGCACACAGTCCAGCGAGACGGCCATATTGGAAAACTCAAATGCCTGTATCCCTCCAGATGGCAGGAAGGTGCCTGGGAGTCACCTCCGCTAGAATTCCCAGTGTGAAGCGAAGTCCAAGTCACAGTGAGGCATCTGAAGTAACCACACACACCCCCACAGCCCGGGAATTCACTCTGAAGTCGCCACACACGGAAGAGACCACCCACGTTTCACAAGCCGCTGCTGGCCGGACCCGGGTCCTATTAACCTGCAACCTGCCTGGAGCCTGGCCTAATGGCCCCAGGGCCCGCAAAGGCCCTGTCCTTTCAGCAGATGGAATTGCACAGCGGACAGGGCGTTCCCTTTCTGAGCCCCGTGTCACCTTCCAGATGATTCAGAACGTGTGAGACCCGGAAAAGTAGCAGCTACAGCATCACCATCACGCTGTCATCTTCCAGGTGGAAAACTGCAGCCGAGGGGTTAACCAGCCTCGCTGTGTCTCCTGCCGCCCCCAGGAGGCACCTCCGCTCTGGGACCACTGCTAGGGAGCGGGTTAGGAATGAAGCAGGAACAGAGGCAGAGACAGGGGTCTCCAGCCAGGAGGTCTATTATCCTCCCCGTTCATGGGAACCAAAATTAACTGAAAAATCTACATGACATTCTGCACATTCTTAAACCACATACACGGGGCCACCAGCTCCACCCCCCACCCCCACTAGGGTCGTGCCAACCTGTCCCTGTGGAGGACGGTATCTCGGCCCAGAATGACTGGGCCCAGAATGACTGGGCACAGGGGCAAGGCACATTCCTCAGCACCTGCCGCAGTTACATCAGGTGCCCGGCCAGGGAAAGGCCTCTGAGCGCTGCACACATTTGCCAACTGGCGCATGCCGGGCACCCTCGTCCAGCAACAAAGGACACGGGGATGGGATATAGGGATGGAATAGAGGGGACACCGAATGTGGTTCTAGAACAGCGCCAACCGGAGGAAAGGACTTGGTTTTCTAACATCTCAGGACCCTTTCTGGTAAGATGCCCATGGTTTTAAAGGCTGAGTAAATGTGAATAATTGTGCTGCACGAATCTCCTCTCTGACCGTCGGACTTACTCGGCCGATAGAAAATAGGGGTGTGTGCACACATCAAACATCCCCGTTCTGTTGAGGATGCCAAAGCTTGGAGGCCTCGCTTCCTGCCGAGCTGGACCTGGAGCACATCCGCCCCAGGAACAACCGCTCCTCCTTGGGCGCCCCTGCGAAGACCAACCCGAGGCCTGGGCGAGGTGCCGGGCCTCCTCGTGATCATGCAGTCCCACGAGAGACACAGGGTCAGGCCTTCCTCGTCCAGTGGGTCCCTGATGACCGCTGCGTCCAAGGAGGTCCACCTGACTCCTGCTATCCTCACGTCACGGGACATGGAGCGGGAACTCATACGGGGCCAATGTCCACCCGTGGAGGGTCCGGCAGGTGGGTCCTTTGGGTCCCTCGGGGTGGGCTGCTGCCCCCTGGGGTGGGAGTGTGCGCTTGGTGGGCTGGCCTCGGACAAAAGTGGCTTGGTGCCCGGTCCTGGGAATAGGTGCTTCCCATGTCTGCAAAGCTGGCTGTGGGCCAGGCCTCCCGCAGGCACTTCTGCTTTCCCTGTGACCACAGAGAAGGACGTGGTCTAGACAGATGCTCCTGGGCGGTGTGGGTGCCACTTCCCATGAAGGTACTTCCTTATGCTCCCAGCGGTCACGGATTCAGGACACTGCCGCCCCCACCGCCACAGCTTCCCTCTGGGCTCTACACTGGGTGCCACTGGTCAGGTCCCTGCTGGGGACATCTGAGTCACTGCATGCTGGACACAGCGAGGGACTCAGGCAGGCCTGTGAGCACCTGCTGAGGGCCAAGTCCAGGCACAGATACGGGGGCCGGGCATACCTGCAGCCACCCAGGGGGGCGCTGGGCATCAGAGCAGGCGGTGGGAATCCTGGGCCAGATGCCAGGCACGCCTCCCAGAGCTGCACACATGTCAACCCGGTAAATCCTCAGAGCCCCCGAGGACCTGGCCCCTTCATTTCAGACAGGAGGAAACTGAGACACAGACAGGTCTCAGCCCTGCCCGGCCCTCCACCTCTACCAGGACGGCGCTCTCCCCTGCACTGGGACCCTGACAGCACTCACGCCAGCCCTTCCTCCAGGTGTGGGGTGATGGGCGCCCCCAGGGAGGAAGTGCTCCCAGAAGAGCAGAAAATGAGCTCCAACTCTGGGCTGGCTGTGGGGATACCAGGAAAAGCAGAATTCTCGTCCTGATCTTTGACCTTGTCAGCGGCCAATGGGGCTTCCCTCAGGGCTGGCTTGGCCCGGCCCTGCCTACCTTCCATCAGCCCCCTGGCGTCCTTCTCAGCCTCCGGCTGCCTCACAGCCCCCCAAAGCCCTGGGTCTGGAAATTGTTAAGGAGGGGCAGGGAGGGGCCCCTGGGTGGAAGCCATTCATCTCAGGCCCAGGAAGCAGCGCAAGCCAGGGCACCGACAGCCAAGGTGGCCCCAGCTCCTTCCGCAGCAATGGTCACCAGGCACCTGACCACCTGATGCAGGTCTGGAGGCAGCTCCCCCTACCCACCAGGGGCCCCCCAGCCGGCAGCCACACCATCTCCCCCTGGTTACCTCTAGTCTTAGCGTCACTCGTCACCTGTGAGAAGCCAAGCAGATGCAAGGCCATTATCACTGCAAGAGCCTTCCCGGCAGGGGTTGGGGGGTGGGGGGGTGGGGGGGCAGGAAGGGAGTGAGCCAGGCCACCTATGACCCCAGGAATATACTGCCGTCTCACAGGGATTCTTCCTTCCAGCAACCGTGATCATCATCAGATATTTGCAGATAAGAGTACAAAGGGCTGGAAACTTTCAGAAGCCACATCAGTGTCGAGCAGTGGGGTCAAGCGTCTGAAACCCACCGTCTCACCCCAGGCCTGCTCCCCACGTCACCTCGCCACTCCTCAGGGCTGAAAAGCAGAAATTTCCCCACTCCCACGTCAGAGATCCTGACCTAGGTGGATCACATCGCGTTAGTAAACACATCCGCCTAACTGGACTTATTTAAATCCAGTTTCTCATCAAAATCTCAACTTGTTCCAAGTTAGGAGCCCAGCAGACACTTTGTAAAGGACGGTTCTGGCCAAGGACGGCGGCTGCATCTCAATCTCCAGGCCACCCACATGTCCCCACCTCCAGGAGATGCCTTTCCCCAGGGCAGTCCGGGAAGCACGCCCTTTCCAAATAAATGCACTTTGCTAACTAGGTCAGGCAGGAGTGCACACTCCCCATCGTTTCTTGCTAGCTTAAAAAAAAGGCATAAGAGTGAAATGAAATAATTCACACAAACTGCAGCCTGCACAGTGAATGAAGAGTGACTAGTTTCATGCTCAGAAGAATGTGGTTTCTGTTCAATGTCAAGCTGTTTCAGACGGGACATTCTGCTAGACGGGACAAACTCAACTGATAATACAACCTCATTAAAAATTCTATAACTACAACCAAAGGGGAGAGGGAGATGGGAGGAATTGGGAAATGGGGATTGACATGTATACACTATTCATAGTATGTATAAAATAGATAACTAATGAGAACTTACTGTATAGCACAGGGAACCCTACTCAGTGCTCTGTGGTGACCTGAATGGGAAGGAAATCCAAAAAAGAGGGGATATATGTATATGTATAGCTGATTCATTTTGCTATACAGCAGAAACTAACACAACATTGTAAAACAGCTATACTCCAATAAAAATTAATTTAAAAATAAACAAATAAATAAGAGCTAAGTTCACAACAACAAAAAAAAAACCCCAACAACTCCATAGCTACAAAACTTTGGAAAAGACATTTCCAAAGTTGCTGCTTCACCCTGACCTGTGGTCAGAGGGGGGCACCCAGTGGGTGGCTCTGCAGAAGGCTGCCCAGGACAGGCTTCCAGGCTGGGGATGGCAAGCACACCCAAAGCATCCACGGGTGACAGAAGTTTCTAGAAACATTTCAGCCACAGGGAGGGGATTACTCAGAGGCAAGGACATACATAACAAGGCCCTCCCAACGTGCAGACCAGAAACTCGAAGCTTCTGCTACAGCTTGCCCAGCCCATCCCTGGCGCCCCGGCCCCCTACCCTGCGAGGTCCCTGGGGCATCTCTCTGCTCTCTCCAAAAACCAGGAGAGCCACGCTGGGTAACCCCCCTCCCTCCCTCCCGCTCATGCACCGTCAGTGGATTAAGCCCCTCAGTCTTCAGTGGGAAACAACTTACTGCCTTCCTGGAGGTGCCTGCTGCCAGGCTGCAAAGCCTCCCCCCACACCCCGACCCTGGCAGAAGCTGGCACCTGGCCAGCAGCACAGCCCGTTGACCACGTCTTCCCAGGCCAAGGGGACCTGCATCAGTTATTGCTCACTGGTGAGGGCGGAGCTGGGCCTGGCTTTCTGGAGGAGTCTAACAAGCTCCGCCACGCTTCTTTCCTCAGACTCAGCAATCCTACAAGTTCAAAAGGATGCCAGCCCAGGAATCTTTACCTCCATGTCACTTTAACGAAAATAAAAATTTATAATCTAAATGTACACTCATCAGGAACTGGCTAAATAAATAATAATACGATAGCACGCTCTGCCATCAAGTTAATGCTTGTTGACAAATACGGATGAACACAATATATTATTAAATGCAAAGGGGAGACGATAAAACAGCACTTAAAGGTAAGCTTATTCATGTAAAAAAATAGCCAGGAAAGCTCACGCCCAGAAGGGTGTGGGCATCATTGTTCCAAGCGCTCACTGGAGCTCAGTCCCTGACCCCAACAGGGCAACATCACCTGCCTTTGCAGGGGAGCTCTCTGGGGCCAAGTGCACCTGATCTTGGAGCCCAGGGCACCAGGCAAGCTGACCAGGATCACCTGTCGGAGGCGGAGAGGGGCCAGGTGCGGGAGGTGCTCAGTTCTGGGCAGGAGACTTCTGGGGCATCTTTCAATATTTTCTTTAGACTTTTCTGTATCTTCTCATTTTTTTACATTAGGAAATGCATTTTTCAGTACTTTTCTTACAAAACAATCATGTCATTTCCAAACAACACCAGCTTCTCCAGGTTCTTTCAGTCTTTTGGCCCCTAGGCCACCCCACAGCAAAGGGGAAGGTGGCCCCGAGTCCCCCCAAGAGTGCAGTCCTGCCACCCTCACGGCCACATTCGAATACTTCCAGTCCTCAGCCAGACCAGAATCTGCACTTTCAAATCCCCAGCACGACTCTAGTTACCTGTGTCTCCATGTGCCAGTCACACCACATTCCCCTGTGCATCTGTGCTGCTTTGCCCCATCAAGTCTGACCCTTCCATTTACCCACCAAGAGAGACGTAAATTAGTCTGGGTGCTGGGCCCAGCAGCCTGGGTTTGAGCTCTGGGTCCCCTTACCAGCTGTGTGACCCAGGCCAGCTATTTAACCCCTCAGCCCCTCGGATTCTGAGCTGTAAGACAGAGCTGGCCTCAAAAAGTACATGGGTTATTATGACACCCCTTGGCATGATAGACGGTAACCACTAATGTCAGAGATGATATTAAAATCTACCAGGGAACGGCCTGGGCCGTTTGCTAAGCCTTTAACAAGCTCATCACACTGTAGCTGCCGAATCCTGCTAAGGGCAGCAGCCATAAAAAACCAATTCTGCCGGGACTTCCCTGGTTGCACAGTGGATAAGACTCCACCTGCTAATGCAGGGGACATGGGTTCGATCCCTGATCCAGGAAGATCCCACATGCCTCGGAGCAACTGAGCTCATACGCCACAACTACTGAAGCCCGTGCGCCTAGAGCCCGTGCTCCGCAACAAGAGAAGCCACCGCAATGATAAGCCTGCAGACTGCAACGAGTGGTAGTCCCCGCTCGCCGCAACTGGAGAAAGCCCGCATGCGGCAACGCAGACCCAACGCAGCCAAAAATAAAATAATTAATTAATTTTAAAAACACACACACACACACACACCCCAACTCTGCCAATTTTCACGTTTTGCTTTTTCGACAACAACTTCTCCCCAAAGAAACTGATCAGAGAGGGAAGGAGCTTTGTCCTTGGCGTCTGAGGAAATCCACCTCTTCTGCACACCTCCAAGCAGCACTGATCTCAGCCTGTGACTCTCATGTCCTGTCCTAGAGGATGTCACCCTGCAGGGTGGCACCTGCTTACCGGAGGACACCTGGGACAGGTGTTGCTGACGAGAGCAGCTGCCTCATGCAGTGACCTAACATTCATACTCCACAGCAGAAAGATTAAGAAGACCCGTGGAAGGGAGGAGGGCACTTGGGTTGCCCAGAGCCAACCTGTGAAAGCCAAGGCCAGGAGAGGCATCCCCTGGCCCTGCCGGCGCACCGGAGTGAGGCTCACACGGGGACAGCGGGAGCAGTGCCCACAGCTCCAGGTGCCTCAGACACCTGCACTGGCTCAGTTATCACTTCCTTGATTTAACTCTAAAACATTCAGTCACTGGGATGAGTCAGCCGTGGCTCTCACCAAGAACACTGTCTCTCAGAGAATATAAATCAAATGGCCCTCGCCAGTCTTGGATATGGCTGCCTCTGGGTCACCGAGGTCTTAAGCGGCTGGCATAAGAGCCTCTGAAGGGATGAAGAGCCATCAGAGCCCATAACGGGGGAGGGGCTGGCAAGAAGCGGTCCCCAACAGCCAGGCGCGGGGCCTCCCGAGCTGGGCTGCGCACAGCTGCTGCTGTGCCTTGTTCTCCATCCCTCCACCTCCACCCTCAGAGACCCATGTCGTGCCAGCCCCGTGAGAGGCACACCCAACCCACAGCCCTGCTCCCATAACACCTGCGGTCCAGGGGGAAGAAAGCCCTGATCCACGGTCACACGAGGACCCAGGTGCAAATGCCCACGGGCTCTGGGCAAACAAGACAGAATCTGGGGGGGCAGGGCCAGCAGAGTGAGGTTAGTGCCGACCGGGCAGCTCCCTGTGCTGCTCTGGGCAGTGCTTCCCGCACCTGGACAGCCAGGATGGGACCCTGGGGCCACCTGGGAGCCCAGACCAGAGGGGATGAAGTCATGCCCACCTTGGTGAGAGCCCCGGAACACTAAAACATGGAAGTCAATGCCATCCAGTCTCCTCTCCTAATGGCAGCAACGAGAACTCAAAGCCCAAAGAAAGCCCGTGGGGCTGAGCAGTGCACCCCAGGACAGGTGAGCCCAGAAGTGTGAAGACTGGAGCACACACCCCACGCCATGCCAGGTCCTTCCTAAGACCAACAGCCACCAGCTTCCCCTCCACAGGTCCTGCCCACTCCAGGGCTCAGTTCCCCCAAGTCCCTGGCTGTCTCTGCACCCCTCCTCTAGGGCTCCCCACGTCCCTGTACAGCTTGGCCGCCCCCTCCTGTCTCCCCTGCCATTCCCTGTCTGAAGAATTCTCCAGCGGCCACAGGGATCAGCAGGTTGCCTCTGCTCGCAGCTCAGACCTCACCTCTGCAGTTCCTTAGTCTCTCAAGGACAGTTCCTTCCCACAGGGAATTCTGGTGCCAGGGTGAGGATGGTGAGTTTGAGTCCTGCTCAGACGAGTGAAGGACCTCAGGAGACAGGGTGCTATCCCATGTCTACCAGATCTCCAGCAGCTTCCTGGGCCCGTTTCCCCTGCCAGGGAGCTCTGAGCTGCCTCCCAGGAAAGAGCTTGAAAACACTCTCCACGGAGCTCCTGCAGAAGCTGCCTGGTCATCCACGGGGGACTCCACGAGCAACGTGAAGCCTGGGCTAACAGACACAGATCCTAAAGGACCAAACATACACGTGTACGCAAACACATCACGCCTGCCCACACGGGCACACCTGCCCACACAGAGACTGTGGAATTGGGTGAGCGTGGAGGCTGAGGTGGGCAGAGCCCCCTTGGGACGCGGGGACTGCTGAAGGTGACACACAGGTAACGAGAGGTCCTGGGATACAGGGCAAGAGCGAAGCCCCAGAGCACAGGCCGGCCTGACCTTCTCAACCTGAAGGTCCCAGGATGGTCCTCCTTCAACTGCATCCTGGAGCAGTGCCTCCAGCCAGCCCGTGGCCAGGGCCGACCCCGTGCAGGGCAAGGCAGGGCCACGGCCACACCGGCCTCACACCCATGACTGTGCACTGGCATCCGGATCTCCCTCCTCTCCCTGGAGTCACCAACGCAGCATGAGATGCCCTCTGGGGACTCGCAGGTCCCGAAGAATAGACTTGGATTTGGTGCTGCAGAATGATCCTTAATAACCACGTGAAAATTAGGTGAGTTTCCAAATGGAGGCTTTAATTAAACACAAAGACAATCACCTCATACTCCTTAGGATGGCCACAATCAAAAAACCAGAAAACAAGCATTGGTGAGAATGTGGAGCCCTGGTGCCCTGTTGGTGGGAATGTGAAATGGTGCAGCTGCTGTGAGAAACAGGGTGGAGGGTCCTCAAAACATGAAACACAGAACTGCCACATGATCTATTAATTCCACTTCCATTTATACACCCAAATGAACTGAAAGTGAGGTCTCAAACAGATATTTGCACATCTATGTTCATGGCAGCATTATTCACAAGCCAAAAGAAGGAAGCATCCCAAGGGTCCTCTGATGAAGAAAATGGGATCTATCCATAGGATATAATAGTAGATTCTCCAGCAAGGAAAAAAGGCTTTCAGCCCACATGCCTCAGACACCCCCGCCAGCTGCCCCTCCAAGGTGGCCCAGCCAGGTGCACCATCACCACCCAGCACTGCACCTGGCATCCAGGGGCACCACGAGCCGACGAGGCAGTCACTCAGAGGTGTACAGAGCTGAAACTAACAAGAAAACACCAGTGTTTGGGGATCCTCGGTCCTCAACCTTTCCACACCTCTTCTCTCCAGGACAGGAAAGCGACAGGAGAGGGAGAACAGCTCCCCTGCACACGGAGAGAGGTGGAGGGTTGGACGGCATCTGGAGCATCTGAGATAGCGCTGGAGCACCAGCAGCCCCCTCCTCTTCTAGAACCTCTGTCCGCACTGACTCGGCCCTTCCGCCAGTCCCGCTCCACCGGAATGGGCCTCTGCAGGTGGAGAACTCACACAGTACTGCCATGTGGGGGCAGGGATAGGAGCCGTCTCCAGGTGTTTGAGTTCCAAGATAGGCCAGACCTTGGCCGCGAGACATGATGATACTTCTGAAAAGCGGGCTCTGATGGCCGGCACGGCCAGCCAGGCCTGTCCCACGTCCACCAGGTTCCCACTCCCTAGCTGCTCCACTCCCATCAAAGGCTGGGGAAGCTGAGTGCCAGGCAGGGTCAGGGGCCACCGTCCTGGTGACAGCCAGGCTCCGGGAGACTTCGAGAAGTGAGGACATCAGCAGGAGGCTTCTGGCCACCTTGTGGACTGAGGCTGACGCTGCCCACCAAGATCTCCTGGCCACACGCTCCAGGCTGACAGAGACCCATGGTCAGCTGGAATACCTGTTTTCACAGGTGGTATGCGCAGTGTGTGGGTATGGTGTGTGTGATATGTGTACACTGTAAGTGCACCGTGGTATGTGCACAGTGCGTGGTGTACGTGGGTTTACGTGGTGTGTGTGTGGTGCGTGTAGAGTGTGGGCGTGCATCTGCATGTGTGTATCCTGAAATAAAGTAAGAGCTGACTGAGAAGCCTGGAGAGACCAGGGCAAGAGCGGACCACAGAGCTACACATGGATGCTGCTGGTTAAAAGAAAAGGAGGAGACCTGACTGGGTCATGGATCTCATGGTTTGTTGGGAAAGAGACTTTCCCTCAGGGTAGGGTCTGGGAAAAGTTTGTGATACAGTCTTTACCTGAAAGGGGACGATATCAACAGTACCTCTGGCGGAAAGTGTAACCATTTCCAAAAGCTTGTTCCTGTATTAAACCCACCTCCCCCCCACACACAGCCGAGAGCACAGCCAAATCCCACCCCAGAGAGGGCACTTCCACCAAAACCCAAGTTCACAGAGTCCAGGGGTACGGCATCCTGCACACCCAACCCGGTAAGAACAGGCAGGGTAGGGAGGGGGGTGCTGGCATAATACTCAGACTTGCTAACTGTCAGGAAATTATACAGAACAAGCCAAAAATATCCATAAAGGAAATGAATCCGCTGGTCTGGCTGACACAAAGCTAATCTAGAGCCACACAGATGCTTCTCGAAACCCGTAGCCCCGTTGAGGGGCTAAGACACTAAATCCCACAGAAACATATAAGCTGGAAAAGATGCGTCCCAGGTCCCAAGCTACAGCAGAAGAAGGAGCTTGAATCTAAAGTCCAACTGGGGTAGTTTGTTGAATTAAAAGGTCGCATAGGGCTTCCCTGGTGGCGCAGTGGTTGAGAGTCCGCCTGCCGATGCAGGGGACGCAGGTTCGTGCCCCGGTCCGGGAAGATCCCACATGCCGCGGAGCGGCTGGGCCCGTGAGCCATGGCCGCTGAGCCTGCGCATCCAGAGCCTGTGCTCTGCAACGGGAGAGGCCACAACAGTGAGAGGCCCGTGTACCGCAAAAAAAAAAAAAAAAAAAAAAAAAAAAAAGGTCACATAAGCTAAACTGTGTCACTGGAGAGGACACAAAGAAGGTCTGTGACGGGGCATAATCCAACCAGAGGCAGGGCCGGGGCTGGGAACACAGGGGCACCAAGGCACCCAGAGCCAGGCTGCTGGGCCCTGAACCTGAAACCAGCAGCAGCCCGGACAGCACCGAGGAGGGGGTTGGCCGCGGGGCCCTCCTCGTTCCTCCTGCTGGGCACCTGGGAAGGCACTCCTCCTGCCCCGTTCACACTGTCCTCTGTTCTCTCCGTACTGCATGCCTGGGGCCCATGGCTGCTCGCCTGGCCCTGAACGCATGAGTGCCTCATGCACAATGCACGCTCGGTCAGGTCCCTGGGCAGGAAGAGATGCTGGACCAGGGATGACGGATCCTGCCCCCGAGCAGGGGGCTCCTTCTCAGTGCAGCTGGGGTCAGGGCAGAGCCCCAGCACACTTCCTGCGCCCACCGTCCAAGTCCCCCGAGACACACCACCTCCTCCTTCCCTCCTGTTGTTAAATCCTACTGTCCTCTGCAAGCCAGCAGGACTTCCAGCCGCTTCTGAGCTACTCTAAACCCCTGCAGCACCTGCAGTCTAGAAGGTGACACAAAGCTCCATGCCAGGCCAGCAGTAGCAGCAGTGGAGTCCACGGGCACATTCACGGCCCCACAGCAGCATTCCAAGTTTGCACAAGCTATGTCTGCTTAAGCCCTCTAGGTGCTTCTTACCTGAAGTTTGAACACCACTGGTCTACATGAAGCAATTTCACACTAGATTTTACATTTTCTTTGCTGCTCAGTAATGGGTTCGTTTATCTTGTCTCCATAAGTGATTGTGAAGCTCCTCTTAGCACAAAACCACATCTTAACGGACCTACATTGGTTTTCTATGGCTGCTGTAAAATAATACCACAAACTTGGTGACTTAAAACAGCATAAATTTATTATCCCAACTGTTCTGGAGGTCAGAAGTCTGACATGGGACTCACTGGGCTAGAATTCAAGAGCTGGCTGTGTTCCTTCTGGAGGTTCTGTGAAGAATCGTTACCTTGCCTTTTTCAGCTTCCAAAGGCCTCCTGCATTCCTTGGCTGGTGGCCCATTCCTCTACCTTAAAGCGAGTGAAGAGCACAGGCCAAAGAGCCCACTTGAGCATAAGGATTATTTTGAGCTGAAGGCAACTGAGAACAGCAGATACAAGAAGAGCTCCCTGCCCTCCCCCATTTGCCTAAAAGCAGGACATAAATTCTCTCTGTACAGTGTACTGGAGATGACGCTGAGATGAGTCTGCATAATTAACCTTACTAAACATCCTTTATCTACCATATGCTTCCTAGTCACCTTCCCACAATTTACTAGCCCTAGGGACCCAACCCCCCTTGCCTTTGTCTTGTCGCTTCAAAATTTATTGCCCTTTGTTAAAGTGATATATAAGCCCCAAGTCTAACTGCTTCTTTGGGTTTTTACTTCTTTTGTGTGAAGTGCCTGTGCATATAACAATATTAAATTTTGTATGCCTTTCCCCCCCGTTAATCTGCTGTCAGTTTAATTCACAGGCCCCAGTCACCGAACCTAAGAGCAGAGGAAAAGTTTTTCCTCCCCTGTGCCAGCAGCACAGCAACTTCTCTCCTCTCTGCCCCACTGACTCTCTTATTACGATCCTGTGATTACACTGAGGGCCTACCCAGATAAACCAGGATAATCTCCCTATCTCAAGATCCTTAACTTAAATCACATCTGCAAAGTCCCTTTACCGTGTAAAGCAACACAGTCACTCCAGGGATTAGAATGTGGACGTGTTTAGGGACCTGCAGACCCCCTAGCAGAGCCCTACTGCTATTCAGTAATGTGGCCCTACAGGACACAACTCCTGATTTTTCTCCTAGAAAACAATTAGGTTTTTAGGTGGTCTCCCAATTTCTTGATACTGAAAAGTAATTAAGATTTCCTTTTTTAATACTGGGAAGTCCAAACGAGACCCATCTGCCTTTGAGGGCCGAGTTAGCCAGCTGGCCTGAGAGCTAAGAGTCCACATAGGTGCCGTGGTGGAGGGGGCCGCTGAGAGGCGAGACCGCCACTCCTGCACACCCTCCATGAGGTCAGACAGCGTTGGAGATGCCAACACAGAAATCCAGGCTAGGAAAAGTCAGGATGAGGGCAATCATAGGGTAGCAAGTATTTTAAGAATGCTGGTTGAATAAAAATGCAAATGATTGTTAATAGGAACTAGAAAATAAGAAGGAAACCACACATTCCAAGGTAATCTTGACTTGATGAGTCATTCAGATGCAAATTTTATCCCAATTTTGGAAGGATTACAAACACCCCCATTCACAGCCCTATTCCTATGCTAATTCTAATCTCAGAACTCTCCCTCCACAGTTCCCAGCCTGGGCACTTTCCCGCCACTGTCTCTCTTGATGAGGCCCTTAAGCACAGGCAGCTTTTTCAAGCTGGCACAGCGGAGTTTCTGGTGTGTCTCTGGCCACACCGCCCCGTTCCGGACCCCCAGGGACAGGGCCCTCCCCAGTTCTCGGACTTTCACACACTTGAGTCCTACCGGACTCAAGGCCCGTGGCCTTCATCGGCTTCTTACCAAGCACATATGAAAGGGAGAAACCAAGAGACCTAAGCAATCCAAACAATAAAGGGAGGTGACAAACACTCCCTGCCCCATATCTACATCTGCTGTGACACGTCCACAGGGACCTGAATCAGCTGCCCAGGAAAAGGACCCAGGAGCCTCCCCTGGCCAGCAGAGCACCTGCCCTGCGTCACAGCCTCGGCCCTGGACGCCTGCCGACCTACTGGATGGACAGATGGACTTCTCACAGACAAACTCCTCCAGTCCTCTAGAAGAGTGACCGGTCATTCAGGCCCTGGTCACTCGGGTGGGGGGCTAGAAGGACACCTGCCTGCTAACTCAGCCCGCTCCCATTCAACTGAGCCGTGAGAAGTGGGAAAACAAAATCCCATCGGCACGAATAATGAGAAGATGCTGGGATGCACTAAGTACTCAGCCTCGCTGTACACGTCTCCTCGTCAGTGAAATGGGGATGACTGGAACTCATCCCAAGTATTGAGAGGATTAAGCAAGGTGCCACATGTCAGGCACTCAGAACTAAAGAACCAAACTCTGATTTTTATACATTCTTCTACCTGGTAGTTTATAGATCCTTCTGGATTCTTCTAGTAGGAAATAACAAATCATACCATCTGGAAAAAAAGAAAGGAACAAAAGAAAATGCTGAGCCTCTTGGCAGCAAACCCTAAAGAGCCAAGCCCCTGCCGCCAGGCCCAGTGGCCTCCCCTCTCCCAGGGGCCACACTCACCGGCCGGCTCCCTGACCCCACCCTGGCCACGGGCAGGACGGCGCTCAGGATGCCCTCTGGCCCGGCCGCCCCACCTTCACGGGGAGCTCTGCCGCCCAGGGCGTCTGTCCTGACACCTGGGTCTCCAGGGTGCAGCCCGGGTGGGGCCACAGGGACGGGCCACAGGCAGCTGGGCCCACTGGGGCCACGACAAGGCGCCGTTCAGCTGTGGGACAAGGCCCCGCAGTGAGCCTCCCTCGGGCCATGGAACACGCTTGCCCCATTCTCGTCCCTTTCAATGGCCGGCTGTGCTCCATCGATGTGGGCCCGATTGTTCTCCTGTGTGGGCTCATTCAGGGGGGCGGGCAGGGCCAGCCCAGGCCGAGGGAGGAGGAGGCAGGAGCTCCTGTCCCCAAGGAGAAAGGCCCTTAGAGCCCTGCAGGGAGGGGGGAGGGGTCCTGCCGAGGGCGGGCCCCTCGGCGCCCAGGGATCACACAGGCCTGGCCACGCAGTCACCGAGGGCCTCTGGGCTCCGGGGCGAGGATGGGGAGCTGCGCTTCTTCCTGGCTCCCCTGCAGGGCCCCGGGCAAGCCCCTCAGCCCCTCTGAGAGTCGGTGTCCAGCCTTGAAAACAGGGAGGGTCGCGGCATCTGATCATGTGGTGGCTGCAAGCTGGCAGCGAGGGTGAATGGGGACATGGTGTATGCAGAGAACCTCGGGCCAAAAACCAGCGCGGGAAGAGGTGCTGGTCAAGGAGCGCCTCTCTGTCTCCTGACCACTGCCCGTCGGCACGTCCTCCCATGAGCGGGCCTCACCCTGGGACCGCCACGCCGTCGCGGGGTTGGCTGGGGGCGGGGCGGCACACGAGCACCAGTGCAGCACTGGCCGTCCCCCGCGGGGCCCGGAAGGGGGCACAGCGTGGGGATGGTGGTGCCCACACGTGGTTGTGAACGAACACGAGGAGACGGGCAGACGCCGCAGGCTCAGCCTCCCAGACACGGCTTCCAACCGGCACCCAGCACCACAGCAACTTCCCCTTCCCCAGAATGCAGCACCCGCACCTCTGCTGCCGCCATGAGCAACTCTGGGCTCCAGGAGGGGAGGACACGGGCCTGGGACACAGCGGTGACAGCAGGAGCCGACCCACACGTGCTGCCTGCAACAGGCACAGACTCCGGTGTCTACCTCTGGTTACGCGGCCACCAGGACGGAGGGCTGGCTGACAAGTCCTGGGCTGAAGGAAGCTGGGCCGCGATGTGGGCAGACACAGATGATGGCCACGCACACTGGGTGTCTGAGCCTCGGGCATAAGCTGGATGGGGACTGGCCGCACCCATCTGACGGACGGAGCTACACTGTATGAGAGGTCCACGCCCTGCCCCGGCAGGACAGTAACTTGCTCTCTCCCAGACCTCAACTCTAAAATCCCTTAAACGCAGCAACCAGGTCCATCCCACCTGCTGAAACAAACAGCGCCCAGGCAGCTGCCAGCACGATGGCCGCTGCCCTTTCTAACTGGACGGTTCCTAATGAGACACAGGGGCAGCAGGAGGGGGTCAGTCTGCGCTAGACGCAGTAAGGCTGTGACGAGGGGCGGTGAGGCAGACTCTGCAGGGAGCAGCCCCACGTGATCCCAGGCACCTGTCCCGTGACCTCTCACACCTTCCTCTCCCTCAGAGCCTTTGGTGACAAGGCCCTGAGCTGCAGGCTTGGAGACAAGACGCAGGAGAAGCAGGAGGGCCACAGCTGGGGTGGGCTCTGGGAACACCACGCCCTGGGATGGCTTGGGGACGACTTCCAGAGCCTCCCAGGGCCTTGTGATGGTTCCCATCAGAAGTCCAAGGAGACATGCTCCGTGACTTGTCTGACGGAGCCAGGTGACTGTGACCCTCAGCTAGGGACAGAGCTGGGCTCATGAAATTCGGGAAAATATTAATCCATCCCGTCATGAGTTAAAAGCTGCTCCAGTCAAACCAGCATTATGAAAACACTTTATTCTGTTCATGAGAAACACGAACGTTTCTGGCTTTAAAGATATTTTGAGGCAATGGACTGAAATATTCTTTATACTCACTGACTAGAATTATATATAACTTATGTATTGTAGTCTGCAACATGCTTTACAATTTTAGAATATTTTCATAGACTTATAATATACGAGCTATCTGTTTTAAAGAACAGAGTTTCTTTGAATCCTTTAAGGTCTCCTTGCTGCGAGTCAAAACCACTCTGGTCTGTAAATTGCCTACGAAGATGATAAGCTCTGAAGGCAATTTTCTTAAAGT
Source organism: Mesoplodon densirostris (assembly GCF_025265405.1). Lineage (NCBI taxonomy): Eukaryota > Metazoa > Chordata > Mammalia > Artiodactyla > Ziphiidae > Mesoplodon > Mesoplodon densirostris. Next base: position 115,273,372 of record NC_082666.1, on the reverse strand, counting down.
AGCAGTAACATTAAAAGAAACACTTGGGGGCTTCCCTGGTGGCGCAGTGGTTAAGAATCCTCCTGCCAATGCAGGAGACACGGGTTCAATCCCTGGTCCGGGAAGATCCCACATACCACAGAGCAACTAAGCCCGAGCGCCACAACTACTGAGCCTGCGCTCTAGAGCCCGTGAGCCACAACTACTGAGCCTGTGTGCCGCAACTACTGAAGTCCACGTGTCCTAGAGCCTGCGCTCTGTAACAAGAGAAGTCACCGCAATGAGAAGGCTGCGCACCACAACGAAGAGTAACCCCTGCTCCCCGCAACTAGAGAAAGCCCGCGTGCAGCAACGAAGACCCAACGCAGCCAAAAATTAATTAATTAAAACAATTTTAATAAAATCTGTATCTTAAAAAAAAAGGAAACACTTGAGGAAACACTTTTCTTCTGTGATTAAAGACTTCACAAAAAAATTAAGGTACCAAACAAGAGGCTAAGGGTTTCAAACAGCAGCCTTTGCCTTCCGCAAATAACGAGATGCAAAATTTAATTCTGCTTCCACTGAAAAGGTGCTCCTCTGATCAGCACTAGCTCAGCAGACCCATCTCAAGATCTCTGCAGCCCACCGCAGACCTCAGGCCCCAGAGTGTATCAATGGGTCGATTCAGTTTATGGTAAACAGCAAGAGAAGTGTCTATTTTTATAAACCTATTTACAGGGACGTGCACCTTTACAAAAAGTGAGCAAAGAACCAAATGCACAAATTTAGGTCAAATGAAACCCAGCTGACCCATGTTCAAGCTCACCACATCTTAGCCTCAATTTTAAGCACGAATACAACCTTATCTGGCTCAAGGATGCTCCGTATAATAATTCTGCAGTCAGTGCACGGCCTTGGTCACAGCTGCCAAGAGCCAGCTAGGGTGAGGAAAAGCGCCAGGGACAAACCAGCCTGCCTTCAGTCTCACCAAGAACCGTCCAGACAGACAATGGAGGCCCAGTGGTTCATCACCTGTCCTCTGACCTGACCCTCCCTGTGTGGGCCACCCAGGACATGGGGCTTCTCTCCTATAGCCCCTCACCTGCACACACCCCACACACTGCTGTTCCCAGCCACGCTGACCCCTTTGGCCCTGTCTTCTGCACGGGCACCTTCCACATATCAGCCACTCAGGGTATCCTCCGCACCCTTCCAATGTGGCCCAATACCCTCTGGGTAACATGTCCCTGATTTTCTAGAAAAAAAGGAGGCCACGATGGACAGACCATCATGGGGGCTCTCAGGGGGTCTGCCTGGTGGACATGCCATCTTGGGTACTCTCAGGGGGGTTTGTGCAATGGACAGGCCACCCTGGGGATGTGGTATGAGTGGTGGATGGGCCATCATCCAGTTGGGGGAAACATGAGTTTCCAGGCAGACAACCCAAAGGTGCTGAGGCGAGAGCCCAGCATATCAGGGCCAAAGCCAGAGGAGAGATGTGGCCAGAATGCTGATACCGAAAGGGTGACCCTGGGCCCTGGCCACAGTGTATGGGGCCAGGCTGTGTCAGGATGCCCCCACCACGAGAAGGGGGCAAAGGGAGCCCAGAGGCAGGAAGAGTGAGAGGGCACAATTCACCTCCCGCCCAGAACTAGGGGCTGCTTCTCAGGGCCGTAGGGTCCCAAACGCCTGGCCCCCTCAGCCCACCTGCCATCAAGGCTGCTTCCTGCGGGCGTAACTCCTGAGTCGCTCTCACCATTTCCACCTCCACACCAGGCCAGTGCTTTCTGTTTCCAGCTTTCCTACTTGGACCTGCACTAAAATCCCATTAAAATGTGGCCTCTGATCAGCAACGCAGCAACAGCCTCCACTGCTGGGACAAAGGGCTGGGGGCTGGCAGTAGGGTGACCTCTTCACGCAGGGGGCTGTCACCCAGCAGGGCAGGGAGGAGGCAGACGTGGGCGGGGACCGACAGCGCCTCCCGGGGCACACGCCCCACAGCTGGGTTTAAACGTCTCTCTTCCCCACTGGACACGCAGCTCGATGTGCACATGCCCGAATCGTGCAGGTACGGACTTGCTGACTGTCACAGGCAAGGCTGGCGAGCTGGCATGTTACTAATGCCCCCTCCCCGGCCAGGCCACCGGGAGCGCCTCACACATCCTTCCCACCCCTGCCGGCCACAGCCTCTGGGCCCCAACTAGGTTTACTTCCCCTGTGTGGCCTGGGTCATGGTCAGTGCCACAGCAATGGGAGGGGGGTTCGTGGGACGGAGGCCAAGGAGCTGCCCGGCACCCACCCACAGCCCCACTGGCGCAGAAAGAGTGGCTTCACGTTCTCAAGCTCCCCAAGTGTCTATTAAATGTAAACAGCTCTGCAAGGAGCACTGAACTTCTTACTTGGTCACAGCAGCACAGGAGGAATTATAAGGAAGCCAAGGGCCTGCAGAATCTCCGGAGCGGGGTGCTTGCAGCAAGGAGAGGCAAGTGCCAGCGCGATCTGAAACATCAGAAGAAACTGCCCGGCCAGGGCCACCTCCTCTGCTGGCTGGAAATACGGAGTCCGAGGTGAAATTTGGAAAGACAGATGAGTTTCACTTCCGCAGGCACCCAACAGCTGGCAAAGAATCAGCACCACACACCCTCCCCCACCTCGAGCTCTTGTGTCAAAACCCACTCGTGGGGGGTTATGATCCACGCAGGCCTGGAGGGGATCAGCACTAGACACTGCCCGGCACGGCCGGGGTCCTTGGCCCGCCCTCCTCACCCCTTCCCAGTAAGGAAGCAGACAGACCGCCAGGCACAGACCCTGGATCCACCCTGGGACCTGGTTCAAGTGCACCAGGCAAACACCCACCCCTCGGTGTGCCAGGACTGTCTGCAAACCCTGTCACAAGCAGCCAAGCCCGAGTCTAGAGGACCCGAGTCGCCCAGGAGGAGCACGCCTAAGAGCGGGCAGACACCACCCCTGCAGCAGCGCTAACTGCTCCCCAGCCTCCTCCCTCCTTCCCACGGGGCCTGTCCTCCACCCACAGGAAGGTGCCTGGTTCACCTTCCACTGACTGCACAGCAGGTGTGCACGGTCCAGTTGTTCCTGCAGAGCCTCCAGCCACCCAGGTGTCTGGGGGACAGACGAGCCCGCCTGCACAGTGTATCCTGCACCCCACCCACCCGTGGCTGCCACCCAAGAAGCAGGCTGGGCCACCAGCAGCTGCCAAAGGAGGACCTTCGCAAGGCAGAGTGACAGGACAGCCCCAGGCCTCCAGCGCCCACACACCCCTCCGCCCCACCCCACCCCCTCTTCTGCTGAGCCCAGCTTCCTTATGTGAGTCTGTTGTCATCCTGTGTGGGGTGAGGTGTATGCAGCTCAAGGCATACCTCCCCCTGCAGTGTGGGCGGGGCTAGGGCCACAAGAGGGTCAGCACAGGCCCTAACCACACCAGGGTCCCAGTGTGGGTGGAGCCAGGCCAGCTTGGGCAGCACAGCGGGAGCTTGGGCACAGAGGGTGCTTGGGGGACACAGAGGACACGTGGGGAAACAGAGCAGTGCTGCTCAGAGGGCCCAAGTCAGTGCCCAGGTGTGAGCTCCTGAGGGCAGCCGTCAGACACGGGGTACCTGGGAACAGTCGCATTCACACACGCCAAGGGCACATGCACCCCGCCACATACACACACGCCCCACCAAGTGCAGAGTACTAGCACCCATACCCAGAGAAAAGCCACACCATGGCAAGTCCCCAACACAATGGTGGAGCCGGTGCAATGTATTATCTTTTCACTCCCCCATGAAAAACCTGTTCTCTGTTGAGTGCCTTTTCCCTTGGACACTACTGTTTCACTTGTTTAATGGTCTTTAAAAATTCTGCACGCGCAGAGGGGTAATTTTATGCAATGCGATGGTCGCTGTGTCCTTTTCCACCTGGCCCTCCCTCCAACCTCCACCATACCTTTGTGCCCATTGCCCCTGGCAGCACAGCCACCGTGTGTCCACCCAAATCTTCCTCTGCCCAGGAGCCACGAGACACACGTAAATGTGGCCACGCAGTCCTGAGTGCATATATAAGAACAGTCCTGTAACATCTCACTGTGAACACAGAGCTCAGCGAGGGGGTGGGGTTCCTTCACCAGCTATCGAGACACACTCTACATATAGCCGCTACCAATGTAAAGTTGGAAAATGGAAGACAAACGGGCCAGTGGTATGGAATGGAGAATCCCTGAAGGCAACCAGTTTACATGAGACCATACTATACCACAGAGCTGAAGTTCAGTTCATTGATCAAAGGATGGATTACTGAATAATAAGTGCTGGTACACTGGAAGGAAATAAAACCAGACTCCCCTCCCTCAAGCATCTTACTCCATATTATGCAAAAGCATTTTGCACACACTCAAGAGCAGAATTTGTACACAAAACGATAAAACACCTGCCAGGAAATCAAGAGACAGCCTGTGGAATCTTCCTAACAAACATGGGTCCCTAGAAGTCATAAAAGGAAAGAAAGACATATTCGACAATAAAATGATTTAATCTTGATGGCAAACGACACGTTAATAAACGTAATTAGCAAACAACAGAACTGGGAATAAATGTTTTCAAGGCAGAAAATCAACAACATGTGTAACAAATAAACAGCCCCTACAAATGGATAAGGGAGGGGGAAACACCCTGAGAGAAACACGGGCAAAGAACACAAACAGGCGTTTCACAGACGGAGGAATCTTTTGAGCCAAGATCCTAAACTCACCAGATTCAAGGAGACACATGTCAAGGAACAAAGCTGCAGCTCCGCCCCTCTCAGATGGACAAAGTCGAAAAGACTTCTCATGCCCACCGCAGAGAGAGCGTACAGGATCAGGGTACACACTCATCCATGCAGGGAAGAGACCGGCTGCTAGATCTTTTTGAAAAGTTATCTGGCCTGATCTATGAAACAAAGAGACACACACCCCGCCCCAGCGGTGCCTGAAATCCATGCCTGAATAACAGCCCCATGCGTGTGGCTGGGGTGTTTACAGTAGCACTGTTTACACTGGCTGTGTTCTTTTCCTGTAGCAGCTCTAACAAATGACCATAAACCGGGTGGCTTAGAACAACAGAAATCTACTCTCTCACAGTTCTGGAGGTCAGAAGTCTGCAATCAGTTTCAGTGGGCTGAAATCACGGTGTCAGCAGGGCTGCACTCCCTCTGGAGACGCTGAGGGAGAATCCTTCCTTGCCTCGCCCAGCTTTTGGTGGCTTGTGGCATTCCTTCGTTTGTGGCCACTGTATGTCAGAGTCCCCAGAGAAACAGAATCAACAGGATGTGTATATACAGAGAAAGAGATTTATTATAATGAATCTGATCACATGACCATGGACGCTGGAGAGCCCCGAGATCTACAGTCAGCAAGCTGGACCCAGAAGAGCCGAGGGTACAAGTTCCATCTCTGGTCCATATCTGAAGACTGGGGAAGACCAATGTCCCAGCTCAAAGAGAGCCTGGCAGAGGGAGGGAATTCTGTCTTACTCCGCCTCTCTTCTCTATTCAGGCCCTCAACTGATTGGATGAGGCCCTCCCACATGGGGGAGGACAATCTGCTTTAGTCTGTCTACAGATCCAAATGCTAATCCCACCCAGACACGCCCAGGATCAGGTTTGACGACGTATCTGGGCACCCATGGCACAGCCAAGCTGACACACAGAATCAGCCGTCACACCCACGTCATTCTTACTCTCTGCTTCATCTTCACGTCACCTTCTCCCCTTGTCTTTCACATCTCTCCTGCCTCCCTCTCATAAGGACACGTGTGATGGCATTTAGGGCCCATCAGATAACCCAGGATCGCCTCCTCATGCAAGATCCTTAACTGAATCACATCTGCAAAGATCCCATCACTAGAAAAGGTAACACGCAGAAGTTCCAGGGATTAGAATCTGACTTCTTTGGGGGCCCTTATTCAGCCTACTACAGAGAACCAAAAAAAGCGATCTTGGAGCCTGAGTGAGTGGCCCCAAGTGGGGCCTGGTCCAAGTTCATAATGAACACTGACCAGTCGGTAATTAACCCACCGCCCCCCCCCACAAAGATGGCCAAGAAGACAAAGACACACGATCTTGTCTCCATAATGAACACAGCTGGGCCTCTCTCAGGTTCTAGTGAGGACACTTTGCTGCCCATGGCATTTTCCTGCACAAATGAGTGCCCCCTTGGACTCAAAGGCCTGGGCCATCCAAGACCCTAGAGAGCCATGTCTTTCCAACGAGGCAGCAAAACAAGGCAATGAAGGCATGAAGCGTATCTGTACAGGGTTTACATAGAAGGATGGAGGCACCCGCTTTCCAAACCCACCTTCTGCTCCCCAAACCAAGCTGGGCAGAGTCCTCAAAGCCAGCCATGCCAGGGATGGGGGAGGGGCTCGGCCTCACCCACATTCCTACCGCTCTCTCCCCGCCTCCAGACAGCTTAAGGCCCCGCCACCCACACCGAAGGGCTCAGCTGGACAAGACTCACATCCCCGCGTGCCACCCACATCCTCTTCCTTCCCGTACAGCCACCTGTCCGAGTCTCCCATCAAGGGCTATCTCACCCCAGGGGCCCATCCTCGTGTCCCCCACAGGCCAGCCTCACTGATGGACACATGCTTGAGGGACTTCTCCAGGCAAGGCAGCCTGCTCTCTGGGAGAACTTGCTGCTGAGCTCCAGCTGGGAACTACCCCTCGGGGCCACTCCTTGGACATCTCCCCAGCTTCAGGCGTAGGCTCCTCGGGCCTCCTCCCCTCCAAACTTCACGTGTCCCCAAGCCACACTCCCCGTCTCCCAAGGTTGGGATGCCTCCTAGACAGCCTGGGTGGAGCTGGCCTGTAAGTGGACCCTCCATCCTTCCAGTTTCTCAGCCAAAACCTCGGTGCATCCTCGGCCCCCACCCCATCCCTGATCCAACCTGGCAGCAAGTCCCCTCAGCTCCACCTCCAAATAAATGCCCAGTCGGGCCATCCTCCCACCCCTACTGCTACACTCTGGCCCAAGCCACCACGTCTCTCCCTGGATCACCTCACAGTCTCCTAACAGGGTGCCCTGTTCCACCTTCCAGGGTCCATTCTTCCTAGAGGCCTGTGGTCCTGTCCAAACCCTTGGCTCCCAGGGCTCCCATCTCAGCATCCCTGAGCACAGATAAACTCACCATCTGCCTACCTCTTCTCCTCTCACCTGTCCCTCCCGCACACTCCTGCCTCAGGACCTTTGCACCTGCTGTCCCTTTTGCTTGGAACACTCCTCCCCAAACCCAGGCCCAGCTCCTGTCTTTTCTCAACGAACTGCCCCTCCTCCGCTTGACTTCTCTTCTTTGCACCCACCACCATCTCACCCCCCCTCCATATCTGACTTAACTGATCCCCTTTGTGGTCCATCCTCCCCAACACGAGAAAGCTCTCTCCACTTTGGAAAGCCCGGTGCCTAGAGCACGTGGGACACAGCTCAGGAGTTCAGTATGCTGTTCGAGTGATGGGCCCCAGAGGGACCTGTCCCTCCCCGGCTATCAGGGAGAGCTGGGGCTCCACACCCTGGGCCAGCCATGCCCTCCCGCCATGGGAGCAGGGCCGCCCTGGGGGACACAGCTTGCCCGCACTCCAAGTGTGCACCAACACCACAGGGCAGGGCAGATGTGGAACCCGGAAGCCTGTGCGTGCCCTGAAAACGTGTCGGATGCACCAGGAAGGAGTTTACTGAAAGGCTGTTTCAGTGGCTTCACCCATGCACGTGACAGCATCGACACATGCTCACTCTTTTCAGAGAAAAACAGGCTTTTGTGGGATATAAATAGCCCAGCCAGATGTGGGAAGGCCTGTGGGTCTCTCCCAGGACTCGGGCCACGTGCCCCGCAGCTACTCAAACAGCAGCCCACATTCACCAGCTTGTCAGCGGGGCTTCCAGGGGCGGAAGAGGGTTAAACGGTGGTCCCTCCTCCCACCAGATCAGTGGCAGGAGGTCATCAAAGCCATCGCTGACACACGGGCTTGGCACGCCAACCAGCACGCACAGGCCACAGCTGTAAGCAGGAGATCAGGCCAGATGCACTGCACGTTTCTTCATCCACAGAAATCAGGGAGACAAAAGCCCAGACAACGGGGAGCCAGAAAACGGGGAGCCTGGAAAACAGGGAGTCCGGATAAGGCGCAGCCTGAATGACAGGGAGCTGGGATGGCCTTTCAGGGGAGCAGCGTGCTCACCAAAGCCAAGTGCTCGGTTCCCTGTGCAAGAGAAACACCATCTGAGCACAGAACCCATTTCTTGGATGAGGCCCAGCAGTCCATGTGTAACTGTCTGCAGAAATGCAAAAACAATAGCACTCAGAGCTGGGTTCAAGGTATTCTCAAAGCCTGATATACCTACCTGTTCCTAATCTGTGCCTCCCAGCCTACGGGCTGGGCCTTGATAGAAGGGGGAACTCAAACACAGAGGGTATCAGAGAATAGCCGAGACCTGTGCCCCCCACAGAAACACCAGGCGGGCCGCACACGTGACCATGTGCATGATTTCAGGTGTGCCTACAAGTCCCATTGAGAGTAAAAACAAATAGGTGAAGTTCGTTTTAATAATATATTTTATTTAGCCCAATACACGTCGAAAGCACAATCGCTTCAACACATAATTAATAGGGTCGTGGACAGGATATCCTACCATTGCTTCTGAGTCTAGGTCTCCACAGCCACAGCGCTGCTCGGCTCTGACCGGCCACACGTGGAGCGTTCCTCACCCCGTGTGGTGTCGGCCACAGCACCGGACAGCATGGGCCCAGGTGTGGCTGGAGGTGTGGAAGCTTCCAGTCACTATGAATGGACCCAGCAAGATCAGAGTTGGGGACAGCTATGGAGGGAGGTCCTAGACGCAGCCCTCTGTCCACCCTGGTCCTGGTTCCTTGGAGCCCCGTCCTTAGTAGGATGGACAGGGCACCAGCACCCACGGGTGCTCTCTCACTAGACACTGACCAGGGCAGCCCCTGAGCTGGGCGGTGCTCAAGCCCTCCGTCCTGTTCCAGCAGCTTTTGGACACACCGCTTTATACATACGTGCCTTCTTGTCAGTAACCTGTTGCTCCTGTAACATAATCTGTTCTGTACGCCTTGAGAGGACACATTTGGGCTAATACCATGCATAGATCAGCATTAGGATAAAGTTCCTTGTATATAATTTTTACATTAAAGAGTCATGAACTTTCAGTTCCTCAGGCCAGTTGCACAGACTTAAAAGCTCAGACCACTCACCATTAGTTAGAGCAGCATCCACAGGACCCTGGATGCCCTCGAGGGATGGTCCTGGGAGCTTGTCCAGGTGACAGCCTCACAGGGCTGCAGCCAGAGGACCAGAGAGACCCTCCCTGGCCTTCTGACACATGCAGAAGTAATTAACTCCCGTTTCAGAGTCACTTAATTGCATCTACAGTCATCCTGCTCTCAGCTCTGCAAGACACTAAATGCCATTTGCTAAAAATAAAGCACACCTCCAATGGGCAGGTGCTCTATCTCATGCCCAAGGAGCCCCCTGCCTCCGGGGGCCACCCTGGTACCCAGGCAGCACGCACAGCGCACTCTTGTTAAGAATAAAACCATGGGATTAACGACCAGGCAGCACCAAAACAAAAACACGCAGAGTAATTCACTTCCTCCACTCAAGTTCTCACCATAAGCAGGACCACCAGGCTTTAGGAGTTTGAGTCAAAGGGGAAAAAGGGACAAATGAGACATAAAACTGTACCCCGCAGCCATCCACAGGAACCCTATCCTGGGAGGCCGCAGAGCCCCTCACGGCCCCTGCTGCTCCATGCTTCGGGGAAGCCCACAGGCAGGTGACGTCCCCAAGGTAGGCGCCCCAGCACCGCCAACAGACCCACGCCTTGAAGCCAGGCCTCCCAGACCACCTGGTCCCCGTCCTCATGGGAGGACACACAATCCCAGAGGTCAGCTCCTCACAGAGGCTGACCTTAGTTCACCGCACGTCCCCAGGACTCTCATCACAGAGAGAGACGGGCCCACAGCAGCAACACAAGGACATACCTGCTCCAGCCTCACATAGAGAACCCACCCGCACGACGTTTCCGTATGAACCCCTTCAAAGGGGCAAAGTTGATCCTGGAAATGAGTTGTTTTCTTCACTTCAACACAAGTTCTAGAGTATTCTTCAATCTTCCTAAGCCTTGCCTTTTCAATTATCTTTTGTAAGCCGTCTATTTACAATGTGACAGGTAAAGAAGCCAAGGGGAGATTCCTAACATGGGGGTGGGGCAGTTCCCAGGGCCGGGGACTCAGGGCAGGGCCAGAAGCCTGGGCAGCAAACACCGAACGCTCCCCCCAAGAACAATTCTATCAGCAGGATGGGCATCTGGAGAGGACATGGTACTTAAATGTCTTGTGTACACACTGAAAATAAAAGTCACTCCTGGCTCCCTCTAACACAAGCATGTCTGGAAGACTTTTAATCCAGGTCTCTCTGCAGGGACACGCACAGATGTCTGCGGGTCTGAAGTGGCCGTGGCCCCGCTAGCTCGGAGTGTGACGGACGGGCCTGGCAGCCGACATTTCCACCACCCTCCTCCACTGCCATGTCCAGGGCTGCCAGCATGGGTCCTGCTCACTTTGTTAGCTCTTCTGGAAGCTGATTCTTAGGCTGCTGGCTCCCAGCCCAAACAAACAGACTCGTTCCATCAGAAGCTCTCTTCTCTCCTGGCTTAATCAGAGCAAGTAAATGTGACGAAAGCTCGAGAAGGGCCCAAGGCGGACCCTGAGCTGAAGACGGCCCTCCAGGGCCACAGCGAGTGCCAAAGCTGCAAATCCAGTTTAGATCTGACTGCCAGGGTGTGAGACTGGAGGTCCCAGGTTGCCAACGCCCCCGCAGGAGAGGAGTAGCATCAAAGGCAGCGGTGGATGGAAAGCGAAGAGGCTTGGAGCTAACGCTCATGCCAGCGCTGGGCAGCAACCCCATTCTGCAGCCCCGGCCCTTTCCCTCCTGCCCAGAGAAGCTGGCGCTGACCACAGACACCCCACTCCTGGACCTGCTCCTGCAGCCTGGCCTCGAGCAGCCCTTCTCCTGCCCTGGCCTCTGCAGCCGCAGCTCCCAGACGGACTGTGAACCCTCCAGCAGGACCGCCTGAGCTTTCTTCTTTTGTTTGTTTTTTTGTTTTTGCGGTACGCGGGCCTCTCACTGTTGTGGCCTCTCCCGTTGCGGAGCACAGGCTCCAGACGCGCAGGCTCAGTGGCCATGGCTCACGGGCCCAGCCGCTCCGTGGCATGTGGGATCTTCCCGGACCGGGGCACGAACCCATGTCCCCTGCATCGGCAGGCGGACTCCCAACCACCGCGCCACCAGGGAAGCCCCCGCCTGAGCTTTCTGACCCCAGCTTTCCTCCTCTGCTCTCCAGTCCCCAGCTGGTGCCAGGAGCGTAACAAACAGATGAAGCCGCTCGCTGACGGGAGGAACACCTACGGCAAGACCTGCTCAGGAGCCACCTCTAAAAAGAACTGAGCTCTGCAGGTGGATTTCATCCCCTACCCGATGATCGGTGTCATGAAACATTTTAGCGACTGGGATGCGGCTTCCCACTACCGTCTGGGATGGCAGAGTCTGAGACAGAGTGAGAAGAGGGGACACGTGAGCAGGGCAAACCATGAGCCGGAACCCCTTACCCCCCATCCTACACGCAGATTAGATGCCCCAGCCACGCCACAGGCCCCCGGGACTCAGTCATGGGGTGCAGCTCACCCGGCCAGGAGAGACCAGACGCAGCATCTGCACGAACTGGGAGCAAAGAGCATCATTTGCACCCTGATTGCGTCCATGCCACTCCCCTGGGCCCAGTGAGCACGGAGCACGAGCTCCTGGAGGTGCAGGAGTGGGGGCGGGTCAGGCTCCCAAACTGGCCCCTAATTCACAATCACATGGTAAGAAACTGCTGGTGTTCAAGCTTAGCATTTCAACAATGTTTAAGTTTTAAAGTGAATTACGAACGGAAAACCCAAAATCAGAAAAAGAGAAAAGGGGGGAGGAAGAGGGGGAGAGTCACGGCAAGAAAAAAGAAAGGAAGAAACCAAAAATGTCGTGGAATCTGTGAGAGTTTTTCATGACCCTGTAATCAGGGCGGGCCTACTAAACGTCCCCCAATCAGAGCCTAGGAGGAGCCTCTGCCGGGGCTCCTTCCTTCCACAGGGCTCCTGGCCTCCCTCAGGAGGCACCCCAACCCCCTGACCAAGCCCCACCGAGCAGCTCAAGGGCACAACACTGTAGATGGCCAGCGCCCCCTCGCACGGCCCTGTCCCCAGAGCCGCTCCTGCGTGCGGCAGGTCCTTCCCATCCATCACAGCCCAGCTCACGTGTGCCTCCGCTGGAAGCAGGTCCCCATGGGAAAGGCCTGGGCGGGGGCAGGGTGGCCCCACTGTGGTTTCAGCGCCCAGGTGGCCGAAGCACGCAGTCCAGGCAGCCACCCGTCCACCGCCATGACAGACCCACTCCCTGCAGAGCTCAGCCTGACAGTCTTGATTGCACCTGGCCCTGCGATCGGCAGGTAGACCGCGCCATCCCTCTGTGATCCAGGAAGGGCTCACTGCGCCTGACTCCGATAAGACGGGGGCCCCTTTCACCTAGGGCAAGGTGAGACACGGGCCCCCGAATTCCACTCTGTGCCTTGTAGTGATGGGCTGAACAGCTCGCCCCTACAGATAAATCGGAACAAAACCCTTGTTACCCGACTCTGGTTCAGATTCTCTCCTTCCCCCAGGCCTCCGTCGACCCACCGTGAGGCTGAGCGCTCGGATGGCCCCCCTGAGAACAGGCCGGCCTTGGGGGACACATCCTCCAATCTACCACCCCATCACTCTTCATCCCCACACCCGGGTCCTAATAGCCTTGTCTACACCTCCCTACCAAGAAAAAACCCAGTTTGCCGATCCCTGACATGCTCGCCCATGTCCTGGGCACACATCTCTCCACTGCAACAGGCGCCTCCCTGGTTCCCCCATAATAATCCTTCCTAATAAAGCCTCTTATTACTAAGTCTGGCTCTGTTTTCCTTGTGACAACTGATTACAAATTACTTGAAGCCCAAAACACATGGGTCTGATGGACAGGTGAGACCTCTGACTTCCACCTTCCTGAAGACTCATAGGGTTCCATAATGTCCCACCAGTCCAGGGTCACGGTACAAACAGGGACTGGTTCAGGAGTCAACTCAGGGGCGTGTCCGAGACCTCAAGTCACAGCTGCTCCTGGGGGCTGGCAGGCAAGAGAAACGGGGAAGCAACATCAAAGGACAATCACACCACTCACGCACATCCAGCATCCCATTCGCTGCGGAAAACTCAGCCTTTCCTTGGAAACATCAAACACAGCACACGGGACCTTTTGCTTAAGCGGACACCCCTCCAGGAGGTGGGCAGGGCTTCATGGGGCCATCCAAAGCACGACACACAGTGTATCCAGGACCCCTGCTCTCCGGGCCCCTGCAGGGAGAGAAGTTCCCGGCGGGAATACTCCCACCACCAACAAATGCTTGCCCTCATGCTCTGGGCGGGGCGGGGGGGGGGGCGGTCACTGCTCTCCTGAAAACAAAAGATTCTCTTCTAAACATGCTGCAACTAAATGTGTGAAATGAAATGTTCATCTCACTGGTAATCAGAATAATACAAATCAACACAAGATGCCATTCTCCCCCTACAGAATTAACAACGAAAAAATGATGAGGCTCAATGGTGGTGAGGAGGTATGAGTCCCTCCCCAATGTCAACAGGAAGCCTCTTCAAGAAGCAACATCCGGAACCTTAGAAAAGTCAACGCTAGCTACGGGTAACGATAAGAAACAGGGACAGGTACTCACACACAAAAGTTCTCATCCAGGAGCCTCTCGATAGCATAAAACTGAAAACATCCCCAAAAGAGAGGATTAAATAAATGAGAGTATATACAAGACCAGACTGGCACCAGAGTGTGCGTACGTGTCTCTCTGGACACATGACCTTGAGCAGATTGCTGTGGTTTTGAGTCAAACCTCCTCAGCCAACCAAGGAGTTAATGGTGACACCCACTGCCCTACCTGAGGTGTGTGGACACGTGAGAAAAACCATCAAAATAAACCTCTAGAAATTGCATCCACCTGAGTTTTTCTCCTACGCTGGAGAATGGCATGAGGATAGAAAACCACAGTGTACAAACCCTGGAGAAAGTCCTGGGATCAACCTGTGTCTTTAGTAACAAATGAATTAACGGATCAGATTGAACAGAAGGGTAGGATGGGTTTTAGCAAACCGCTTTTCCTAGCAGCTGATTAAACTCGGTTTGGGTTAGGAAGGGAAACCCTCAGGCCCTACTGAGACCCAAACTGCAGAGCGAGGTGCTGAAATCACACACGCACACGCCACCCTGGCTGCGACATCCTCTGCGTAGCCACAGGGAGGTGCTTAGAAATCGCTCCACACCACTGTGCTGTAAATACTTGAAACTTGATTTCTTATGAATACAGATGTTGGGACATTTCACTAACTTCTCTCCCAAACTTGGGTGCCACAACTCCTCGCAGAAATGAAGGTCGTTAGCCGTGTGTTATTTACGATAGGAAAACCCGCAAAGCTGGCTTCAGGGGAGAAGTGGGGACTCCGAGGGAAGGGGACCCAAGCTCTCCCCTCGTGCCACACTGATGTGAGCGATAACAAGCAGCCGTCAGATAGGACGTGGAGACGCTGTTTCCTCGTGGATACGCATGTAATACGAGAGCTGTGTTTTCTTTACAAAATAGATTTTTTTTTTTTTTGGTACAATGATGCAATGTCTTACATCTGAAGGAGTGAAAATTCCCCCAAATGTCAGCCAACAGGAAACAACAAATGCCTATCACTTAAATCAAAAACAAGCCAACGACACCTTGAACTGAAAGCTGTCCTTGGCCGTTTACAAAAGCGCCAACAGCCCTCCTGAGGTGAAAATCTTGAGCTCACACCAGCCATCTTCTGTCCAACAATCCAGTCCCTTCTGCAGACAGGGGTTTGTCTCTGTTCAACAGGACTATTCTGGGGGTTCCCACAATCAAGGCTTGACCTTTCTCTTTCTGCTCAAGGTCACAACCACCTGCTTATTGCGGTTGGTTTTGGACAGCAGGGAAAGGTCCCTCCCCACGTGGCCAAGGGACTGGGAAAAGCCAGGGTCACTGAGGGCCAAGTTCAAACCTGAGGTGGCACCAGAGTGAGGGCCCCACGAGGAAGACTGACTGAGACTCGGGCCAGTTAGGGGTTCAACCTTCACACATGGAGGTTGTGCTTTAGGTCTGCTGGGAACATGGGGTACCAGGGAGTCCTCAGCCCCTGAGGGACAGCCTGGGCCAACTCCTGGCCATTACCACAGGGCCCAGAGAGCTCAGGGGGTGAAGGTCCTGCTCTCTGCTCAGCTGATGATGACACCTAGCACGCAAGCCCATTGGCTCCGACTGCATGGGATTTCTGTTCTTGGCACTATGCCCTCTCCACAACTGTAAACACCTGGCTTGCTCAACACAGCACTGGACTTGCGATAATTAATCAATACCTGCTGACTGACCAGACAGGGCACAGAGCGCCCGCCCAGGAAGATGACTTCGTTTCAAAATATCACCCAAGAGCCCCAGACAAGATAGGAAAGTCCACACGTGAAGTGCTCACCTACCCTCCATGACCAGATTCTCATTCTAAAAAAAAAAAAAAAAACCCAGCCCACCGCATGCCATGGAGGACGTACAGGAGACGCTGGAGGACTGAAAACCAGCACCACCCAGTGAGAAGGGCCGGCAGCTCAGCCAAGGGCGGGATGGTTGTTAAAAGGTCATTTCAAAAAATGACCACATTTGGGCTTCCCTGGTGGCGCAGTGGTTGAGAGTCCGCCTGCTAATGCAGGGGACACGGGTTCGTGCCCTGGTCTGGGAGGATCCCATGTGCCGCGGAGCGGCTGGGCCCGTGAGCCACGGCCGCTGAGCCTGCGTGTCCGGAGCCTGTGCTCCGCAACGGGAGAGGCCACAAAAGTGAGAGGCCCGCGTACCGCAAGACAAAAAAAAAAAAAAAAAAAAAAAAAGACCACATGTTAAAAGTGTTATTTAACTCGTTTTCATGAGGAACCAATGAGACATTACAGCGCCTTCAAAGAAGGCACAAGATTATATGGAGGCCAAGGGAGGAGGAAAGGGGGTGACTGCTTAGTGGTACGCAGCAGTGAAGTACCACTTTTATCATGCAGGGGGTGATGAAAAGGTCTTAGAACTAGATACAGGCGGTGGTTACACACTGTGAATGTCCTAAATGCCACTGAGCTGTTCACTGTAACGTGGTTAATTTTATGTTATGTGCACTTCAGCTCAACTAAAATACATATATATGTGTATATATATATATATATATATATATATATATATATATATATATATATAAAGAAATATAGAAATGAACTTCCAACAGGCACAAAACTGGATTTTTCCGTGAGAGGAAGTCAACTGCCCTGCCGCTGGACAGAATTCATTTGCCTGTCTACAGGCGAGGACTGTCTGCATTATGTACAACTTACAGAGCTGTACCAAGCCAGACAAACCCCACAGGCTCCAATGTTCCATCCAAAGGATGCTCATTCCAAAGTCCACGGTGGACAGAAGGGAGGCCAGAACTGTGAGGTTTGGGAGGGAAAGGGGCTCAGGACCCGGCAATGGTACCCAGTGAGGTGAAGGGGGAAGTGGTACCAAGAAGGACTCCTGCATCTCTAGAGGGGAGAGGGGGCTGAGGAGAGCTGGGGAGCTGGGAGCAGGGAGGAGGTTTGCCCCGACAGTGTCAGGGACGCAGGTCCTGGAGCATCACTGTCCAGTGAGAGGCCCAGCAGCGTCCCAGCAGCCCCTCCCAGGCTGTGGGACATTCCCAGCAAGGAACTGCAGCCAGCTGGGGCATGTGCCAATGGAGCTGACACATAAATTGCTGAATGACATGAATCAAAGATACCCCCTTACTCGAATGAAAAAACATGTTGATCACTCAGGTCTGTGCTCACACAGCCTTGAAAATAAGGAACAGGGACGCCCATTCACTTTCAGAAATGCCTTTTCTTTCTGCCAAACTAGAATTCTTTCCAGGGTTCCTCGAACATCTCTAAGAACCCCTAACGTCAGAGAGAGGGGGGCACCTGGGGCCTTCTCTTTCTTTGAAAAAGAATCACTGCTCTAGGAAGCCACACACGTTTACCCCAGGTCTGCTCACCCCCCAGACCCCTTCCAGCCTGCACACACCTGCTCAGACACGCGGATGCCAAGCAGACCATTCCTCAGAGGTCAGAGGAGAGACTGTTCTTGGGGCACACGCTTCCTTGAGAGGCCGCCCAGGGAGTCAGTGAGTTTCCTTCTGTAGAGAACACATGCCGTGTCATGTCGAGAGGGCATGTGCTTCCGTCCGCACAAGGCCACGCTTGAGAAACATCCGTCTCAAGGCCTGAGTTGGTCACATGCATGCATGAGTTCCTTGGTGACAGCCAACCTGTGCTCTTTTCACTGTAATTTGTGTGCACTAATCAACACCCTCATATCCGGTCCCCGGACAGCACATGGCAACATCTGCAGTCCTGATGGTCGGTGTTTTCAGGTGAGTTCTCATGTGACACCAAAGGAGGTCACTGCCAGGATGCGAGGTTTCCTTGCTGGGTTCACATGATGATGACACATGAACACCACGTCCGTTACCGGAACCTTCTGCAAGGATGCTGCTCCACTTCCACTGCCCTCTCCTTACTATGTAACTATTAGGTTCTAAGCCACAAGCTCCAGAAGACATGGCCCAAAGAGGGTTTTGTTACTCTTTTACAAGCAATCAGAACAGAAACTAAAATGTCACCAAACTCCTGGAAAGAAACAGAATGATTAATCTGCAGAGCGAATCGTACAGGTAAGAATTAACAGGGGCTCCCCCTCTCAGCTGTCAAAGCTGAACACTCTCCGTCAAAAGGAGTGGGCATTCCTTCCCCACCATGCCCCCACCTGTGCCCCGGCACCTGCCTCCCTCTTGGCGGCCACATGCGGACAAGGACACAAGGACACGGGGAACAGGTGGGAGAGCGTGCGTCTGCGTACTTTCACGTCCTTGCAGCCTAGCTGCCCATCTTCTGAGACCTCAGAACTAGATGGTCTTGGGATCTCAAGTGGGACGCCCCCCGAGGCACCACGCCAGCATGTGGTGCCCACAGTTCAGCCCCAAAGGAGACTAGGGCTGCAGGGGCTAAAAGGATTTACACCCAAACTCTCTCGGAGGAGGGGCTGATTTTAATTCCCCTTTCTGTACATCCTACAGTACATGTGCTACTTTTATAGTAAGGGGGAAAATTACACCTAGAAGAATTACAATTCTTGAAAGGCTCCCCACCCTACTTTTGGAAACAGCCCTCCAAAGACCTAAGCTGTCCTGGTGGCTAGTATCCAAGCCACGGCCCCTCACCTGGAACTTCCTGACCAGCCCGCAGCAGGCAAGCAGCAGAAGGACAGACTGAGCTGCCACAGGACTGTGATACAGTGAGTAAAGCAGGGTGGTCACTGTGCCAGGCCTGGTCCTCCAAATGACTTGCAATCATTTAGGAAACGCTGTGTCCCCTAACCTCGCCAGGGCCTGCACAGGTTTCCAAACCCTTCTGCTTTTGCAAAAACCTATTTTCTTTCTATTGCTCATAAATGCCTCTCTTATTCTAAAGCCCAGTGTGACACAGTTTTTTTTTTAATTAAATGAAGCAAAATTAATCTTGCTTGACACATTACTAAACAACTATGACCCTTTCTCTCCCTTAGGAAGATGTCACACTATCAGGGTCAGAAACGGTTATGGTCTGAATGTTTATGTCTCCCCCCACCCCAAATTCACATGTTAAATCCTACCCCCACCCCCGGCATGATGGTATTGGGGGGGGGGCCTCTGGGAGGTGAGGAGGACATGAAAGTGGAGCCCTCGTGAATGTGATTCGTGTCCTTATAAGAGAGACCCCAGCACGCTCCCTCGCCCATTTTACCTTGGGACGACACAGTGAGAAGTCCAAGACCTGAACCCAGGCCCTACCCAACCGACCACATCAGCACCCTGATCTCAAATGTCTAGCCTCCAGAGCTGTGAGAAACAAACATCAGTTGCTTATAAGCCACCCAGTCTGTGGCATTTTGTAACAGCAGCCCAAACCCCACAGCTTTCGTCAGTCTAAAAATGTTTACTTTAGGATTCCTGATGAAGGAAAACAAAGTATTATACAGAAGGACATGCTATCAACTATCCTCCATCCCTGCCAAATAATCGACCACTACTAAACAATCTCCACTTAAACCTCTAATTAAAACATACCACTACACTGGCCTTAATTTACCAGGGTTTTAAAAGCAACCCAGGGGCTTCCCTGGTGGCACAGTGGTTAAGAAACTGCCTGCCAGTGCAAGGGACACGGGTTCGAACACTGGTCCGGGAAGATCCCACATGCCGCAGAGCAACTAAGCCTGTGCGCCACAGCTACCGAGCCTGTGCTCTAGAGCCTGCGAGCCACAACTACTGAGCTTGCGTGCCTAGAGCCCATGAATCGCAACAAGTGAAGCCACTGTAACGAAGACCCAATGCAGCCAAAAAACACAAAAAACAAAAACGTAACCCAGTTTGTGGCCTTGATTAGAAATACACGAAACATAAATTAGTCAATACTACAGACACACCACTTGGAACAATCCCCTTAAACACCATGAACAAGGGGGGAATCTCTTCTACCCTTTAGTGAGATTCCACACACCCCCGCCCCACCCCACCCCCCCACGCCGTGTGAAATTGCTCCCTGGCAGCAAACTGATGCTTCCGGAAACACAAGAAGACATGCAGGTCACTGGGGTGCCGTGTATTAACTTTCCACCCCTGGGCACCAAATGCTGCCCAAAAGCCTTAAAGTTCCTCCGAACACACCTCATTTGCTACTCCCTAAAGATACCATGGAAACCCAGGGAATCCAGCCTAGGGAGACGGGGCAACGCCTTCAGCTAGGATGCTGGCCCCATTCCAAACAAAGGCTACATTTCAGACACTAGGTCTGATACATTCCCAAATCCCAGTACCAGGAGAGAGAGGTGTGATCGCTGCAGACCTACAGACAGTGATGGATAATAAGGGAATCCCACGAACAACTCTGCAAGTAAAGTCAACAACTTAAAGGGAATAATCCAATCTCTCAACCACCACAAATTACCACAATGCATCATGATGAAATAGGTAACCTGAACAATACTTAACAAATAGAATTCATACTTTAAAACTCTTCTGAGAAAGACATCTCCAGACCCAGATGGTTTTACCAGCAAATTCTACCAAACATTTAAGAAAGAACATCAATTCTACATAAGCTCTTCCAGAGCACAGAAGAAAAAACACTTCCCAACTTAAATGAGGCCAGCATTACCCTGATAACAAAACCAGACAAAAATAGCACATGAAAATTGCAAACCAACATGAACACAGATGCAAAAATCCTCAAAAAATATTAGCAAATTTAATCCAGCTACATATATATATATATATATATATATATATATATATATATATATATACACATAAATGGTACACCACAACCAAATGGAGTTTATCCCAGAATGCAAGGCTGGTTCAATATATAAAATCGATCAATGTAATCTACCATATTAACAGTCTATAGAAGAAAAAACATACAAGCGTATCAACTTATGTAGAAAAAGTATCTGAAAAAAATCAGCCTCCAATCATGATAACTCTCAGCAAATTAGAAATAGAAGGGAACCTCTACAGTCTACTAACAGACATCTGTGAAGAAACCTATAGCTAACATGATACTCACTGATGGAAGACTGAAGGCTCTCCCCTAAGACCAGGGACAAGGCAGATGTCCCCTCTCACTGCCTCTATTCAACACTGCACTGGAGGCCTGGCTAGTGAATGAGGCGAGAAAAATATATAAAAGGCATACAGATTAGCAAGGAAGAAATAAAATGGCCTTTTCACAGACAGCATGATTGCCTCTGCAGAAAATTCCAAAGACTCTACAACAACAACAAAAAAGCTCTCAGGACTAACAAGTGAGTTGAGCAAAATCACAGGATACGAGATCAGTAACAGAAAATGAATCATCTTCCCATGAACTCCCTATAAATGATGGTAAACTGGTAAGTTGAACTTCATCACAATTAGAACATTTTGTTCCGTGAAAGATTTTGTTACAAGAATTAAAAGACAAGTTACGGACTGGAAGAAAATATTTGAAAACCCTGAACCTGACAAAGAACTTGTGTTCAGAACATAGGAAAAATTCCCAAAACTCAACAGGAAGAAAAAACCAACCCAATAAAATAAGAGACACTTCACCAGGGAGGATGTAGAGATGGCAAATAAGCATGTGAGAAAATGTTTAATGACATCAGTCACTAGGAAATGCAAATTAAAACCACAAGGAGACACAGTGTATGCAAATTAGAATGACTAAAACAATGGTGGTGCAGCCACTGTGGAAAACAGTATGGAGGTTTCTCAAAAAACTAAAAAACAGAACTACCATGTGACCCAGCGATTCCGCTCCTGGGTATAGATCTGAAAAAAAACAAAACTGCTAAGTTGAAAAGATACATGCACCCCAATATTCACAGCAGCATTATTTACAACAGCCAAGCTATGGAAGCAACCTAAGTGTACATCAACAGATGAATGGATAAAGAAGATGTGGTATAAATAAATAAATAAATATATATATATATACATATATATATATATATATATACACACACACACAACAGAATACTACTCAGTCATAAAAAGAATGAAATTTTACCATTTGCAGTAACATAAATAGACTTGGAAGGCATTATGCTAAGTGAAATAAGTCAGAGAAAAACAGATACTGTGTGATATCACTTGCACGTAGAATCTAAAAATACAACAAACTAGTGACTATAACAAAAAAGAAACAGACTCACAGATATAGAGAACAAATTAGTGGTTACCCGTGGGGAGAGGGTTGGGGGGAGGGGCAATACAGACAAAGGGGATTAAGAGGTACAAACTATCAGGTATAAAATAAGCTACAAGGATATATTGTACAACACGGGGAATATAGCCAATATTTTATAATAACTATAAATGGAGTAAAACCTTTAAAAATTGTCAATCTCTATACTGCACACCTGTAACATATAATATTGTACATCAACTATACTTCAATTTAAAAAAACCTACTAACAAAATCAAGTATGGGTGAGAATGTGGAGCAACTGCAACTCTTACAGGTTGTTGGTGAGAATGTAAAACAGGACAGACACTCCATAAAATATTTTGGTAGTTTTTATAAAGTTAAACACACACTCACCATATGGCCCAGAAATCCCACTCTTGGGTATTTATCGTAAGTAAATGAAACCATACACTCACACAAAAGCCCTCATATGAATATTTATGGCAGCTCTATTCAAGCGTACAATGGACTACTACTCAGCGACAAGAAAAAAATCAACTGTCGATCACACAACTTGAATGAGCCTCAGAAGTGTTATGCTTAGGAAGGAAGCCAACCTCAAAAGGCTACCTACTCTATGGCTCCATTTATAGGAAGTTCATGAACAGGTAAACCAGAGGGACAGAGTAGGTCAGCAGTTCTATGTGGTCAGGGGTGATGGGAGGGTGTGAATATAAAGGATAATACAGGCATACCTCACTTTACCGGTACTGCCCTTGGCAGATACTGTGTGTTTTCTACAAATTGAAGGTTTGTGGCAACCCTGCATTGACCCAAGTACACTGGCACCATTTTTCCAACAGCACTTGCTCACTTTGTGTCTCTAGGTTACATTTTGGTAATTCTCACAATATTTTAAACTTTTCCATTATTATTATATTTGTTATGGTGATTTATGATCAGTGATCTCTGATGTTACTACTACAACTCGCTGAAGGCTCAGATGACGGTTAGCATTTTTTAGTAATAAAGTATTTTTTTTGCCTTTAAAAAATTTTTTAATTTTATTTTTAATTTTTATTCTATATTGGAGTATAGTTGATGAACAATGTTGTGTTAGTTTCAGGTGTACAGCAAAGTGATTCAGTTATATATATACATGTATCTATTCTTTTCCAAATTCTTTTCCCATTTAGGTCATTACAGAGTACTGAGCAGAGTTCCCCGGGCTATACAGTAGGTCCTTGTTGGTTATCTATTTTAAATATAGCAGTGTGTACGTGTCAATCCCAAATTCCCAATCGATCCCTTTTCCTCACCCTTCCCCCTAGTAACCATAAGTTCGTTCTCGAAGTCAATAAGTCTGTTTCTGTTTTGTAAATAAGTTCATTTGTTAGACAGAAGACCTAAATAGACATTTCTCCAAAGAAGGCATACAGATGGCCAAGAGACACATGAAAAGATGCTCAACATCACTAATTATTAGAGAAATGCAAGTCAAAACTACTATGAGGTATCACCTCACACCCGTCAGAATGGCCATCATCAAAAAATCTACGAACAATAAATGCTGGGAAGGGTGTGGAAGAAAGGGAACCCTCCTACACTGTTGGTGGGAATGTAAATTGGTACAGCCACTATCAAGAACCATACTGAGGTTCCTTAAGAAACTAAAAATAGAAGTACCATATCATCCAGCAATCCCACTCCTGGGCGTATATCCAGAGGAAAACATGGTTTGAAAGGATATATGCACCACAATGTTCATTGCAGTGCTGTTTACAATAGCCAAGACATGGAAGCAACCTAAATGTCCATCAACAGATGAATGAATACAGAAGATGTGGTACATATATACAATGGAGTATTACTCAGCCATTAAAAAGAATGAAATAATGACATTTGCAGCAACGTGGATGGACCTGGAGATTATCATACTAAGTGAAGTAAGTCAGACAGAGAAAGACAAATATCATATGATATTGCTTATATGCAGAATCTAAAAAAATGATACAAATAAAGTATTTTTAAATTAAGGTACATATACATTTTTTTTAGACATAATGAAAGTGTACACTTAATAGACTACAGTATAGTGTAAACATAACTTTATGTACCTGGAAAACAAAAATTTCATGTGACTTGCTCTACTGGAATATACGTTTTATTGCAGTGATCTGGAACGGAACTTGCAATATCTCCGAGGTCTGCCTGTACAGGGGAGAATTTGGGGAGATGGAACTATTCTGAATCCTGATTGTGGAAGTGGTTACATAAATCTATACATGTATTAAAACTCACAGAACTGTACACCAAAATAATCATTTTTACTATAAAATAATTTAAAATATGAAGGAAAAAAGAGTAAAAGGACTATATTAATTTGATTCAAATGTTTTTAAAAACGCTTCACTTTTAGCCAGACACAAAAGGACAATACTCCATGATTCTATTTGTCTGAGGTCCCTAGAGTAGCAAAATTCATAGCGACAGAAAGTAGAATGGTGGGTACCAGGAGCTGGGGGAGGGGGACTAGGGAGTTGGTGTTTAATGAATCTGTGCAGAGTTTCCATTTGGGAAGATGAAAAGGTTCTGAAGTGGACGGTAGTGATGGCTGCACAACAGTGTGACTGTACTTAATGCCACTGAACTGCACACTTAAAAGTGGTTAAAATGGTAAATTCTATTTTAAAACAACTTTATCAGAAAAATAGATTTACAAAAGTGTACTTGTATGAAAATAAAACAATAAAAGGGAGTTCTAAAAGCAGGAAGTTAAAGCTTTAACTGCGGATCACCCTCTGCAGACTTGTGCTGCTTGTTTTGGAGTGCGGCTTCCAGACTTTCCCTGCATGAACCATGCACGCAGGCTCCGTTACACATGGGACAGGGTCTGTTCACACTGTGATCACAAAACAGACAGACACCCTGAGTCAACTTGTCCAATCCTTTGGACTTTCAAAGAATCATGCTTTTGCTTCCCACGAGAGGCAACCAAAAAGTCGGTAAAATACATCGATCACCTGAAGAAGCATTTTGCACTTTTAGCCATACCTGAGCTGACCAGAACCTTAAACAGACCTGCATGTAGACAGAGGGCTATGGAGACTCTGGCCCAATCAGTCAATGACAAGTTTGGACCCTGTTCCTCATCTCCTCCTTGAGATCACGAAGGGAAGAGGGCAGAGAAAGAAAGGGGGGTTACACCCCCATGGCAGTGTTTCTGGGTCCCGGCAGCTGCACTGTGTGACCCATGCTCCTGATTCAGGAAAGTTCTAGCCACTTTGCAGCTTCTGGGCAAGGTCCTCCCACCACCCCCACTGGCTGCCAACAGACTGAACCCCAATGATGTCCAAATGCAAACTGCAGCTTCTAGATACCTGGAATCAATAAACACCA
The DNA here is from genome assembly GCF_025265405.1 of Mesoplodon densirostris. NCBI lineage: Eukaryota > Metazoa > Chordata > Mammalia > Artiodactyla > Ziphiidae > Mesoplodon > Mesoplodon densirostris. Next base: position 115,248,079 of record NC_082666.1, on the reverse strand, counting down.
AAAACGGGCTTCCCTGGTGGCGCAGTGGTTGAGAGTCCGCCTGCCGATGCAGGGGACACGGGTTCATGACCCGGTCCGGGAGGATCCCACATGCCGCGGAGCGGCTGGGCCCGTGGGCCATGGCCACTGAGCCTGCGTGTCCGGAGCCTGTGCTCCGCAACAGGAGAGGCCACAGCAGGGAGAGGCCCTCGTACTGCAAAGAAAATAAATAAATAAATAAAAACCACCAAAAACACACACAACCTGACTCATTCGCCCAGCTTGCATCACAAGCTTCTGAATGGTAATTAACCCTCGTTTAAACTCCATGTTGGTGGTTGAGTCAAGCAATCACTGGCATTTTGATCCAGATAAGAACACCACAAAGATTATGCTGGACAAACAAAATAAAAACCTATCTGAGTGTTTCCAAGTTCTTAGTTTCTAGCAATATTCCTCTGTGTACACAGATGAGAGAGCCAAGTAAATAATCTCTGTAAACTGTGTTTAAATTAGCTTCTCTTTCCTTCTCTGTGGTTCGGCCTCTAACCCTTAATCTTCCCTGCAGAACACAAGCTGCAGCAGACATGGACCATTTTTGAAAACTACATACACTTCGTCATCTATTTCCAGTTTGATTCCCAGAACATCCTGACTGAGGACAGGGCTGAAAAATGATCAAGCCGCTGGTTTCCCAAGCCCCCACCTGCAGACCTACGTCCCTCAAAGAAGAGAGAAAAGTCAGAAAGAATGTTTGTTCACTGACACATCCCTCCTGGCTAACCTTTCCACAGTGTGTCAAGACCAGAGATCTGGTCTCAGGTCTGTCACTGGGCAGCCCCCGGACGCCCCACCGGGCCACCCTAAGAAGTTCCAGAAGGCGCTTCTGAGAGGAACAGCTGGTGCTTTAGGACCTGGGGGAAGGGGGAGGCAAAGCTGCCACACTGCTCTGGCACTCACCGCTGTCACCAGGCATCTCCAGTGCCAGCTCTCCGGCATCCCAACTGGCATCCCAGCTGGCCTCCTGGGTTGGGAGAGGGTCAGGCTCGGGCACCACAGAGGCCCGACAGCCCCTGAGCACCAGGAGAGCTGCACGCTCAGGCATGCCCCCGGCTATTCTAACAAATAGCGATACACGAGGCTTCGCGGGAAGCTTCAGACGCCTGGGGGCAGCTGTGCCCGCACTGTGCCCCACACACCCAGAGACAAGGAGAGGTCGCGGGTCCCCGGGAGCCTAGTGACGTCCCTCTCTGAGCCTCAGCCAGCTCAGAGGTGTGTGAGAAGCCACCAGACACCCCGAGTGCCAGGCCCAGAACTGACGTTCCCTCCTGCCGCCCAACCCTGGGTCACAGCCCTGGCACCCGTGCCCCTCGGGCTCCGGCCTGCCCCTCTAAGCCCTTCCACCTCTGGGACCAGCCCACTCTCCCATCCATGCATTCCTTCATTCATTCATTAGCCTCAAATGGCACACCCGATGGAAAAGAATGAGAAGAGCCATGTTCCTTCATCAGTTTGGGGAACGCTGCAGAGCTCCTGTTGGTCTCCCTTCCCTGATCCACCAAGCAGGTCATTTCCAAGCCTACAGAAACTGGAGGACCAGGCCAAGCCTGCCTGGGGACACCACACTGCTTTTCTTCTGTTTCACTGATTATTTATCGTCCAATTAACAGCACAGCCAAGAGGCCTGATAAGAACATGCCAGGCGGACAGGTCAACTTCAGCGGCGTGGAGGACAGGAAAGGACAGCCAGACCATGACCCGAACAAGGGTTTCTGCTGGAAAAAGAAAATACCAGGATGCGGAGCACCAAGCCTTTCAGCTAATAAATACTTCCACCGTGGCCATGTCAGGGATTGAAGCATTTTATAGAAAGAGGATGACAAGCATCCTCCCCAGAGGCACCTAGGGAGTCACTCAGGCCTAAACATGGGGCCAGAGGTGACGGCATGAAGAAGCGGTCCCAATGAGGCCCAAGGCAGCAAGTACAGGGCTCAGCCTGCACCAGGCCAGAGCTGTGCTCCCAGCACCATCAGAATGCAAGAAACGTCACCTTCCTCCACGCTGGCACTGGGTCCCGTGGCCCCTGGGGACGAGCCACAAGCCCCCGTCTGCTCAGGGAGCAGGTCACCCCTCATCCTTGTACACCCTAAACAAGCTCATGTACCTAATCTATAACCCACCATGGGGTTGAGGCACTTGGGGGTGTTGATCAGGACGGTTCATTTTACATGTCCACCTGGCTGGGCCACAATGCCCAGATATTTGGCCAAATTATTCCAGAGGCTTCTGTGAAGGTACTTTTTGAATGACATCACCATTTAAATTGGTAGACTTTTGAGTAAAGCAGATTACCCTCCACAATCTGGGTGGGCCTCATCCAATCTGTTGAAGGTCTTAGTAGAAAAACCACTGATCTTCCGCCAAGAAAGAAGGATTCTGCCTCCAGGCAGCCTGAGTCTCCAGCCTTCCCTGCAGGTTTCAGACTTGCCAGCCTCCCCAGTCACAAAAGTCAAGTCCTTAGAATAAACCTCTCTCTCTCTCTCCACACACACACACACACACACACCCTACTAGTTCTGTTTCTCTGGAGAGCCTTGACTGATACAATCAGGGCCACAGCTTCTGAGATGCCACCCAGCCTGGGCCACCCCCACTCTGGAGCAGAACATTACCGTGGAGAGAAAGCCTCTATGAGCACACAACACCCTATGAAGGGTTCAGTGAGAAGCCATGTGTGCGAACAGGACACACCACCCAACATCTGTCTGGGGCGCATAACTGCCTCCCAGGAAAACATGCTGCGTTACGGATGACATTTTGATGAATTTTCACTTGTGCACTGTCATTCTAAACAAGCAAGAAGCGTGGGGGGGTGTGGGGAGGTCAGTTTTATCATCTGGCTAAAAATACAATCAAAATGATATATAGAGGGCTTCCCTGGTGGCACAGTGGTTGAGAGTCCGCCTGCCGATGCAGGAGACACGGGTTCATGCCCTGGTCCGGGAAGATCCCACATGCCACGGAGCGGCTGGGCCCGTGAGCCATGGTCGCTGAGCCTGCACGTCCGGAGCCTGTGCTCCGCAACGGGAGAGGCCATAACAGTGAGAGGCCCGCGTACCGCAAAAAAAAAAAAAAAAAAAGATTTATAGAAAACTAGTTCTATAAGCCTCCTAGTGAGCAGAGACTCCTAAATCCATGAAAACCTTTTGGAATGCAATCCTGCAGTTCTGCTGTGCACTATTTTTCAGGAATACATGTACACACACAGGCACACATGCACACGAACACACACACAGCCAATTCCAAATATCACCAATTTCTTTTTTGGGCCCCACCATTCACGGGGGCCATTGCATGTCCTGCAGGCAGGTGGCCAGGCTGGCACAGCCAAAGCAGACCCATGCCTGTCCCAGAGCAATGGACATGAAAGGCTCGGACCCCTCAGGTCACCCCCACCCCCCAGCGAACGACAGAAGCAGGTGATGGTCCCACGGGTCTCCAATCAAAGTTCATTGGCATCTATTAAAAAGCTTACGGATGAAATGCTTGTAAATAGGCTTTTCTTTTCCAGAATATTCTAAAGTGAAAGAAATGCCCCAAATCAATAAAATCAGTGAAAGAGTAACAGCTCAATTTCCATTAAAGTGAATGATAAAGTGGATAAAGACCGAGGTCAGGTGCTTCAAGGAGAAAATGCAAACGACTAATAAACCACAAACAAGCAATGGGGTCAGAGACCCATGACCTTCCCTTCTCCTGATCACATTGGTGAGGACTAAACACACCGGTAATGCTCTGGGGCTGGGAGGTAAGGGGGAAGAGAGACTCTTGTAAGCTGGGCACAGTGCTGTCCTGGCAGACAGCCCAGCCACTCTGGTCAAAATTAAAATTGCATACACCCTTTGACTCAAATATTTCCATTCTAAGACTCCTATACAAATATCCACTGGAGTACACCAAGAAACATTGTCAAGGATGTGGCATACTAGAGAGACACCCAAATTTCCATCATGCGGTAAGGGACACAGGGTACACTGTGCTCAGAGACTCGTGCACAGCTTCACGGTGCAATGCAGAGCACGCGTGTCCATGCCACAGTGCTGAGTGAAAAAAGGGAGTTGCAAAACCCTCTAAGGTGTGACCACATCTTTGGGAAACCACCATCTACATGCATGTGTACCTGTGTGTGCACGCACATATGTGTGTATGTAAACGGCACAGAGGAGACCTCAGAAATGCAGCTGGCAGTGGCATGTACCCTGGGCACGAGGAGGTCGCTTTTACTCTTTGCTTTCTCTCTTCATTTTCGAAACAATAAAAAGGCCATTAAAATAAAGGAAAAGTTAGTCAGCATATCTGACTTCCTGTTCACACTAAAGATTCAACGGGCATTTTTGTAGAAAAGCTACTTAAAAGAAAAGGTTCCAGCAGCAGAGATAAAAACCCACATAAAAAGATAGAAGGCCCTTTCCTGTTTCCCCTCTGAGTCAATGCACAATTATTTAACAAAGCAGCAAGTTTCCACCACACTCTCATTTCTATAACTTCCCACGAATGCAGAAAGCAGCCGCAGTTTCCATTTTCCTGCTGATAAAGCCTCGCTGAACTATATCCTGGAGAAGGTGAATGCCTGCCAGCCCCAGTCCACACCCCCTCCCCCTGCACCCAGCCACCAGGCCAGCCCCGCCCCCCCACCAGGGCCACCCGCCTCCTTCCAGCCCCACCCAGTACTTCTCTTGCCTTCTCATGTGCTCCAGGAGCTTGCAAAGAACGCTGACTATGAGCCTGTGAATGTGACATTTGGAAAAACATGTGCAGATGTATCAATAATTCAGATCCTGGAGTTCAGACGAGATCACCCTGGGTCACCTAGGTGGGCCCTAAACCCACTGACAAAGGTCCTTATAAGAGATACATGGAGGAGAGACACAAGGAGGAAGGCCACGTGAAGACGGAGACAGACTTTGGAGTGATGTGGCCACAAGCCAAGGGATGCGTGGAGCCAAGAGAAGCTGGAAGAAGCAGGAAGCGTCCTATCCTAGAGCCTTCAGAAGGAGCACAGCCCTGCCAACACCTTGATTTTGGACTCCTGGCCTCCAGGACTAGGAGAAGATAAATTCCTGTTGTCTGAGCCACCCGTTTTGTGAAGCTTTCTTATGGTGACTCTAGGAAACATGCATGCACACTGTGATTCTATGAAGTGTGAGCATGTTTTCCTTCACGGTCAGTTTATGGAGAAGGCATAAGGCCTCCCTGCTACACAGACAATGAAAAACTGCAGGACGAAATTCAAGTAATTACCATTACTGTAGCCGGTATGGTTCCCACCCAGCACCTGTGTCCCGGGCTAACCCCACCCGACCCCCAGGCCCTGCCCGCTCCCTGGGGAGCCACCACTCTGTTCCAGACACCACCACTGCACTGCAACAAACCACCCTGGACTCGGTGGCACAAGACACTTCCCCACGCTCAACGGTTCTGTGGGCCAGGAGTCCCAACGGGCCCCAGCAGGGACTCTTGTCTGTGCTCCAACATCTGAGGCCCCGGCTGGAGTCCTGATGGCCAAGGGCTGCGAGCATGTGACGGCCGATCCCCTCACACATCAGGGTCCTGGCGACAAGGGTGCAGAGACCAGGACTGCCCACTGCAGTCCCAGTTCTACGTGGTCTTTGGGGGTTGGGCTTCCTCACAGCATGGCAGCCGCAGGGCCATCAGACCCTTACTGGGCATCTCCGGGCTCCAAGATCCAAGCAGTCAAGAGGCCACCCACAGGGAAGACAGACACAGCAACTCGGCGACAGCAATGCTAACAGATTTACAGCCAGGTACTGTATTTAAACTGCCACAGCTTTTCTCCCTACTCAGCTTCGGCTGCTTCCTGCTGTTCTTGAGTTCCGACTCAGCATTCCTGACTTAGAGACCTCAAGCCCATCCTTGGTGGTCAACACCCACCCCCCAAGCTTCCCTCCCTGCTGGCACACATCCCCGTCAGCGCGCCTATGTGCTGTCATCCAGCTGGAGGCACCACGTCCTATGTGCTCTCCCTCCACATCCCCATCCCCTGCCACAAACACAGCGCCCGGGACACGCAGAGCACGTCACCTGCTCACCGAAGGCGTGAACGGCAGCACAGCAGAGTGAGAGGGCACAATGCAGTGAGACACAACAGTGGAACAGAGAAGGACCGACCACCATGTTAATATGACCAGGGAGGTTCCCACCCAGCCTTGCTGGGCCCACCAGGTGGGGCGAGGCAGAGGGTGGCAAGGAGAGACCCCAAGGGGCTAGACGGCAGCAGGGGCGCCCTGAACGGAGAATAAAGGGACAAGAATGTTCACAAGCTACGTTCATAATGGCCCAAGCCGGAAACCAAGCCAACAGCATAGCAGGCACGTGAACCGTGGTGCACGGCCCCCAGGGAATGGTGGACGGCGGGGAAGAAGAAAGAACCCTGGGTGGGCAGCAGGGCCCGAGGCCGGCCACACACAGGCGCCGAGGGACAGCCGTGGGTGCGCTCCAGAGCCCAGTGTATGCAAAACCAAACCCAGCCAGAATGCACCTCTGCTGCAATCAGTGGGGACAGTGCCCTCGGGGAGGAGTGTCGGAAGGGCCCAAGGGCTGCGGGGCTGGCGGTGCTCTGGGCACCACACAGCTGGGCTCCATTTGTGAGCAAAGCAAGGTCATGTGTGCATCACTGTAAAGTCTGCACACATCTCACTGAAAAAGGAAGAAGGGAAATGGGAAGATGACCACAGAAGCAGGAGCAGGCCAGACGGTTCTGCTGCTGCTTCTGTTTTGTGGGTGACCTTCCCTTGCATTTCAAGGTGGGAGAGGAAGAGAGGCCACGCCGAGCTGGGCAAGGGAACCCACTGCCAAGCAGCCAGTGATGGGCGGCCATGAAAAGAAGATGGGCTGCTCTCCTGGAGAGAGGGTGCCCCGGGACAGGAGGGCCGGCCCAGGGCCACACACAGGTCACTCTGCTGGGCAGAAAACAACTGTGATACCACAGCCTTAGGAGCACATGTCTTTCCAACAGACCCACCCTCCTTCAGCTCTCAACAGACAGGCACTGCACAGTCAAAGTGCAAAGAGAAGCACAGGCCAGGCTGGTACAGGCACCCCGCTGGCTCTGGTTGCCCCGGGAAGTGCCCAGCCATTCTCAGCCGGTGCAGCTACCAGCTGCTGCCAAGCCCATGAAAATCACCCTGGTGGCAGAAGCCACGCCACTGCTCCCCGAGCCCGCAGCCAGCGGTCTGCAGAGGCTGACACCTGATGTGGCTAACAAAAGGGGCTGTGTTCGGACAAAGTGTTTTCCTGTCTTTAGGGACTGCAACATAAATGCTAGTCAAGGCCTGAAAACAGTCCTGATAGAAAACATCTCAGCAGAAGTCTGGGCCTTGGGAGAGGGCTGGTGCGCGCACATGCTGCTTACTCTCCCAGGGAGAGGGGGAAAGCGAGCGCGGCCTGGGTCTCGCTTGTGTGTGAAGCGATGTCTGTCCCTTCTGCTCACTGTAAGTGGTACCTTCTCCCCAGGACAGAAAGTCCAGGCCCACCGGTTTCAGGGGGCCACAGAGCCATCAGTACAGACCAGAGTGGACCTGCCTCTCCAGGCCCTAAGCACTGAGCATCTATTTTAAAACCTGTGTTCCCACCCCCTCCCCGGTTTGCCAGGGAAAACCAAGCCCTGCTCCCTTGGTGGTCTTGTCCATCAAGTGGGAAGGGACATAAACATAACGGAGGCCGCCCTGCTTCCAGGGAGGCCCGAGGGATCTCACATGTGAAACCCAAGCCACTCCGTCAGGTTTCAAAGACCCCGCCAAGGATCCACTTCTGTGGATCAGGAGCTCCGCTCTGACCCAGTTTCCTGGCACCCGTGTGTGGCCCCATGGCAGCTGTTGCAGAGGCGGGGGCACCTCCTCTACTCGAGGCTCCAACCTGCACTCAGCCCCAGACTCACAGAGACCAAGGATGAGGTACCACAGCCACTGGCTGATGTGGGAAATAAAATGATAATATGTAGCCTGCACACGTTTGCTTAAGGCCCAAAGTTTAAAACGTCCACGCAGCCACACGTAGGGCCAGATGACAAAATGGGGTTTCGTATTTTTCCATGTGGGGGTGAAAACACAGTTTTCAATACGATGCAACTGAACAAAATATCGGAGAGCATCATACGTGGTCAGGGGTGAGTGCCCTGCTGAGGAAAACTCTGGTTTTGGCGGGGCATGCGTGTGTGTGCACGCGCGCCTGTATGCACGTGTGCACACACACGTATGCAGGTATGCTGCTTCCCAGGACAAATGCGTGTCTTACCGTGAGCCGCCCTCAGGGTCTGAAAGCAGCCAGGCTCCCTGATTGCCATGAGGTTTTAATATTCTAATAAAATGTTTGCAGCAACATTAGACAAGCACTGGAACCTCTCTGAAGCTTGGTTTTAAATATGACACTGAATTCCATGTGCATCCCGGTGCAAAGTCTGCCAAGAAGGGATGTTTCACTTGTCACCTCATTTTTGTAATCCCACAGCCCCCAGGAACCGGTGTCGCTGACCCCACTCAAGAACGGATCAGGCCTTGCTGAGGCCGCACGCACCACACACAGGGCCTAGGTAGGACCTCGCGGCCAACCCCATGCCGACCGTCAGAATGGGCTCTCGCTGGAGCCGGGCACGGAGGAGAGTGGCGGGCCCACCCCTTGTGCGTGGCTCAGGGCAGCCATGCACTCCCACCCAGGCAGCTACTCTCGCCCTGTCTGGAGGCCAGCATGGCTGGTCTGCTTCCCACAGTATGTTTTTCATTTAAGAGCACAACAAACAGAACTCCCACCTGCTTTTTAAACAAGGCAGGTATAACAAGTCTAAGAAAAGCGTGTCAGACCCTCAAGGCATATGACGTGTGTGTACCCGCACGTGTGATATGAAGTTGTGTTTTTCCATTTTTCTTTGTATTTTTCCTTTATTGCTGCAGAAAACTGGAGACATGCAGACAAGCACCAAGGAGGAAACAAAAGCCACAGCATCAACTAACCATGTGACTCCTATTCTGGACACAGTCTATCCAGTGCTTTCTAGGCAAATTATAGGTCTTCGCTGTACGTACTGCTTTAGGAATGGTTCTCAGCACCTGATGTGGTATGTTGATCCCCCATCAAATTAGTCATATTTTACACTACTATTTTTAGAGATGGGCTAGCCTAACTGTATCTCCTCATCCCTGACCATCTGTCAGTGGCTTTCAGCTGGTATCTGGGTTTTCCGTTTATCAACACCCGGCACCCTTTCTAATAAATGATTCTTTACATCCATGATTCCTTAGGATAAACTTCTAGACACTGGACTGCCATGGCCGGGGGTACACACATCTTTAAAAATTTTAAAACACCTCGACCAATGGCCGCCCCTCAGTGAGTGCATTAGGAGCTGTGTATGCAGAGTGCACCTCCCTGCAGGCTTCAGGCCCCCGCCCCCTCGCTCACGTCTGGGTCCCACCACCTCTTGGCTGAGTGACCCCGTGCATAAATTTCTTATTCTCTCCATTCTCAACGTCCTCACCTGTAAAAGAGGGAAGAACTGTCCTAACAGGGCTGATAGGGCTGTGGTCGGGATTCCATGAGACAGGTATAGAAGGCATGTGGCAGGTCATTTACCATAAATATCACTAAGTCACTCTTTCCCATAACGGCCTCCCTGTCTCCATCCTCACCTTTCCAACTCATATAAGCCAGAGATGCCAGAGTCACTGCTAACCAGGGATCTGATGGCATTAGTTACTGCTCAAACCCTTGGACAATTAGGCAGAGTGAAAGAAGCTGGACTCGAAGGCTGCTCACTGTATGACTCCACTTATACAACATTCTGGAAGAGTCTATAAGGACAGAAAACAGATCTGTGAATGCTGGGGCCGGGAGGTGGGGGAAGGACCTGACTCCAGAGAGACACAAGGAAATCTGTGGAATTATGGAAATTTTCCATATTTCGATTTGGTGATCGTTCCATGACTATGTTTTTAAAACTCATAGAACAGGACATGAAAATGGGTGAACTTTCCTGATCACAAATTATACCTCAGGAGATCTCACTTAAAAACAAACAACAACCCTGCAGAGAAGGAAGTCTACGCCGTGTGGTCTGGTGTTCCAGGCCTTGTCTCCTGGCCAGCTGCTTTCCTTCCCATTTCTCGCTTACTCCAAGATCTGGCACATACAGAATGCCCTCCGCACCTGCAGGCCCAACCGGGGTCCACACCAAACCTAAAGCCCCCGGCAAGGCTGCTGGCCTGCTGTTCTCCAAACAAACCCTGTGTTCACACTCCAGGACCCAAATCCTCCTCCGCTCAGATCTTCCTCCTCCCCCTTCTGGAAGGCCTGCCTGGACTACCAGTAAGTAAAGATTAATCCCTCCTTCCTCTGCGTCAAAGGTTCTCAATTCTGGTTGCACAAGAATTACCTGAGCAGTTGTCAAAACCATGGATCCATGCCCTCCCTCCCACCCCAAAAGATTCTGATGTAACTGGGCAGGTGTGGGGACAGACACTGGGGTTTTGTTTCACTTTGTTTTTTTTTTTCTTAAAGAATCCCAGGCTCAGAAATGAAAGAGGGAACATCATGCAAATCCAGAGACATTAAAAGGATCATAAAGGAATATTATAAACAATTTTATGCCAACCACTTTGACAACTTAGGTGAAATGAGCAGATTCCTTGAAACACACAAATCACCAGGACTGACTCAAAAAGAAATAGAGGGACTTCCCTGGGGGTGCAGTGGTTAAGAATCCAACTGTCAATGCAGGAGACACGGGTTCGATCCCTGGTCCGGGAAGATCCCACATGCTGCAGAGCAACTAAGCCTGTACGCCACAACTACTGAGCCCACGTGCCACAACTACTGAAGCCTGTGCTCCTAGAGCCCGTGCTCCGCAACAAGAGAAGCCACCGCAATGAGAAGCCCGCGCGCTGCAACGGAGAGTAGCCCTCATTCGCCTGCAGCAACGAAGACCCAACACAGCCAAAAATAAATAAATAAATTTATAAAAAAGAAGAATTAGAAAGTCTTAATAGCCCTATATCAATAAACTGAATTCATAATTTAAAACCCTCCCCATAAAGAAAATCCAGGATAGCTTCACTCATAAATTCTATCAAATATTTAAGGAAGAAACAATGCCAATCCTACACAAACCCTTCTTTTTTTAATAAATTTATTTTATTTATTTATTATTTTTGGCTGCATTGGGTCTTCATTGTTGCACGCGGGCTTTCTCTAGCTGCGGCGAGCAGGAGCTACTCTTCATTGCGGCGCGCGGGCTTCTCATTGCAGTGGCTTCTCCTGTTGTGGAGCATGGGCTCTGGGCGCGCGGGCTTCAGTAGTTGTGGCACGTGGGCTTCAGTAGTTGTGGTTCGCAGGCTGTAGAGCGCAGGCTCAGTAGTTATGGCGCACGGGCTTAGCTGCTCCACGGCATGTGGGATCTTCCCGGACCAGGGCTCGAACCTGTGTCCCCTGCATTGACAGGCGGATTCTTAACCACTGCACCACCAGGAAAGCCCACAAACTCTTAAAATAATAATAAATGAAGAGGGAACACTCCCCAAATCATTGTGTGGGGCCAACATTACCCTGATACAGAAACCAGACAGAGGTATTACAGGAAAAGAATACAATATCCCTCATGAATGTAGTTATAAGTAACCTTAACAGAATTGTAGCAAATTGAATACAGCAATACATAAAAAGGATTATACATCATGACCAACTGGGGTTTGTGCCAGGAATGCAAGGTTGTTTAACATTCAAAAATTAACTCATGTAATTCAGCATATTTACTAAGAAAAAAAAAAAGAGGAAAAACCATATGATTATCTCAACAGATACCGAAAAAAAGCATATAACAAAATTCAACGTCCACTCCTGATAAAAACTCCATGCAAACTAGAAAACTTCCTTAACCTCAAAATAAAAAGGCACTGGACTTCCCTGGTGGTGCAGTGGTTAAGAATCCACCTGCCAATGCAGGGGACACAGGCTTGAGCCCTGGTCCGGAAAGATCCCACATGCCGCAGAGCAACTAAGCCCATGTGCCACAACTACTGAGCCTGCCTGCCACAACTACTGAAGCCCGTGCGCCTAGAGGCCCTGCTCCACAGCAAGAGAAGCCACCGCAATAAGAAAACCACACACCACAACAAAGAGTAGCCCCCGTTGGCCGCAACTAGAGAAAGCCCACGTGCAGTAATGAAGACCCAACACAGCCAAAAATAAATAAATAAATAAAAAGAAAAGGCATCTACATAAAATCTTCACCTAACATCATATTTAATGAAAAGACAAGTTCTTTCTTCCTAAGATTGGGAACAGGTAAGAATGCCCACTGTCGCCACTTCTGTTAAACATCCTAGACAATGGAATAAAAGAAAAAGAAATAAAAAGCATTTGAACTGGAAAGACAGAAGTAAAATAGTCCCTATTTGTAACTGTCATTATCTTTGTGCAAAAATCTTGAAGGACTACAGAAAAGCTACTCAAACAAGTAAGTAAATTTAGAAAGGTGATAGAATAAACCATATAAAAATCCATTGTATTTCTTTATAGTATAATAAACAATTAGAAAACAAAAAATGTTTAAATCCATTTATAACATTCAAAACCATAAAATACTTATGAATAAATTTAATAAAATATGTATAAGACCTACAGTGACTACTACAAATCACTGCTAAGAAAAATGAAGGAAGGCAAACACAGACGGAAAGATAGTCCATGATCACTGACTGAGGCTCAATATTGTTAAAATGTCTACATTACCCAAGTTGATCTAAGGAGTTAATGCAACCCCAGTCAAAATCAAAGCAGGCTTTTTCATAGAAGGACTGGTAAGCTGATTTTAAATTTATACAGAAATGCAAAGGATCTAGGCTAGACAACACAATTTTGAAAAGGAAATACAATTGGAAGTCTCACTACCTGACTTCAGGACTTACTATACAGCAAGTCATGAATACAGAATGGTTCTAGGGTCAATGGTGAATAAGCCAAAACAGACCAGAATTGAGCCTGAAACAAAGCCACACAGATTCTCAATTACTTTTCAAACATGATGCCAATAATTCTGTGGAGAAAGGATAGTTTCTTTAACAAATGGCACTGGAACAATTGGCTATCCACACTCAAAACAATAAACCTCAATTCTTAGCTCTTTCCAGTTAACAGGTAACTCAATATAGATAACAGATCTAAACATAAAAGCTAAAACCATAATGTTTTCAGAAGAAAACACAGGAGAAAATCTTTATGACTATGGGCGAGGCAAAGTTTCTTAAATAGGACACAAAAAAGCCTAAACTACTAAAAATAATTGATATAACTGGACTTAAAACTAAAAATGTATGTCCTTTGAGAGATATCATTTTTTTAATATTTATTTACTCATCTAATTTTTGGCCACGTCGGGTCTTAGTTGCAATGTGCAGGATCTTTCGTTGCAGCATGCAGGCCTCTCTCTAGTAGTGGTGCGGGCTCCAGAGTGTGTGGGCTCTGTAGTTGTGGCACACGGGCTTAGCTGCCCCGCGGCGTGTGGGATCTTACTTCCCTGGCTAGGGATCGAACCTGTGTCCCCTGCATTGGAAGGCGGATTCTTAACCACTGGACCACCAGGGAAGTCCCGAGGAGATATCATTAGTAAAGTAAAAAGGTAAGCCATAGACTGAGAGGAAGTATTTGCAATACAAATATCTAACAAAGAACTTGAATCCAGAATATGTAAAGGACTCTTAGAACTCAAATATATGAAGACAAATAACCCAATTTAAACGTCAGCAGATTTGAACAAAAACGTAAAAGAATAAATACAAACAGCTACTAAATACAGGAAAAGAGGGGTTTCCCTGGTGGCGCAGTGGTTGAGAGTCCGCCTGCCGATGCAGGGGACACGGGTTTGTGCCCCGGCCCGGGAAGATCCCACATGCCGCGGAGCGGCTGGGCCCATGAGCCATGGCCGCTGAGCCTGTGCGTCTGGAGCCTGTGCTCCGCAATGGGAGAGGCCACAACAGTGAGAGGCCCACATAACACACACACACACACACACACACACACACACACACACACATAAATAAATAAATACAGGAAAAGATACTCAACTAGAATGTCCATGATCCAGCACAACAACTCCCGCTACAATAGCTAAAATTAAAAAGACTGACAACAGCAAGTGCTGGCAAGGACGTGAAATAACTGTGCTCGCACATTAGCAGTGGGGATGTAAAGTGACACAGCACTTTGGAAAACAGTTTGCCAGTTTCTTATGAAGTTCAAGATACACTTACCCCACAACCGCACAATTCTACTGTTAAGTAGTTACTCAAGAGAAATGAAAACACCTGTCTGCACCCAGATGTGCATACGAATGAATATAGCATTTTTTATATCTTTTTTTTTTTTTTTTTTTTTGCGGTATGCGGGCCTCTCTGTTGTGGCCTCTCCCATTGCGAGCACAGGCTCCGGACGCACAGGCTCAGTGGCCATGGCTCACGGGCCCAGCCGCTCCGAGGCATGCGGGATCCTCCTGGACAGGGGCATGAACCTGCGTCCCCTGCATCGGCAGGCGGACTCCCAACCACTGCGCCACCAGGGAAGCCCTATATCTTTTTTTATAGTGGTAAAATACACAGAACATAAAATTTACTACTTTAACCATTTTAAAGGGTATGCAACCATCACCCCTATCTAGTTCCAGAACATCTTCATCAGCTCCAAAGGAAAGCCCATACATATGAAGCAGTTGCTCCCATTCTCCCCTGCCCCAAGCCCTGGCAACCACTAATCTGCTTTCTGACTCTGTAGATTTGCCTATTCTGGACATTTCGTATAAATGGAATCATGCAACATGTGCACTTTTATGTCTGACTATTTTTACTTAGCATAATGTTTTCAAGGGTCATCCATGTTGCAGCACGTGTCAGTAGTTCATTCCTTTTCCAGCTAACTAATATTCCATTGTCTGGAGGGACCACATTTATTTATTCATTCATCCACTAATAGGCATTTGGGTTGGTTCCCAAATTGTGAACAGTGCTGCTATGAACAGCAGTAAACAAGTTTTTGTTTGAATATCTATTTTCAATTCTTTTGGGTATTTACCCAGGAGTAGAATTGCTGGGTCATATGACAGTTCTATATTTAACTTTTGGAGGAATCTCTGTTTTCCAAAGTTGCTCCACCATTTTACATTCTCAAAGCAATGTATGAAATTTATAATTTCTCCATTTGCTCACCAACACTTATTATTTCCCTTTTTTTTTGATAAAAGCCATTCTGGTGAGACGGAAGTGGTATCTCATTGAGGTTTGGATTTGCACTTCCCTAGTGACTAATGATGTTGAGCATCTTTTCATGTGCTTATTTGTCATTTGTCTAGCTTCTTTGGAGATATAATACGTTCGCTCATGTTTCAACTGGTTGTTTTTCCTTTTGTGTTGAGTTGTAGCTCACAGCACTTTTATTCACAACAACCTCAAACAGGAAGCAATCCAAACATCCACCAACAGGTGAATTAATTAATAAACCATGGTACACCCACATGCACCAAATTTCAAAAACGTGCCAAGGGAAAGAAGCTAGACACAGAGTCTACAATACATGCTTCCATTTTGAAACTCTTAAAGAAACAAATCTCATAATAGTCTAATTTCGGCAGATCAGTGATTGCTTGGGTGGAGGGCTGAATGCAAAGAGGCAACAGGAAACTTGGGGAGGGCTCACAAGCGAAACAATCTCTGCTGCAACTGCTCAACTCCGGCTGACAGTGGCCAGGGATGGTGTGGGTGCATGAATGTGTGAGGTGCACCTGACCTGCAGGCCAGAGTTCACCCACTCCTGGCGGTTGCATAACTGTGTACCTTTGTCAAAACTCACTGAACAGGGTACTTAAAAGAGTACCTTTGGGGGCTTCCCTGGTGGCGCAGTGGTTGAGAGTCTGCCTGCCAATGCAGGGGACACGGGTTCGTGCCCCAGTCCGGGAGGATCCCACATGCTGTGGAGCGGCTGGGCCTGTGAGCCATGGCTGCTGAGCCTGCGCGTCCGGAGCCTGTGCTCCGCAACGGGAGAGGCCACAACACTGAGAGGTCCACGCATCGCAAAAAAAAAAAAAAAAAGTACCTTTTACTGTACGTAACTTATGCCTCAATAATACTGGTTAATGAAACATTGTTTCTACAGACAAACACCCCAAGTCTAACGAACGTCCAGAGTGAGGCCCACAGCCCTGCCTCTGTGCTCCTGTCTGCCCTCCAGAGTGCAGCCCACAAGGGCAGGCTGTGCTTAGCCCAGCCTTGGGTGGCCTATGAAAACACAGAGCTTCTGATTCAGGGGGTCCGGGGTAGAGGTGAAAACCTGCACTTGTGGCAAGTTCGGGGGATGTGATGCCGCTGGTAGAGGAACCACTCCTGCACACGGGTTCTCTCGCTCATTCACGCAGCGTTCAGTGGATATGGAATTAAGGCAGTGTTGCAGATAACACGCAGGTCCTCGCTAGTGGCCGGGGCCTATATATAGGAAATGCCAGGCTAATATCAGGAGGGAAATGCTCACATTCTGGCTGAGGACACAGCCCCACTTTCAGCCTCTGTTTCTGGCCAGGCCCATCAGGCCAGTGGACCTGGCCCCCCTCCGCCCTTCTCCTGCCCCGCACAGGTGTCCTCTCAGCCAGGAGGGCATCCACCCCTTGCCCAGGAGCCTAGCAAACTCAGCTCTCCAGGCCTTCTGTGCTCACCACCCAAGAGCGCTCCATCGCCCCTGGGCACCCACGGCCGTACTCAGAGGCTCTGCTGTCACAAGCTTCCATAACCATTGTCTGAGACCCTGGCTCCTCTCCCCTGTCTGCCTACCTCAGGGCCAAGCAGAGGGGCAGTGCACACTAGAGCCAGTGAAAGTCTGCTTGCGGGGGAACAGCTGGCCTCCCATCTGCCCCTATCGGAGGACTTGGGCAAGGGCCCCACCCCACTTTCTTCATCACTCTTCCCCTCCGCTCCGTCCTTCCCTTCAGGACAGGAACCTGAAACATAAGCCTTCTCTCAAATCCTTATGCCCATCGGCTTCTCCCCATTTCTCAGCAAAATTCTCGAAAGAGTTACCGACTCTTGCTGTCCCGAGCTCTCCTTCTCCCCCTTTCCTCGCCCACCACACCCCTACACCTCTCATCAGGACACTGATGACCTCCACGTTGCTAAGGTCAATTCTCCAAGGATAATTCTCAGTCCTCGCCTCACTGGACTCCTTGGCCAGGCAGCCCCTCCTCCCCATGCATGATCTGCCCGTGGCCCCTGGATGCCCCCGACACCTCTGGCTTTCTCCTGCCCTGATGGCACTCCTTCTTGGTCCCTTGACTTTGAACCTCTCCTCTCCTCCATCCATCCAACTCTCCTGCCATCTTGTGCTGACTCAGTTTTAAAAATCACACCTGTGTGCCGGCAGGAGCCAGGTTGATTGCCGGGCCCAGGCCACTCCCCCAAACTCCAGCCTCACTTGCCTGAAAAGCCCCTCACCACCAGCACGTGGACAGCAACGGAGCTCACAGGTACTATCTGGAGAGCCAGCCGCCCTCCCGAATTCCCCACAACTGCTCTGCCCACAGAGAGTCCATCTCAGGATGATGCCCACTCCATCCCTCAGGTTGCCTGAGCCAAGAATCTCGGGGTCACCTTGGACTCCTCTATTGCTCCAATCATCTTGTTGGCTCCATCTTCACAACATACCAGAATCTAGCCAGACCCACCACCTGCATGGGGCTGCTCCTGTGCTCCAGCCTCACCCGCCCCCTGGTCTTGCTACAGTGTGCTGGGATGTCCCCTCGGGTCACTCCTCACCTCCTCCGCCAGCCCACCAGCCACCTGATTTCAAATCTCAAACTCCCCCTAACTGCTGGCTCCCTTGAGCACCTGGACCCCACAATAGCACTATGGCCCCCATGCATGACATTCTGACTTATTACTTCTCCTTAGCCTTCCATCACCTGCTACTTGACCGTAAGTGCCAAGTTGGCAGAGTCTTCTGTCTCTTGGTTTCTTGCTGCAATTGGAGCTCAATAAACATTTGCTGGGGGAAATGGTGAGACTCCATGAAGTGGACAAATCTGCGAGTTGAAAGGGGGCTTAAAGGTATCTAATTCCTTCACTTCAAGAAAGATGAATGATGGGACCTCACCCACAAAGGACACAGACCTCCTGTGTGCCCTGAATGCCCGGACAGCACAGCTCTACTTGGGCAGGATCCCTAAGGCCTCTGGGAAGCACTAAGATGCAAGGAGCACGTCTGATCTCAATGGGAAAATGGGCTGTGTATTTACAGCCCGTTCTGATGGCAGGCGGCTCACGGCCACACAGACAAGACCCCAGGCTCAGCGCAGAGCCACCCTGCTGTAGGCCTGGCTGTGCCCTCCCACAGCCACAGAAAATACTAGTAAACAACAACGACAAACAAAACTCCCAAACACATGGTGAGAACAAAGTGGGGTCCAGCTGAGGCCCTTATTCAAGGCAGGCCCCCGGGAACGTAGTGTCCTTGCAAACAAAATCAAAACACGCATCAGAGCCAAACAACACCCAAATGCTAGATCAAAGCAGATTATATTCTGGTGCTTAAGCAACTCAAATTTCTTGCAATAGGACAGGAAAATAGAAAAAAAAAACAAAAAACTTAGGACCCCAGAAAACTTGTACTTTTTTACTTTGTGGATATAGGATTTGTATGCTTTTTTGTTGGTATAGATGAAAGTGACTTAACATACCCTCTACTAAATGAAAAAACAGCAACTGCTAAAAATGTGTGGGACAGCCCCACAGGGGCAGGTCATCCAACTAGCAGTGGAAATCCACCCACGAAGGCCCTGGACCGTCTTTGCTTTTGTTTCTGGGCCAAGTCCCATGGAAGGGAAGGTGGTTCTCCACTGAAAACAGGACTATGGTGGGTCTGAGCTGAGGGCTTTCCCCATCCCACGGCCCAGAACCAGGATGGTCCCTCAGCTTACTGCCCCCATTGAGAGATGATGTTGCTGTTTAATTTTCAGGGTTTGGGTCTTGTCTCTGCTATTGCCGAGGTCAGGGTATCAATGTCTCTTTTTCACGGCCCACAGATCACATACTCAGAGCATCAGTGACTATCGATTCATTGAATGCCTCATTTAAGCCACATCATCCGTTATTAAGCTGTGTAGGAACATGAATTCCTACAAGTCAAACCCATTTAGAATTTAGATTTAGAAATTTAATATTTAAAATAGGCTATTCTATTCCTTAATGGAGACCCCTTCTTAAAAATACATGTTATCATTACAAAAATCATCCCACTGTAAAAGAAACAAACCACACAGAAGTGCATGGGGTTGAAAGGACAGGGTCCCCTTGCTCCTCCCGCCCTCCCCCTTCTCAACCCTGCCTCAACACACAAGCACACATACTCGCGTGCACACACACATCCTTCCCTCCCACCCCTGTTGCTAGCTGGACAGTCACTCTTGCTTGGAGCTATGTCCTTAGAGCCTGGAGCAGTGCCTGTCCCACTCATCCACAGTGGCACTCCATCATCATCTGTTCAATACACAGCGTCTGTCCTTCCAGATGCTTCTACACCTTATTACCTACACATGCATAAAAGGAGTCGTTCCATACAGTCTACACTAAGGAGCAGTGTTTTCACTTAATACATAGGCACTTCTTTTAAAGTAACCCTCAACTATTTCATGAAGTGAAGGATCCTATGGCATTCTGGGGGGGGGGTGGAATGGGATTCTTAGATTATTAACTTTTTTTATGATAAAGAATTTCAAAAATACACAGAAGTGGCCTGAACAGAATAACGAACTCTCAGGTACGGTCACCCAGAGCCAACAACCATCCAACCATGGACAATCCTGGCCCTCCACCACCCCAGCCCACCCTGACCCGTGCTAACCTGAAACAGATCTCAAATGCTGTATCATTTCCTCTGCAAATAACTCCAGTATCTATCACTAAAGGCTAAAGATTGCTTCAACGTAACCTCAGTGCTGTTCCTAAGGAATATAATTATCCTTTAAAATCATCATTCACTCAACAAATGTCCAACTATCTCATAAATACCGTAATTTTTGAAAGGAGTGATTCTTGGGTCAAACGCAGGTTGACTGCGTTTTGTTCAAAGACTGCAATCCCGGCTGCTATGCAGAAGCAACCGAGGTGGGGAGGGGGTGGGGGTGTAGTCTCTACTTTCACAGACAGCATCTTGAGACTTTCACAGCAAATAAGGGACCCTGTCCCACTGGAGGATCACAAGGGCACACTGGAAGGCAGTTATGGGGGAATGACACCTGGGCTGCTGTGATGCCTGGCCCAGGTACTACCCTGCCAGGTAAACGTTCATGCACTCGGGAAGGGTCAGGCAGCTGGAAAGTGAGCCACTCCAAGGAACTGGGATGAGTCAATTTGCCTAACCCAAAGATCAGCTTAGTTGTCGTACGGAAAAACGCCATCCCAGCTCCAGGCGAGGCCCACTTACACGCTGTCTCCGCTTGACTGAATCAACAGTTATTTCCTCTTAATAAATCTCCACTGCCCCACATCACCTCTTGACAGCAGGCAGGCTGAAACGGCCATGAGTTGTGCTGAGTGAGTCTCCAGTACAGGGGAGCCTGCCCGACCGGCCTGCTCTCGGGTGACGCCCCGAGACATCCCCAAGTGGCCACGGGCCCCAGTGGCACAGGTGGGGCTGGGGAGGCTGCACCTGCCAAGCCCCAGGAAGGACGGTAATCTTTCTTCCAGCAAAACCACCCTCAACAGTCAACTGATGGCAAGTTCATGTGTATATTTTTACACATGGCCAGCTTCACCCCGCAGCGCCCTGCAGGCCTGGACAGTCACTCTCAGAAGAGCCTGGGGATGGGGGACTGGGGGCACGGGGAGGAACTACTTGCCACATCACTTTCCCAGGAGTTCTTTTTTTTTTTTTTTTTTTTTCTTTTTTGCAGTACACGGGCCTCTCACTGTTATGGCCTCTCCCGTTGCGGAGCACAGGCTCCGGACGCGCAGGCTCAGCGGCCATGGCTCACGGGCCCAGCCGCTCCGCGGCATGTGGGATCTTCCCGGACCGGGGCTCAAACCCGTGTCCCCCGCATCGGCAGGCAGGCCCCCAACCACTGCGTCACCAGGGAAGCCCCCCCAGGAGTTCTTCTGATCACACAAATTCTTAGCATGAGGGGAAGGTTGCTGTTAATTATGGAACAATCAGAAAGCCAATTCATTTACACAGCAGCAGGGGCCTAACCCAGGGACACTGGGGACTCCTGCTGGTGGGGAGGGAACATGGGTCCAAAGTGCCAACCCAAGAGCTCTGGCCCCAGGCTCATCAGACAGAACAAGGGGTTAGGAAGAGGCTCCTGGCCAGCATCCCGGCCGAACCCCCCCTCCCCCCACCAGAAATGGAACCCAGAGGGAGGGCTGGGAAGCCTGGGCCTGTCCATGCTCAGTGTGGGAGACGCAGGCTCCCTCTAGAAGCACAGAGGACCAGCAAGAAAACCATTGATCTCTGCAACACATTATTGATTTTGCTATGTGCTGGCACCAGCGGATGGTCCTCCCCCATCACTCAAAGCCAGCCATTAGTGTGCACTCCCAAGCACTGGCCTAGACATCCCTGCCTGGTGTGGGGAAGGCACTTGAGATGAAACTCGCCTTGGCTGACCCACAGGGAACAGACCACGAGTGAATGACGTCATTAAGGTCATCTCCCTGCCCCCAGACCCACTGGACAGCTGTGTGGTGTGGCGTTGCCCCCTACTCCCGAGCCAGGGTGGATGCATAAATCTGCCAGGACCCTGAGCAAGCCTGCCAGAGCACCCCGGTTACCAGTGGAGGGTCTCTGAAAGGTTGCATTTTCCAACAGTCAAAGGCAGCCAGTTCCCATGCCAGCTCGGGGTCCTGTAACACGGTGCAAGAGTGGAACTGGGCAGGGCTGCCTTTCAGTGCCAGCAGTTAGTTTTTATTTCTTTATTTGGTTTACCTGCTGGCTGTACTACAAACACTTTTTTGTTCAATCTGAAGGTCCGGCCTCTTGGCGGGGACAGTCCTTGTCCACAGAAATACCCCAGCGTGTCCCTCACCCTCCCCTCATTCCTGTAGGTTTTATCCCTGGTAGGACCTGGTGCCTGGAGTACTCAGAGCAGGCCTGCTTTATTCTTCTTTATTCTTGCAGACGTTATGCACAGACACCAACGGTTCAAGTGACAATCGGGGCATTATCTCTACCAGAATCCTGGCCTCAGCACTGGCCAAGGCAGTCTGTTTCTGGGACACAGTAAACATTCCCAAATAACGGCCTCCAGGCAGCCAGAAGGCAGGCCGCAGGCCTGGGGCAGATATGAGGTGACAGGTCACCGATGTCACTTTACCCCTTGGAAAGGAAACTTCCGCTCGGTAGCGCCTAGTGGATTTGAATAGACTCAGAATAGGGGAGCCAGGCACTTGGCCACAGTTCCCAAGTCCTGGATGTGCTTAACATAAGGGGAGGTTTTCAAATCAAAAGCAGAACAACTTCGCATGGCAAACGCTCCAGAAAGCAGGTCCCTGCCCTTGACAATGAGGCCTAGGCCTCATTTTCGGTGAACTGCTCACCTCCAGACTCCCCTGCACCCCACCTCCAATACTAAATCAAATAAACGAAGAGGATCACCACGACCCAACTCTCCTTTCCATGTTTGCATTGGCAAAACCCCAGTGGATTCAGCCTCCTGCAGCTCACCAAGCGGCTGCAACAGGTGCAGCCCTGAGCTAAGGCTGCTGATTCTCCTTGGCTGTTCTAGAATCACGCAGCCAAAACCCTAAAGGAAGCCGAGGCCTGCAGCATTCATCACCAGGGCCCCGACCTGCCCCACCTGTCTGAGTACGCGGCTCCGGGTCCAGCGCCCAGGATCCGAGGCCTCAGAGACAGAAATAGAAGCCGCGGGGCCTGGCCAGGCCCGAATGGCCAAAGTGGGGCGGGGGCCGGGTGGACAGGAGCGGCGGGCCTGGCCGAACGCGCCGCCCCCGCCCCTGGACAGGGTTGGCCACGCGCCGCGAACCCCCAGCGCCGCCCCAGCGCCGCCGACCCACCTGCGCGCCGGGGCAGGGAGGGAGCCGAGCAGGGGAGGGGTCCTGGGGGTCCAGGGTGGAGACTCCGGGAGGGGTCCGGGGAGGAGTCAGGGAGCTCCGGGAACGGGACTCCGTGAGAGTCCGGGGGTCCGGGAGGAGTCACGGGGCTTCGGGGCGGGGGCTCCGGGAGGCTTCTGGGGACCGGCCCGGGGAGGGTCTCGCCGCCCCCACGCACCTGCCCGGCCCGCGCCCTCCCTCTGCCCGCCGGCCCTTACCTGGCGCGGTGCGTCCTGGCCGCGCGAAACAGCGGTGCCCGGCCCAGAGAGCGCGGGCGTAGGAATGGCGGCGGCGGCGGCGGCGGCGGCCGGCTCTCAGGCCCGGCGCGGAGGGGCGGCGCGGCCAGGCGGCGCGGGGATGCTGCGGCGCGCGAGGGCGCGGAGGCCGGCGCGGGAGGGAGGGCAAGGGGTGGTGCGCAGGCCCCTCCTCTGCTCCCCTCCTCCCATTCCCGCCTCCTCTCTCGTCCCTCCCCCTCTCCCCTGCCTCCTCCTACTCCCCGCCCGGCTCTCCGCCCTCTTCCTCTCTCCCCAACCCTCTCCGTCCCTCCCCTTTTCCCTCCCCTTTCTTCACCTTCCTCTACTTCTCCCCGCCCCCCTCCCCCACTGGCCCCTACCACCTCCCACCTCATCTCCCCCGCCACCGCCACACTTTCCCTCTGTCTTGGCCACTTCTCTGCTGGGTCCAACACAGGTTCTGCTGAAGTGCCCAGTTACCCCCTCCTCACCACCTGCTAATGGAGCAGCTTGCCCCATCTGGGAGACTGACCTGACCCCACCCTTTCCAGGCCCCCCCCAAATCTCCAAGGTTTCTCGAGCCCGCAGGCCCTGGTGCAGCTGTGTTGGGGACCTGACCTGCACACCGTGTGGACAAAGCATGTGGGCTCCCAGGACACTTGCTCCTTTGCTTCCAAGCAAATCTGATTTGTATGAGAATACTCCAAACCAAACCTCCTGCTATTTTTCCAGGGTGAGGCAGGCTGGTACCAATCTAGGATTTGCTGCAGCCCTTCTGTTTGCCTCCAGGCCAACTGTTTGTTTCGTGTTCAACATGTGCTACCCAACATTTATACTAACCCACAGGTTTGAGGGCCTAGGTACCCTCTGAAGACAGCTCCAAACCTTTCTGCCCTGGAGAAAGAAGTGACAGGCCTGGAAGGTGGCTGGCCTGGCCAGTAGACCTGCTAAGGGATGCTCTCCAGAGAAAGGGGTACAGTTCCCAATGAACGAGCCAGGATTTCCCCATGTGTAGGAGTCAGGGAGCTCTGTCGCGAGGCCTGGCCATAGATCTCCAGGCTGCAGGCACACTCCCAGGGCACCTGAGGCCGCTTTCCTGATGCCTACAAGCCACTGAGAGCCAGGATGAGAGTTTTAAAATGAAGCCATTCCTAAAGGTTCAGTAATAGGCCCGAGAGCCTCACTCCCTTCAGGGGCCAGTTGCCTTTCCGTGCTGACAGTCCAAGAGGCAGGCCTTAGGGCCAGTACACCGACGCGGGGCCAGCAAAACTAAGATGGTGAAACTAGTGCCAAGGGTGCAGGTAGGGGTTGCCAGGAGCTCACCTCCTTACCCTCTGTAGGTAGAGATCATGACATGGAATCTGGAATCTGATAGACTCCGGTTTCAGTCCTGGCTCTGATGCTTCCAGGGTGACCTTGTGAGCCCTGTCCCGCCCTTCCCAAGGTGAGGATCTCTCCAAGCGTTGCTGAGCACGGAGGAGAGAACCTTGGGTAAAGCCCCCAGGACCACGTGGCCCACATTCATCGTTGGCTACTGTTATGAGAAAGACATGGGGGAGATGTCCCTTCCAAGCTGTCTTCCAGTGGGAGAAGTCTGTGAATCTGTGTTCGCCATCTAATTTGGAGTAAAACTTGATGGGAAGAGATTAGGGCAGGGCTGTTTTAACAGCAGCCTAGGCCCCAAGAAGGGACCCATTCTTTGGATTGGTAAAAGCCAGTATTGCAGAGCTGGGGCGGGGTGGGGGTGCTCTCCTGGGCTCTTCACTAGTGTGACTCATCCAGAACACGGTGCCCTTGCTTGGGGTCTAAGGACGGCCACCAGCAGGCCGTAGGAGTTGCTGGTAATACGGATGGAATTAATTGACACGTGGGGAGCCTTCAGTCTGGAAGATCCATGTGTGGAGCACAAGATGGTGGAATCCAAATATTTGCAAAGCTGTCCGGGAAGAAGGATTACCCTGCGGGGTTATGAAGGGCAAAACGAGGACAGATGGGTGGAAATTAGATTAGAGAGTCCATTTCCTCCCACTCGTGAGTGCTTCCTGGCAGATCTGCCTGCCAGAGGAGCACGTCCTACAGGGCCAGCGTCTAGACAGGTTCTGGGACCACCACGGGAAACTGCTGGAGGGGACCCGCAGAAGGGCTGACCCCTGGAACCTCTCCCAGCTGTTAGACCATGCCACGCTGTCTTTAATAAGGCAACTGCACCCCTGCCTGCTCCCTCTGCAGACAAAGCAAAGGGTGGCCGGGCAAAGGAGAGACTGACTGAGCACGCCTGACCCGGAGCCCATGCTTCCGGCTTCAGCACCTTCGACAATCAAAATAAACCTCTCTTGGCCTGTTTCCTCATTTGTAGAAAGGAGATAGGGGTGGATTCAATGAGATGACAACACATTCCCACCACCCAGCACCTGGGAGGGACTCATCCGGATCACACAAACTGACCCAGTGTGTCTCTTCATTCTTGTTGATGTTTTACATTCTATTATGGGACATTTTAAACTCCTTCAGAAGAGTAACCAAAGGAACCCTGTGCACAGGGATGGTAATCTTGTGTCACTTTTGACCCACTCCCTGCCCCCCTCCAACACTAAATTGAAACACATCAAAGACATCCTCTCCACCAATTTGTCTTCCAGCTTCCCCAGAAACGCCAAATGTTTGGATACTTAGGTCATGTTCTGTGAAGTCTCTCTACATTTCCTGTCAGAACGTTGATGCATCTCTGTGTGGATGAGCACAGTGACTGCCTAGATGATATTTCAATCCCACATGAAAAAAAACTCTGTGTCAGTTTACAGGGCACCACTACACTGGGCTTCCACCATGGCCCAAGGGACAGGAGGAGAAACACCCATTTCTCCACCTCTGTTCCTCCGTGGGCAGTGGAACTTGTGTGTGGTTGATTGGGAGCAGTTTTAAAGACCGCCAACACGGGGAGTATCTGAGCAAAGGAGGAAATGTTTTCTAGAAGAGCTGGCCCTATGCATTTCACCTGCAGCTAAGGGTACAGCCCGAGCCCAAGCCTGTGAACAAGGGCTTAGCACGTGGGCTGGCAAAGCAGAGGGCTGTGACCCCCGGAGAAATGGGCCCTGGGGGCTGAGGTGATGTCTGGGCAACCTCTGCCCACTTGCTTGCAGGTCTGGGGAAATGTCTTTTGTTTTGTTTTTTTGAACACCAAAAGTTATTTACTTATTTACTTTTTCAGTTTTACCGCCAAGGAGTAATCTCTCTTAAACTTTTATGTCCTTTTATCCCCCTCACATATCTGAACTATTTTCTTTATTGAGGTATAGTTGATTTACAATGTAGTGTTAATTTCTGCTGTACAGCAAAGTGATTCAGTTATACATATATACATATATATATATATATATATATACATTCTTTTTTATATTCTTTTCCATTATGGTTTATCATAGGATATTGAATATATTTCCCTGTGCTATACAGTAGGACCCTGTTGTTTATCCATCCTATGTATAAGAGCTTACATCTGCTAATCCCAACTTCCCACTCCATCCCCCCACCCCCCTCCCCCTTGGCAACCACAGGTCTGTTCTCTATGTGCATGAGTGTGTTTCTGTTTCGGAGATAGGTTCATTTGTGCCATATTGTAGATTCTGCATATAAGTGATATCATATGGTACTTGTCTTTCTCTTTCTGACTTCCTTCACTTAGTATGATAACCTCTAGTTGCATCCATATTGCTGCAAATGGCATTATTTCATTCTTTTTTTATGGCTGAGTAGTGTCCCATTGTATATATGTACCACATCGTCTTTATCTGTTCCTCTGTCAATGGATATTTAGGTTGTTTCCCTGTCTTGGCTATTGTAAATAGTGCTGCTATGAACATAAGGGTATGCGTATCTTTTTGAAATAGAGTTTCATCTGGATAAATGCCCAGGAGTGGGATTGCTGGATCATACGGTAACTCTATTTTCAGTTTTCTGAGGACCCTCCATACTGTTTTCCATAATGGCTGCACCAACTTACATTCCCACCCTTTGAATGTGACCGAAAAGTGCTCCTGGGATGCATGGGACCAGGCCTCCGCTGTTAGCGTGCTGATGGCATGGCTGTCGCCCCACCCTCACGGTTCCTTCCCCCACTCCAGAGAAGGCCCATTTCCTGGCAGCCTCCGTAAGAGGAAGGGTCCTCACGGGTCTCCACTGGGCACCTCATTATCAGAGCACCTTCTTCAGCTGGAGAGGGAGTGGTCGGGGCCCCCAGTACGCTCCTGTGCTGCTGTCCTGGGACCCCCACGGAACATGGAGCACTCGTCTCTTGAAAGCTGCATTCCAGCAGCAGCTTATAAATGAAGGCTTGGAGCTGTCCTCATTGTCCTGTGTGCCTCGAGCAGTATTTTAGCTGTCAGATCACGAAGTACTAACTCGCTCTGGTTCAGGGGTGTAACCTAGGCCTCATGCACACTCTTCCGCAGCACTTTCCCTGTTGCTAAATGCAAAGCTTGGTTTATCAAGGCTTCCTTTGTGGTATTCACGGAGTGTAAATACTCCTGAGAGCTGGGTTGGTGAAAGCCGCTGAGCGCTACCCCACTTGGAACAAGGCAGAGTGGAAATCGGGGACGCAGAACAGGATGCTGGCCTGCTGCCCTGGCTGACCATTAACTTTAACCAGAGCTGGTGTCCTCAGTTGACCTGCAACAGCAATGTCTTCCCGACCCCCAAAGGCCACCTACGCCACCAGCTGTTCGAGCCACAGCACTTCCCTGTGACATCCGGCCTCTGGCAGAGGCCCATCAGGCATTACAGCTGGAGCATCATTTCTCCATCCCCACCCTCCCACCCACACCCTGGGCAGAGCAGAGCCTCCCCTCCTGCTGTGATGTCACCTTGCATGGCTCTCAATCACCACCTGCACCAGGCTGCGCTACAATTGTTTCTTGCTGTGTTTCTCTTTTAGTCTGGTCTTCGTTTTGAGCCCCTAGAGCTTAGTGAACTCTTGACCTCTTTTCAGAATATGCTTTGAAACGCATAAAGTAAAATACAGAATTAGAATGGAAACCTCTTAGACTGAAATCCGGTTAACAAAATATCTCAAAATGCGATCCACTTGCTTCGTTATTTACACACTGAATAACACGCTCTAGCAGCAAGCCTGATAACTAGGAATTCTGAAGTCGTGACCAAGCTGCCCAGTATTTTGAGATGTGATGTGCAAATATCTGTGATTTCTGCTGGGCGCAGGTTGCACATTGGGCTAACATGACTGCATTCTGTTGCCTGCATTGATATTTGAATAAAATTGCTTAATGTCAGTTAGAGATTAGCGGGGTGGGGAGGCAACGTAGTTCTTTTTTTCCCGTGGATTCTATCCGTATGGGCCCTCCAAAGTCTATCCAGATTAAGAATTACCATTTTAAAGGGTAAATAATGAAGGTAAAATGACCATTTTAAAGGGTAAATGATTTTGGATCCCCTGCATCTAGCACAATGCTTGTATAAAATTGCCCTCAAACATGTTTATTGCATTAATGAGGGAGACAGGACTCTTGGTTGCAAGTGACACAAGTTCAGCTCAAACGCTAGGCTCACTTACATTTAAAGGTACTTCAGGTACAGCTAGATCCAGGGGCTGAGATACCATTGGTGGCCTTCGTCCTTTCACTGACTCATTTCCTTCTTCTCTCTGATTGACTCTGGTTCTGCTTGGGTGTTGGTTTCACTCTCCTGCCCCAAGGCCACTGGCAGCCTCAGTTCAAAATGATGACAAAGATTCTTTCTCACCAAACTACGCATCCCATGGAAGGACTTTGGTTGGCTTTGTTGGGTCTCCTGCCCATCCCGTGAACTTATAACCCTGGACAGGGCTGGAGAACCACCAGCGGTCAGACCTGAGCCACCTGCTTACGTCCCTGCTGGGGTGTGGTTAATAATCTCACAGAACCTCAGGGCTAGGTGACTAGTGGACAGATGCTGCTGAGCAGACAAAAACACCATCCAGCTGTATTAGAGTCAGAGGGCAACTGAGTCATCACAGTGCATTCTTTGGGGGACAGCGCTTCCTGCTGCGATAAAGAGACATAAAACACAGTGGTTTCCACCACTGGTGGTTCTCCAGCCCTGTCCAGGGTTATAAGTTCACGGGATGGGCAGGAGACCCAACAAAGCCAACCAAAGTCCTTCCATGGGATGCGTAGTTTGGTGAGAAAGAATCTTTGTCATCATTTTGAACTGAGGCTGCCAGTGGCCTTGTGGCAGGAGAGTGAAACCAACACCCAAGCAGAACCAGAGTCAATCAGAGAGAAGAAGGAAATGAGTCAGTGAAAGGACGAAGGCCACCAATGGTATCTCAGCCCCTGGATCTAGCTGTACCTGAAGTACCTTTAAATGTAAGTGAGCCTAACGTTTGAGCTGAACTTGTGTCACTTGCAACCAAGAGTCCTGTCTCCTTCATTAATGCAATAGGAGTTATTTACTTCTTACGTAACATTGCCAGAGGTAGAGGACCAGACCGTGACTGCAGGCAGCTTTGCCATCCCATCCGACTGGAGGCAGGATTCAAACTATGCAATTCAATAGTCCAGGAAGTGGCACGGATCACCCCGGTCCACACCATTGACCAGAACTCAGTCCTGGGACCACATGTAGCTTCAAGGGAGGTTTAGACATGTAGGTGCTAACTGAGTGACTGTGTGCCCAGCTGAAAGTCTACTACATTAAGGAAGGAGAACTAGATATGTGTGGACAATTAGAAACTGCCGTACACACTCTAGTGTAATTAGTGCCATAAAAAATGTAAGTGGAACACTACTCAACCACTAGAATATCTAGAATCAAGAATACCAAGCGTTGGTGAGGATGTGGAGCAACTGGAACGCTCATGCATTGCTAGTGGGAGTGTAAAATGAAATAGCTGCTTTGGAAAAATATTCCACAGGGCTACTAAAGCTAAACATACATATGCTCTGTAACCTAGCAATTCCTCTCCTGGGTATAATCCCAACAAAATTAAATGGATTTGTTCACCAAAACACGCGTGCAAAAATGCTCATAGCAGGGGCTTCCCTGGTGGCGCAGTGGTTGAGGGTCCGCCTGCCGATGCAGAGGACACGGGTTTGTGCCCTGGTCCGGGAAGATCCCACATGCCGCGGAGCGGCTAGGCCCGTGAGCCATGGCCGCTGAGCCTGCGCGTCCGGAGCCTGTGCTCCGCAACAGGAGAGGCCACAACAGTGAGAGGCCCGCGTACCGCCAAAAAAAAAAAAAAAAAAAAAAATTGCTCATAGCAGTTCTATTGTTATAATTCCAAATTAGAAACGATCCAAGTGAGCATCAACAGTAGAAAGACAAAGGAATCCTGGTATACTTCCACAATGGAATACTACTCAGCAGTGAAAAAGGAAGGACCTCCACGCAACGAAATGGATGAAGACACGGTTCTTAGATATAGTTCTGAGTGAAAGAACTCAGACCCAAAAGAGCCCACACCATATGTTCTGTCTGTATACCACAGGGGGTGGAAACATTCACTATCTGGACCTAGGTGGTGGTCAGCCGAGTATATACATATGCCAAAATTCATTGAGTTCTGCCCTGGGGACTTCTGTACTTTTATGTTCATAAGTTATACTTCAATCAAAAATACAAAATGCGAAAAAGGAAGAAAAGTGTTATGTAGTTAAAAATGGTGGTACACTCAGCTCTTGCTAGAGGGTTGGGCGAGCATCCCACCTCCACTGGAGCATTCCTGATGGACAGAGGCACCGGCAGGTGGAGTTGTGTGTCTGACACCCCAGGGCTCGGGCTTCCCAATACAAACATGCAGGCAGGGTATGCTGGCCTCATTTGTCAGACAGGAAACCGGGTCAGGTCTGTTTCGTTCATTCTTCACTGGTTATGTCCTTCTAAGGCAGGATTTGGACCCTGGTGTTGGGGCTTCCTGGTGGTGCCTCTCTACACACAGATGTGTCAGAAGGTTTTGTGCGAAACCAGGCAATGATCAGACCACGTGATGGGTAAGCCGCCTGCCCCGAGAACTGCAGGCAGCCCCTCAGTCTCATGCCCACCTTGACTACCCTGGGGACAAGGAACTCTGTGATCCAGACTACCCTCTGATTAATCAGGGATTTAGAAGGTACAAAGAATCAGTCTATAAAGAGAAAAGTCCAGGACTTCATTGCCACTGTTCTATCCCCGTGGTTTCTCTGTCTACGACTGTTTACCTAGGCCTTCTGGAGATTGACAACATTCCTCTCACAGCATCTCCAAGCTTCACTTTCATCGTATCCGTTGGAGGCACTCACTGAATGCTGAGCATACTGTGCTGTTTATTTCCCCCGCAGGATAGAGGAAATAGTCCACTCTGAATGAAAATACCACATGCCCACAAATGGCAACAACCTACCTGTTATGATCCAGTTTTGAAAGATTATATGAAGAAGCTGAACTGAAAGATCCTTCTCTAAGCACTCCGGAATTGCTAGCAGAAATCAAAAGAATTTTCATTTTTACCACAGATATAAAAACTGTTTTCGAATCAGGCCGTTGTCTAAGCATTTTGAGACCATCAAACCCTCCACCGTCCTGGCCCCCACCATCCGGCTGTCCACACGCTCCCCTCCAGAGACAGGACAGCCCTCCCCAGCGCCAGCATTTCATGCCTGCTTGCAAAGTGCTCAGGGGTGTTTTATTGGACAGAACCAAAATCATCTTGAAAGAGAGTATGTTTGCAAAGATTGAGTTTTAACCAAAATCAAGGCGAAATTCTCTATCATTGAGGCAAAATGCAAGAGTAAATGAGACATTTAGAAGGAGATGCTAGTGAAACCTAGTTTCAACAGAAAGCCCTCTACAGTGTGGAACTGCATCATTTATGCTTTAAAGTTATCATGCAAACATCTCAAAAGGAGTCAAATTAAATAGAAGTAAACAAAATAAGAGATGACCACCCTCCTTTTCCCCCCATTTTGTAGCACAATCATTTTAGCATTTTGGTGCTTTTTCTTCCAGGCCTTGTTCCCCCTCAAACAAACATGTAAATATGCACATACTCTTTTAAAAGCTCTGGTATGAATTTATCTCTCTTGCTTTCTGTTATTTATTTGTAAATGGGACTGTACAATTAAATTTCATTCTGCAATTCACTCATGGACACCCTTCAATGTGCACACATTCAGCCCTACTTCATTCTTTTAAAACTCATTGTAAACCGCTATCAAAGTAACACATGGGGGGCTTCCCTGGTGGCACAGTGGTTGAGAGTCCGCCTGCCGATGCAGGGGATACGGGTTCGTGCCCTGGTCCGGGAGGATCCCACATGCCACGGAGCGGCTGGGCCCGTGAGCCATGGCCGCTGAGCCTGCGCGTCCGGAGCCTGTGCTCCGCAACGGGAGAGGCCACAACAGTGAGAGGCCCGCGTACCGCAAAAAAAAAGTAACACATGGACAGGGTAAAAACAGTTTAATCCAACCACACAGAAGTACATTTTAAAGAAAATTCTCACCCTGCCTCCTATTTCAAGCCCCAGAGAAACCACTTTTGGATTCTCTTAATTACCTCCGTAAACTCTAACAGAAGGTGCTATGTTTCTGTTTCCTGATTTATCGGTGTTAGAGGGTAGCTAGTGGCTTCTTGGAATGAGAGATGACTTTGCACCCACTTACCCCCACGTCTCTTGTTGCCCCCTAAATTTAAAAAATATGTGTGCTATTTGAGGTCTTCTATCAGTTGTCTGTTTATTGTCAGATGCTGGGCTTGAGTGTTTATTTTTCTCACTCATTTTAAGCTGTTTCATTTGATTGAAATAAGAAATAAATGCCCATCCCACTCCGCCCACTATTTCACCTTCTCTTTTCCCCATCCACTTGTCATGGGGTTATTTTTTACATTTTGAATTTTCTGTATTGGGATCTATATAGGTTGATTGAAAAAACAGAATAATCAGAAGGAACATGTATGTGATCACAAGTCCGTAGCTGTTATTCCCTGAAGAATGAGTGACGGACAGAACCATTCCGGGGAGGGAAATGTCGTCCTGGGCCACTGGCTTGACCTTGAAGGGAAATGTCCCCGAGGCCAGGAGGCGCAGACCCTGTCCTTGCCCTTTACTCGTTCCTCCAATTCATGCCACTGTTCAGCTTGCTGTTTTCCCAGAATTTCTGATGCTTTTTCCTTCTGAGCACATGCCTCCAGCGTAACAGAGATTTTCTGTTCCATTAGATGTTGCTCATTTCTTGTGACCCCATTTCTTCCTGGAGATGTGCTTCTCAAAGCCGGCTGCCGTCTGTCCCAATCTTAGCATGAAGTAGGCCCGGGTCCTCCTGTCGCTGGTCCAGACTGCCTCTCCCCCAGATTGGCTCCCCTATTCAGTTGGCCCACATCTTGCTTTCTTAGCTGGCTCCTTCCTTTTGCTGGAGCATCCACCTACCCACCAGGGGCCTTAGTGAGATGCGTGGTCAGAGCAGAATTCTAGGTTGGACATTTGAAAGGCCTTGTTTTCTTGTATGGCAGCTCCTGGTGCCATGGAAGATGGCCATCCTGATTCTCAGAACTCTGTCGTGGCCTGTTTCTCTCTGGAACTGGTTGGAATCTGTTCTTTGTCCCTGGTTCTTTGAAATTTCATGACATGCCTAGATGTGGGTGTTTTTCATGTTTTGTCACTCTGGAAAAACTCTATGAATTAATTCTTTTTTTTTTTTTTGCGGTACACGGGCCTCTCACTGTTGTGGTCTCTCCCGTTGTGGAGCACAGGCTCCGGATGTGCAGGCTCAGCGGCCATGGCTCACGGGCCCAGCGGCATGTGGGATCTTCCCGGACCGGGGCACGAACCCATGTCCCCTGCATCAACAGGCGGACTCTCAACCACTGCGCCACCAGGGAAGCCCTATGAATTAATTCTTAACTAATTTCCTTTCCTCTGATTTTCCTCTCTCTATAACTCCTAGTATTCAGATAGTAATCTTCGTGAATTGATTCTCTAATTTTCTTAACTTCTTCCTTCTACTATCCATCCTTCTGCCTTTTGTTTTACTTTTAGATTCCCTCCACTTTTTCTTCAAACCTTTCTGTTACTTTTTTTATTTTGGCTATGTGAATTTTAATTTCCAAGAAGTCATTCTTACTGTTGAAGTTTCCTTTTCTTTATAGTATCTTGTTTTTATTTCATGGATACACTATCATCTTTTCTCTGAAGGTCTTAATTTTTTTTTTTTTTTTTTTTTTTTATGTATTTTGCGGTACGCGGGCCTCTCACTGTTGTGGCCTCTCCTGTTGCAGAGCACAGGCTCCGGACGTGCAAGCTCGGCGGCCATGGCTCACGGGCCCAGCCGCTCTGTGGCATGTGGGATCTTCCCGGACCGGGGCACGAACCCGTATCCCCTGCATCGGCAGGCGGACTCTCAACCACTGCACCACCAGGGAAGCCCTGAAGGTCTTAATTTTAGTGTTGGGGGGAACTTTTGAATGCTACGTGATTGTCTCTATTTCCTCCGAGTTCCTTTTGCTACGTGGGTTGTCTTGTTTCTTTCTTTCTTTCAGCCCAGGGATTCCTGACTGCCCTTTGGGAACTTCACTGCCGAGTACTTGGGCAGGCACCACTCACTTCTCTGGGACCCTGGCTTTCTGTACCAAGAAATCGTTTCTCTCTGGCTGTTCATTTCCTTGGGAAAGAACCCTCTGATCTCCTGCCTGGACAGGGTGGGGATAAGCCCGCTGCCCATTCTCAGGCTGGGGCAGAGAAGGGCCGGAGGGTTTTCTCGTCCCCCACGGTAGATTTCTACTTCTGTGGCCCTGCCTTCCCCTGTCCCTGGCATCGCAGAGGACAGAAGGTAACAGACTGGGGAGCGGACGTGGGAGTCTCACTGCTTCTTAGATTTTCGCCCAGTTCTCCAGTTATTGGGCACCTCCACGTTCAGAGGTCTCTGATTCCTGAGACTTTCCTGGGTTCTATGCCCAAACCGTCTTGACCTACTCTCCCTGTTAAGTTGGCACCACTACTCATCCATCCATTTCCAAGGTTCCAAAATTACTGACACCTTTCACCTGGTGTTACCTCTTCTCCCAGGCTCCTGGTTGCTCATTTCTTCCCCGACACTTTCATACGACAACTACCAAACAGACAGAGATGTTTCAAGAACTGGATGGCGAACACATGAATACCTACCACAAATTCCACCACTGACATGTGAGCACTCTGTGTGCACACATCCATTCATCTGGGTATCCAGCCATGAATCCGTCTCCTTTTGAAACATGCATTTCTAATTGCAGATACCACTACACTTCTCCTAAATACCTAATTATTTCCAGAGCCGTTTGTTCCTTTTTATGATTTCCGTAGCTTCTCCAACGTCTGAGGAATCTACTTAGAATTTCTGTGACATTCTCTTCCGTTCTCGAGTTATCAGGGTTTCTCCACAGTCAGTCAATTCCTCTGTCTCATTACTGTGGGTTTTCCCAGGTGCCCAGTAATTCTTGGTTGTCTGTTCATCTGTAAGAAGGAGGACTGGGCTGACTGATTTAGGTGGCTGGCTTGGCCTTCCTCTGCCTTTGAAGGTGCAGGTCTGTTTTACCCACAGGGAAAGATTCCTGGAGCCAACTGTGTGTGGGAGCATCGTGTGGGTCAGGAGCTGTGGGTGTGACATGAGTCTGGGACATGGCTCTTCAGCTGGGCTCCACCGGGCTGTGGGATAGGGTGACGTGGTGGACAGCTATGGAGTCCCCTTAGCTAAGCTTCCCCACATTGGGCAGGGGTTAGCATGGGCCACACTGTTTGGAAGCAGAAAGTAAATCATGGAGACGTCGTATGCTTGAAGGGGAGGGGGGCAGGCCAACCAGATGCTGGTGTGGCTGCCGGGATGGGGTGGGGCATGGTCAGGCCTGTAGCTGCTCCAGCATCAGCCAGATCCTCCCTCAGCTTCTCCATCCCCTGGGCTGGGGGCATGATTTGCTCTGAGATGACCCACATTGCTGAGTCCCAGCATCTTGGAGACAGAAAGGGCAGCATGTGGATCAATACTGGGATCTGGGTTCCAGCTTGTCTGCACTCTTCCGCTTCACATCCATCTGTCCTTCCCAGGGCCTGCCCCGCCCTGGGCTTCTGAGACAGTGGCCTTCTTCAGACTCTCAGCTTGCACAGCGAAAGGTGAACTCGTGGCACACGTCACCCCCGTGGTTCTGCGTTCCTGACAGGATCCCTACACCCGCCCCCTTGTGCACCCCCTGAGCAATTTGATCACCTAGAAAATTTAAACTCATGTTTACAAGGATACTCTTATTTATGTTTTTGGTTTCCATGTGCTCTTTAGATATAATATGGATGGTCTCATGCCGCACGTGTTTGTAATTAAATAAATTAAATGTACCTAATACTACTTAATGACTCAAGGCTTTTGCCTGCCAGGTGAAACTGGGGCTTTGTTTATTTAGCCGCAACCCTCCATCATACTTTCAGAAGTCTCGGGCTCTGGGCTCCTACAAGTCCAGAGAAGTATCACCTCCCGTCGTGCCTCACTCATGTGCTTACACGCTGCACGGGGTGCATCTTTGCTCCTTTCCTCCTCCTCTGGGCTCCGTCCAGATTCTGGAGCCACAAACACCCAAACAAAGGATTTTCCTGAGAGGCTGCAAGAGTTCAGTTATGTTACCAGGACAATCACCTAAATGTACAAACCTAGGGAATTCCCTGGCTGTCCAGTGATTAGGTCTCTGCGGTCTCACTGCTGAGGGCCCCGGATCAATCCCTGGTGGGGGAACTAAGATCTCACAAGCTGCATGGCCAAAACAAATGTACAAACCTAATCATGACTAATGGCATTGTTTCAACTGAGCACATGTGTGGGCCATGCACTGGGATGAAGTCCATATTTGAATATTTAAATTTTACCATGACATATTTCCAGCATACATAAAGCACTGAGAAAGAACACAGCAAATATCCACCTGAAGGACAAAAAGGCTACCAATAGGGTGACACCCCCTTCTGTACCCCCTTCAGCTATGTACCCCGAGGCACACTGTGCATCTCTGGTGAGTTTTAAACTTTAGAGAAACAGTTAATATGTTGAACTCAGGGATTCTCTGAGAACCTTAGAAGATACCAGGCGTGAAATGTTGCACATTAGCACACAGTCTTCTAGAAAGACAGTGAGCCTTTGCAATAGTTCTTTGCTATTTCAGAATTCATTTCCCTGCCCTCTCAGAGGTTTCTCCCCCATTCCATGCTTAAGCCTTTTCTGACGTACAGTGAACTCACTGTTTAAACCTAGTCTTCTCTGGCTGTATGTGGCTTCTCTCATTATTGTTCATCAAATTCTATTTCCCTGCATCATGTCAAAATCAGATGGTGATTTCTTCCATCTGTTACCACAATCTGTTCAAACTGTCACATTCCAAGAGCTCTCTGAAATGAATTTGCTTCCGCCAGACAAAACGGACTGGGTTTCAGTATACAATACTGTATTGGGATTCTTGGTATATAATGTCGAGTTCAGAAAAATTGCTATTTCCTCCAATGCCCATAGTGAGTAACATGAAAGTGGTGGGTGAGACTCAAGCAGGATTAAATTCCGACATTTTCAGGGCTTCCCTGGTGGCACGGTGGTTGAGAGTCCGCCGGCCGATGCAGGGGACACGGGTTCGTGCCCCAGTCCGGGAAGATCCCGTATGCCGCGGAGTGGTTAGGCCCGTGAGCCATGGCCGCTGAGCCTGTGCGTCCGGGGCCTGTGCTCTGCAATGGGAGAGGCCACAGCGGTGAGAGGCCCACGTACCGAAAAAAAAAAAATTCAGACATCCTCAAAATATTCTTCCCCTCTAATACAATAATATTTAATAAAGAACCTTCCCATCTGTAGCCTTTTCCTCTTCAACCACAAATATTCTTAGCTCAGACAGAACATTGAAGTACTTATATTACCTTTCACAGTCTATAAATGCCACTCACTTGGATTTGAAGGAAGAATCCCTGTTCTTGGATGTATTTCATGAGAAATGGGCAGAGAGTGGGCTCATTCCAGTGTGGAGCTACTCCTATGAGGCAGAAAACTGTTTTCCTTTCTCATTAAGTAAAGTGGTTTGCAAAGCCGTCCTGTGGATGTGTTAATGGACTTAGGGCTGAGAGGGCCAGAGTCGCAACGATTTTTACTACGGATGTGGCAAGCAGCACCTCTGTTCCTTGTACAGATGCAGAACGAAGCAAAAGTTTGCTCTGGAACAAATCCAGTGCAGAGAGGAGGAAGCAATCAGTCTAAATGTATTTTCCAGGAGAGATGTAGGGCTCAGCTACCTGCCCCACCCCTGGGATGCCCATTCTGCTTTGGGGAGCAGTCCCTGTTGGTCCCCGCCCCCAAATAGTCCTGGAAGCCAAGAGGATCCCCATGATGGGACCACATGCAGTGTTGTTCCCCTTTATAAATGTCAACTTGTAGTAATGTATTCTTCGTTCAGAGCAGAAAATAGATTCACCCTGTGGTCTGTGAAAAGCACACTTTTGGGGCATAGATGTTTTACATGTTTATATTCATTGCACAGTTACCAACTCTTTCTTTCATTTAATTGTGTGAAACTGCAGCTAGACCGACTTGGAATCAGGTCCCCTCTTTTCTTCCTGCCCTGCCCCATTTTTATATCCAAAGGCACATCCTGTTTGTGAAATGAGGGAATGAATGGCCATCCCACCAGGTGCTGCCTTTCAGAGGGTTTGTTGCTCCAGCTACTTGTGACTTGGTTCTTCTGGTTCCTGAAGCAAGATTCCCTTCACTGGAACATTCTTCCTTGTCCTCCTTTCATCAGTGCTGAGAAAGACTGGGCCTGCCGGGGGCCATTCTGCCCAGATGGCCTGAGCCCAGGGGCCCAGGGAATGGCCCTCCATCTCACTGAGGGCTCCAGCTTCTCAGGAGTGAGTTTTAGGGAGGTGGGAAGGCCTCTTCCCTGGGATGGCGCCAGCACCCACCACGAGGAGCTCATGTCCTCGGGGCTAAGAACCTGTGTGCTGGAATCTTACCACCTCTCTCTGACAGCAGGTTTCATCCAGGTCTGAGAAGGCTCTGGGATGATGGGCATCCTAGGAGCACCAGGAGAAGGGAGAGAGCTGGCCAGAGATGTGGGGAACCATCTCTTTACAACCTTTTTGCATTTTCGGCATCTTTCCTCTCCCTGTGGAATGAGAGGAAGAAAGTGGGCTCTGCAGGGGATTTCATCTCCAATGTGAATTCATCCCAGGCTACCTGTATTTTCATTTATCCTGGTTGAGTTCCTTGGAGGGGGCAGGGGGTTGTTGCTCACAGGTGAAGTGAGGGTTTCCTTTCTTAAGAATCTTCCAGATGCTTTCCAGGGTGGCCAGACCACTTTCACACCAATACACGTTTTCCGTTGCCCCGCCCTGGCCAGTGCTCATGCTGTCAGCTGCTCCAGTTTCAACCATTCTGGGGGGTGAAACCTAATGGGATAATCCCAGCATTTCCCAAACACATTTGGCTACAGGAGATTTCATAATTCCAACGAGGGAGCCATGCCAGCCTGGGAAAACGCTCTGGTACAGGGTTCTGATCCAGACTTGCCGGAAGTCTTGTGTGCAGGCTGCTGCCCTGTTTGAGGGAGGTCCCAGAGAGGCTGACCCTTCTCATGGGCAGGAGTGTCTGCATACAGGGACTGCCACCTTGATGGCTGTTCTCTGCCGGCCTCGGGGCATGGGCTGCAGGCAGGTGGCTGTAGTCACAGCCCATCCTCCCCTTGTTGGGGGATTGCCCCCAAGGAAAGGGCTTGGCTGCATAGCAAACCACCTAAGCTTCCCCACCTGGCCTGGACCCAAGGCATATCCAACCCAGAGAGAATTCTCCCTCATCCTCACCCATGTCCACCCATGACTTGGCTATCATACACTTCTCCAATAGCATCTCCAGCAGATCTTCCCAAAGTTGAGAATCAGCTCAGATGGAAGAATAACTTGTTGTAAAGCCCTGTCTAGCCCCTTGGAGAGACAGACACTTCCCTTCACACCCTCCCCCTGGGCCTTTGCTGTGTCACTGGAAGGCCGAAGCATCTTTAGGAAGAAAACTAAGGGCTGGCTGGCTGCTGAGAACCTGCCTCCCAGGCCCTCAGAGGGAGCCATCACTCCGAGCACATGTCCCCCAGGCTCCCATGCAGCTCAGCCCCACCCCCAAGAACCCGATCTCTGCACAATCATCAGTGGCTTTTGGATGTCACTGTGCATGACTGTGCAAACCGGGGCTTCTCTTTGTCAGCTTGCTCACAGGTTTAGCCTCAAAGACACCATCCATCATGGACAATTTTGAAACTCTGGAGATTAGAAGGGTGGATGCCCTTTCTCTGTGGAGATGCCAGCCCTCGGGAGTTGGCATTGATGACTGTCTAATTGTGGACACGTCTTCCTGCCCTTGACAGCCTAAAATGCTGCCTGTTTCTGACCATATGGTGATGGATCTTTGATCTTTGTGGTGACAAAATGCTGGCCTCTGGAAAGAGACTGTGAGTCTCAGATGGAGGATACCACAAAGGAAAACAGTGACCACATGGAAAAAGACTCTGGCACATCTGTCCCCAGGGTGAGGTACCTCCATCTGGCCGTACACAACCTGAGGCTTGGATGGCATGACCTGGGCATGGAGTGAACCCTTTCGTGGAGAAATCACCTCCTTTTTGTGCTTTGTTGAGTCTCAGTGAAGCTTAACCCAAGTTCCATCTGGGTGGGGGCAGGGGAGGGGTCCCCAAGATCATCAGATGTTCAGAAATAATTGAATCCACTTGGGAGTGAAAACTGGCCTTGGGTTCAGTTTTGGAAGCAATTGGTCTTCTCGGAAACATTGAACTCAGGGGAGCAGGGAAGCAGGGAACCATGGTGCTGAGCAGGAAATTGGAAAGGGATGGATTTTTCCCCTTTGCCAGAACTAGGCCATCTTGGCTCTGTGGTCTGCAGCTGGTCTGGAAGAAAATTATTTTCTATGTCCTGCCTCTAGAAGACCCCTGTCCTCTGGGTGTGAATCTCATTTCCTCACCAGTGGATGGTCACAGCTCCGGTCCTCATGCACCCATATGCTTCCCAGGAGAGCTCCCTGGACTGTGTGAGAAGGGGGAGGAAGATTTCAGACCAACTGGGAGGGACTCTTGCCCTGGAAGCAGGGGATGTGATGGAACAGATGGCCCTAGACCTGGGGAAATACCTTTCCCAAAGCAGGGACATTATATATGAGGTCTAAAATGGGACAGAGAGGATGGGATTGGCAGGCGGGTAAAAACAGAATACTAGGTTATTTTCTGTGTAAAATGTAAGACAAATCCTGCTATTCAAGCCTGCACCGAGTGAAGAGCCTGCATAATAAGGGGTGAGGCATATCTGACCTGCTTCAATCCCTGTGCTGGGATTTGCACAATTACCTTTAGTGATTCCACATATGGACAGGGAACTCCTCAGGGGGGCTACGTGTGGGCCAGACTTGAGTTCAAAAGTGTCCTCAATGGATTATCCTACCATGCCACAATACGTGGGGACGTAGGCCTCCGTGCCTTCTGTGTATCTTAACTGAGCACCGACTGTGCTCCTGGCTAGGAGGACAAGGCTGAACAAGCAGACAAGATCCCTGTCCTACCTCTTTCTCCCCACGAAAAAACGATAGGGGAGAAAACTAGAAGTGAACAGATGCAAGCAAGGGAAGGTAGTGATGTCATGCTTCAGGATGGAAATAAACCAGGAAGGAGACAGAGAATAATAGACTGAGATCTATCCAGAGATGACCTTTCTGGGCAGGTAACACTAACACAGAAACTCAAGGATGGGAGGTGTCTGCCAGGCAGGATAGTTTGAAGACATAGCACCAAGTTGTTGGCAGGCCTCCCGTCATGGAGGGTGGGTGTCTCTGGCCCCTCCCCTTGGATCCGAGCAGGTTCCTGCCTGCTTTAATGGATAGAGATTGGCTGTAGTGGTACTCTGTGACTTCCCAGGCTAGTCATAAAAAGCAAAGTGTTCATCCCACTTTTGTGGAAGCCCTCATTCTTGGGCTCCGAGCTCCCACATAAGAAGTCAGGGCCCTCTGAGGTGTCCATGCCCTGGAGACCCAAGCCACAGGGAGAAGCCACATGGAGGAGCTTGGCTCAGCAACCCTGCTGAGCGCCCAGCTGGCAGCCAGCATCAACAGCCGGCCAGGTGGATGAGTCACGGGGACATCTGGCCCAGTCGAGCCTGCAGATGACTCCAGCCCCAGCTGACTTCTTCCTATAACCTCAGGAAACACCCCATCTGATACTTACCAGCTGAGTCTTCCCAAATTTCTGACCCAGGAAATTGTGAAATACAGTAGACAAACTGGTATTGTTTTAAACTAGATTGGGTAGTCTGTTATGCATACGCAAGGTTGTGCACATGCCTGGGGCCGTGTACATGCTCAGAAATGACCTGAGAGGCCCTCAGCTCTCACCTCTGGCTGACTCTGAGGCCCTGTGCCAGCAGGAAGTGAAGGCTAAGGCAAAGTTGTAAACTTCCCAGCTGAGTGTTGAAGGCTGGCCCTCAAGTGTGTAGCCCCTTGGCAAAGACTGGGGGGCTTATTGATTCTAGGTGTTTAAAGAAATCTCTGTCCCGTCATCAGCTGACTAAGAGGAACTAACGGAACAGAGACTTTGTGGCCACATACGACAAAGAATACAGTTTTTACAGAAAGTTCAGAAAAGTCACCAAACAAATGGCAACATGAACCCTAGGGAGGGGAGGAGAATCAGAGTTCCAGAGTTGCCACATTAGATTATTTAAAGTGCATTTTCAACAGCAACAAGTACAACAACAACAAAACAGGAAGCATGCAAAGAAACAAGAAAAGAAGGCTCATACACAAGGCCAACAATAGAAATTATTCATTAGGAAGCCCTGACATTGAACTTATTAGACAGATATTTTAAGCTGGCTATTTAAAATATGCTTAAGGAACTAAAGGAAGCTATGTCTGAAGACTAAAAGGGGAGTATGAGAAGGATGTCTCACCAAATAAAGAATATCAATAAAGAGAGAAAAATTATAAAAAAGAAAAGTAGAGATTCTGGATATGCTGCTCAGATGTCCAATATTCTAGCTGAAAGATGTACCATGATGGTGATTACTGGGAATGAACAGATCAAAGCAAGATCTGGAGAAAAAACCCCACGTTTTCAGAGAACAGGTGGGTGAGGACTAGCCCCAGGTGATACCTCCATCCTCTGTAAGATGAGCTGGGAGAAGAGGACAGGGAGAAGAAGCTGGTGTCTCTAACCTGCGTTTGTGTCCTGCATTGTGCTGAGTTGGTGCCTGCACACATGAGGCGCTCAGTGTAGTCTGTGTTGGCTGACCACTCCCCAAGGGTGGAGGGTCAGAGAGCTGAGGAGTAGGAATGGTGGGGAAGTCACAGGACGGCAGCAGGAGGGCTTTTGGACTTGGCAAGTTTGTGGGTGACTTGGCACCCCCATTTGTGGCTGCACCGTGGAGGATGAGAACCTGCCTGAAGGAGGTGGTTTGGCTTTGCCTTGCGTAGATGCTTTCTCCTGGCAGAAGAGCAGGTGCTGTGAGAACGTCTGCCCTGTCCAGATACCTTGAACTGGGGTAAACCCAGTGGCTCCAGAGCAAGGCCTGGACACTTTGGGCCAGTGCACTGTGAATCTTTAGAGAGGCGGCCACATTCCCAAGTGCCTGGTGGGTGATCTGGCTGAGGAGATGGAGGCCCTTTCTCAGGGGCTCAGTACCAGAAGGGAGGTACCAACAACAGGCTACGGGGCCCAAGGGGAGACCAGCCAGGCTTTGCCGGGCAGTCGAGTGAGACTGGGTCCTGAAGAAGGAGGAGAGATCCTGGAGGGACTCATGACCTCCATGTGATGTGAAACTCTCCTCAAGGTCAAACGGAATCCAATGCTATGAAACTCACGGACTCAGTGAGGGACAGCTTTTTTTTTTTTTTTTTTTTTTTTTTTTTTTTTTTAAAGCATTGACTAATTTAATCCTCACGTGCACGGTGGCATTGGTACTTTTGTTTTTAATTAATTAATTAATTTTTGCTGGGTTGGGTCTTTGTTTCTGTGCGAGGGCTTTCTCTAGTTGTGGCAAGCGGGAGCCACTCTTCATCGCGGTGCACGGGCCTCTCACTATCGTGGCCTCTCTTGTTGTGGAGTGCAGGCTCCAGACATGCAGGCTCAGTAGTTGTGGCTCACAGGCCTAGTTGCTCCACGGCATGTGGGAACCTCCCAGACCAGGGCTCGAACCCGTGTCCCCTGCATTGGCAGGCAGATTCTCAACCACTGCGCCACCAGGGAAGCCCCGAGTGACAGCTTTGACCAGCTTCAGAGACCAGTAATTCCACACGCTCTCATATCTTCTTGCAGTTGATTGATCTCCCGGGCCATTTCTCCTCCTTCTCCTCCTGCTGTGGCCCTGTCTCCATCCACCTGGCACTCACCTTACCTGCTAGAGAGGGGCTGGGAAGATAGCAACGCCTCAGCAAGGTTCTGTGTTGTGGTGACTGGGTAGGAACTCATTGCATCATCTTGCTTTATGTTGTTAGATCTCAAAAAGTATATGTGGGTTGAGGGATTCACATGTTGGGCTACTGTTACCTACTCATGTTCTTCCTTCTCTAATTCCAAAGACAATCGAGATTTGACCCTAGTTGGGAACACCAAACATACACCCTGCC
The DNA here is from genome assembly GCF_025265405.1 of Mesoplodon densirostris. NCBI lineage: Eukaryota > Metazoa > Chordata > Mammalia > Artiodactyla > Ziphiidae > Mesoplodon > Mesoplodon densirostris. The sequence goes on along the minus strand of NC_082666.1, from coordinate 115,203,103 downwards.
TGAAATAGGAAGCATTGAAATATCTGGGAACCCCCATAGAAGACACTTTTCCTTCTCAGGGTCTCTTCCTCATTTCCTTTCCCACCAGAAGAACCCAAATTTTTATTTATGTAGCAGACAGAGAGACCTTGATCTCAGAGAAGGTAGGTTTCCCACGCCCCTTTGGTCTAAACTAGTCACAGCAATACCTGTTTCCTTTGCCACTGATTGTCCTAAGGGGTGCGTAATGAGAGGTGAAAAGAAATCAGCTAGAGTCTCATTAGGGTTTTTCCCCTGTCCCTTCCTTCCAGTTTGGGATGCTGGTGCAATGCCTGGAGCTCTGAGAGCTATTTTGTAACTAGGTGACCAGCATGAGGATTAAAAGCCATTGTGCTGGGAATGAAATGGAAAGACAGGACGTGTCTGGCTCAGATGGCGTCATTGAGCTAGGGCACCAGCTCTGGCTTTTTCTTCTGTGACACCACTAAATGACACTATTGTTTCAGCCTCTCTGAGATGGCCTTTCTCATATTTGTAGCAAAAACCACTTTTTGGGAAATATTTTTACAAAATTTCAGCCTGAGTGGGTGTTACTTTACACAGACATATTTGTTCCTTTTCAGCTAACTTACACTGATGTGGTTTTCACTTCTCTCTCTGCAAATCTTTTTTGTCAGCAGAGCGGGTTGGGGAGGGGAACTGGAGGATGTCACCTCCCAACAGAAGAGGAGGTTGGAAGCTGCCCCGCAGATCATGGAGGCCGTGTGCAGGCAGGAGAGGATCTGTTGAAACTTGTTTTGCCCTCTCAGGTCCGGCTCCGTCCTGGGGTGAGGATCCTGCTGCACTGGCCAAGAGTGGGAGATGTGTGGGGCTTTTGGACCATCAGCATCTTGGGTCTCATGGAGATTCCTCTTCCTGGGGACCACCACGACTCCCTGGGGTGTCTGGAATGGGGGCAGCCTGGTGGTTTTAAAACATGCCTGCAAATTCTTTGACAATCCTCCAGCCAAGAAGTGGGGTCTATGCTCCCTCCCCTTGACGCTGCGTGAGCCTCTGTGGCCTCGGGTGACCTCTGAGGCTCTGATGGAAGAGTTCAGGCAGCTGTGCTCACTTCTCTCGGAACCCTCGCTCTGGGAGCCTCCAAGTCAGAAGTCTGGGTTTTGAGGGTGCCAAGCCGAGAAAACACACGGAGAGTTAGACAGAGAGAAACAGAGAGAGAGAGAGATTGACAAAGACAGAGACACATAGGGAGAGAAAAAGAGAGACAGGCAGAGCGACAGAGAGAGATAGACAAAGACAGGGGGTCAGAGAGACACAGAGAGACAGAAATAGAGAGAGAGGATGTCCACACGCCCAGCCAGGGCCCAGTGTGTAAGTGAGAGGCACCGCTCCAGTCGTGGTCTTGGCTGCCCCACAGGAGAGGCCCTGGGCTGGGACGCCAGCTGAGTTAACAGGGACGACCCTGCTGACCTAGGCAACCGGGAGGTTTGCTGTGTGCACCAGACAACAGGAAGGGTTGAGAGCTGGCCCCAGCCAGTGTTCTCAGGCCATCTCACAGGGACAGGACGTAGCAGGGGTGAAGCAGGGGGCTCACTGGGGCTGCTGCGGGGCAGAGAAGATACCGCGGGCTGTCAGGGATAGGGGGTGGGGTAACCCTGAGCCTCACCGAGCTGGGCAAACAGAACCACCTCCAGATGCCAGAGCACCCGGCCCCTCCTCCCACAGCCCGCCCTTCCAGCATCTAGAAGCTACTTTGGAGAGGGCAGGGCTGGCAGAGAAAATCTTGGAAGGATCTATACATTCAAGCGAGGCAAACTTAGGTCGCTGGGCTGGACTTTGTGTCATTGATTGCTGTGTCACAAACAAACCTAAATACCTGGATGAACACAGCAGTCATTTCTTATTTTTCATGATTCTGTGCATGGCTGGGTGGGTTCCCTCCTGATACTCCCCTGGGCTCAGGCAGGCACTGCGTGGGTGTCCCAGGGGCTCCCCCATGAGTCAGGAAGTCCCCTAGGCCCTCTCTCCTTGGGGTCTGTTCCCAACCTTCCAAGCGCAGCGGTGGTGCCGGGCGGCAGACCTCTCACGGAGCATCATCCTGGCCGCCTCACATGAGTGGAGATGAGTGGTGCGAGCAGCACACGTCAGGATGGGGACGTGGCCGCACTTGATCCATGGCAGGCGGGGTCTCCGGGACAGACGGAGTTGAGTCATCCTGCCCCTTGCTTATGCCCTACCCCCAGCCCAGCAGGACAGAGGCTCGGGCACGGTGGGATTCATCCTGGGTAGGTGAAGAGCCTACCTCTTCTGCTTACCGACACCTTCCTGGTTACCTGGAGCCCCTCGAGGGCAGACAGGAACACTGTTTGTACGAGATTTAATCTCTAGGCTTGGGCTTCCCTGGTGGCGCAGCAGTTGTGAGTCCGCCTGCCGATGCAGGGGACATGGGTTCGTGCCCCGGTCCGCGAAGATCCCACATGCCGCGGAGCATCTGGGCCCGTGAGCCATGGCTGCTGAGCCTGCACGTCCGGAGCCTGTGCTCCGCAACGGGAGAGGCCACAGCAGTGGGAGGCCCGTGTACCACAAAATAATAATAATAATAATATAATAAAAAAAAATAATAATAATCTCTAGGCTGTCTTATGTATAGAAGTGTATGTTGGTGACACAATTCTCACATGCCTTCCATTTGGGCTTTGCATTATGCCCCTGAAATCTCCATATGAACTAAGAACATTTTATTTTACTTTAAAAATTAAACAAAAGTTGTAATAAAACTATATATATTTAAGGTGTATAACAACAAAAATTGTATATATTTAAGATGATTCTATGTATGTACACACTGTGGGATGAGTAGTACAGCCAAGGTAATGAACACATCTCCTCACACAGTTACTGTTTTGGGTGCAAAACCCACTCTCCTAGCAAAGTTCCAGTGTTCAAATGCTATTATTAACTGTGGTCATCATGTTGCACATTAGATCTCCAGACTTACTCACCCTATATAACTGCAGCTTCATACCCTTTGACCACATCTCCCCCTGCCCCCCATCCCCCCCATCCCCCACCCCCACCTCCAGCCCCTGGTAACCACCTTTCTACTCTCTGCTGCTGTTTACTCAACTTTTTTAGATTCCACATATGAGTTCCTGCAGGTTTTTTTCCCCCCTGTGTCTGGCTTATTTTACTTAGCATAAAGTCCTCCAAGTCCGTCCATGTGGTTGCAAATGACAGGATCTCCTTCTTTATTATGGCTGAGTAACATTCCATTGTGTATATATTTACATCACATATTTGATGGAAACTTAGATTGTTTCCATGTCTTGGTCATTATGAATAATGGGAAATGAACATGGGGGTGCCGATATGTCTTCTAGGTAGTGATTTCACTTCCTTTGGATAAATACTCAGAAGTGGAATTGTGGGATCATATGGTACTCTATTTTTAGTTTTTTAAGGAACCTTCATGCTATTTTCCACAATGGCTGCACCAGTTTACATTCTCATAAACAGTGAACGAGGGTTCCCTTTTCTACATATCGTCTCCAACACTTGTCTTTTTTTTTTTTTTTTTTTTTTTGTGGTACGCGGGCCTCTCACTGTTGTGGCCTCTCCCGCTGCGGAGCACAGGCTCCGGACGTGCAGGCTCAGCGGCCATGGCTTACGACCCCAGCCGCTCCGCGGCATGTGGGATCTTCCCGGACCGGGGCACGAACCCGTGTCCCCTGCATCGGCAGGCGGACTCTCAACCACTGCGCCACCAGGGAAGCCCCAACACTTGTCATTTTAAAATAATAAAGATTTAAACAGTCCACTTAATGTCAGCAAAAATTCAGGATGAATTCAGGGAGCTAGATAATCATTTTTGCATCGAGGAGAAAAAGCTCGAATCTCCTGAAATTCAGTGAGTGTGCTGTATCCCATCCACTTTATCTCAGCCTGAACTGCTGGATCAAGTTTTACTGCCGTAGGAATACTCAAAAGGAGGTTAAGGAGAGAGAGAAGGAAAGACAGAGAGAGAGGGATGAGAGACAGTGAGAAAAAAGACGGTGGGATAGTGGGTGTGATTCCATGAGAGTAGAAACGCGGCCGGAGCACAAGTTGGATCCGCTGTGGTTTTGGAACCTGTCTCTCCTCAGCTGATTCTCTTTGCAGCCTGGTCTCCTCTGCAGGCCTCACATGGGATGGGAGAGGGGTTCTCACTGTCTGTCCTGATGGAGTGGTGCCTTCTAAGCTTGGGAGTGAACATTTATGGAGAGTGGGGCCATTAAACACGTTGGTTTCAGAGGACCCAGCTTCAGGCCCTGAAATTCCAGACACTGTGATTATTATTGATGATTCATACCAACAGCCTGTGTCGTCTTTTATCGGGTGTTTCCTTTGACCCACACATTATCATTAATGATTTATTATTTGTAATTTCCGATGAAGCTGAAGACGTAAGTGGAAGCGATTTGTTCCAAAGGTTTAACCATTTCTTCCATTTCTCAGCTTTCACAACTAATAGGAAGAGGGAGGGGAGGTGGAGAAAGACCAGGGATAACAGGTTAGAGCCCGTCCGGGGGCAGCAGGTGGAACAGTGATAGGGAGACATCCCACCAGCATAGGCCTGCAAACCTCCAGCAGCTCACCTGCCAGGCACAGGGGCAAAGCTGAGTTGACCAGTCTGCCTTGGGTTTCGAAATCCTTGACTCAGGACTGGCTGACTTCACTCAGGTAACATCTGAAAGATTCAACCAAGAAGAAAAGATGAATTTTGCTCTTCCAAAAGGCTTCCATGAAACTCCCGAATGCATCTGTATGGATGTCCTACTTAAATCTTTTGTGAATTTTCACCCAATAATTTTCTTTTCATCCATCCAGATGATCCCTCCAAAGAGAACATGAAGGTAAATCAAGTCAAAAGTTCTGTTCATGGGCTTTTCCCCTGAGGGGGAAAAAATACTCCAGGAATGTGGATCTGAACCCAGGATGATCCAGAGGGAAAACCATCAACTTTTAATTTTCCAACCTTGATGAAATCTTCCATGAATCCCTCACAGCCTCCAGTCTTATTTTCCAATTTCTCGGTCTGTGTTCAAGAGCTGAGGAATCAAACTTGGTTGCACCTGTGGTTTTGGGCCCCTCTCCTTCATTCTCTCGGAGGTGGTGTTATTTCTCTAGAGATATGCTGGCTCTCCCCATGTGCTCCCTGGCCTCGCCAAGTCCCTCTAACTGGAACGTTCTTCTTGGCATCTTCATTGTTGAAATTCTCTCCACCACCATCATGCCCCTTTGCGGAGGCAATTTGGCCATTTATGTACCAAAATTGTCCAAGTGCAGACCCATTATTGAAGCTTTCTAAGAGTCATCCACACACGCACACAGACACACACACACAGACACACACACACACAGGGCTGCAAGGATCCACAGGAGAATATTCCCTGCATGTTGTGTGCAAGAGCAGAAAATAATGGAGCTCATCTCTATGTGCAGGGACAAGTTAAATGCAGTATAGCACCACTGCCCTGGGATACACACAACTTTAAAAGGGTGTAAATATGCCCAGACCCAGGAAGATGCCTACATTAGCAATCTATTGCTACATAGCAATATACTGAAAACTTAGTAGCTTGAAACAAGACACATTTATTATTTCACAGCTTCTAAGGGTCAGGAGTCTGGGCACAGTTTAGCTGGTGCTCTGAAATCAAGGTGTCAGCTGGGGCTGCCGTCTCATCTGAGGCTCGATTGAGGAAGGACCTCCCTCCTCACTCACATGGTTGTTGGCAACATTCTGTTCCTTCTGTATTGTCAGACTCAGGGGCTCCCATTCTCCATCTTCCCCACATGGCCACTTGCTTCCTTGAAGCCAGCTAGGGAGTGTTTCCTGGTAAAACTGATGTTATAATCTAATGTGACATAATCATGTACATTTCATCACTTTTGCCATATTTTGTTGGTTAGAAGCAAGTCATAGGTCCTCCCCACATTCCAGGGGAAGGGATTGCATGTAAATATTAGGAGGTGGGCAGGGATCACTGGAGGTCATCTCAAAGTCTGTCTGCCACAAACAAGAGAAAAGGAACACAGCAGAGATAGATAGCTGACCACAAAGATTCTATGGAATCGAGCTATTGCTGGGAAGGGGCTTCCAGCCAAGGCATCATTCCTCAGCACCCACTTCTATCTAGCCAAGTGGCTAGTTCTCACCAATGGAACGTGAGTGGATGCAACACATATCATTTCTGGTCCACAGGGTTAAGAAATGGATGTGACCTCCCCTGTTTTCTCTCTCCTCACCTGCCCATTGAGTTGGAGAGACCTGCGTTGAAGACGTGGAGTCACCAGGGGCAAGGACTTGAGTCCATGAACCTGTGTTCGGAGGAGAATTCCCAAACAGTAGCACCCATATGGATGGTGATGTGCCCATGAAATACATTTTTATCTTGTTTAGCTGTGCAGATTTCAAGACTTATTTAAGACCTTAAGTAATACGTGTGGTGAAGTATGATCCCATTAAAAGAACCTCTATATGCATGTATGTAGATATGTATGTATGTAACAATATGAAATTTTCCTTCTCTTAATCAGGTAGGTAGAATCCCCCAGCTGTCTATTGCTGTAAAACAAACTACTCCAAGACATTGAATCATAAAACAGTAAACATTTTTAATCTCTTCTGGTTTCTGTGGGTCAGGAATTTGGGAGTAATTAGCTGGGTGGTTCAGGCTGTGGTCTCATCTGAAGGTATGATTGTGGCTGGAGGACCCACTTCCAAAGTGGATCCCTACATGGCTGGGCTGTGGGTGCTGGCTGTTTGCTGGAGGCATCCGTTTCTCTCTGCATGGGCCTCTCCATAGGGCTGTTTGAACATTTTCATGGTTTGTGCCTGGCTTCCCCTAGAGCAAGGGATCCCAAAGGCTACCAGGCAGAGACAATGTCTTTCATGACCTAGCTTTGGAGGTCACACACAGTCCCATCTGCAGTGTCTTACTGGTGACACAGGTCAGTGCTGCACAGAGCATGAAGACCAGGAGATGAGAACAAGTGGGACCATCCTGGGGAATAGCTAACCACAGGAGGAACCAAAGGAAAATCCCTTGATGAGATCCTTGGGGCAGGGCATGGAAACCTGAGGAGTTTAAACAAAATGCACAAACCAATATAATAAATGGAAAGGCTAAGCTGTTCCTGATGAGAGCAGGGGCACAGGGAGAAGAGCATGAATGGGGGGGAGGCAGGTGCAAGCAGAGGGCAGCACCATGCGGGATGGGTAGGGGGACACACCATGTGGTGAGCTCCGAGGGCTCAGTGAAGACAGAGATGGCTTTGCGGGAGCAGAAGCCTGGGCACAGACGACCATACAGACATCAGCCCTCAGCTCGCTGAGTGATTTGGGAACTGATGCTCTCTTCACCTCATGGGATCTGGAGCTGAAATCGGGGCGTGTGTGCAGTGGGAGTCCTTGGGGGCTCACTGTCCAGCATTCCCATGAAGTGATAAGGAGGCTGCAAGCAATTTGTACTCCACATCTGCTACCTCCACCTCCCAGGCCAAGGAGATGTAGGGGTGGCTGCTTTCTGCTGTGTCCGGGTTCTCCAAAGGCGGCGGGGGGGGGGGGCGGGGTTCACATGGAAAACTTTCCACTTGCATTTCCATTTTTTATCTACAGAATAAAAATCTTGCCTGGTTGCAGGCGCTGGGAGTGTGTGCCCACCCTGGCGCTGGTGCCCAGTTAAGTGGGATCCAGGGCTTCATCATCTCACCCAACTGCACCCACCCCTACTATGGGACAGATGGCTCCAAACAGCAGAGTGAAGATTATACTCAGGGTTTTTCAGGGTAAGAGAAGACAGCCGACAGCGTGAAAACATCCACTGTCTGTTAGATCTCACAGGACGCCTCTCCCAAAATTACAGTAGCAAGAATTATGTAAAAGAGGGATTTACACCTGGAGTCACTACTGCAAACACTACCCTACAGGTGGATTGTCAACTGAGTACTAACCAGTGTGGTTAAGACCAACATTTTTAGCAGAACATTCAAAAATATTTTTTCAGCTTTGTTTCATCCTTTAAAGGGTTTTGTGTGTGTGTTGTAATGTATGTAAAACACAAATACAGCAGTTACATGTAATAATATACACACATGTCTATGCTCTCATCTTTTCACTGACAGTGGTGCATGATCAGAAAATGTGGGGACCATTCTTCCTGTCTCCTCCCACCTCTACCCTCCACCCCCAGCAGGCAGGGCCAGCCTTCCACCCTGGGCTGTCCCACTCGGCCACCACCCTTGGCAGGCAGGGAGCCCACTCTGCCTTGGGCTGATTCTCTGGTCGTCCCCTCCCCATGCAAGTCCTGCTTCTGAGGTTGGGCAATTGTTGGGCTCTGACCCGGTCAGCAGCATGAGGAGGCCAGGCTCAGGCTCAGGTCGGGAGACAAGGAGGGAAGAAGCCCTCATCTGGGTCTGGCCCATGGCAGCACCACATGGAAGAGCATCCCTGCCTGCACAGCTCTGTGAGCCCCAGACAGCATCCCTGCTTGCTGTTAATGCCACCCTGTCTGTGGGACTTGTACTGCTCCTGGGGCACCCCCATCAACCTCAGGCTCACCCCTGGTGTCCTCTGCACGCCCCCACCACCTGCAAGGGCCATTCTTTCCCCTGTATCCCATCTTGTTCTAAGTTGGTCAAATCGTTTGGTGGATCTCCAGGAATGCATCCAAACGGCAGACACTGAGGCCCAACACCTCTAGCTAACCCCTCATCCCTGTGACACTGTCCTGACTTCCTCCAGTCTGGCAGGATGGGGCACAGGGTGAAAGTTGCAGCAGGGGTTCTGTCGGCCTTCAGGGTGGCTGGTGGCTTGAGGTCAGCTGACACTAACCCTCCAGCCCATCCTATCACCAGTCCTTCTCACCCCCGCCTGGGGCAGGCCGAACTCTTTGGAGCCTTGTAAGATGACTTGCCAGGCATTTCAGTGTCAGATTCTGAGGATGGGCAGAAAATGTCCAGTGTCCCCACATGAGCTCCAGTCCCAGCCTCTGTCCATTGTTACTATAAATAGGAAGCTCTCTTACACCTCCCTGCACCCCAGATCCAAAGCAGCACCCTGTCTCTGGCCTGCAGGTCCTCACTGGAGATGCTCTATCGGGGTGAATAGTCCGTCTCCAAGTGTTAGGTTAGATGACCAGTCAGATCACTGTCCTGTTTCTCCCCAGCCCTCAAGGCAGCTACACTTCATCACCTCCAGAACATAGGTAGAGGGTCGCCAGGCTCCCAGGGGGCTAAGGCTCAGCCAGTGAGGCCACTCCCCGACACTGGGACCTGCAGGCCAGGTCCCGGCTCTTTTCTGCACTGAATAGGTTGCCCCTGGAGCGTCTGACTTGAATCTGCTCATCTCTGGTTGCGGCGTCTCTGTGGGAATGGGGTGACCAGGGGTCATCCTAGACTGGGTTCGCTGCCAGTGAGGAACTTCCTCTTGCTAGGAATGGAACTGCCAGGAATTCATGCACAGGAAAGCTACTTCTGGAGCCCCTGGCCTCTCTGCAAGTTCCTGGACAGGAGCCATCCTTGCCCCATGCGTCCTGGCTTCTATGGTCAGGGTTAGAAAGGTAAGAATGCATGCACGCAATGCCAGGCGTTCAGTCCAGCTCGTCTCTGGGGGCTGTGTTTCCAGCCGAATGGGGCAGGCCTAGGTGTCTGATGTGCCTGGAACATCTCTAATCAGAGGAATCATTTTCCAGTTGGCTGTGGGGAGAGCACCCTCCCCTCTGTCAGGAGTCAGTCTGCATCACTCCTGGATCTGGGATGCTCATAGCCATGGTTCACAGGGACACCAGTATCTGGTGGCCGTTCTCTGGCTGGCTCATGGCCTCTGCCTGGAGCTTTGACCTGTCCTCCATGGGGGTGCAGACAGCCTGGGGTGCCGGCACACACAGCTCGACCCAGACAGCAACCAGTGCTGACATCCTCGCCCATGAGAAGCCACCTATTTTTTTGGTATCACTTTCTGTTTTTTGAAGTATAGTTGATTTACAATGCTGTGTTAATTTCTGTTGTGCAGCAAAGTGATTCAGTTATACATATATATGCATTCTCTTTAGTATTCTTTTCCATTATGGTTTATCACAGGATATTGAATATAGTTTCCCGTGCTATACAGCAGGACCTTTTTATGTATCCATCCTATAGATAATAGCTTACATCTGCTAATCCCAAACTCCCTGTCCATCCCTCCCCCACGATCCCTCCCCCTTGGCAACCACAAGTCTGTTCTTTATGTCTGTGAGTCTGTTGCTATTTTGTAGATAGGTCCATTTGTGTCATATTTTAGATTCCAGATGTAGGTGATATTATATGGTATGTGTCTTTCTCTTTCTGACTTACTTTACTTAGTATGATAATCTCTAGTTGCATCCATGTTGCTGCAAATGGCATTATTTCATTCTTTTTTATGGCTGAGTAATATTACATTGTATATTTGTATATATACCACATCTTTATCCATTCATCTGTTGATGGACGTATAGGTTGCTTCCATGTCTTGGCTATTGTGAATAGTGCTGCTACGAACGCAAGGGTGCAAGTATCTTTTTGAATTAGAGTTTTGTCTGGATATATGCCCAGGGGTGGGATTGCTGGATCACAAGGTAATTCTATTTTTAGTTTTCTGAGGAACCTCCATACTATTTTCCATAGTGACTGCACCAACTTACTTACATTCCCACCAACAGTGTAGGAGGGTTCCCTTTTCTCCACACCCTCTCCAGCATTTGTTATTTGCAGAGTTTTTAATGATGGCCATTCTGACTGGTGGTACCTACGAGGTGGTACCTCGTAGTTTTGATTTGCATTTCTCTAATTAGTGATGTTGAGCATCTTTTCATGTGCCCATTAGTAGCCACATTTTTTTTTTTACAACTTTATTGGAATATAATTGCTTCACAATGGTGTGTTAGTTTCTGCTTTATAACGAAGTGAATCAGTTATACATATATATATGTTCCCACATCCCTTCCCTCTTGCATCTCCCTCCCCCCCACCCTCCCTATTCCACCCCTCCAGGCGGTCACAAAGCACCGAGCTGATCTCCCTGTGCTATGCTAGCCACGTGTTTTAAATGCGGCGGGAGCAACATCAATCACGATGGGGTTTCCAGATGTAGTGGATAAAAATATTGTCCCATGCAATATTTAGGATGTACTTACAGTAAAGTTTAGTTGCTGTGTGTCTGAAATTCGAATTTAACTGGGTGGTCTGTATTTAATCCGACAGTCCGAACTGCACGGGCTTTGAATCTGGCTTCTGCCATCAAATGGCCTGAGAGCTGTCTGACCTCCCTGAGATTCAGTTTCATAGTCTGTAAAATGCAAATGACAACACCTCCCCTCTGAGGTGTGTGAGAGCCTTCTAGCTGAGTGCCGGGCTATCTGGGGCAGTTACCCATCTCAGTGGGCAGGGAGAAGAAGTGAGATGGTGCTGGATGGCTTGCATTAATGCTGGTAACAAAGGTGGCCATTTACAATCAGAATTCCTGACCGGGATCTTCTGTGCGGCACACGACAAGCCCCCTTTTAGTGCTGGGCATGTTCCCTTTATCAGCGCCACCATTGGCCACCTGATGAGAAAGGGCCTGAGAGTGTCAGTCAAAAGTTACCGCATCAGAGCTGCTCCATCACCCCGGTGGCCCCCTCCCTCAGTGCGCTGCACGAGGGTGGAGGTGGGTCCCCTTTATGTCGGCCCCAAGAGGCTCCACACCCAGCAGTCCCGGATGGTGACACTGACGTCTACTGAAGTTGGCTCCAGTCAGGCACTTTCCTTGCTCATGATGTAAGTGACACTGTCTCATCTTCATTACCGGGGGTCCGGCCAGGCCAGGGAACTCACCCATGGCTCCACAGCCTGCCGGTGGCATCCCAAGCCCTGCAAACCCTTGGCTGGCCTAGGTAGCCTGAGGCACCTCTGCTGCTTGGGAGATTGAGTGTTCATATAGGGAGATACCTCCAGGCTGCTCCCAGGGCTCTCCTGTTGCCATAGTGACAGACAAAATAGTGGCAATACCTCAGATGGTTGACAAGATGTGGCATCTGGTGCTGTCATGGATACAACATGCTCAAGACTGGGTTCTAATGTGGTGAGTGTCTATGGTTTCGTACCATAGACAGGGTTGGGGGGTGGAAAGGATTCCATGGCCCAGGTGAGAGCTCCACCTCTGCAATTGCATGTTGATGTTATTATGGCACAGAACAGGTCATCCATGAACAGAAGCTATTGTTTTAATGAACAATCCACACAGCTGACAATGGAGAGGAAATTGAGAAACAGACTCAGAGGCAGACGAAGACTTTGAAATGATTTAATCCAGGGATTCTTAACAGCAGTCTCCAGCTCACTTGCACTTTATACTTTGGGAGATAATGATAAGAAATGCTTTCTACCAGTTAACCGGGTCTCTTTCTTTCCTTATTTTTGGTGCCTTTGCTATATTGGTTTTCATTTTTAGCTCTGTTCTTTAACGGCTTCTAGAACCCAATCTCCTCTTTTTCTTGCCTTATTCTCATTTGGGGACCTTTGATGATTAATAAAATAATGTTTAATCTATGTTACGATTTGAAAAGTAATGTTTATTAACTAGCAACTTGTAAAGAAATAATCCTAGTCACGATCTCCATGCAGGGGTTGGATGTCAGACCCCCCAGAGGGCCCCGCCACCAGCTGTGGGTAAGAAGAGTTGGATTTCTTGCTGATGGGAAGGATGTCCACACCCCCCAGAGCTTTGTGGGCATTGCCCAGGGGCGGCAAGGGAGGAATATAATGAGAATTCGATGCCTGATTTACGGTGGGCTCCATTAGGATTTGGTCTGGGATTCATGGGGCAGCAAGGTGAAGGATTCCCAGAATCTCAGTGTGCAAACTGTCTGTGGATGCTCTGTATCAAAGAGCTGATGGGTCTTTTGGTAAGTTCCTGTCATGAATAATTAAGCTATTTGCTTGGAACAGGGAAGGGATGCTAATGAAAATGGATTGAGAGCAAAGCCCTGCTCAAGTAGACGGTGAGCACTGTGCATGTGCGTGTGTGTGTGTGTTTCTAGTGCTCACAGGACATACATGGACATACGTTAACTTAATTTTGCACATGCTTGCTCGGATTATGATTTATGACAGTTAAAATGGACAATACCGAAAACAATATTGGAAATTGAAAACACTGCCTTCTGCCCGGCACACTCCTGCTTAAACATCTCTAGGGCTCCGTTTCGCCCAGATCTCAGTTTCCAGTGGGTCATTAGGCTCCCGGGGTCCCCAGCACCAGCCCCTCTGTCAGGCCAGTGTCTCATGCTGTTCCCGGTGTCCACACCCTCCTCTCTGGGTGGCACATGGTGACTCTCTCCCCACTCCCTCAGGACCAACCCCGTCCCCTCCTCCAGGAAACCTCCAGCTTGTTGAGCCTGAGGAGCCCCATTTCCTGAGAGTCAGGGCTGTTGCCGAGATAGTGCTGTCTACACACTATTGCTCACACCGTGTGAGGTGCATTCCTGCAGGGCCTGGGATGAGCACAATGGGAGTGTGAGTCTATGTGTGTAGGGGTGTGTGTGTGTGTGTGTGTGTGTGTGTTTGTATGTAGGACTCTGTATATATCTGAGTTTTATTGGGTTTCAGGGTGGAAATAAATGCAGAATAGTTAATCAAGAGGGTGATAGTTTTCATTTTCATTTTAGATAAACATTGCAGTCTTCACACTGTGAGCTCGACACGTTATTGACAGTTGTTCCATTTCTAACAGGCACATTTTTGTTCCTGGAAGCTTGCGCTCAGGTGAGGCTTGTGGGCAAGAAGATGTATTCTTCTTCTCAGCAGCCCCTGAGTCCCCGGGGACCCCAAATTCTGCATCTGCAGAGGGAAAAGGGAATGCAGCCCCGTGGATGCCCACACTCCATGCCGAGGAGGGCCTCAAATGACTAGCGAATCGGAAGAGACACCAGATGTCCCTCAGCACATCAGGAAGGAAGTCCTGACAGTCGCCGCCAGGATGTAATAAAGTGACTTCAAAGAACTCAAATGTAGGCTTTTGAGGAGGTCTGAGACCCAAGGGGGCAGGGAACACCTGCGGTGGAGAGAAGTCCAGGCAAGCGTGGGGCAGAGAGGAGAGGATGGCGAGTGTGGAGCTCTAAGAAATGCACCAAGTGCCCACGAAACAGACCTTGGTGAGTGTGCAGTAAGTAGAGGGATGCCTGCCCACATCTCCCTTTATGGAGGGATTTGTAGATGATTACTTAGCTTACTTGGTATTATAGTAGATTGAACAAAAAGTCCTAAGCAAACAAAGCCAGGAACTCTGGATAAAGGCATGAGGGCAGACTTTGAGTTCATCAGATAAAGGATGATTTAAAAAGATGGTTTCTTATCATACTAAGTGAAGTAAGTCAGACAAAGACCAACATCGTATGATATTGCTTATGTGCGGAATCTAAAAAAATGATACAAATGAACTTATTTACAAAACAGAAACAGACTCACAGACTTAGAGAATGAATTTACGGTTACCAGTGGGAAGGGTGGGGGAAGAGATAGATTGGGAGTTTGTGATGGTCATGCACACACTGCTATATTTAAAATAGATAACCAACGAGGACCTACTGTGGAGCAGGGGGAACTCTGCTCAATACTCTGTAATAACCTAAATGGGAAAAGAATTTGAAAAAGAATAGATACTTGGATATGTATGACTGAATCACTTTGCTGTACACCTGAAATTAATACAACATTGTTAATCAATGATACTCCAATATAAAATAAAAGTTTAAAAAAAAGATGGTTTCAAAGTGGACCAACAGGAAAAGAAGAGGGAATACCAGAATTGGGTATTAGTTGGGTAAATTATGACACATCCATATTAGGTGGGGTTACATAGGCATTTAAAGTAACATTGAAGGGCTTCCCGGGTGACGCAGTGGTTGAGAGTCCGCCTGCTGATGCAGGGGACGCGGGTTCGTGCCCCGGTCCGGGAAGATCCCACATGCCGCGGAGCGGCTGGGCCCGTGAGCCATGGCTGCTGAGCCTGCGCGTCCGGAGCCTGGGCTCCCCAACGGGAGAGGCCACAGCAGTGAGAGGCCCGCATACTGCAAAAAAAAAAACAAAACCAAAAAAAACAAAACAGCAACAACAATAAAGTAACATTGAAGAATGTAATGTAATGGCATCAAAAGATATCTGTGACCTTATATGAAAATACAGAAGGTAAAACACACACACAGAAACAAACACACATACACACACACCCCTCACACATATAGGTGTGTCTACATGTAAAGACAGGAAGAAAGTAGACAAAATTGCTAGAAATAATAGATGTGGGATATGAAAATACAACAATTTTCTTTTTCTCTCTTCTTTCTCTTCTTTCTTTTCCTTTTTCTCTTGTCCTTTTTTATTTTTTAATGTCAGCTTATCTGTATTTAACTTTAGCTTTTCTTTTTAAAAAATGAACATACATATGTATGTAACACATCTATACGTATGTTTCTCTATGTTTTAAATAAGTAAAGCAACTTAAGAAAAGGAGTTTGGGAGATACCTACTGCACCCTGACTTAGGCCAGGCCCAGTCCTAGGGCTGTCTCTGTTTTCTCATGTAACAACCCCCTGAAATATCTGTACCTCTTCTCATCAGTGGGTGGGTGCGGGCGTCCCAGGACAGCTGGCTCATCAGTGCTGGGCCCCTGGTCTGGCATACTGGCCTCTGTAGCCTTCAGGGCAGGGAGAGCTCATCTCAGTTTTGTGGTCATTTCTGATCTCTGACTGCCATATGTCCTGGCTTGTTTGGAAGCCTAGTACCCTGCAGGCTGTGCCTGCCCATTTGGGCTTCCAAAGAGACAATCTGAAGAGACAATCAGGCCGAGCCGGGTAGGCTTTCTGTGCAGAGAGAGCTGAGGTTGCTTGGCACAGAGCTCGGGCTTCACCCTGAGAACGGCGCCAGGCCCTCTGCCTGGACTGTTAGAGGGACATTCAGTGACTGTCCACAGTGGGGCCCCAAACCAGGAAAAAGCCTTGGAAAAGACCCCGCTTTGCAGATGGCAGACAAACCTCTGTGAGGTGTTGAGCTATAATCCAGATGTTCCTTTTGCTGGCTTCAAAGCAAAAGGAAAGCTCGGGTCTTTTTGTTGTAAACAGATACCATTTGTGATCAGGATGGGAAAGACAGTGGTGTTGGGTTAGGCGCGATGACAGAATTCCCCTGGCTGGTACTCTGGGCCATTTCCTCTTTGGTACGGCGTTCATCATATTGAGGAAAATAAAATGCAATTCCCGCTCTTCCAAAAACACACAAGTGTGTCTCAGTGCCCTCATGCCATTTATAACCCACAAGAGGACAGGAAGTTCAGACACACAATTTTGCCTGTTACCTAGAATAGCAGTGGGTTGTGTCCAAGACAAAAGCTGACTCATAAGCCACAGGCTGAGTGTTCCACATGGACACCTATTTTTTCCCCTTAAACTATAAATTCCATAGTTCATAGTAAAGTCTCACAGCCTTCTGAAGAGTGGGCATTAAAAGAGATGGGGCCATTTGGAAGAAAATAAGCCTTTCTTTTTAAATTCAGACAACAGCGGGCATTAATACACAGGGCTCTTGTGCAAGTAGCTGCAGGGGCCCCGACAGGACTGACCTCCTCTCCTGCAGCTGGTGGGAGCCCCAAGGAGGCAAGACACCTCAAATAACTGTGACTGCATGATTTGGGTCATTAGTCACGTGCTTCCACTGTGGTCTTACACTTCAGGGAACTGCCTTTTCTCTCTTTCTAGACTTTGAGCTCACAGGAGCGGGGATCATGTTTTCCTGTCTCACCCACAGGGCCCAGCACTTTCTTGAACATAGTAGGTACACAGAAGTAGCCTTTGCCACTGTTGACGACGCTCAGCTTTCTGCTGCTCACTCTGCGTGCCTGCTTTTTAGAACTGGAAAACCATCCCCACTCCATGTAGAGGTGCACACTCTTGGGTGGGCCCAGGCTGCAGGCACATGGCTCTCTCCTAGCTTAATACTCTTACAAAGCATTTATGTTGTATTAACGTAGGGAGCACAGGTTCACCTCTAAATTGAGGCAAAGCCATATCCTTTACAAGAAGCCCAGCCAAGACCTCTAGTTGCTGTCACAGCCTGCCATGCCCCTTTCCGTGTCCCCGGGGGCTCACTGTGGGCTTAGCAGGCAGAGCTGGGCACCACTCTCCTTTTCAGTCTTTCGGCAAATTGCTGAACCCCTTCCATTTCCAGGAGATGGCCATGATGCTGTGTTTGCTGCAAGGCGGTCGGGCTGCGCAGTGAGGTCCCTTCCAAAAGGGACGGCCAGTGGGGGTGTGGCACAGACTCTCCTTCAACCTTCCACAGAGAGCAGAGCTGAGACCCCGCAGGGGCGGGGGGGCTGCAGGTCAGCGAGAGATGGCTGAGGGGCCGGGCAGGAGACCATTTTGGCTTTGGTTCCACGAACATCTGCATGTTCACAGGTGTGCCAAGATGTCTAGAGGTGGGCCCTGCGTGTGGGAGGGGTGAGGTAGGGCTTCTGTGTAGGGATCCTCTCTCTGCAGCTCATCAGCAGAGGGAGGGACTTGGTAGTGACAAGCTCCTGTCCCAGGCAGGGTCAGCCTTTCTGATTTTCAGGGAAGCTGGTGCGCTCGAGGGAGACAGGCACCCCCAGGGAGCGAGAGGCCGGTGGGGCGGGCAGGACGGTGTGATGCCCGCAGGCTGCTCGTCCTCATTACCTTCGCCTCCTGCTGAGACTTCACTGGCTCCCCACTCCCCTTGCATGGGCCACAGGGCTGGCTTTGTCCTGGAACCTGAGGTCAGGGAGACAGCGGGAGGAGAGAAAGCCAAGGACAATGCTATACTGGTCCGTTGCCCCTCACAGCTGTTAGATCTGAGCATGTCATTTCCAGGAGCCTTGGTTAGTCCCTCAGTGAACTGGGGAGGATGATGTCTTTGAAGAAAGGTCAGTGCCCCAGGATGCCCCACTCAGTGTGGGTTCTGGGGTCTACCAGCGTGTCAGCCCTGCTCCTAGGTCTGCCACGTGCGACTGCAAACCCTTAGAGCACGTGCACGGTGCAGCTGGGGAGAGTGTATATGTGTATGTGCCTGCATACCTGTGTCACGTGCGTGCTGTTGTGTGTACATGTGCATGTGTGTTATGGGTGAGCATGTGCTTGTGTATGCATGCAAACATGCATGTGTGTGTGCACGTGTGTCTGTGTGCAGGTACATGTGTTATGTGTGTGCAAGCATGTGTGTGCATGCCTCTGTGTGTGCATGTGTGCATATTTATGTGTGTGTTGTTTATGTGTGAGTGTGTGCCTGTGTGTATGTGTGTGAATGCCTGTGTGCTCATGTACTTGTGCATGCATGCGTGTGAACATGTGTATTGGGGAGAGCTAGATGCTCCTCCTTCTCTTGTGTATACATACACCGTGTGTCCTCAGACCCCAAGGTGCCACCTTTGCTCACAAGTGCGTCTCTCTGTATGTTGTGGTCAGATGTTCACACATGGTCTTTGAAATGAGGTTGAGTGGACAGGACAGAAACATTCCCCCATGTGGGTGGTGAACAGCATCTGAGCCGCAAGCACTGCTGCATCATGCTGGGAGAATGTCCTACCCCAGCGTCCGGACACCAGGGCTGCCTTCCCCTTGGCCTCCTGTGGCGCAGGGGCCGCCGGAGTCCTCCTGGGTCCTGCTGGCCACTCAGGCTGCCTGCTTTTGGCATCCCACACTCGTTGTTGACTGCCTGAGCTGATTTGTTCACAGTGTTTTAAAAGTTAATGTTTGGGCTTCCCTGGTGGCGCGGTGGTTGATAGTCTGCCTGCCGATGCGGGGGACGCGGGTTCGTGCCCCAGTCCAGGAAGATCCCACGTGCCACGGAGCGGCTGGGCCTGTGAGCCATGGCCGCTGGGCCTGCGCGTCCGGAGCCTGTGCTCCGCAACAGGAGAGGCCACAACAGTGAGAGGCCCGCATACCACAAAAAAAAAAAAAAAAAAAGTTAATGTTTATTTTTACCAAGGTGAGAGATGCGCAGAGTTTTAAGAGCCACAGACTTGGAAGGAGGACCAGAACCCTCTGCCTCATTTCTCTGGTTTCATTTCTCCTGAGAAGGAGCCTTAACGTCACCCCCAGCAAGAGAACGTGGTCACAGAGCGTAGTGTGGCCTGTCCCTGGAATCCCAGTGTGTCCCTGGGTCTGGATCCTCTCACTCAACATCATGTGTGATTCCCCAAGGTGGTTATAGGAACAGCTGGGTTTATCCATTCTTATTGCTGCAAAGCATTCCATCGTGTGACTATGCTGGATGCATAATACAAATATCACTTAAATATATAAATAAGTA
This sequence comes from Mesoplodon densirostris, assembly GCF_025265405.1. Classification (NCBI taxonomy): domain Eukaryota; kingdom Metazoa; phylum Chordata; class Mammalia; order Artiodactyla; family Ziphiidae; genus Mesoplodon; species Mesoplodon densirostris. The sequence continues at coordinate 115,183,765 of NC_082666.1, read as the reverse complement.
GAATATACTTGTACAAACATTATATACTGTATAAAATATATTTGTGTGTATGATTACATAATATGATATCAGCTATATAATAAATGATATATACTATATATACCATGTGATATATAATTTATATTATTTATTTGCATAAGTCTTATTTATGGTTTATAAATAATTTATGACATCATTGATCTAGTGTATTATCATATTCAATTATGTATATACCATTCTACTATTGATGCACACTTGAATTGTTTCAGTTTTTAGTTATTGTTTTTATCGAGATACAATTGACATAAAGTATTGTGTCAGTTTCAGGTGTGCAACGTCATAATTTGATGTATGGATATATTGTGAAATGATTACCACATAAGTTTAAACATTCATCACCACACTTAGTTACAAGGTTTTTTTTCCTGGTGATGACGACTTTTTTTTTTTTTTTTGCTGTACGCGGGCCTCTCACTGTTGTGGCCTCTTCCGTTGCGGAGCACAGGCTCCGGATGTGCAGGCTCAGCAGCCATGGCTCACGGGCCCAGCTGCTCTGCGACATGTGGGATCTTCCCGGACCGGGGCATGAACCCGTGTCCCCTGCATTGGCAGGCGGAATCTCAACCACTGCGCCACCAGGGAAGCCCATGATGAGGACTTTTAAGCTCTATTCTCTTAGCAACTTTCAAATATACAACACAGGATTCTTTTAGCTATTATGAATAGTGTTGCGCTGGACAAGTCTTTGGGTGACTATGATCACGTTTCTGAGTATTCACCAGAGTGGAATAGATGTGTCATAAAGTGTGCATATGTTCCTCTTCAGTAGATATGCCCGGGGGTTTCCAAAGTGGTTGAACCAATTTACATTCCCATCAGGAACACAAGACCATTCTAGTTGCTCTAAATCCACACTGCTTACTGGTCATCGAGTTATCCTGTTTTATGAAGTGCGTACCCAAATTTTTTCCCCTTTTTTCTGTTGTGTTGTCTGCTCTGGACGCACAGGCTCAGCGGCCATGGCTCACAGGCCCAGCCGCTCCGCGGCGTGTGGGATCTTCCCGGACTGGGGCACGAACCCGTGTCCCCTGCATCGGCAGGCAGACTCTCAACCACTGCGCCACCAGGGAAGCCCTGTCTGCTCTTTTCTTATTGGCTTGTCAGGGTCCTTTGTATATGTGGACACAAGTCCTTGGTTGGGTGTATGTAGGTTTCTATCTTCCTGACCTTATTTGTCATTTTAGGGGTGTCCAGGGAGGTAGCTGTTGATGACCCTACCCTGTTTAAGTGAAGTCTGTCTTAACTCTCTAAGACTGTGAAACTATGCTTCACATCTCTCAACCTTGAGACAGTGGGTGGGAGAGCCTGCAGCTTTTTTGTTTTTGTTGTTGCATAGAGTTGCCTTTTTTTCTCTTGGAGAGGGTCAACTTTTCCATTTTTCACTCTGCAGAGGATTGCTGCTAACTTTGCCCTTGGAGTTCATCTCCCCAGGCAGCCTGAAGACCCCCTGCTTGTGCAGCAGATGCTGCCTGAGACAAACTTTGCCTAGTTCCTACCAGGTAGATTCATGTGAGCAGTTAGTTCTGGAATGGCTTACTGTGGCAATGAGAGAAGGATCGATTATTTACATCCTTAAAACAGCCTGTTTCCAAAGACCACTGGTTAGGTGCCTGGTTGGTTTTTATATAACCCAGTGCTGGTACTGTCAGTGCCTTCCCCTGAATCCCCACGGTCCACCTGAGTTCTGCAGCCACAGCAGGTGGGCAGTGTCCTGTCTCCAGCATATGTCTCTCTCTTCCTTGCATGAGAGCATTCCCAGCATCCGGGGAATATCTCCTGAAGGCAGGTGGGATGTGGAAATGCAGGGACGTTAGCGACCCTGGAACAGTCCACTTCATCACACACACAGGACAGTCCTGGGTGCTCTCCACACAGTTTCTCAGAGGGTCCCCAGCGGGACCGAGCCCCATCACCCACGATGGTGACCTGCCCATGAGTGGGTCTTTGGTGGCTGTTCTCCCTTCCCAGGCTCATTTCCCCCCTGGGCTTCCTGGACTCACATTCCAAAAAGACTGCATGCATTCAAGGCTAGGTCTCAGGCTCTACTTTTAGAGGAGCCCAGACTATGATACGTGCTTCTTTCCAGGAAGGATTCAGGGAGTTCAGGAAGTATATGTAACATATAATATGTCATGATGTGATATGAAGAAAACCTTGGACTCGTGTTTTGGTGTCCTTCTCCCAAATTATAGCTACATAGGACCATTGCTTCCCTAGCATCTGTAAAAATGTGTGGATGTATGTGTGTGACTGTGCTGAATAATAAAATAATGATGACGATGGTGATGTTACCAAGCAGGACCCTATGGGGCCTTCCTAGGACAGACCCATCCCCCATAGCCTCTGCTGTAGTTCCTCTCTGAAGTACTCAGATAATAGTATCTGATGTATATTTCCTGAGTTCTTCTGATGCTAAAAACCACCACCCAATGGAAGAAATGAACTCCTTGATGATCATGAGCACATAGCCTCCAGACCTTCTGGTGCCTAAGGATGGATAATGTTAACCCCTGTGACACTACCCTGTTACCTCACCATCAACCGGCCAGAGAACTGTGCATGGGCTGATTGCATACTCTGTCACCCCCATTCCCTCACCTGGCCTTTAAAAATGTGTGGCTGAGAATCTGAAAAATAATAGATATACATTTAGATATAATTGAATCACTTTGCGGTACCTGAAACTAACACAACATTGTAAATACAACTAAACTCCAATATAAAATAAAAATGTTAAAACATGCTATGCTGAACACCTTCAGGGAAGGGCTTCCCTGGTGGTGCAGTGGGTAAGACTCTGCACTCCCAATGCAGGGGGCCCAGGATTGATCCCTGGTCGGGCAACTAGATTCCGCATGCGCGCCGCAACTAAGAAGCCCGCGTGCCACAACTAAGAAGACTGCATCTCACAACTAAAGATCCTGCATGCTGCAGCAAAGACCCGGTGCAGCCAAAAACAAACAAACAAACAAATAAATAAATAAGACAAGAAAACCTTCAGGGAGCTTGGGGTATTTTGAGCACAAGCCATCCCCCACCCCACCCCCATTTGCCTTACTCGACGCTGCAATAAACCTTTTTCTGTTCCAAACTCCAGCGTCTTGGTTTGTTTGGCCTCATTGTGCGTTGAGTACCTGAACTTGCTACGGTTAAGATGTAACAGAAGACTTGACTGGTCTGGTCTGATGTGTGTGCTCCCAGCTCATTTGATGATGGAGAAGAAATGGGCACAAACCCACCCTAAGTGAAACGACAATTCCATGTTAGTGTGAGCCTTCAGTACCCCAATAGCAAGCCTGCTGGACTACACTCCCCAACCTGTGTGTTTTCTCCGCGGCAAATGCTTATTGGCTGCATTTATTAAGTGATCTGAGCAAAAGAGAAGGACGTCTGCCTATTGCAGCCGTGTGTCTTCCCCACATGTCTTGGAGGAAGGGACCTGGGCTGGGAGGTGTCAGATACTTCCCACAGGGAGAAAGACCACTGCCTCTTCCAACCAGGCTGTGTGTCCCTGAGAGGCTTCTGTTCTTCACTGTGCACTAACCCAGATGTCTGCACCCCTGTGCACACCCACAGGGTCCTCCAGCCCCAGTGTCCTTGGGGGCCACTTGCCTGTGTGAGCAATGTGGGTTTCCTGGGCACACATCCAGGAACAGACTGGGGGTTCCCAGCCCACGCTGCACGCGCCCAGCTCTCAACATGCAACATCCCACCCAGTACACGGTTCCTCCTTCCCTGCCCTTCTCCCTGCTGTGTCTGCCTCCTTCCCCCACCCCAGCTCCTGGATCCCCAGGCCCCCAAATCCTTCACCCTTCCATCTACAATGTGACAATAATCTCCACTTCAGGGAATTGACTCAGTTTCTGCCAGAAGAAGTCCTGAAGGTGGTGACCCCAGGGCTTGGTGTTGTGCTCAGTGGTGGTCAAGGACCCTGCTCCTTCTAACCCATCACTTCCCCCACACCCAGTTTCCCTCTGAGTTGCACATGGGATCCCCTCCTGGATGGAAAGGAGGCTGGTGAAGGGGGTCTTCTCCAAGGCCTCCCACCTCCCAACTCATGGGCCAGAAACAGGACCCCAGTCCCCGACTCCTTCTCTGCATTTGTAAGGCATTGATGTGACCTCATGGGCTTTAACCAATCTTTTTTTTTTCTTTTAATAACTTTTTTGGGGCTACTGATTTTTTTAAAATTTATTTATTTATTTATTTATTTTTGGCTGCATTGGGTCTTCATTGCTGCATGAGGGCTTTTCTCTAGTTGCGGCGAGCAGGGTCTACTCTTTGTTGTGGTGCACGGGCTTCTCATTGTGGTGGCTTCTCTTGTAGTTGTGGGCTTGAATAGTTGAGGGACGTGGGCTCAGTAGTTGTGGCTCACAGGCTTAGTTGCTCCACGGCATGTGGGATGTTCCTGGACCAGGGCTTGAACCGTGTCCCCTGCACTGGCAGGCGGATTCTTAACCACTGCGCCACAGGGAAGCCCAGCTTCAACCAATCTTGCTGCATCTTCTGGTGCTGGCAACTATCCCAGAAATAAAATTTGGGATCTCTGGATGGGCAAAAATGTAAGGGGAAGTATCTATCCATTCAGCAGCTGATAGTTTTTGTCATCCCGTCGTTGAATCAACCTCCTTGAGAAGCAGTCAGGGAGACTAACTTTCTGTTACAGAAGTGAGCAACCATAAGACACCTGGAGCACTTAAAATCAGTAAAGGCTGAAACGCCAGGTAAAAAATGGGCAGAGGATATGAGCAGCAACTAAAAACAGCAACAGCAAATCCAAATGGCCAATAGACATTCTATAAAAGGAGCACAACTGGGCTTCCCTGGTGGAGCAGTGGTTGAGAGTCCGCCTGCCGATGCAGGGGACACGGGTTCGTGCCCCAGTCTGGGAAGATCCCACGTGCCGCGGAGTGGCTGGGCCCGTGAGCCATGGCCGCTGAGCCTGCGCGTCCGGAGCCTGTGCTCCGCAACGGGAGAGGCCACAACAGTAAGAGGCCTGCGTACCGCAAAAAAAAAAAAGGAGCACAACTTCACTAGAGCCATGAAAAGCAAACCAGCCCAAGACTATTTAGTGTTTAATCCATCAGATTAACCAAATTTGAAAGATGTTGTTTAACAGTCAGAGATACTGAAGATGTGGGGAAATGGAACTCCATATTCTGCTGAAGGCAATGTAATTGGTGCCAATTTTAGGAGCAAAATTCGGTGGCGCTAAGTATCTTTCAAAATTCGAAATGCATATACATGTCCATCCAGGAATTTTATTTCTAGAATAACTTTCCAAAGAAATACCAGCACATTTGCCAATAACGTACATACAGTGTTCATCTTTCGTAAAGCAAAAAAGCAGTAGAGTAGTTGCCCCCAACAGAGGACTAGTTAAATGAATTATGAAACGTGCATATTATGAGCAGTGTGCAGCTGAAAGAAGGCTTTACAGCTGATGTGGAAATGCCCCTGCGTTTTAATATTATGAGAAAAAAAGTCAGGTTGCAGAGTAGTAGGTGTCGTTGATGAATAAAAGCCTACTTATGTATGTACACGCACAAACAGGTCGTGAAACAATGTGCGTCAATCTGCCAACAGCCGTCACCTGCAGAAATGGGTTTGGTGGCAGCTGTAACTTTGAAGGGTCAATTTTCACCTTAACTGTGTACACTTCATCTTATCTGAAAACTTTTCCATAAAGAAGATAGCTTTTGCCTCTGATATTGGTGGACCGGGTACTTAGGATCACCTGTCTTACAAGGACAACCAGAAAAGCTGACACAGTGTAAAAGGCGGTGCTGGGGGCAGCAGAAAGCCAACAGGTCGGTGAGGCCCTGGAAGAGGCTCGGGACCCAGGAGGCTGCACGCAGCGCTGGGCTTTGCTTTTCCGCCGCCGGGCTGTGCAACTTCCTGAGTCAGCCTACACAAGGCGGGCAATGGTGGGTGGGGGATGGCATGGCCCATACTTCAGGTAGGACCCCAAAGGGTTGCACCCTGGGAAGTCAAGTAGCCCGTGCATACCTGCAGCCCAGCTCCCAGTTCATCCCCAGAACATCCTTGACACTGAATTGAGGCCAGGGAAGCACAGACATCCTCGCTGCAGGAAGGTGGTATCGTCCTCAGCCTCTGGGTGTGTCTATGAATGAGAGGGTTTTCAGAGAGAATATTTGTCAGCACACAGGCACAGCAGGGGCAGGGGTGGGGAGGCTCCCTGGAGGAGAGGGCAGGGGCTGCAGCCCTGGGCGAGGGGTGGGCTGTGGGCCTGCTGGGTTCACAGTGGGACACGCTCCTAGCTGGGCTGTGGGTTGTGGAGGAGCATCTAGGGCTGTCAGCTGGCCCCTAGAATTCCCCATGGACTGGGAACCCTTCTTCCGGACTCCTTGGCAATCACATGGCCTTTGCTCTCATCTGCAGAGATGACCAGAAGAAACCGCTATAGTCTGTTAACACTGGAAGACATCTTCAGGGTGAGAAAAGTCAAGGGTCACTGTTAAGGGCAATAGCTGTGCCCCTAAAAACCCTCAGAACAGCACCTTGATGGGACCACCTGGCATCTGAGCTTCCGTCAGTTCCTGCGACATCACCGAGCGCTCCCCCATGTCCAGAATAGTAAGATTTGATTTGGGGAATTTCTGGCCATGTTAGACTTGGTCATCCAATCCAATCCTTGGGTTGAAGACAAGCAGAAAAGCTGGACAAATAATTTTTAAGTTTTTGACTGGGGCATCAGAGAACTAGCCAGGAATAAAGCACAACAAGGCTGAGGTTCAGGGGAAGACAGCAGTTTAGAGACGTGGGCCTGGATCCGGTCACTTTTGCCCTGAGGTGGCTGAAGAGCTTAGCAGCGCATTTGCCTTGCTGGAGGGAGGTGTGGGTGGGGCAATGCTGGGGTGTCAGGATGCCTGTGGTCGCCTCCTATGCTTAGGTTGGAGCCCTAAAGTCTGCACTCTGGGAGTAACACTGAATCACAGGGAAAGTGAAAAAGAAAAGAAAAAAAAGACAAAAGACAGCTTTCACCAGGCTGTAGCCTCAGGCCAAGACATCTAGGGACTTAGAGAGTCTCAATTTTTTTTTTTTTTTTTTTTTTTTTTTGCGGTATGCGGGTCTCTCACTGTTGTGGCCTCTCCCGTTGCAGAGCACAGGCTCCGGACGCGCAGGCTCAGTGGCCATGGCTCACGGGCCCAGCCACTCCACGGCATGTGGGATCTTCCCGGACCGGGGCACGAACCCGAGTCCCCTGCATCGGCAGGCGGACTCTCAACCACTGCGCCACCAGGGAAGCCCACCAAGAATCTCCATTTTTGAAGACAGTTAGGTAATGCCAGATTGCTAGTCAGCCAGGAGCCTCAGGGGAGTCATGAAAATCCTGTGGGTCTCAAACGATTTCTAGAAGTAATTTTCAAATACATCGTCTAGTAAATGATCAAATTTAGCCCGAGGTGAGAGGAGACACGATTAATAAGAATAAGCAAACAGAACCAACAATAGCCCCACAGGGGATCCAGAGATTAGAAGTAGATTAGAAAATGCATCCTTAAGTTCAGTCCAGGCCTTTTTCCACCTGGACGGCAGCCTGGAGACAGTCTGCATGCGATGAGTAGTGTGTGCCTTCACACAAAATGCAAGAAACTTAACTGAGAGTAGTTCCACTGACCCTGCTCTCTCTTGAGCTACTGCCAACATGTGTTTTATTTCTACCAAAAGGTGAAGGCTTCTGCAAAGGGTTTATTTAATTTTCCTTCTTCTCTTTCCCTTTCTCTTTCCTCTTTCTTTCTTTCTTTCTTTCTTTCTTTCTTTCTTTCTTTCTCTTGTGGACTGAATGTTTATGTCCCCCCCAAATCTACATGTTGAAGCCCTAATCCCCAGTGAGATGGTATTTGGAGGTGGGACCTTTGGGAGGTGACTAGGGTTCGATGAAGTCCTGAGGGTGGAGCCCCTATAATGGGTTCAGTGCCTTTATAAGAAGAGACACCAGAGCTCTCTCTCTTTGTCCTGTGAAGACACAGCCAGAGGACATTCATCTGCAAGCCAAGAAGAGGGTCCTCACCAAAACCCAGCCATGTTGGCACCCTGATCTTGAACGTCCAGCCTCCAGGAGTGTGAGAAACGAATGTCTGCTATTTAAGCTGCCCATCTGTGGGGCTTTGTTATAGCGGCCTGAGCTGACTGAGGCATTTTCTTTTTTCCCTTTCCTTTCTTTCTCTCTCATCTTTTTCTTCTTCATATTTCAGTCTTACTCTTCTTCCCTCCATGGTCATCTCAGCCATAATGTTACCACAGCTGCTGCATCTCAAGAACCTCACTGGCCAGGCAGGTTTCCAGGTATTTACACAGAATATTGGCTTTCAGACTGTTCTCCCCCAGGTGAATGGGTGCTTATTTGATTTAACTCCATCGTATTTCCTATCTGGTTTTATAAATCAGATCTCAGTATTCCCAAGCATGATTTTGCTATTCGTACTTAGGTAGCACCTCCTTCTTCAGCATCATTTCATGTCTAATCAGTGGGCAGTTTCCTTTTCCATATCTGTATCTTTGTTGGGAGATAGATTTTAATAGACAACAATCTCTTAAAATAGCATCCTATACTTCGTTTATTCCTTCTCTCCCTTGGACTTGACATACACACTGTGAGATAAGTGTCACGATCTTAATGTTACAGATGAGAGAACTGAAGTTTCTAAATATGAAGGGACTGATCTCAGGGCTTCCTGCCTGCTAGGTCGGGAAGGAGGAGGGAGGGCTGAGTCTTTGGACCCCACGGTTTTTGTTTTTTTGTTGTTTTTTTTTTAAAGACGATGTTGCGGGTAGGAGTTTATTAATTAATTTATTTATTTTGGCTGTGTTGCATCTTCATTTCTGTACGAGGGCTTTCTCTAGTTGCTGCGAGTGGGTGCTACTCTTCATCGCGGTGCGTGGGCCTCTCACTATCGCGGCCTCTCTTGTTGTGGAGCACAGGCTCCGGATGCGCAGGCTCAGTGGCCATGGCTCATGGGCCCAGTTGCTCTGCGCCATGTGGGATCCTCCCAGACCAGGGCTTGAACCCATGTTCCCTGCATTAGCAGGCAGATTCTCAACCACTGCGCCACCAGGGAAGTCCAGGACCCCCACCATGGGTTTTTATGGTTGATGAGGAAGAAATGTTTCAGGGAAACAAATGGATCCCCCCAGAGCCAGCATTTGCAAAAAAGGCCTGATACTTGTCTATACTTTGTAAAGAAGACTCTCAGAACATAGAGTTTTAAGGTAGACTTATTGTCATCGTCCTCTGTGACCGTAGGATCACTGTTGTACTGATAAATGTTTAATAATTTTTTGGGCGGGTGGAGGTGCCAGCTGACTTACAGAGCGCGTGGATTTCTGTCGTGTAAATAGCTCCTGGGTGGCTGATTTCAAGCTACCAACACGATATCACTGAGGCAGGGTTGGGGAGAGTAGCTTACTGTTATATATTATCTCTATCACACAGACACGTTAGACATGTGTCCGCAGGAGCATAGGTCCTAGAAAAACATAGAAGTGGTGGGTTTTGAGTGTTTATTACCTTTGTTTTATTCAAATTAATTAATTAATTAATTAATGGCTGCGTTGGGTCTTCGTTGCTGAGCATGGGCTTTCTCTAGTTGCAACGAGCTGGGGCTACTCTTCCTTGCTGTACGTGGGCTTCTCTTGTTGCGGACCATGGACTCTAGGCACTCAGGCTTCAGCAGTTGTGGCTCGCAGGCTCTAGAGTGCAGGCTCAGTAGCTGTGGCACAAGGGGTTAGTTCCTCTGTGTCATGTGGGATCTTCCCAGATCAGGGCTCAAACCCATGTCCCCTGCACTGGCAGGTGGATGCTTAGCCACTGTGCCACCAGGGAAGTCCCATTACCTTTTTTTTTTTTTTTTTTGTGGTACACGGGCCTCTCACTGTTATGGCCTCTCCCATTGAGGAGCACAGGCTCCGGATGCGCAGGCTCAGCGGCCATGGCTCACAGGCGCAGCCGCTCCACAGCATGTGGGATCTTCCCGGACCGGGGCACGAACCCGTGTCCCCTGCATCGGCAGGCGGACTCTCAACCACTGCGCCACCAGGGAAGCCCTACCTTTGTTTTTAGTGTAATTTAATTATAAGTTTATATAACCTAATTCTTCACGATGGCTGTATTTAACAACCAGCTCATGAGATAGCTGCAAATCCAGCCACTGGCTCATGGGATCTGTAGGAGCTGGCTCCAGCACCTGCTGCTTAAGACGCTGGGAAGAAACTGATACAGGAGGAAAGAGCAGGGCACGCAATTCAGCGCCAATCCAACTGGTCAGGGTTGTTTCTGCTGTAGCACACTAACTATAACTATACAAAGGGGCCTGTCTAGCCAGGTAATGAACAGCTCAGGGAGGACTGTTTGGGAAGATGCATCCAACGCTTACCTCTCTTGCCCTGAGTCACTGAATTTCAGGAGGCAACTGCAGCTTCTGCCAGCTTCAGGCTCTGAAACTGCAACTCATCTCTCCAGTGGGCAGAGTCAAATTGTGCCCCTGGGAGGAAGTGAGAATAGAAATAATAGAAGTGGAAATCAGATTTGGAATAGAGATCAGGAAAAGGCCAATTGAGATCCACGGCTTTGCCACTTCTGTAAATATTTACATGTGCTGATTACATTTGTAATCAACGTCATGCGTGTGGAAATGTTTCACCTGCTGTTTGTTTAAAACATTCGAGAGCCACTGATACTGCCGTCTTGTGATTTTAATTAAATGTTTAGGAGAGTTTGAGTTTGCAATCAAATTTTAGGGACATCTGATTGAACTTAGAACGTGCTGTTTACCAGCTGTGAGAGTCGTGCTTGTTTAGAGCAGTTGTTCTCAAAGTCTGGTCTCCAAATTCTCAGGTTCTGTCCCAGACCCGCTGAGTCAGAAACTCTGGGGGTGGACAACAAGTGTGTTTTAATGAACCCCCCAAGGGGTTCCGATGCACGCTCACGTTTGAGAACCATTGCTCTACAGGGATTGTTAACCCCTTAAGGAAAATAAATTGTATATGAGATAAAACACCAAAGGTGGCGGACATTTCTCTCAACACGAAGCCTCTTGGACATTAAGGAGTCTATCTATGCTCTTCTGGAGCTTTTCCCATCAAACCCTTGGTTCTCCTTTGAGCCTCACACATTTTTTCCTTTTATAAAGTGCAGGCTGAAGTAACCAAATAACAGCTGTTTCCTTTCTAGGTTTGGGGATCAGGGTTCTGGGATTGAAATCTTCCCTGGAGTTCAGGCAGTGCCAATGCTAGGATCGTCCATCAGACATTGATTTTTACTTGTTCCCTTTCCACTTTCCTTGCCCCTGTTCTAAGCAAAGCATCAGGTCCTAATGTTGCCTTATCACCTTTTGCAAGGGGGAAACTGGACACTACTTAGAGTTAGTGGCTTAGAGCGTGTGTGTGTGTTGAGGGGGGCAGTGTATATGCATATGTGTTTTAAATCCTTCCCTCGTTGAACAGCTGATGCCTGGTGGACGGATGGGAGGAGGGAGAGTCCAGGAGGAGAAAGAGAGCAGGGAGGGTTTGGGGGCCATAATTTAGTGTAGACCCATGCCCCAGGTCCTGACGGCCCCCTGCAGAGTGACAAGGTCTCTGAGGAAAATGGTATGGTGCCCCAAGCAGACATGGCTTCCATCTTCACCAAAGGGTGATGCTGGCCGGCATCCCAGGCTGGGTGCATGCTGGGAAGGGACATCCATGCCTGTGAGTCCCCGAGACCTTGGCACACCCAGTGTAGGGAGAGGGAGGGAGTGTGGCTGAGGGGAGGGAGACTGAATTTTTTTATCGCCCATGGAATGATAGCTCACAGCCAGATTTGAGTGGGTCTGGAGAAAATAAAGAAACATGAGCTTTCTTGCACACAGTTGAAAGTGTGGTGAAGACTTTCATGCCAGCTTCGGTTAGTTTCCCAGGGTCCTTGCCTTCCTCTGCCATATGTTCTAATCCTCGCTTCTTTCCCCAAGTGTATTATCCCAGATGAACACCCAGCACATTGAATCTGTCCCTCCCATCTCTTTCTCTGTCTTTAGACAGAATATTATACAACTTAAGCTAAAGCGAAAACACCAATAAGCCTTGAAACCTTACACTTTTTGGTAAGTGCCTCCTTACCACGAGGTGGTTCCTGCATGTTGGTATTACAGAGCCCTTAATTCCCAGGGCCAGGGGGTCTTTGGGGAGAGCATGGGGCGTCATGGCTGACTCAGAGCTCGGTGACACAGGTCACCCCTCTGTCCCCACTCCCAGCCTTTGGTGCGGTCAGAGCCCTCAGTGACCAGGAGCTCCGTGTTCTTCTGAGGCTGGTTTTGAACTAATGTTTGTGCCAGAAGCACAGGACATGCTGGGTGGAGGAGGTGTGCTGACGATGAGGCACTTTCTTCTTGGAATGGTCAGTATTTTTCTTACTGATTCCTATTTTTAAATGTTAGAGAAATGAAGCCTGTCATATTTGTAGCAAAAATATCTTTTTGGTTTGTCATTTGTCTCCCAGCTTCATTTGATATATTTTTGTCTACATACAAGCATAAAGCTTTTCCACAGTCAACTACAGTATTTCTCGTCCTTCACAGATTTTTCCATTGTTTTTCTACCTAGTGAGCTTTTCCTCACATTGAAATTTGTTACCTATTAACCATTTTTTTTACCTAATTGTTTTTATGGTTTGGCTAATATAAAACTAGGTGTCTTTTGGTGCATGCAATACAAGTCGAAATGTAAGTTGTTTTCTTTTCCTTAACTACTTAACCAATATCCCCTCAGTATTTGTTGACTAATCCATTCCTTTTTCATTGGTATACTCTACTTCTTTTTTCAGAAAGATAGCTTGATTGAGACATGATGTATATACCATAAAATTCACCCACGTTAAGTGTATGATTCAATACATTTTAGTATTCTGTAGAGAGACACAGTCATCCCCATAATGGAACAACTCCAACACTCCCAAAACATCCCTTGTGTCCATGTGCAGTCAGACCTCACTGCTCCCCTAGTCAACCGTGGATCTGCCTTCTGTCTCTAGGGATCTGACATTTCATATTAGTGCTATCATACACTGTGTAGTCTTTTGCACCTGGCTTCTTTCATGTAGCATGATGGTTTTTAGGTTCATCTGTATTGTAGCATGAATCATCCGTTTGTTCCTTTTAGTCATGACATAATACTCCATGGTGTGAACATATCAGATTTTATTTGTCCATTCCTCGGTTGATGGACATTTGGGTTGTTTCTACCTTTTGGCTATTGTGAATTTAGCTGCTCTGACCGTTGACATACAAATCTTTGCGTGGACGAACGTTTTCATATCTCTGGGGTAGGTTCCTAGGAGAACCTACTGGGTCATATGATAAGTTGATGTTTAACATTTTAAAGAAACTGCCAAGCTGTCTTCCAAAGTGTCTGTGCCATTTTACTTTACCGTCAGTGGCGTATGAGGGTCCCAGGCACTCTATAGCCCTATCCACACTTGTTCTTGCACGCCTTTGAAAACATTTATATTTGTTTCTTTTTTCTATTTTAAATCGGTATAGTTGTCAGTTTTTTTCAGGTTATGCTTTAAGAGTAACTATGTTTTCATTTCCTTCCATAGTGAGGGGAATGCAGACTGCCGCTTCCCTACTTAATACATTCTTATCTCAGGTCATAGTAACACCCACAAAAGTTCAGTTCCCCTAAAATATATATAAAAAAATTATTTCTCATCCCCTGCCCAACTCCTAAGCAAATTTTGAATTCAGAGCCAAGTATATTTTGGCTTTGAGCTTACTTCTTTGGGCTTTGGAGATGATGAAAACACCATGAAAGTTTCCTAGTCTTAAAGTCCTTTTGGACATGGGGACCAGAGCAAGGTTTTTCTTCTTGTTAATCATTTGGGGTGTGTGGAGGGGTTCTTCATTCAGTACTTTGCTCTGTGACCTTTACCCCAGGTTGGGCGCTGCCCCCAGGATGGGCCGTTCGAACAGGACCTGGAAGGCCTGTGTCCATGCAGAGATCCGGGACGCCCTGCCTGCCTGCTGACCTGGGCGGACCCAGCTTGCAGCCAGCTCTTTGCACCCGCTGGGCATGCCTTGCCTGTGCTCGGTCACAGTGTCCTTGAAAACACTGGGTTTCTCCAGTGTGGACTAGAACTTTTTGTTCTATGTTGTTCCTCCTCCACAGACTGTGTGCCAGCTGACCAGAAGAATTAGGCACGAGGGTGAAGAATCCCCCGCACGGATAACTGTCCCTTGGTCACTGTTTCTTGCTGAGCAGCATCTCCAGGACTCTTAGGTGTCCCACTGCAGTCTTTTTTTTTTTTTTTTTTTTTTTTTTTTTTTTTGCGGTACGTGGGCCTCTCACTGTTGTGGCCTCTCCCGTTGCGGAGCACAGGCTCCGGACACGCAGGCCCAGCGGCCATGGCTCATGGGCCCAGATGCTCCGCGGCATGTGGGATCTTCCTGGACCGGGGCACGAACCCGTGTCCCCTGCATCGGCAGGCGGACTCTCAACCACTGCGCCACCAGGGAAGCCCTGTTTTTGGTTTTTTTAATGGTCTCTTTTGATGAACAAAATTTCTAAATTTCAACACAGTCCAGATTGTTCAGCATTCTCTTTGATGGCCGGTGCTTTTTTTTTCATATATACATATATATTTTTTCTGTTTTTAAATTTTTATTATTATTTTTTTTACATCTTTATTGGAGCATAATTGCTTTACAATGGTGTGTTAGTTTCTGCTTTATAACAAAGTGAATCAGTTATACATATACATATGTTCCCATATCTCCTCCCTCTTGTGTCTCCCTCCCTCCCACCCTCCCTATCCCACCCCTCTAGGTGGTCACAAAGCACCGAGCTGATCTCCCTGTGCTATGTGGCTGTTTCCCACTAGCTATCTATTTTATGTTTGGTAGTATATATATGTCCATGCCACTCTTGCTTTGTCACAGCTTACCCTTCCCCCTCCCCATATCCTCAAGTCCATTCTCTAGTAGGTCTGTGTCTGTATTCCTGTCTTACCCCTAGGTTCTTCATGACATTTTTTTCCCTTAAATTCCATATATATGTGTTAGCATATGGTATTTTTCTTTCTCTTTGAAGCCCCTGCTGACCAGAGGTCTTGAAGGCGGCCCGTATTACTTCGTAAAGCTCCATTGCTTGGCCTTTTACACAGAGCTTCTCAGCCATCCGCCCCCAACCGTGTGAGGCAGAGACCAGGGCTCACATTAGATCCCAATGCCTCCATAGGACTCACTGGAAAGATTCCACTGAGCTGCAGTACCACTGTCCTCAGAAATCAAGGGTCGTACTTGTATGATGTCATTCTGAGCTTTCTAGTCTGTTCCATCAGGCTGTTTTCTTTTAATCCTTGTGCTAATATCACACTGGCTTAATTCCCAAGCCTTTATAATAAATCTCAGTAGAACAAGGTCCAGTAGAACAAGTCCTTCCACCTTCAAGTTTCATGGCTGCTCCGTTGCCATGAATTTTAGAATCGGCTTGTCAAGTTTCACACACACACAAATGTTGGAAATGTGATTGGAATCACATTGGATTTATAGATCAATTTTAAAAGAATTGACATCTTTACAATATTGAAAATTTCAGTCCATAAACATGGTATATCCCTCCATTTACTTAGGCTTTATTTAAATTTCTTAATGCTGTTTTTTGTTTTGTTGCATAGATTCACACCTCCAGGTGTGCCCATAGCCATCTCTTTGTGTGCTGAACAGTGGCCCATAACACCCACCCTTATTCTCGAGATTCCTTCGCCTCCTCCTGTCCTGATTTGGGTTTGAATCTTGACTAAACAGTGAGAGGATGGGGCATATCTCTCTCCTCTCCAGGCCTCAGTTTCCCCATCTGTAAGGTAAGGACCCTAGTGCCTGTGTCATAGGTATGAGAAGATTAAACAAGAAAGTACACTTGATATGTTTCTTTAGAGTCTGAGACATAAGAAGAACTCAGTTAATGTTAGTTTAAAAAACAGGACCAAGGAAACAAGCAACCTGCAGGATGGGTGCTATTCAGAGGGAACTTGTATGCTGTGTGGACCAGTCACACAAGATATGGCCTGGGGTCTATTTCCTGGAGGGGGTGGTTCTGGAAGTTTCGATGGATTTGCATATGGGACTAAGGGTAGTCCAGGGCTCACAGTCTGCACCCCAGCCCCAAGGAAGTTCAGTGGCTTGTAGCCCACTGGTTGGTGAGCAGAAAGGCAGGTGGAGGCGGGGTTGTCATCTGGATGCAAGAAGGGGCCGCTGGCCTGGTGCCGGTGCTCTGACCCTGCAGAGGGCTGTGTTTCAGCCCAGTTCAGCCACTAGTTGAGGTCGCCATGCATCACGTAAGCTCTCACCCTGCCCTTTGTCTTCTAGTGAGGACAAGATTCAGGCTCTAGTAGCATGGGTTGTAGTAGCAGCAGGAGAATGGACTGACTGTTCCTGCCAGTTATAAGTGGGACCTAGGTGACATCACACATCTAACTTCAGGGGAGGACCCAGTAACTCTGGCCTGGACTCACGACATGTTCCAACCTGCCAGGGAATTTTACAGGCAACATTTTAAAAATCGTAGCTGTAATGATGTTATGGAAAGTGATAGAAGGCAACAAGGGTCAAGGAGAAAAAATAGCAACAGAAGAGGTGCAGGCACGGGGAGTTGTTATTTTATTTTATTTTATTTTATTTTTTTGTCTTGAAGAACCAGGACTTGGGACATTTCTCATAGGAGAGGTATTGTGTCTATGGGAGGAGCTTGGAGAAAGGGGAGCAAGGCGGTCCACCCAAATGCCCCTGAATTCTGCCTGAAGGGGTCCATGTGCCTTGGGAAACCAATTCTCCCCTGTGACACACTTACTGAACAAAACCCAGTTTGCCAAACAGACGCCCACCTCCTGGAGTTGATGCTGAAGGAGTCTGGAAAAACAACTTCCTGCTGAAATGTCTTGGATCTGGGTCTGACTTTCAGAGCTAAGGCAGAACATCAGATAGTTTCTCAGGCCAGTGGACACCGGAGACCCTGGGACCCAGAGAGGATGGCAAGTGGCCGGGGGCCAGGGACCCTCCACCTCCCACAGCCCTGTCCTTCTCAGGACCTTCAGGGGACTTGTGGCTGATCTGTGACAGATTGTCTCCTTGAGTAAACTTTAGACGGGCTCCTCTGGGCCTTGCCCTGCTCTGTCTTTGACCTTTCTAGCCCAATTTTTAGCAAGAACCCTGCTAAGTAAGTTTAGAGAGAGTCCCCCCATCCCTGATATATGCTCACCCTGGACAGCTGATCAAGAATTTAGAGCAGGCAGATGCCACAATCAGGTCTGTGTCTGTTATTTGTTATTTGTCACTCTGGCTCCAATGTGAGCATGTAAACACCAGTAGACATGTTGCCCCAGTTGTCCAGGGGATAAATAATGGTTTCCTGACCTGGAGTGTGCAGTGCAGTTGGAGAGAAATGGATGGATTTAGGAATATTTGGGAATTAGAGGAGACATGGCCCACTGGCTCAGCGGCTCCTTTTAGGCTGCTGAGCACAGGAGGATGAGGTGGGGGAAATCTCTGTCCCCTTGCAGAGTGGGGCTGCCCAGGTGTGCAGCTGTGGGGTTCCAAGGAAAGGCTCAGGCTACCGAAATTTCTAGGAAACTTAAAAGGAGACTCAGATGCATCAGTGTAGAAATACAACCTGAACGTAAAAAATAAAAAAGTGTCTTGGGGCTTCCCTGGTGGCACAGTGGTTGAGAGTCCACCTGCCGATGCAGGGGACATGGGTTCGTGCCCTGGTCCGGGAAGATCCCACATGCCGCGGAGCGGCTGGGCATGTGAGCCATGGCCGCTGAGCCTGCGCATCCGGAGCCTGTGCTCCGCAACGGGAGAGGCCACAACAGTGAGAGGCCTGTGTACCGCAGAAAAAAAAAAAAGTGCCTTGTAAAATCCAAACTTTCTATCTATTCCCTGGATTCCTATTCAGTGCTGTCAACGGGCTTACACACCATCATCCTCACTCACTCAGTTGTAATCAGGTGTAGGAGTCCCATTTGGTGCTCTTAAAAAAAGACAAAACAAAATAAGAACCTTGACTTGCTAGTGGGCACATCTGCACGTATTGAAAGAGTCCACTCCAGTGTTCTTTCAGGAGTTTCATTGGGGTCTGGGTGTGGCTCTGCCAGATTTCATCTGGTTGCTTCCCCATTGTGGGCACTTGATTCACCTCCGATTTCTGATTCTCACGCTTGGCCGGGCCACGGTTGGCATGGCAGCTCGAAAGCCTGTTATCTAGACCATGGAAGTCATTCACAGTGTTGGACCCAGTAATGTGGTGCCTGGGAAGTTATCCCAAGGAAACAAGTGAAAGAAAAAATAACTGCAGGAAGACGCTGTTTGTGGCGTTCTCTACGACAGGGGAACAATTTCAATTGGCTGGCAAGGTCAACAATGGGGGAAGCCCAAGTGTATTGGAGAACAGTAAAGAGGGTAGTTTCAAAGGCCATGAAAACATGGCAAACATGGCAAAATGCCCTCATAGTTCCAGTGAAATGATAAGCACACCGTGATTACAAGCATGAAAAATTGATGTATAAAACCTAAGGAAAACACCATCGGTGCCAAGATGGGAATATGAGCAGTTTAAGTTTTTCTTTGAAAAACTTAATTTTAAGGATACTTAGCTGTCTCTTACAATACATAGAATTCAGGAAAATGAGGGTAAACAACACGGTCATTTAATTTGGGGGTATTTCTCTTGGATACCTTCACACTTACCACAGTTTTCAAATCAGAACGAGTCTGAAACATTTTCTGTTGAGTTTTGTGTGTGTGATTGTCTTTATATTAACCCCTTACAAATGCTATATCAAAATTGGCAAAGATAACACAGCATGATTCTGGCAAGGAATACAATTAAATGAGAAACAACATTTAGCAGCAAAACCCAAAACCAAAACCGAAACAGTCAGTGTACAGAGACCTCCCTTATTCAACATCAGATTCTATTTAACATCAGATCCATGGCTGACACAATGTTACCCAATGTTGAAATAAGGCAGCGGACAGTTTATTGTTCTTGTAACTTGTGTAGGAGTCGTGCCCATCTGGTTGGGAGTGTCAGAACCCCACAGGCATGAGTGTGGTCTCAAGAGGGATATGCGGTCCCCAGAGCTAAACCGTGGGAAGGGAGGGAGGCGGGTGGGCCCCAGGGGGACCGACGCCCAGGCTGGCATCCTCTCCCCCAGCCAGTGCGCTTTCTTGTTTTCCACTAGTGGACTTGTTTTCTTCTGATATTGCTCAGCCCTGAGTTAACGTATGCCACACACATCTCGATGCAGAAGGCAAAGTTAAGAGCAAGCTTTGAAGACAAAGGTGGGATGGCTTATCCCAGTGGCAGTACCTCATCCCCTACCCATAACATACCCACCCATAACACACCCGGGCTCACTCATTCTCTTTCTTTTCTACACACATGTGCTTAAGTGTGTGTGCTAGCACACACACACACACACACACACACAAAACACACACACACCCCTGTGCAAAACGTGAGCCCTGAATGGGCCATTCTCGTGGCATTGTCCCATGATGCTAGAACTCGGAAGGGGACAGCTTTTCCACCAGGAAAGATAAACCCGAGATCAGGTCACTACCTGTACCACCCAGGCTGTTGGTCATAAGCTGAGTGACTTGCTCACAGTCAGGGACCTGGGCTGTCATGGTCACCACTTTGCATCCAGCATCTGAAACATTCAGTCTTGGTCAATGGAGGCCCATCCCTGAAAGTGCGTCTCCTCTGATGTTTTTGCATCTCTGGTGCTGAGGACCAGTCCCAGGCCTCAGTGTTCCTTGGCTTCCCTAATTCTGAAAGCCTTTATTCACCCCAACAATACCCTTGAACTGCTAAACCTCCTCGCCTACAGCTGCTTCCTCTCTGAGCTGTGAGGTCCAATGCACCATGTCTTGTGTTACCCCTGTTGTGTTCTAGCACTCTCATTTCCTTGGATCTAGAAGATCTTCACTTGACATAGCTAAGCCCTTTGGTCTAATGGCCCTTCTAGTCTGTGAGTTCTTGGTGAGTTCTTTCCCTGCAGAATTGATGCATAATTTTAACCATGGTTTTGCCAGCATAATTAAGGCCCGTGTTGCCTTTCCTCTGCAACCTTCCCAAACTTGCATCCAATAACCCCGCTTCTACTTCTGGAATTAAGATGGTGTGCATTGTTGATGAAACCTCCAGCTTCATGGATTGGGGACAAAATCACAGTCCTCACTGCCATGTGTCCTTAGTATAGATGAATCCTCCATGTCTGTGGCCCTGGCCAGCTGTCTCTCCTGCTCCTGCAGTGCTTTCTAGACCATTCTACTTTTCTCCAGGGTCCTACTCTTTTTTCTTTACATCTCTCTTGGTTGATGACCTTGCTTTCACCCCTGTTGCAAATTAGTACTGTTAAGACTGACTTTCTACTCTCATGTCAATCAACTGGTCTACCTCTGCATGTTCCTGTCCCCTCCAGGGCCGGGCTGCACTCTCACTGTCTGGGCATCCTGTCAAATGCCGATTCTGACTCAGCAGGTCTGGGGTACATTTTAATAAGCTCCCAGGTGAGGTCATGGCTACTGGTTCCAAGATTTCACCTGAGAAGCCGAGTGTTTGTGCACACCTACTTCTTATTTCCTTAGCATCTATCCATCCCTCCCTCCTTCCACCATCAATCCATGTGATTCTGGGGAAGCTAATTCTACTATCATCTTGCTTCTTGGCAAGGTCAATATTTCATCTTGTGCCAGGGACCACAGTGACTGTTCACAAGTAGACATGGTCCCTGTTCCCTGCGTGGAGCTCAGGGAGTTTTGGAAATTCTGTGACACAGGCCTGCTTCTTCTGGATGGTTGATGTGAAACTGTGACTCTGGTAACACAACTGCCATATTTTTTGCTCCAATGCGGCAGCATCTAGAGAAGGAAGGTCACCCATGGAGAGAGGCAGGGCCACGATGTCCCAGGGAGGGGGACAGAGCTCCCGTCACACTGGCCGGAAGCCTCTCTGCCCTGGGCTTTTGTGTGCAGAGAAGCAGTGTGTTCCTGCTCTTAGTTTAGGTCCATTGGCTCTGGTTTTCTGTTACACGTGGCTAAAAACATCTCCGATGGAACAAGAGACATTGCATAGGAGTGGTGAGAACAGATTACTCAATAACTCTGAGACAAGCCATTCAATACAATAAAATCAAATCTCTTACACCATATAACATTGCTAAGCAAATTATAATTAATTAATGGTTGATATAAACACCATTATTTTCATATCCACCCATTTTCTCATGTTTCCCCAGCTCTTCTCTTGCCTATGGAAATGAATCTCAAGTCTTCTCTTTACTGGTTGAGTTTTCTGCAGTACTGTCATTTTTTTCTTTTAAAAAAATTGTTTTGGGCTTCCCTGGTGGCACAGTTGTTGAGAGTCCGCCTGCCGATGCAGGGGACATGGGTTCGTGCCCCGGACCGGGAGGATCCCACATGCTGCGGAGCGGCTGGGCCCGTGAGCCACGGCCACTGAGCCTGCACGTCTGGAGACTGTGCTCCACAACGGGAGAGTCCACAGTAGCGAGAGGCCCGCATACCGCAAAAAAATAAAAATTAAAAAATTGGTTTTTTTTTTGGCTGCATCAGGTCTTATTTGAGGCACTGCAGGATCTTCGTTGAGGCATGTGGGATCTTTTGTTGTTGTTGTTGTTGTTGCGGCGTGTGGGTTTTCTCTCTCTAGTTGTGGTGCAGGGGATCCAGGGCGTGTGGACTCTACAGTTGTGTCGCAAGAGCTCAATAGTTGTGGCACGTGTGGGCTTAATTGCCCTGTGGCATGTGAGATCTTTGTTCCCTGACCAGGGATCAAACCCACGTCCCCTGCATTGGAAGGCAGATTCTTTACCACTGGGCCACCGGGGAAGTCCCATCTGCAGTGCTGTCTTAATTAGTCATCCCTCTGCTGATGGGAAGGCAAGCTTGTGCTGCAACCCATGGAGCACCACACTGGCCACCGCAAGAAGCAGAAGAAACGCCATCCTCTGCTTCTCTCATTAACTCTGCATGGCAGGCATTGCACACATATTAAACAGAAAAGGAAACTCAGAAATGCAAAAGGGCTCACCTAAGCTCTCTTGGGGTGGATGTGGCAGAGTTGGAATATCAATTCAGGAAGCTCCTCCAAAGCCATTCTCTTTATGGTAAACATTTGATGATCTCTTCCACCCTTCCTTGGGCAGGGAAACACCCTGTCCCCTCCACAGGGGCAGACACACTGATCTTCCTAATTACGGGGTGAACACAGGACCCAAGATAGCCAGTCAGATTCCCTCTTGGAAGTTTGCATCTTGAGCTGACACACAATGGGGAAGCGTTAGAGCTGAGCCGTCCTGTAGAATGTCCCAAAGAGCTGGCTTATGTGGCTTCTACTGACCACCTCAGGCTGCCCAAGTCCTGGCTGCCCAGCTTTTCCATGACTATGATCTGCCAAATGGTCTTCCAATGGTTTTGGTTTGTTTTAAGTACGTTGGATTCAATTTCTGTTGCTTGCAACCAAAGGGCCATATTGATATTCTCTTCTTGGTCAACAGTATTTTCTCCCAGAGGAAATATCAAGGAGACAGTGGCTCTCAAGATGGGTTTTGGAGGTAAGCAGGAGTTAGCCAGTTACAAGGGAGTGGGGTTGAGAATTCCAGTTAGCAAGGAAAGCATACTTATAAGCACAGGTGCTTCAGGGAACCTCAAGTATTCTGGTCTGGCTGTCATGTGGTTAGGAGAATGACCTGTGTTAGCCAAGAATGAGTCAGGAATGCAAACCCACTATGCAAGTTATGAAACAGAGAATGAGACCTTACATGGTCTGGGGTTGCTGGAGGGTGTGCATGGGTGGACAAGTTGGGGCTTGCAGGCAATTCCAAAGTGGGACCCCAAAGAGGAGCCCACAGAGGAAGATGCAATGCCACTGTCTCTTTGTGGCTCCTACATGGGTGTGCTATGAAGTGTCTGGTGATCAGCAGCAACAGAGGAGAGGGAGGGCAAGCTGGAACTTTCTGGTGCTTCCAAGTCTCTCCATGACCTTATCTGATCACACAGATTTTCGGGGAGTCAGTGAAGAACACTAGCCTGGAACCACAAGGAAGGGAATGCTGGGGACACCACTCCCAGCCTGACCTAGTCAGCTAGAGAATAATCAAGCACATGACCTGACCAGATTTGCAGCATTTGGAGGTAACTCAGCACCAGAGTGAATCCTGCAGCAAGTTGGGAGAGGCAGAAGGTGTCCATGGGAATTACCCACATCCCCGTGAAGTGAGGAAGGATAGCAGAAAGGGAGGGTGCTACGGTCTCAAACTTTGTGTCCCCCCCAATTCATATGTTGAAACTTAATGACCAGTGTAATGGTATTAGGAGGTGGGGCCTTTGGGAGGTGATTAGGTCATGAGGATGGAGCCCTCATGAATGGGATTAGTGCCCTTAGAAAAGAGACCCCAGGGAGTTTTCTCACTCCCTCTTCCCCCTGATCTCAAACTTACAAACTCCAGGATGGTGAGAAATATATTTCTGTTGTTTACACCCAGTCTATGATATGTTGTTAGAACAGCCTGAGCAGGTTAAGACAGAGGGACAGGAGAGATGTGGGCAGTGACATATACTGGACCTGGGTAGTCAAACATAGCTGGTCAGTGAGGAAGACGGGAGTTTCTAGAAGAACCCCTAAGTCAGGCTTGGGTATCTAGAGGGAACAAAGGGATATGAGAGGGCAGTCTCCCTGAGTTGGAAGGATGAAGGAAGCAGTCCTTGGAGGTAGAGTTGGCACCATTTCCGGGATTCTGGATGGGATGGAGCTTGTTCAGAAAGACCTCAGGGACCTGGTGGAGGGAGAGGGGTCCCTCCACACCCAGTCCTGTGCCCAGGCTGGCAGTGTCTTGACTGAGCAGCACAGACCAACAGACACTGGTTAATCTTTACTGAGCTCCCACCTGGCCATGCAGGTGACTCATTCATAGCCAGGACAAACAGATGGAGAGATGGACAATATGAAAGAAAACCCAGCACAACTGGGCTCTGATAGAAGAGCATGGTGTGAACTCTCAGTCTGCCCCAGACCCGGGGTCAGGGCAGACTCAGCAGGGGACGGATTTCTAAATCACACCTGGCGGTTGAGTGAGAATCAGTAAAGTGTGCCGGAGAGAGGAATCAGCATCGCAGAGCCCGAGGGCCAGGGAGAGCACGTGGTGTGAAGAGAGGAGACAAGTCCAGGTGGCCAGAACAACCTGCAAATGGAGCTGGCGGACTCAGGGCTGGAGAAGTCAGGTGTTCACGATGTCTGACACGGCAATGTGGAAGGATGGATAAATCAATGCAGACACTCAAAATTAAAAATATTCTGTCTTTAACCTTTTAAATAAACGGAACTCTATAAATGTTAAGCAATATATGTATTGTTTATGGAGTGATAAAATCAGTAGTGCAAAGCATTTAGCAAAAGATTCTAATTATGTTCACATGATCCAATGAAGTTTTGAAATGACTGGTGCTGTCTTTGGTTTGCCCTGGCTGTCACTACCTGTCCCACATCTGCACCTTGTTAGATTGATGAAGCTGCACAGTCTTCTAAGGACCATCGCCTACCTTCACAGTCATTTGGGTACCCGAGGGCACACTCACCGAGAATCTTCTGACATCACAGCATTGATCCTGGGATAGGACTTTGCTCAAATTCTGCCGAGTTAACTGCGGTGACATTCAATAAGGCTTAGCTCTAATACTGCTCTTCAGAAACGACTGAATATGTCAGTGAGAATTGCTTATTGGAATGAAAGGTTTATTTAGTTGGCTTAATTTTAACAATTTTCCTATACCCTCAGCCCACAGTCTGTCATTTGGCCACCTTTTATGACTCAATAACTTGAAAGAACTTTTGGTTCAGCGTACTTTTCACTTCTGTTATAACACAGCACATACATTTTTGTGTAATGTATTCAGACCAACAGATGGTTTTTCTCTTTGAAATGATATTTCATTTTGCTTTGTTTTGATTGGAATATCATGGTCCTTCAGTGCTCTGATAGATTGTGCTGTGTTTTCACGAATATATTTTGCTTTGTATGTTTGATCACACTGACCATTCCTCAGGTTGATCCATTTGTTCTAACAACTGGAACTTCTTCCAGTACAGCCACATCTCTAGAAAAGTTTTCCTGTTCTGATGGTTAATGACTGCAACTTCACAATTCCTGTAGGAGGGAATCCAAAAGGCTGGAGAGGGCCACCAAACTATCTTTGCAGTGTCAGTCTGCAGACCCCAACATTGTTTTCCATTTCACATGATTTTAACTCCCTTTTTCTATATATGTTATTTAATCCTCATATAGCAAGTTTTCCTTGCTATATGGTAGTAAATATAAAGCTTACTGAGAAAAGTTAAAGCCAATTAGTTGATTTATAGTATTTTTAAATTTTATTTTTCAGAAATAAATGAATGCAGCATTATGGCTGATGTCAGATCAAACCATCCTAGTATTTTCTATCTGCTGGTTGGAACTCCATATTTTTCCTGCAATACTGCACTCCACCGCCTAGACAGGATCAAATAGACATGGATGTAAATACTTCACTCTGAGACCATATTTTATGAGCACTGACAATAAGGTTTGATATATTGTTTCAGATATCTTACAGTGTCACAAAACCATTAATTTACCATGAAAATCTTAGATTTTATATTTTAAGTAAATTATTAAAATGACTTTTTTTTGCCAAAAGGTTGAAATTTTATTGGTTATTATTAAAATTTTACAGTTTTGATTTATATATTTTCCCCCAAATTGTTTTCTTTTTTTCAGTCAGATATATATATATTGCAACAAACTGATTCCATAAATTTAGATTGCAGTGATATGCTCATATCAATATGATCATTTGTCTTATTAAATGTATTGTGTCTAAAAATGTCAAATTATTTTTTAACTACACAGCAAAACTTTTAAATTGTGATGGTGGTTGTTAAAAGTTAATATGATTTATGAATATTATTTGATTAGCTTTTCCCCAAATGCTTTATTATATGTAACTTATAATGTTATTACATGTTTTCTCATTGATGGTTACAAATTGTCTCTCTGTACTGGGAGATTTCTCACTGCCCATTCTGATAAAATAAATGTTTAACACTTTCCACCTTTAACCATATAACTTTTGAGTAACATTTCACCCAACAACTGTATCACAACAACAAAAGTAAGCCACTTGTTTTTCTTGAAATGAGCAAGCTGTATCTTTTCATTTCAGGAAAAACAAAGTATTTCATGACAAGGTACTGCAAGTTATCCAAAGTGTGAAAACAAGATGATGGACTTACTTTTACCTCTGTTTTCTCCCCAGAATTAAGAAAGACTGTAAAGGGGAATTCCCTGGCATTCCAGTGGTTAGGACTCTGTGCTTTCACTGCTAAGGGCATGGGTTCAATCCCTGGTCAGGGAACTAGGATCCCACAGCTGCACGACGTGACCAAAAAAAAGACTGTAAAGGGTTAGACAGAAGGCATAACCCTGAGAGACACAGAGACAAGGAGGCAAATGGCAGTTACTGCATCTTGGATACTGGTGATAAGATGGACAAGGGGTAACTGAAGTGCAGAGAAAGCTGAATTCTTGCTCAGCAATGTGGAGCCAGCTGAGAAGTGGGTCTAATTCATACACTGAAATGCAGAAAGGACTAGGAATTGGAGGCATCAGACCCCGCTGACGTGGGGAAGTGGGTGCAGTGGGAAACAGGGTTGTTAGAAAGTTTGTATGGGGAGCCATTTAAATCCTCTAGTCCTGTCCTCCTGCCCTGCTTCTCCTTGATCGCCCTCCCTGGCTCTGGAAATGTCTGAAAGTTTGCTCCCTGCAGAGGACCAGGTGAGGGAGGCTGGACTCAGACACAGGCATCGCTGAGGGGGGTTGATACTGAAATGTCATCTCACCTTCCCCCTTTCTCCACAAGAGTACAAGAACGTTGGCAGCCAAAGGTATACCCTCCAGGCAGGAGAGCCCATGACCTTCTCCAGAAAAATCCACCGGCCCAAGAAAAAAGATGATGAAATAGCCCAGGTGACTGAAAGTCACAAATAGCCCACCAGCCGAGTAAATGTCCCCGCCCCTACTCCTGACTTTGCAGTGAGTGTTTTTATACCTTGTTCTAAGGTCAGACGGCCATGAATCAGACATTTGAAGACAGAAAGCTTCCAACAAAAGAAATAGAAACCAAAGTAAACAGAAAGAGCACAGGGGCGTGTTGGTGGGGGCTGGAAAAACTGGGAGAAAAGACAAACAATGTAAAAATAAAAATAAAATTTCCTGAGAACTATGATTTGTATTCTTAAAGAAATAAAGGAAGATATTGCTCCTTAGAAATCAAAGCAGGTAAAAACCAGAAAGGAATGTTCATAGCATAAAAACAGGTCTTGGAAACTAAAAAAATATGAACATAGAAATGAAGAGTTTTAGTGGAGGTGATGGAAGGAGACTAGGGGATATCTCCAAGAAAATAGACTTGAAAAGAAAATTAGGAAGAAGATGGGAGAGAAAAAGGAAGAATATTAGAAGAGTACTCCAGGAGATCTGACATCTGAACAAAGGAACCCCACTAGTGGAGGTGAGAGAAAAGAGAGAGAAATTTATTAAATAAATCACTTAAAATTCCTAGAACAGAAGGACCTGGGTTTCCAGTTTGAAAGGACCCACTGAGTGCCCTGCAAAATGGAAGAAAAAAGACCCTCCTCAAGCATAAAACTTGGAATGTCAAAACGCAAACACTGAGATCAGGAACAATCCTAACACCGAACAGTGAGGGTGAGGAATGGGACCCAAGCCCAACAATATGGCGGGAGCTCACAGGCAGTGAAGGAATGCCTTCCCGAGATTGCAGGGAAATGATGTCCAACAGAGACCCTAGACCCAGAAGGGCAAGCAGTCAGGAGGAGGACGGAAAAATGACATTTCAGTCCTGCAAATTCTTGAGGAAATTGCTCTGCAGATACCCTTTCTCAGGAAGCTACTAGAGAATATGCTCCAGCAAAATGAAGGAACAAGTCAAGAAAGAGAAAAACAGGAGGTCCAGGAAGTAAGAGAGAGGTAAAGGAATGTTCACAATGACCTGTTACCTGAGGTGCCCTGAGGGTCTTGTGGACCAAGGCTGCAGAGTGGGCACCCTGAGGGAGCAACAGCAGGAGGAAGGTCCTAGAAAGACTCCTTCCAAGAAAAAAAAAATGCAGCTGGTGGAATACTTGATGTTTCTGGATGCATTGAGAAGAGATTCATATTTCTGGTGAAGGGTTTTGGAATAAATTTGTAATTGGTACAAAAAATTCAATAGCCTGAAATACCTTACAGTGAAACAAACAATATCTTTTTGTGGCATGAAAAGCTCGCTAATTAAAAAAAAATGAGCGGCTTATTTTTGTTTTTAATGTCATAAATGTTGGGTGCAACTGTTGCTTGAAAGTCATTAAAAGTTGAAATTATCAAACACTTTTTTTTTTAAATCAGAATTGGCAGTAATGTACTGGTAAGTTCATGGTTCAAAGAAAGAAAATTTGTAGTCATCAATGCAAAAACATAAAGGCACATTATGAATTGGTTACATACAATAAAACATTTGACATATACTCGGGGACAAAAATTATGGAAGGATATTGATAATGCAAATGAAAAATATTTAGTAAATACTATAAAAAATCTGCAATATTTCTTTTAACATCTTTAGTGGAGTATAATTGCTTTGCAATGGTGTGTTAGTTTCTGCTTTATAACAAAGTGAATCAGCTATACATATACATACACATATATCCCCATATCTCCTCCCTCTTGCGTCTCCTTCCCATCCTCCCTATCCCACCCCTCTAGGTGGTCGAAAAGCATCTCCTTGTGCTATGCAGCTGCTTCCCACTAGCTATCTATTTTACATTTGGTAGTGTATATATGTCCATGCCACTCTCTCACCTCATCCCAGCTTACCCTTCCCTCTCCTCGTGTCCTCAAGTCCATTCTCTACATCTGCGTCTTTATTCCTGTCCTAAAAATCTGCAATCTTTTTGACTGCATAGTTAAAAATAATTGAACAGTTTCAGACATGATATAGTTAATGGAATTTAAAAAATAATAATATTGATATGGGTATGTCATTGCAATCTAAAATATATGGAATCAACATTTTGCAAACTATGTATCTGACTGAAATAAGAAAACAATTTTGGGGAAATTTATTAATTAAAGCAGTAATATTTTGCTCATTACCAACAAAATACACAGTTACATAGCTGAGATATATTGTATTAGTCTTCTCGGGCTGCCATAAAGATATACTGAGTGGCTTAAACAACAGAAACTAACTGTCTTGCAGTCCTGGATGCTGGAAGTCTGAGATCAAGGTGTTGGCAGATTCAGTTCTTGGTGAGAGCCCTCTCCCAGGCTGCAGATGGCTGCCTTCTCACTGTGTCCTCACATGGAAAGGAGAGAGAAAGCAAGCTGTCTGGTGTTTCTTCTTAAAAGGACACTAATCCCATCATGGGACTCCATCCACATTACATCACCTAAACCTAATCACCTCCCAAAGGCTCTACCTACAAAACCATCCCATTGGGCTTCAAACATGAATTTTGGGAGACACAATTCAGTCCTTAGAGCATATCTAGACCTTAAAGAGGAGATAATTCTATGGCTGGGGGTGGGCGGACACTACCCCTTTGGAGAGCAGTTCCTCATCTCCCTGAGGCTAAATGGGCACATGCCTGTGACCTGGCAAATCTGCTCTTAGATGTGTGCACATGTGCATCCGTAGACAGGAGAAGAGCCACACCATCTATAATCGTAAAAGGGTAGGTAATGTAAATGTCCACCCACAGGAGCATGAATAAACTGGGGTACATGCCTGTGATAGAATACCACATACAATGACATGGATGTATCTCAAAGTGGTAACTATGTGCTCAGGACAGCAAGTTGCAAAAAGTTGCATTCCATATGATGCCAAATATACAAAGAAAAAAAAAACATGTAATACACTGTGGTCCGTTGTTTATGGGTATGTATATATGTACTATTTGGATTAACTTTAAGTATATGAACAAGTTCCAAAAACAATATGGTGATGATTTTGACTGAAGTTCTATAAAACATATAAGATAAATTGAAGAGAAGGGACATATATATTCTACTAAGTTTCTCCATCAAGAAATAATATATGTCTCACCATACGAACCTTTTTTTGTACTCCATTCTGTAAGTGTTGATAGTTTTCTTCCTTAGGCACTATACACTTCTTTTAGGATTATCTATAGGTATTTTCTCTATTTTTGTTGCTGTTACTTCTGTTACTTTTTTTTTTTTTTTTCTGTATTCGGGCCTCTCACTCTTGTGGCTTCTCCTGTTGCGGAGCACAGGCTCCAGACGCGCAGGCTCAGCAGCCATAGCTCACGGGCCTAGCCTCTCCGCGGCACGTGGGATCTTCCCGGACCGGGGCACGAACCCGTGTCCCCTGCATCGGCAGGCGGACTCTCAACCACTGCGCCACCAGGGAAGCCCACTTCTGCTACTATTAATGGAATCTTTCTCCATTATAAATTATATTCTGTGATTGTTGTGTTATAGAAAAGATAAGATATTAATTTTTTATTCTTTATTCTTATATCTTATCACTTCATACATTATAAGAATTTTAAGGTGATTCTCTTAGTTTTCAGTACATTACTCCATTATCTTCTAATTGTAATACTTTTATTTTCTCCTTTTAAATAATTGTATGTCTTGTTCCTGTTTTATTTTTTAATCTTCTGCATCAGCTGAAACTTCCAGAAAAATGTTAAGTAACAGTAATAGGAGGCAATTTTGTTTTGCTTCTAACTAAAATGAGAATGTCTTTGAAGTATGATATTGGTTGCCGCTCAAAATTAGATTTTTAGATTTCTCAACTTTTTACTACCAGTAGATGTTAAATGGTATAAAATTTACTTTTGGGCATTAAGTGAAACATTTTTAATTAGAGCCATTTCATGTCAACGTATAACATTAACATCTTTCAACAGATTATATTTTAAATGCACAATTCTACCATTAGATGGTGCTGTGCCCCCAATTTTTCTGATGCCCTAACATTAAACTACTGATTTGGTGTTAAAGTTTAAACCTTTGAATTTAATATGATCCTCAAAGGAGTGTCCTTTCAACTTTCTCCAAACTGACCCTAAATTAAGAATATTTTTTAAACCTTTTCCCCCATTTATTTGGTCAGTTTTATGGGGGGTATAATTTACACACAATCCAGTCTACAATCCAGTCCACAATCCAGAGTTCTAACAAATACATAGAGTCTTGTAACCACCCCACAGTTGATATTTAGAACATTTCCATTACCCTGATAAGTTCCCTCATACGTTTTTGTAGACAGCCCTCTTCCCTGACCAGCCCCTGGAAACCACTGATCTGCTTTTGTCAGTGGTTGCCTTTTCTGTAGTTTCACGCATGCAATGTGTGATCTGTTGTGTCTGGCCTCTTTTCTGTAGCATCGTGCTTTTAGGGTTCATCCATGTTGTCAAGTGATTCTGTAATTTGCTCCTTTTTATTGGAGAATAGCATTTCATTGTACGGATATACGACAATTTATTTACCCATTCACCATTTGATGAGTATTTGGGTTGTTTCTAACTTTTGGATATTATGAATAAAACTGCTATAAACTTTCACTTACAAGTCTTTGCGTTGACATATACATTCACCTTTCTCTAATGAATACATAGCAGAGGAATTGCTGAGTCAGATAATTCTTATATGTTTAATTTGATAAGATGCTGCTTCCAAATGGTTTTTCCAAAGTGGCTCTACCATTTTACATTCCCCCCAGCAGTGCATGAGAGTTCCAGTCTCTCTCTGCACATCTTCACCAACACTTGGCATCATCAGTCTTTAAAATTCTGGTGGGTGTGTAGTTATATTTCATTGTGGTTTTACTTCACATTTCCCTAATGTCTAAGGTTGTTGAGCATCTTTTCATGGGCTTCTTGGCCATTTGATACTCTTTGGTGAACTGTCCAAATTGTTTTGGCCCCTTAAAAAAGTGGGTTATCTCCTTATTATTGAACTGTAACAGTTTTTCATATATTCTGGGTAGAAATCTTTTATATGTTTTGTAAATATTTTCTCATAGTCTATGGTTTGCCTTTTCATTTAGCTTAATGGTATCTTTTGAAGAGAAAACATTCTCAATTTTGAAGTCTATTTTACTAAGTTTTAAAATATATGGTTCATGCTTCAGGGGTCCAATTTAAGAAATCTTTGCCTAACCCCAGGAGACCAAGATCTTCTTCTGTTTTCTTCTAAAAGTTTCATAGTTTTAGCTTTTACATTTAGATCTATGAGTCATTTCAAATTAGTCTTTCTATATAGTGTGAAGTAGGGGTTGAGTTTAATCATTTTGTTTTGTTTTTGTACAGGGATAGCCAATTGTTTTAGCACCTTTTGTTGAAAAGCTTATAGTTTTTCCATTGAATTGCCTTGGCACCTTTGCCAAAAATTAATTGACCTTGTATGAGTGGGTCCATTTCTGAACTATTTTTTTTCTATTGACCTATATGTCTATTTCCTGTAGACCTTATTACCATGCTGTCTGGGTAGTTGTTCATTTATAGTACATCTTAAAATCAGGAGTGTGAGTTCCTAAACCCTGCTCTTCTTTTTCAAAATTGGGTTGGCCATTCTAGGTCCTTCGCATTTTCACATACCTTTTATAATTAGCTCAATTTCTACAAAAAAGACTCCTGAGATTTGGTTTGGGATTGCACCAAGTCTATCCATCAATTTGGGGAGACTTGACAGCATAACAATAGCAAGTCATGAGCATGATATGTCTCTCCATTTATTTGAATTTTCTTTATTTTTTCTCAGGTTTGTTTTATAGTTTGTGCATCTTTTAATTTAATAATAAACTTATATAAATTTATATAAACACTTATATGAAATAAGTATTTCATATTCTTTGATATCATTGTAAATGGGATTTAAAAATTTTTAATTTTCCAATTTTTCATTGTATTTCTAGCATACAAAAATTTCCAATACATTGTACTTCTAGTATATATGAATACAATGGATTTTTGTATATTGACCTTGTAACCTACAACCTCATTACACTCACGTGCTAGTTTTAGCAGCTCTTTTGTAGATTCCTTAGATTTCTCTACACAGAGTCTCATGTCTTTGTGGATAAAGCTGGTTTTGTTTCTTCCTTTCCAATCTATATGCCTTTTATTTAGTTTTCTCTCAAGGACCTCTGTGGTAGGCAGAATCATGGCATTAGAATGTCCATGTTCTAATCCTTAAATCTGTGATGAATTAGCTGACATGACCTAGGGCAATTAAGTTTGTGGATGGAATTGAGGTTGCTAACCAGTGACTTCAAGAGATTATTCTGGATTATACAGGTGGACCCAGTGTAACCACAAGCGTCCTGATAAGGGAAGAAATTGGCCAGGAGGAGGTCAGAGTGATGGGGTGAGAGGGACTGGGCCACAGTTGTTGGCTTTGAAGATGGAGGAAGGAGCGGTGAGCTGAGGAATGTGGGCAGCTTCTAGAAGCTGGAAAAGGCAAGGAAATGATTTTCCCCAAGAGTCTCCAGAAGGAGCCAGCCCTGCCCACACCTTGATTTCAGGCCAGTGAGATCTGTGTCAGACTTCTACTCTACAGAACTGTAAGATAATAAATATAAAAAGAATGAAATAATGCCATTTGCAGCAACATAGATGGACCTAGAGATTGTCATACCGAGTGAAGTAAGTCAGACAGAGAAAGAGAAATATCGTATGATATGGCTTATATGCGGGATCTAAAAAGAAATGATACAAATGAACTTATTTACAAAACAGAAACAAACTCACAGACTTAGAGAATGAACTTATGGTTACCAGCGGGGGGAAGGGTTGGGGTAAGGGATAGTTAGGGAGTTTGGGATTGAGACTGCTGTATTTAAAGTGGATAACCAGGGACTTCCCTGGTGGTCCAATGGTTAAGACTCTGCACTCTCAATGCAGGGGGCCTGAGTTCGATCCCCGGTCAGGGAACAGATCCCACATGCCACAACTAAAGATCCCATGTGCTGCAACTAAAAGATCCCACGTGCCACAACTAGAAGATCCCACATGCTGCAACTAAAGATCCAGCGTGCCGCAACTAAAGATCCAGCATGCCGCAACTAAGACTCGGTGCAGCCAAATAAATAAATATTAAAAAAAAATAAAATGGATAACCAACAAGGAGGACCTACTGTATAGCACAGGGAACTCTGCTCAATGTTATGTAACAACCTAAATGGGAAAAGAATTTGAAAAAGAATAGATACATGTATATGTATAACTGAATCACTTTGTTGTACACCTGAAGCTATCACAACATTGTTAATCAACTATACTCCAATATAAAATAAAAAGTTAAAAACTAAATGTGGGTAAGACTCCACTCTCCTAATGCAGGGTGCCCGTGTTTGATTCCCGTTCAGGGAACTAGATCCCTCAGGCATCCCGCAACTAAGAGTCCGCATGCCTCAACTAAGATCTGGTGCAGCCAAAATAAATAAATAATAATTAAATATATAAATATTAAAAAATATATATATGTGGTTTTAAGGCACTGAGTTTGCGGTAATTTGTTATAGCAGCCCCAGAAAATCGAACAACCTCCAATGTCGAAGATAAGCGGTGAGAGTGGACAGAAGATGCTTTTAAATGGAGTACATTGATTTTTAAATAACGCTCTTTACAATAACAATTGAAATCACGGCCATTACCTGGACACCTGCCATGAAGCTGATCTGGAATAAGATGGATCTGGACCCATTTAACATGAATCCTGGTGACTGTTACTTGAGAACTGAAGGATGTTTTAGGCAGGGGTCCCCAACCCCGGCCACGGACCGGTACCGGAACCGGGCTACACAGCAGGAGGTGAGCGGTGGGTGAGTGAGCCAAGCCTCATCTGTATTTTCAGCCACTCCCCATTGCTTGCATTACCGCCTGAGCTCTGCTTCCTGTCAGCATTATGGCGAGTTGTATAATTATTTCATTATATATTACAATGTAATAATAATAGAAATAAAGTGCATAATAAATGTAATACACTTGAATCATCCTGAAACCATCCCCCTCCCCCCGGTCTGTGGAAAAATTGTCTTCCACGGAAGCTGTCCCTGGTGCCAGAAAGGTTTGGGGACCACTGTTTTAAGGGACACCTCCAGCTCAGGGTGGTAAGAAGTATGGCTGTCATTTGGCTTCTCCATTAAACTATTTTTTGTGTGACATTTACTTTAAGCATTTGGGATTCCATACCACACTGCCTGAAAATCAGGACTCCATGTTGACTCATTTTCTGGAAAAAGTTACGAGAAATTCATCTCACTTAAGAGTGTAGCAAGGCTGAGACATGTTGCTAAAGTCTCCCTAACACTCTGGAATCCAATCCATCTTTCAAGCTGGTCTGTCTCAGGGGGACAGTCCCTGTTCAGTAGGACTTACCTTGAATGGATTTCTGAGATCCTGGGGAAATAGGTTGGTCGAGGTTTAGGGCTGGTTTTCCTGGAGAGTCTGTCTGTGTTCTTTCTCTCGCTGCCTCTCTGTCTCTGTGTTTCTGGTGAGATGTCATGTTTGGCACTTAAGCATATGGGAGATGCTACCTGGATCTTTCTCTGGGCCTGTTTCTGTCCTTTGGCACTGGGCTTCCACTGTCGCCACCTACCAGTCTTTCTTTGCTTTCTTTTGCCTCAAATTTCTCACTGTAGTTATGTATCATCTTGCAGCACAGAATTGTGTGTTTATTTGTAAGCTGCCACAAAGTATTTCCGGAGACAAATAAATAAGTGTATGTGTCTCAGCCTTTTACTGTCTATGCTTAAATGTCCCTGGGCCCCAGGCCAGCTGCAGACCTTCATAGGATATTCTGCCCATGGAGAAGTTAGCCACCAGGACGGTTGGGCTACAAATCACCCAGCACACCATGCTGTGCTTTGTGCTTGGACGACCTGATTCTGCCCTGGAAGCACATAGCGCACACCTGATACATGCTTTGTGGGGCAGACATGCCTCGTCTCCTGGGCCAGTCTGGCCTTGGCATGATGGAGGTGGGGACACCTGGGAGGCTCTTTCTTACTCCTGGCTCCTTGTGAGAGAGGAGGCATCCATGTTACTGGGGCCACTAGGAGAGCATTTCCTTCCCTTGGATTTAGGTGGTAGGGTTTCTGAGAATTGGGGTCTGTATTTGGATTGTGTTTCTGCACACTGGATGTTGGGTGGCAGCCTCCTCTCCCCTCCAGTCTGGGCTCTTCCGCATGTCCTGTAATTTCCCCCGTGCACCTGTTACGATAAAGACCATAATTCTATGGTCTTTCCTGTTCTCTTCTCCGTGGTGGGTCCCTTGCTTCAGTTCTTCACTGCCATATCACAAATATCCACAAGCTGAGTGTTGTGACACAACAGCAATGCTTTGCTCACCACCCCTGTGGGCTGGGGCTCCTTGGCCAAGTGGGTGTGTCCTCTCAGGGCTCCTCAGGGGGTGGCGGTCACTGTGGCTTGGTCATCTCCGATTCCCCACTCCCACATCCGGAGGCTGATGCTGGCTTTCGGCTGGGACTTCTGGCGCTGTTGGCCAGGACGTGTGGCCTCCCCTTGTGGTGTGGGCCTCCTCAGAGCACGGTGGCTGGGGCCCTAGGGACATATATTATGGCCTGACCTCAGAAGACATGCGGCATCTCTTCCACCATGTCCTGCTCTTCAGATGCAAGTCACGTGTTTGAGCTGAGGGGAATGGGCTCCATCTTTTGTTGGAAGTCATGTCTAGAATTTTCAGACATGTTTTCAAACCACCACAAGGTCCTTTAAGGACTGTACGAGTTTACTGGGGCTGCTGTAACAAAGTACCACAGACTGGGCCGCTTAAACAACAAGAATCTATTCTCTCAGGTTCCAGAGGCCAGAGTCTGAAATCAGGGTGTTGGTGGGTCTGCTTCCTTCTAGGGGCTCAGCATGGAATCTCTTCCAGGCTCTGGTGCTCCCGGCAGGCCTTGGTGTTCCTTGGCTTGTGGCCGCATCACTCCAATCTCTCCTCTGTCTTTATGTGGGCTCTTCCTCTGTGCGGCCGTGTCCAAAGTTCCCTCTTGTCCAAGGACACCAGTCATTGGATTTAGGGTCCTAACTTCAAGGTGGCAGGAAGTGTGATCTTCCTAGGTGACTAGAAGGAAAGTAGAACAGAAATGCCCTCCACACCCACCTGCAGTGGGGAGCCATCTTTTTTTTTTTTTTTTTTTTTTTTTTAGTTTGTCAACATGTAATGCCCTGGGTTTATTTTGTGAGAATTCTATCACAATTTTTCCAGGTGGGATTAAAAACCTTAAGGATAATGTATGCCATTGGACTGGGCATTCAGACTTCGGTACTGAGCCACACGCCAACATGCAGAAAGGAACAGGTAAGAGACACAGGGATCCTCAGGGCTTTTCTCCTCCTGGACACAGGTTCATTGGGCCAGGTGACCTCTTTTGATCCAGCACATGGCTCATCTTTCACAGCCTTGCAGTGAGCTGTGACACATGTCTAAGTTTGCACCCACAGAATACAGGAGCAGAAGTGACCTGTGAGCTTGGGCAGAGGGTGTGGCAATCCCAGGTGGACAGGGATGTCGTGGGGTCCACACAAAGTATGCTCCTTGGACTAGTCTGTAACTGCTACACCCACGAGGAGAGCAGGAACTAGTGCCAGAATGCAGAGCAACTGCATTGCCAAGTACATTGTTCAGTTCAGGTAATGCTTTCTTTGTAAACAGAACTTTCTTGATGAAGGAAGCATGGTGTTGATTCATGTCTGGTGCAAGTTTCTTATCTAGTCTCAGACCAGCCACTTTGGGTGCTACTGCTGCAGGGGATGGTGGAAAATGACCCAGGACTAACTTGGTCCCACTGGCCTGCTCGCCTCAGAACTCGTGTGAGAGAGAAATGAACCCCCCATCCCCAAGCCCCGTGGTGTTAGATCTGCTCATGACAGCACCGTGGCCCTTCCTCTTACTGACACATGTCTAACCAGCTTCTCACACTATTTGATGAATGAACGAATGATCACCCAGCTTCTATCACTCCTGATTATGCGTTCAAACAAGAGTTCTTCCAACTTTGGGCCTCCCTGGTGGCGCAGTGGTTTGAGAGTCCGCCTGCCGATGCAGGGGACACCGGTTCGTGCCCCGGTCCGGGAAGATCCCACATGCCGTGGAGCGGCTGGGCCCGTGAGCCATGGCCGCTGAGCCTGCGCGTCCGGAGCCTGTGCTCCGCAATGGGAGAAGCCACAACAGTGAGAGGCCCACGTACCACAAAACCAAACCAAAACAAAACAAATATTAAGTGAGAGTATGAATGTAAAACGGTCAGCACGGCACCTGATAGGTAAGTGCTCAACTGACATTATTATTTCTATTATTGTTGCTGTGAATGACATAAAGAAAGGAAATATCATCACAGAAAGACCTTCTTGACTCAGGGAGAGTCTATTCCAGTTGGATTCAGGTGAACACCTGCAAACCTTTAGGAGGATGTGAAGTGAATGCTATCAACATTCTCACTTTACAGGAATTAGTCCCGTCGCACACATTCTGTGATGCCATTCACAGCAGACAAAATCCAAGGTCCAGGTGTTCCCCTACAGAGGAGGGGAGGCCTGGGGACCCTGCCGCCAACCCACCCGTGACCTGTGAGCTTGGGCAGAAGGTGTGGCAATCCCAGGTGGACAGGTGTGCCGTGGGGTCCACACAAAGTGTGATGCATCATTTTTTTTTTTTTTTTAGGCAAAGAGATATTTATTAGGTCATATCTTCAAACTAATTCCTAAGTTTAGATAATTTTTTAATGCACAGTTAATTTAGAACTAATCTTGTAAAAAAAAAATCCCTCAAACCTCTCAAACTACTCTTTTCCCCACATATTTATATTCCAGAATTGAGGGGAACTGCAGAGTTGGAGAGACGTGGAGAGCAGATACAGAGCAATGCCAACTCAGGTCAACACGTGTGACTTACTTTCACTTTACTGTGACCAAAGCAAAGTAACTATTGGGAGCTGCATTCTTATGATACAAAGAAAACTGTAACCATCAGGTGGAATGGAGGCTGTGCCCCTGGCTGGCCCCTCAGGGGCCAGAGGACCTTGCTGCTGGGGCAGGGTCTCGAATGAAGCACACACAGAGGCCGGAGCCTTGAATGCGAGGTTCACTCGCGGTGAGAACTGCCCACCTGTTTCTGGAGCGCTGCCCTGCTTTCACAGAAATGACCTGGAATGTGCATTTTTAAATTTATCTTTTCTGCCATTCCCAGACATCTAGGCTGTTCGGTCTCTGCATCCTAAGTCCTGCTTGGGTGGCAGTGTCACCACCTGGGGTGGCTCCATGTGCTGGCTGGACTTGAGGCTTGGAGCCACCTGGTCTAAGCTGAAGCTGGTGGTCGTGGAGGTCTCTGGGCAGGTTGTGGCTGGGCCCACTGTGTTCCCCCTGCCTTTATTCCCGTCCCTGCCTTGGTGAGTTCAAATATGTCTGTGGGCATCAGGGTATAAATTGCACTTCCCAACATGCTCCTAAAAATTTGAGTGAATGCTACTCTTTGAAATTGTATGTGTGTATATTTAGACCAAAGTCATGAGAAACGCTCTCCAAAGATCAGACCGCTTGTGTTAAGGGGAGAATTTCTAAATAAGTCATATGATTGAGGGTGGAGGGAACCCTTGTTGGAACCTTCTGGGATTTAAGAAACGATCAAGAAGGTGCTAGAGTGGTCTTTGTTTTTAACATCCATGAAGTCTGCAAAATGTCGCCCTGCCCTTGTTAGTTGAGCTGTGGGGTGATCATGCAGCCAGCCCCTGCCTGGCCTGGGGGAGAGGCGTGGGGATGGGGAGTGGACAGCTGGCCTTAGCCTCAGCTTGTCCCCTGGATGTCACCTGAGCAGCTGCCACAGAAGCAGCCTGCCAGGGGTCACCCTGTTACTTCTGCTTAGCTTGGCCCAATTATCAGCAATAGAAGCTCCATCAGAGCGTGTGCTTTGCGTGGGGTGAAGGGGGTGGTGACATCTGTGTCTGGGGGCCCGGATGAGGTCGGCCCTGCCTCCCCCCTCACTGGGCACAGTCTCTGTACCAGCCTCACGCCACAGACAGAAGCTGGGGTTCAGGCTGGGCTCCAGGCTGGTTGAGCCCACGTGAACTGAGGTCTGCAATCCTGACCCTGGGGGAGGGAAAGCCTCCATGCCTGCATGGTGTCCAGTGTGCAAAGTGCCCCTCCCAGGCTTCCCTGGTCCTGGTGGTGACTGGCTGCATGAGGGAGGGAAGTGGCCATAGGGACCCAGCACCAGGGGGTGGGCAGTGCATCACCCCGCAGAGTGGCCCTGTGCTTGGCGGCATGGCCCCCCACCCACCTACTATCAGCTCAAGGGAAAGGCCCCTAAAATTCATTTACTCCTTGTTATTGTTTTTGGAGAACTCCTCCCCATCTGCCAGATCCCAGCTTCCATGAGGAGGGTGTCACAGCCCGGAGCGGCATCAGAATCCCCTGGAGGGTTCGCTGTAACAGATTGCCCATCCCACGTCAAGAGTTTCCGATTCAGGAGGTTCAGGTGGGGCTGAGAATTTGCATTTCTAGCAAGTTCCCAGGTGATGGGGATGCCCGGGGACAAACGCCTAACAGTGTCAGGGCTGGGAGACACTGGGGACCTGTACCCCCATGTTGTGCCCCATGGAAGCCTGGTTGTATGACCCACGCCAAAGGGTTTGCAGTCAAGTAAGTCTGGCATAGTGGCAGGCCCTCACCTCTCTCTCGGAGATTCCAGATACACTGCGATAGGATAACAGCTTTGATAAATCCTGCAGGGCAGCACCAGGTTTCCTTTAACCCCACATTTCCCACACCTATTTAAAAATGGAGCATGTCTCTTGCCACGATCCCTTCTACCCAGGGAGGGTTCCATCAGGCATTAGTTTGAGAAGCTGATCCAGAGCTTTATCTTTCCCCTGGGCGGGGCAGAACCCCTCCCCCTCCCCCCCCCCCCAGGTTCACATGTCCCCTCCTTGACCTGCCTTGGATTCAAAGGTTGAATCCAACTTTGTGAGTTTGTGTTTGTGGGAGCCGTGTGGCCTGTCCCTCACCTGACACCTGTGCCTCTTCCAGCCTCTTCCTCACCCCCTTCCATGCCTGCCTCCTTGGCTTTGGGGAGCTCCTGTCAGGAGTTGCAAGAAGATGGAGGTGGTGATGATCAGCAGGGCTGGGGGTGCTGTGCGTGGACTTCCTGCAGTCAGATCCCGTGTCCTGCCCAACCCCAGCCCCAGCTCACTGCTGTGAGTGTAGTACGTGCTCAACTAATGATTATGGCCA
Organism: Mesoplodon densirostris; assembly: GCF_025265405.1. NCBI lineage: Eukaryota > Metazoa > Chordata > Mammalia > Artiodactyla > Ziphiidae > Mesoplodon > Mesoplodon densirostris. Next base: position 115,142,338 of record NC_082666.1, on the reverse strand, counting down.
AGGTGGGCAGGACTGCCTGCATGCTCCTGTCCTCTGGGTTAAAGCAGAGCTGGCCTCTGGGGAAGGCCAGTGAGGATTGTTCTGGGACACATGGATCTTCCTTAGGAAATGCTTTCTGACCCTGTGGAGGTCAGCCCGTGGAGACTCTGTCGGCAGTGGGACTCAGGGGCCCATGCTCCCCCGCCCTGGAAACAGGGAGGGCCTCTGGGCTTGGAACTGACCAGCGCCCTGGACCACACTGGCTTCTGAGCGCTGGGGAGGGCAGTGGCCATGTGGTGGACAGTCGAACTTTCTCAGAGGCTTGCTCTCACCCGGCTGCTGGACGGGGCCTTCTCTGCACCCACCCCCAGGGTTTCTGGGTTATTGGGGGTCGCAAATGGGGCTGCACTTCAGAAGACAACAGTCCTGCAGACTGCTTGGAAGAGCACTGAGTGCGGGTGGCCTGGCCTCCTGGTGGGCTGACGTGCTTTGTGTTGCAAGCATCATCTCTGTCTCTCTGTCTCTGTCTCTGTCTCTGTCTCTCTCTCTCTCTCTCACACACACACACAGTCATGTCGGGCACACATGGTCACGCAGGCTGGTGTTGTGCCCTGGCAGGCATGTGTGTGTGGGTGCCCGAGGGTGATCACGACACTAGATTTCCCCTTCCAGCCAGGACTTGGGCTGGATGGCATTGCAGGAGGAGATGCCTAGGTGTGTGGTGTGATCCAGGGACATGTGAAGGTCAAAGGCCAAGCACATCATCGTCATGATGGAGGCATTACCATCAGGGAAGGAGAGAGGCCAGGAAACCCCCTCCCCCTGGGGCAGAGTGTCCTGACTCGGCCTGTGCCAGGCCTCACTGAGAGGTGTGGGAGGGGAGAGGTGGGGACAGCAGGAGCAGAGGTGACCTCAAAATGTGCTGAGAGTTGGGGAACAGCAGAGGCTGCTGGAGCTGAGTGGGGAGGGGGGGTGGGGGAGCAGGGGCTGAAGCCTGGGCCCTGGGCCAGCGTTTGGTCTTTAGCCACCTGATACGATAACAAAGCCAGCCTCTTCCTCGTTTGTCCTTTCTTCCTGGGCCAGCATGAACGTTCCTCCCACTGGGGCTGAGTCTCCAGATGGGACTGTTGGAAAAGAGGGGTCAGTCCCTACGGGGTTTCAGGACCAAGGGAGCAGCTGGGCGGGGCAGCCCCACTCGGTGCCTCGGGGCTGCATCACCTGTCGTGGAGGCTGAAAGCATCCTAAGGGAGAGAGCGGCCCCCAGTCCCCTTGTCCAGAAACTATGCCTGCCCTGCTGTGGACTTCTCTGGCAAAATGGAAATACACCACCCAAGCTCCCTTCTGGGCTATTAAAAAATTAATATTAAAGTTTAATGGGAGTCCAGGGAAACTAGGAAAAATTTCCTGCCTATCCAAAATACCAAGGGAGGGATGTGAATGTATAAGATTCCTAACAAGGAGAAAAAAAATGTCATGAAAAACCTAGGGGTAGGACAGGAATAAAGACACAGACCTACTAGAGAATGGACTTGAGGATATGGGGAGGGGGAAGGGTAAGCTGTGACAAAGCGAAAGAGAGGCATGGACATATATACACTACCAAACGTAAGGTAGATAGCTAGTGGGAAGCAGCCGCAAAGCACAGGGAGATCAGCTCGGTGCTTTGTGACCGCCTGGAGGGGTAGGATAGGGAGGATGGGAGGGAGACGCAAGAGGGAGGGGATATGGGAACATATGTATATGTATAACTGATTCATTTTGTTATAAAGCAGAAACTAACACACCATTGTTAAGCAATTATACTCCAATAAAGATGTAAAAAAAAAAAAATCAAAAAAAAAAAAAAAAGATTCCTAACAACTGTCCTCAGGCCAAGGAGCCTGGATTTGCTGCAGAGTCAGCAGCGTCTCCGCATTTGCACTGGTTACTGTGCTGTCTAAACTGCTGAATGACCCCCTACATCTCCCTTCAGAGCACTCATGAATTGGAAAGGGTAAGATGGTGACTTTATGTTGGAGAAACATGGAAGACTCCACCTTGATCAAACGGCCACCAATATGGGACCATGAATAGGAACAGACCAATGAAAGCACGTAATGATACCTGTCCAGAGGAGGACAAGACATTGCCACCTGCATCCCCTGAATCGAATCGTGAGGGAACAGCAGACAAATCCAAGTCCTGGGACAGTCTGCAACATCAGGGGCTGAACTCTTAAGACCTTGATGTCAAATAAGATCCATGTCAAGAAACAGACTAAGGAGCTATTTCAGATTAAAGGAGACGGAAGAGACATGACAAGGGACGGTGCTGTGATCCTGGGCTTCCTTTGCTGTAAAGGACATCACTGGGACAATCGACCGAATTGCACTGTGGTCTGTATACTAGATGGTAGCTTCAACTCTGCCAACGTTAGTTTTCTGATTTTGATTATTTTGCTATGGTTTATGGAATTAGGAGAATATCCTTGTTCGTAGGAAATATTGACATAAACAGTGGTGAAGAGGCAGCGTGCCCGAGGCTTACCCTCAAGTGGTTCAGAAAAATATGTATATTTGAGGAAGACAGAAAAAGATGAAACAAATGTAGTAACATGGGGGAACTGGGTGAAGGATACACAGGAATGCTTTGTTGTGCTATGCTTGCAACTTTCCTGTGTCTGAAGTTTGGTCAAAATTTAAAACGTTTAAAAAGATCTCCAAAACACAGCAACCGAACACAGCTTATGTCTCTCTCAACAATGACAGTCTGGGTCTACGTGGTTAGGTGGGGAGCCAGGACTGTCCCTATGCTGCTCTCTCCCCACTTGCACCACAGCCCCAGGGAGGAAAAAACTGATGCTGATAGGAAGCAATTCCTGTTTGAGTAAGTGGCACGCAAGTTCATACTCCGTTGGCCAGAGCAGGGTCTGGTGACAAGGCAGATGGGGAATGCAACGTCCACCCGGGAGACCCCCTGCAAAGGCGAAACTTTATTCCGTGGAAAAAGGGGGAGTGGACTTGGGAGGGGGGACTAGCAGCTCACTACCTTCCCCATTCTCCAATTCAGAGGTCACTTGGCAAATGGCCATGGCCTTGATGAGTCTCCAGGCTGTGCATCCAGCTCAGATGACCCACGTCCACCACTGCTCCACTGTGGCCTCTGCTGGGTGCCTCAAATATCCCAAACCTATTATAGTCCAGAATGGCTCCTTGATTTTAGCTGTCCTTTCTGTCCTCAGACTGTGCTGCACTGTCCACCTTACTGTGCCCTCCTGGTGTTCCTGCCACCTGGAGGGCAGGTCAGTCCCCTCTCCCACCCCATCTCTTGGTCTGGTTCACGTCCATCACCCTTGGCCAGAGTCTCCAGCAGCGCGTCACACACCTGCATGCCACAGGCATCACTCTGATCTTACTACGATGAGGATTCTCAGTTTGGAGGGCTGGGCGCAGCCTGAAGCTCTGCACTGCTGACAAGCTCCTGGGGGAAGCTGACGCTGCAGGTTTGGGTTGGAGCTGAGCCCTTTGGAGACGAAGGAGCTGGCAGTGCTATTACTGCCAAGAGCATGATCACAGATGGAGGCGGATGAGTCAGAAGCAACCAGCCCGTGGAGCTACCCTTTTCTGAGGTGGACGTCTTGTGGGGTTCTGTCTGTGCTCAAAATTGGCACTATTTTGGAGAAAGGTACCTTGTAGGTCCCTTCAAGTTTAAATTTGCCTATGAGTTGGTAAGAAAAAAATAACAATCCATATATTTCACTTCTTGTGGCTGATGAGGGGAGTTCAGAACACCAGAGGACCTGGGGAGATTCAGAGCATTTTTAATTTGCACGGAAAACAGGTATATGAGTCGCTGGGCTTCCCCCCTGCATGGCTAAGTGCTATATGGGCTGTGTCTCAGAGTAGCTGTCTAGCGGTGAGCCCAGGTTCTGCTCACAGTGCAATGGCATAAACAGGAGGTTTGCATGAGGTCTGGCAGCGGGCAGTCAGAATCCCAGCTCTGTGATTAGCTGTACGATCTTGGGCATGCCATTAGTCTCCCTGAAACTCAGTTTTACCATCTGTAAAGTGGGCAGGAGTATTACAGCTGACTCAATGTTCCCAGCGGTTGGCTCTGATTTCCCCTTCGTTGGTGTGTCTCTGTACGCTCACCCCCTGCATCTCTGCTGGAAGCAAAACCTTCAGGAGCGTCCTCTAGACCTGCCTGACTTCTCAGAGGCTGCACATTGATGAGGTCTCTGCTTCTGCAAATTAACAGAAGTGTGTGACCAGAGTCTGCAGGCTCCCTGGAAACACAAAGGCTTTAGATCAAGGTGTAAAGAGGCTACTTTTCAGGGCATCCAGCTATATTCTCCTTGACCACAAGATGGCACCCTGCAATCATGAAATCCACCGCAGGCACCGTCAGATAGGGGCGCCTAAGGCGAGCCAAATATTTTTTTTGAAATCTTCTTTTCATTAGATGATATCCTTATCCTTCGTGGACCAAGTGGTTTTCCCCAAAGGGTCTAGAAAAGGTTTTACAGGGAATTTTGTCTCACCCCTCTTGGTGACGGGCAGGAACTCCACAGCCAGCCCCTCCGGGTTCGTAGTCCATCTTTGTCACTTCCTGGCTTAACCTCACTGTGTTCTTCATCCGACAATAGTGACAAAAGTACCTCCCTAAGAGGGTCACAGTGAGTTTTTGCCGTGGCCTCTCCCGTTGCGGAGCACAGGCTCCGGACGCGCAGGCTCAACGGCCTTGGCTCACGGGCCCAGCCTCTCCGCGGCATGTGTGATCATCCCGGACCGGGGCACGAACCCGTGTCGCCTGCATCGGCAGGCGGACTCTCAACCACTGCGCCACCAGGGAAGCCCTACAGTGAGTTTTAAATGATGTTTTCAAAGTGCTTGGAATAGTGCCTGGCACGTAGCAAGTCCTATAAAAGTCTGGTAAATAAAACCTGAATACTAATAGTACTACTAAGAACGCACTCAAGAGTTGCCCCACTCTTTTCAAATAAATGACCTTCAACACTGAATAATCAACTTGTACGTATAAGAGTCCAAAATAGGTTGAGGATACTTAAATATTTTGAACTTCTGGAATTCCTGATATACTATGTAAACAATATTTTCCTAATTTATTGCTGTAATTCCTTTCTGGAAAGTGGAATTTTTTGCCAAAGAAGGAGTGAAAGAACTTGATCCATTGCTACTTGCTAAGATGCACACCTTGGTGGACAGCTTGTCTGCAGAAAGGCACCTGCCCAGGTATTTGCCTGCTGGGCCCTCCCGCGTGCCTCCGGTGTGTGGCCTGAAACTCCATCCCAGTCATTCCAGAGTTAACCTCTGATGCAATATCACCATTTTCACTCAGCTGGGAACAGACCTGCATCAAACGGCAAGATGAGTAGCTCAGGAGTCAAAGGTCTTTCTGTTGCCTCCCCCTCTAGAAGCACAGCCCCGCAGACGGCTGGCTTCTTGATCTGTTACCATATGGTCAAAAATCGCTCGGAATAATGCCCGAAGCAGGAGTCAGGTTGATGACGTTATTATCCACGAGAAGTTTGAATTTGTATTAGATGAAACTGAATTGCAGGATATCTAATTACAGAAAAGCATCATGAAGAAAAAAAATCACCTATAATATCACTACTTTGAGATATAACCACCATTTCTATTTTGATTTCTTTGTACAACGATAGTCATGTGCACTAAATGTTTTTGCACAATCAGAAACACACAGATCTGAATCTTGCTTTTTCCAGTTCCATCTGAGGCTTTATCATGCCACGAAATGCTCTTCAAAACATTTATTGATGGTCTTGTCATGTTTCGTCTACGCCTACACCATGAATTAACACTCAGCCTCTACCGTGGCTCCTGAGTTGCACCATTAAAAGAAATACTGCAATAAACATTTCCTTAAAAAATTATTTATTTATTTCCTTATTTATTTATTTATTTATTTTGGTTGCGTCGGGTCTTAGTTGCAGGCACACGGGATCTTCACTGAGGCATGCGGGATCTTTTCATTGTGGCACACGGGCTCTTCGTTGTGGCACTTGGGTTTCCCTCTAGTTGTGGCGTGCGGGTTTTCTCTTCTCTAGTTGTGGCGTGTGGGCTCCAGAGCGCATGGGCTCTGTAGTTTGCCACCCGTGGGCTCTCTAGTTGAGGCGTGCAAGCTCAGTAGTTGTGGCACAAGGGGCTAGTTGCCCCTCGGCATGTGGGATCTTAGTTCTCTGACTAGGGATCGAACCCGCGTCCCTTGCATCGGAAGGCAGATTCTTTTTTTTTTTTTCTAAGTCCAAACTCCATTTATTTCTCCTTGATCAAAATATACACGATGCCATACTTTAAAAAATGGAATTAGCATAAGACTATATTATTTCATATGTGGTAAATTTACATATGTAAAATCCAGAGGAAGGCAGATTCTTTACCACTGGACCACCAGGGAAGTCCCTAACATACACTTTTGAATGCAATTCTTTAGGAGAACTTAAGAAAAGTAGACGTAAGGAGTTGACAAGCCTGAACACTTTAAACCATTCACCAACTTTTTGCTTAAGGTCAAAGTAAAGTAAAGCAAGCCGCAAAAACTGGCTTCGAGCTCTGTTCTGCTAACTGCAGCCTCCAACATCTCACTGTCCTTTCTGGGTATTTAGGCACTTTAAATTGTCTTTCAGAACATAAAGGAGGGCTTTCAGTTAGGAAGCTCAGTGGCTCTAGTAATCTATAATATGCTATATGTTAATGTTTTCAGAAAGGTGACCACAGCCTTCCAGCTAGCTGTATATTGGTGAACGTTTACCCCAAACTCAAATGCCTACTGGAGCCAGGCAGGGACTAAATGTGTCAGCAGGACTAATGTGATAGTTAGGAGATGTCTAGAGTGATATGGAAAGTGCATGTCATCCACTCCCACCTACACAAACAAACAAGTCAGACCTGAATTTGTGAGTCGTTTTAGAACACTGCCCACCCTAAACAAAACCTGAATGTGAGCCAAATGGTGACCAGTTGTGACCTTTAGAAACACCCTTTGAGGTCCACGAAGGGAAAAGGGCAGACCTTCATTGCATAGGGGGCGAAACTGAGGTTCAGAAGACTTGAGCATGTGGCTAATCCTGGAAGGACGGCACATACGTGGCTTGTCAGGGTTCTCAGCTAGTGTCACTGACTATGGCTGTGACATGTATCGCAGGTCATTTCCTACTCATGATAGACAAAGTACCAAATGCATGAATGATCCCCCCCTCCCAGTTATTTCAGGGATTTCACTGAGCTAATGTGACTCTTGCGCACGCTATGCAATTGCTCATCCAAGAATAACTGCTCCTTCCAGAAAGCCCTCTCCACACGGGGACTGACCACAGATGTATGGCTTGTGCTATGTGGGGATTTCCCTTCTTCCGTTTCCTGCTTGCTGTCCCAGCTGTCATCTGAAGCCTCCACATCTACAGCCCTCAAATTTCACCTGGGGTCGGGGCGGTCTGCACCGCTACCGGGGCGTGGCAGTGGGTGGGCACAGGGGTGGCGGCACCGTACCTTTCCCGTTAGATTTTGGGATGCATGTGCCATGACGCTGCTGGGTTTTAAGTAATAGGTTTGTGTCTTGCACCAAGATTTGCTTTCTTCACTGAGTTAATGTAGTATTGTCACTGAGTTATCGCGGTTCACCCCACCATCCATGAGTTTTTGGGAAAAAAACCTAACACTCTTCTTAAAACTCAAGAAGGCCTAGGGAAGGGGTTGGAGGGGGTGGGGGTCGGGGGGGTGAGAGCAAGGTCTGGACCACTTGGAAAGGGGTCAACGCAGATTGCTCCAACGGCCCTGGGCCAACATCGGAGACACATCTTGCAGAATCTTGGAAACAAACAGTGCACACTCCATTTGAGCTCATCTTTTAAGAGCCTGGCCCCTATATTTTGCTGTTCAAACTTCAGTTTCTTCTCAGAGATTGCAAATGCAAAGGGGACAAGCAGGTAACATACATGAACAAAACATCTGGGTGTCTTTGCAGGGGCATGAGGGGGGCGCTCTGCTGAACTGAACAGCAGTGCTCAGTCTGGGGGTCCCAGTGTCCCCCTCAACTTTGTGGTTACTGGGGTGGTGTGGGTGTGTGTGTGGCTGCAGGCACACGGTGGCCAAATCTTCATCTTTTCCAAGAGAAGCTGGACATCCAGATCTTACGTGAGAGTTGCTGGTTTTTGAAAGGGGCCAATGACTTGGACGTTTCCTAAGACATCCTATAGGCTAAAGGAACCTTACCTGCAGGCAACACGGATCTCTGAGCAACCCGTCTGTGCCCTGCAGCCTGTGGGGCTGGTCCTCATAAGGGGAACGAACCTGCAATTTAATGACAGGGCTTGTGCATGTTCCAAAAGCAAATAATTTCAGAAATTGCAAGAGGGACTGTCTCCTAAGTTTACGGCTTACTTAAAGCCCACTACTTTCCATACCCAAATGAATGGTGATCTTCACCTACATTTTAGTCAGGCCATGAGAGTGACTGAGAAGTGTTCATAAAAACAGCTAAATCTAAACATTTCCAAAGGGCTTTTAAAACAGAGCATCTCTGAGGATGTCCTGTTAATGAAGTCACCATCACCTTCATGATTAAGGTTCAGGGGAAGGTTTAAGGGTGCTTGGGTGACATCACAGGCTCCTAGGGCTGGGGCCTGCAGCAGGCTGACACATGCATTGAATGCAGTTTGGGGGGGCATGGTGGCAACAGAGGGGGACAAGTGGGCATTTGCTATCATCAATTGTCTTCTATCTCAGGGTGGGCCAGGAGGGCGTCTGAAGGTACCTGGACTGGGGTGCCAGCTTTGCCCACCCTTCTCCTATAGTCTGACCAGCAAACTGGATAGGGGCTGTCCCAGACCCAGCAGCCTCTGTACTTGTCTAAACGACAGGAGTGGGGTGGGGTGGGCGTCTGGTGGAGGACCAACTTAGCCTCCAGACAAAATGTTTCCTTCCTAATTGAGATGAGGGCTTTCAGGCCATTCAGACTGACCTGATAAACCCATGTGAAGCCATATCCTGTGTCAGAAAGGCAGTTTTCCTGAAACTGAATACCTTAAAAATGTGAGTGAAGTTGAATAGCCTCAGGGGGTTGTCAATCAGCCCTCTTCCTCTAGGTTGGCTCAGTGCCAACTGGAAATGCTGTCTCCTGTCCCCCCTCCTCAGTGGCCTTCCTCTGGGAGAAGGGGCTGAGGCTGGTGTGTGGGGAGATTTCTAGTGTTTAAATGGCGGGGGGAGGGTAAGCAGTAAGATGTCAGATAAGTCTCATTTTTGCAACATTTCCCACGGACCTGGAAGTAACGCATTTTAAGAAATATTTAATACTTTAAAAAGAGCGATACCTAAGTCTCAATCACTTAAAAATAAGTACATTTTATCCAATCAAGGCACACCATTATTTTATATACCACCAACAAAGAAAGAAAGGAAACGGTAGCAAATAAATGCCACATGATGCTGCCTGGCTCCTGTGATTAGAAAACAATCTTATGGCTACCAGGGGAAAGGGAGGGAGGGATAAACTGGAGATTGGGATTGACATATACACACTATTATATATTTATAAAATAGATAGCTAATAAGGACCTACTGTATATATAGCACAGGGAACTCAATACTCTGTAATGACCTGTATGGGAAAAGAGTCTAAAAAATAGTGCATGTATGTATATGTATAACTGATTCACTGTGCTGTACAGCAGAAAGTAACACAACATTGTAAATCAGCTATATTCCAAAAAAAAGAAAAGACACCTCGGATTTCAGGGATGTTAGGTGAGCAATTCTTGGCATCTAGGAAGAGGCCTGCTTTTGCGGCTGTCCTCTGCCAGCTGGCCACCGGGGGGCGCAAGATGCCAGCGCACTCGGTTGTTTTCCTTACCTGTTATTTCCTCTGTCTTGAAGCAGTCTGGGCTCCCAGCGAATCAACCCGCTCCGCCCGCCAACTGTCCTGTCCAGTCTCAAAGGCCTCACCTAGAAAAGGGGGGAGGTGCAATGGAATGCACCCCACCGCGCATTTCAGTGTAGCGCAGAGAGATGCAGACATCAAAAGTGATAAGCTCAGTGAGTGAACCATCTGAAGCTGCAGGCTTATAGGTCCTTAATGGGCACAGCCAAGCAATGTCTATTAAACGCTCTCAAGCTCTCGTTTAGTTTTATTCTTCTATTACTGGATTACAAGCTTTTAATATATGCATATTTAAGTCAATAAAACATTTCGAAATAGACTAAGAATTATGGGCTCTTCCTCCGTCAGTAGTGGGTTGGGGTCTCCTTTCGTCCCCACCTCCTCCCTGGGTGGGTTTTGCAGTCCTTACTCTGCCTTCATTAATGTGCAGCTTGGACCGGGCTCAGCCGACCCTACCAGGGCCGTTCCTTGACCAGAGGGCCGGAGGCCAAGTCCCTGGAGGTCAATGAAAGTGTGGAGGAGGGAGATGGTCAGGGTGTTTCCGGCCGGCCTGTAGATGGCGCCCCGCGAAAGGGATTCCGAGCCGCGTTCCCCAAGCCCTTGTGGCCTGGAGCTTGGAGGTCCGGGCGGAGCGCACCCGGCTGTGAAGACGGTGCAGCAGCCAGGTGTTCCTTCCAACTCCCACGGCTGCTCCGCACTTGTGCTAGAACTGGGTGGGCGGAATTACATGCAAACGTTCAGCAGGGCCCGTGTAGGGGGCGCGTATCGAGGGGCACAGGAGCGGCACGCGGCCGCGACCCCCACGCGCCGAGCAGCCTGGCGACCTCCACGCGCGGCGGGCCCTTCCTACCCCACCCAGAGGCAGGTGGACAGTGTCGCTATGAAGAGAAAGCCTCGATTGTCCCTCCTACAAACCGCCACACGCCAGATCTCCGCTATTATGCACCCTCCATAGAAATGCAAACGAGCCGCGTGCGCCGGCCGCAATCTGCTCGCGCGCCCGGGCGCCCCGCAGCGCTCTGCAGCGGGCGGGGAGGTTGGCTAGGACCTTTCAGCTCGCCCGGGTAGGGGCCTTGTTTGTGCTAGGAGAACCTCGCGCTCTGGGCCGTAGTGTCAGCTGGAGGGTGCTGCACTCAGGCCTTTTGCAAGCTTAAAGCCAGCGCTGCGTGTTTTTGCTTTAGGTTCCGGTTTAAAAGCAATGGTCTCATAGACTCCAAATTTAAAGTAAAGAAAACATAGAAAGGTAGCAACAAAAATAAATGCAAAAAAAATAAAATCATTAGATTCCCCAAAGGTGCGTTTCACAAATTGCAGCGTACTATTAGTCGGCAAGGTTTTTTTTTTCTTTTCTTTTTTAAAAAACTTTTTCCTTTTAAGGACTTAAGAAAAACAAAAAAGCGAGATGAAATCTGCAGGCTCCAGTCTGCCTGGTAACACTCCGACAAAAGCGGCAGATTTGAGGCATTGTCATCCCCCGCAGCCCTCCCCACGTGGCCTTCTGGCACGAGCCTCCGGCCGCCGCCTCATTTGCATCAGAAAGCGGGCGCGGGCCAATGGGCGCGCAGGCTCGCGCCAGCTGGCTGTGCCAAGGGCCCAGCCTATATAAGGGCGCGCGGCGGCGCCGAGTCTAACTAGCTGGTGGTAGACGCGCCGGTTTGGGCAGTAGACCTTCTTGTCTTCGCTCGCGTCCGCTCCGCCCTCTCCTCTTGTGGATAATTTGCTGCTCGCCAATCGCAACATGACTCTGGAAGAAGTTCGCGGCCAGGACACGGTTCCCGAAAGCACGGCCAGGTAGCTCGGCGCCGAGCGTCGGACGTCTTTGGGCTCGGGGATCCTGATCCTGCCCTGGCCGCGGCTGGCTGGGCGTCAGTCTTCGGGCCCGCTGGGGTGGGAACCCGCTGGGTGGGAGCCGGGCGCGAGTGTGCCGGCTGGGCCGGGGGTACGGCACTGAACTGGCGCGCCGGACTGGGGCGCTGGGGGTGCGTCCCCGGGCCTGAGGATCCCGGCGCACCCTCCTGCTAGTCCCTGCTCACGGCGCTGGCTCGTCCGCAGGATGCAGGGCGCCGGGAAAGCGCTGCACGAGCTGCTGCTGTCTGCGCAACGCCAGGGTTGCCTCACCGCCGGCGTCTACGAGTCCGCCAAAGTTCTGAACGTGTGAGTATAGACGCGGGCCGGGCAAGGCGAGCGGGGCGGGAGGAGCGGCAGGGAGACCGGGGAGATGGCGGCGAGGGACACCTCGGGCTCCCCGAGCCGACCTCACCACCTCCTCCTCGCCCGCGCAGGGATCCCGACAACGTGACCTTCTGCGTGCTGGCCGCCGACGAGGAGGACGAGGGCGACATCGCGCTGCAGATCCACTTCACTTTGATCCAGGCGTTCTGCTGTGAGAACGACATAGACATCGTGCGCGTGGGCGACGTGCAGAGACTGGCAGCGATCGTGGGTACCGGCGACGAGGCGGGTGCGCCGGGGGACCTGCACTGCATCCTCATTTCGGTGAGTGTCGCCTCCGTCCCGATGTCGTCCCCGCCCCCGTCATCGGCCAGTGGCCGGCCCGGCTGACCTCTGCGCTCTCCCCGCAGAACCCCAACGAGGACGCATGGAAGGACCCCTCCTTGGAGAAACTCAGCCTGTTCTGCGAGGAGAGTCGCAGCGTCAACGACTGGGTGCCCAGTATCACCCTCCCCGAGTGACAGCCCCGCGGGTATCCTTGGTCTGATCGACGTGGTGACGCCCCGGGGCGCCTAGCGCGGGGCTGGCTCTGTGGATGCGCCCTCCGAGGGCGCCGGAGTGCGGCGTGGAGACTGGCAGGCGGGGGCGCGTGGAGAGCGGCGAGGAGGTGCGGCTCCCTCCCGAGGAGGGACCCGGCGGCGGCAGGGGCAGGCTGGCCCCAGCCCAGGACTCTACAAGTGTGGGGAGCGGCTGCTCGCCCAGGAAGGCCGGAGGCGGGACCTTGGCCGCGCGGCCGAGAAGGACGGACTGGCCGGGCAGGAGTGACTCAGCAGCCTGTACTCCCGGCAGAAAGGAGGAGGAAGGCAAGGCCAGGCGGCCTGGACTTGCACACCAGTTACAGGAGCTCTGACGGATTTAGCAGTATGCACTGCTGTTTCAAAACGGACACGGGTGATGCTTCATTTTCTAAAGGATTATCCTGCTGCAGCTTTGAGTTTTACAATAAACTTACTGAAACAAACTTACTCTCTTTATTGAAGGCAGGGGATCTTTGTCTGCGGGGAGGTGGTTTGCAGGGCCGTTGACTTCTGAAATTCACGGAACTCGATGGCACTTGTTCCATCTTCCTGTTGGGGCCGGATTACACAGGCTCCTGGGGGTGCTGGAAGTGGGGGAGGGGACGCCAGCTGGGTATTAGGGCAGCACTTGAGCCCTGCTCCTATTTCTCTCCCTTTAGGAAAATTTTTAAACTCGCAACACAGGAGCATACTTGGGATAAGACATCAGTGCAGCAGCTGGCCATCCAACCTGATAACAGAGGCCTTTCCCTCCCCTGCCCCTCTCTCTCCTCTGCCCCCTGCTTTCCAACAGCTGCTTATCAGAACAGCTTGCAGGATGCAGGCAGCGCCTTCCTGCACAATGAGCTTTGCCTTCTGCAGGCGCTGCCCTTTGTGGTCCCTGAGGATGGTGGCAGACTGCTCTCAGGAAACTTTTCCTCTTAAAGGAATGGCACTTACAGCAATGTCACCAAGGTATTAATATCGCATATGACATGATGACTGCATTTAAGGGTGAGTCATCATTTTGTCATGGCTGTGATAGAACTTAGACGATCTGAGCAAAAATGGGAAGGCAGCATCTACACAAATAGGTGTGAGCAATTCTGAGTGGGGCCGGCATCTGCTTTCTACTATTTTGAGTGTTCTCTGCCCACATCAGAGTTATGAGGACTGCTGCTATTCACAGCAGCTTTGAAAGACTTATAGGAGAAAATTAATTGAAAGCTTTTTTGGCAAAGACTTTCCTTAAGGAGGATCTAGGGGAGAATGTACTGAGTGAATCAATCTTTTTTATTAGACCAATGTTTTGATTTCACGCTGGTGCCTGACTACACTGCTTTTGGCAGGGGAAATATACACGGGGCTAGATTGCTGTTAGCAAGCTGCCCAGGGGTCCATTGAGCCTTCTAGGCAAAGGAGGGGTAGTGTGCTGTTTTTCTAAGAAGAAAATTCTACTGATTTTTCAGCAGTCCCAGGTAGCTGATTGGGTGCCACTTTTTCAGTTCTCTCCAAATCGTGAAAGAATTAACAGGACAGGACTGTACAAACTTAATTATTTCTACTGTAAGGAGGAAAGCATCTTGTTTCACATTCATCAGCTCTTAAAATGCCCCTTGGCAGAGGCCCAGTGAAATAATTCAGCTGTGTTTGTGCCCAAGTTTCATTCCTATTTCACCTACGACTGCTCAAAACCTTGAGTTTTCCTGGTTGAAGTGGAGCCTTGCAGGGTGGGTCTCTACAGCAGTCTGCATTCTGGCCTAATGACCATTTGCCACAGCATGCTATAGTAAACACAAATGGGGCATAATTACTTTAAAATGTACCCTTCAATGAGTAAATGTAGCAGAGCATTGCATAGAGCAGGCGGCAGACCCTCCTGCTGGCCCACTGAACCTTGTAGAATAGTCACTTGGCAGACCTTAAGAAACTTGGCTTTCTCAGACTAGAATTTACAGTAGGGGCACCCGTTGGAGCCCCAGGGGCTAGGAACATTTACAGGGGGAAAAAAATGCATGCTTGGACATAGTGCCAGCCCCAAAGCTTGTGCTTAATTTTTTTGTGGTAAGTGTGAACAAGCATTTAATGCTATTAAAATGAAATACTCCATAGGATAGGTAATAAAATGCACAGTGCTTATAAACACATTATCGTATTCATACTTCCAACAACTCTAAGTGGCAATGCTTAGATAAACTAATTATCGCATGCACGGTGAGGTGATCCATGCAGACTGTTTAGCACAGTGCCCTGCACCTAGAAAGCACTGGATGAACATTAATGACAGCAATACTGTACTTATGATGAAGGAGTTTGCTAAAGATCATAGAAATCAAGTGGACTGGTGGATCTGGACCAGGCTGTCTGGTTCCAGGGCCCAACACTACTTGCTGTGTCACACATCTGGGAAGGAAGACTTACTTTCATAACTTTATACGTTTATAAAAGTTTTATGTATTCATTGCAGAAAACTTGTAAAACACAAAAAAAGGAAAGAAAGAAGTGCTGTAATGGGCCGTCTCCACATTTTGGTGTATTGCCTTCTCGCCTTTTCTACATCTCTGAGGGGTACATACCATGCAATATACAAAACCACAGGCAACATTTTTTAAGAAGCTCATCTTCCCCTGCATTTGGTTGTCTCCTGCTTCTTCTCCTTGACATTCTGTTGCATGCCCTCATGTCACTCAGTGACCTTGGAGGCCAGGCTTCAGCGCTGCAGCAGGCTCCAGCACAGGGGTGTCAACGTACATTGGTTAGGGAATCCTATTTACCCCACAGGCCTCACCAAGCAAGACAGATGCCAGCTGTTTGTAGGCCCGAAGCAAGGCTGTGCCCACCCCAGGGCAATGAGTGTCAATCACGCTCATCTTTCAGTTCAGATAAAATTGTTTGCATCTGATCATGGCTATAAAAAATTGCACTGGCAGAAATGCTGTTGTAAAGATGAAACGAATACAGAAATGAAAGAGGGAGCAGCTCTGGGGGTCAGGCAACCCTCGTACACACAAGGAGTTGGGGCTTCCATTCTCTCTTTGGTAAGACAAGAGGACAACATGATTGCCAAGATTTGTTTTAATTTTAAAGGCTGTCATTCTAGGTATTATACATTTAATGAAAACATTATCCTCAGTGGCACAATGGGTATTGCTCTCGGGCTCACAGGGAGCCATTTGAAAAACAGTGATAGAGTTTCTTGGAAGCAAAGCAAGGATGTCAGCAAACAAGGCAAGGCTGTGAGGTCAGTTCAGGGAGCAGATATTTATTTTCGCTTCTTTTCAGAGTTCTTGAGCTTTTCTGTTGGTTTTTCCAAGCTATCAGCCCGTGCACTCCTCATGGGGTGTGTCCCCCCAGAGGTCAAAAAGAAACTGTTCTTCCCCAGCCACTGAGAAGACACTTGACAGCCTAACTGGGGCAGTGAGGTGTGATCCTGTGTGGAGAGACCAGCTGGGGACGGGGGTATGCCTGGACCTATGAGGAGCCTTCGATTTCTGTTGTAGGGCAAAGTTATACTTGGTCTATGGAAGCAGCCTTGTTTTTAAGTCTAGCTCAAACTTCTCTTCTTTATCTTCCAGGAGATATTTCTCTTCTCTTGGCAAATAAGGTGTGCACATGAAGAGCTCCTGATTTATGTTCTCTCTTCCAGGCAGCGAGGAGGGTGTGGCCAGCAGTCATCTGTGAGGGGTGAGGGCTGCTTGCAAGAGCCTGGATTCCAGTAGGTGGATTTCCTGCTGGAAACTGCTGGAAACACCCCCAGGGCTGCATGATTCCAGCCCAACAGGCAGCAAAGACCTTTAGAGCCTCTGTGAGCTGGGCCTGGAAGGGGCTGCTGCTTCTCCACCTCACGGTGGGGAGGTGGGCACGGCCCTTGGCTACTGGGTTTGGGGGTGGGAGATGGGCTGCTCATTCATTCATTCCCTCATTCATTTGTTCATTGGTTCCTTCATTCATTCAGTTGGCAATTACTGTTTGGAGCACAGTTCTAGGTGTGGACTCCTGACGGGTTCCTGTGGGCCTGAGTGGCTTGTTGCAGGTGAGTGTTTGGGTAGTGGAGGGGGGCGTCCAGCTGTGTCCCACACCCATTGGATCCTTGTTTTCAAGGCTGGCCAAGGGCTGTCTGGCACCTTGGGGCTGCTTCCAGGGTGGCTGGGAGTATGTGATCAGAACGTGGGGTCTACCTGCCCGTGACGTTTGGAACCTGGCCTAATTGTCTGGTAATGTAATATTTGGGTCAAAGCCAAGTTCTCTTTCTTATTGCTGCTGTGGCTTCCTGTTGCACAGAATAGATACATTTGTCTCTCTCCAGCTTCTGGATGTGGGGACTGCAGGTCAGTGAAATACAGGAAAGCATGTTTCTTGTGGTCTGAAAACCTCAGTGGAGACGGTAAAATCAGTCATAGGAACATTGTTCAAAAGACGTAGAAGCTTTTTTCCCTCCAAGTGGGCTCTAATCCTATAACCGCTGAGCATTTCTGTATCTCATACCAAGTGACTGATGTGGTTTTACTTTATCACCTCAAGGGGAGGTGGGATTTGCTGCCAGTTTTCATGATTCTTTTTCTTCAGTGTTTGGGGTTTGCTTTGGGTTGAAGTTTGCAAGCTCTTTGGTTATGCAGCTTGGTGGTTGAAGTGATTCAGCTTTTTTTGTGGTCTCTGCAGTTATCCCCCAACTTTGTGATGGTGGCCTAGGTGACATTCACTTACATCATGTCTTCCCTGAGTCGGAATCATTCTGGAGGATGATTTCAAATTTGTTGGATTTTTATTATGATACAGTACAGGTGAATAGAATTGTAAGCAGCAACATGAATAGAGCAATAAATAGCAAAATGGAAAGAAAAGAAACAGACTGGAGAAGGCATCCTCTTTCTCAGCAAGATCAAAGTTCTGTAGAGTGATTCACAGCAGCAAAGTGATTCCTGGAACTCTTTGCATGGAGAGGAATTCGATGCTAAAATTCCAGGAAGGAGGACACTGATGGTGGATTAGGCACAGCTATCAGGAGACCCATTAAAAACCATTGTGCATTCATTTTCTGTCCTTGGCTTTCTGCAAATCACTCAAGTTCTGATTCTGTGGGCCCAAAACAATGATGAGATAAAGCCCATGGATGGGGTGGTTGGCCCATAGTCATCAGATGCTCAGCTTGGCTAGCTGGGGGTTTGGGATCCTACTGGGCAGCCTCAGAGCCCATGTTCCCAGTCCCCGTGCAGTCAGGGCCAGGACTACCAGCCACTCTCTCTCCATGTGGCCTCCAGGCCCCTGGGCCCCCAGGTTCTCCAAAAGCACAGAGAACACTGTGGAGAAACCACTACCCACCCAGGTGCAGCTGAGGGAGCCAGAGGGAAATGTGGGCGGGGGGTGAAGCCCTGTGCCTTTGCTGGGCCACCTGGCCTTGGCCACCAGGGACTCCTCTGCCCAAGCAGAAGCCCCTGTCCTGCACCAATCCTGATTATGCTGTTGGAGAAGAAGCTGTCCACCCAATTCCGGCAGCCTATTCCAGGACAAGGGGACTACTGCACCTCTCCGCCCCCATGACGGCCTGGCAGATGGGCCGAGGCCTGGGCTAGACCTTGTTCGCTCCCTCTCTGGTCACCAGCCACCAGCAGTGCCCCTGTAGTTGGACCTGCTCTTCCTGCTGCAGAAACATCTCTTTATCTCCCTACCTGGGCCTCCCTCCCCACCTGTCCCTCCCTCCCCAGCTTTTCCTCCCTCCCCACCTGTCCCTCTCCTCCATACCTGTCTCTCTCCTCCACACCTTTGGTGCAGGGTCTCCTCTTCTCAGATCTAGACTCTCCAGCCCCTCTGTGCCAGCCTTGAGCTGCCTGTCTGCCCCCCTGTTGTCATCTCCATCTCCCACATTGCTGGTAGTCAATTACCTTCTCACGACACCGGTGTCATCGTGTTACCCCCTTTCCCTGGAGACTATTGGGACCAACAGATTCCTGTTGCTTCCCTGCCCTGCCCTGCCCCAAACATCAGGCGCATCTCCTCCCACTTCTACACGGGCCTCCTCCTCTACCCTCTCAAGTCTCCTCTTACATATTATGGAGATCTGTTTACAAGCCTGAGTGTTCCTCCCAGAGAGGGACAGGGTTTCACCTGAAATACCTTGACTCCATCATGGTACTTGGGACAGGCTCACTCTACTGTCCCACTGGGTGGAAGGAAGCTGTGTTCTTTGGAGGATGTCTGCACATCATCCTTACATCCTGCCATCCACAACTGCACTTTGAATGCTTAGTGAGAGAGGGAGAAGTAGAATCATGTAAGCAGGAACGTTGGTTTGGTGTCCGTCGTAGGAGCTGGGGTGGGATTTGATCTTTCATCATCACCGTCATCATTTCATCACCATGGTCACCATCATCACTGAGCACATTGGCCGATGCCCATCTGGTAATGGAATATAGATCCTAGACGATCTGAAGATGTTAAACTTTACAAGAAGCAACACCAATTAAAAAAAAATCAATAGGAAGACAAACAGTGAGAAGCACTCACTTCAAGAAGGATGCAAGAGGAAGAGCAGGGAGCAGGCAGTGAAACTGTGAACATGGGCTACACAGTGGGAGGGTCTTGGCTCTCTTCTTCAGAAAGCAGGAAACCGCAGCGCATCCTGCACAGAAGCAGGATGGGGCCTCGTGGGGATGGGAACAGCAGTCAGCCACCGAGGACTGACCTGGGTGTGGGGTGTTCCTGGAGGGGCAGGATAGCTTCTGAAGGTTCCAGTGTGTCTGATACTCCTAGGGCCTGGGGAGCCCTGGCAGCAGCAAGTGTTGAAGTGAAGGTGGGGCCAGGGGTCCCTCAGCAGCTTGAGGACTTTGGCAATTGTCTCAGTTTCCCTGCAGAACAAACCATCCCCAAACCGTCTCTCATGATTGGTTGGCTTGGGCTCTGCAGTCCTTTGGCTTCACCAGGAGCTGCCTGGGATGGTACCCGGAGGGCCTGGTGGAAGACTGGACTCGGCCAAAGTGCCAGGATGTCTGAGCGGCTCTCCCTCCCCATGCGGCCTCCCCCTGAGCATCCTACATAGGCGTGGTGCCATCCCTGCTGGATTCTGTTGGTTCACTGGAGCCACGGGCCTGCATTAAATACGGGAGTGTGATTCCTGGGATGGTGGTCCCGGGTTGCCCTCTTGGAGAGTAGCTTGGACTCTTGTTTCTGAGTCAGGTTTGAGCGAGTGAGTCCCTCGGAGGTGTATTGAAATGATATAACCCACTCTGAGGGAAGAACAACATCAAAGTACAAAATGTAGTCGTCCGTAAAATTTTAGTTGGTGTGCGCTGCTGCTCTTTGCTAAGAAAAGTCTTCTTTAAGGGATGTTTACAAACACTAAACATTGCTTAGATAAATTCCACAGAAGACACATCCCCTCCTGAGCTCAGTGCATGGTTATTCAGCAAGTGGGCATGAGGGTGTGTTGTGGTCCACATGGACAATTTACTGGTACCCGAGGGTGCCAGGCTTTGTGCCCTCCAGCCTTGCAGATGTGGTATCAGCCCCACCCCACCTCCCTATAGCCTTCCCAGCCACACCCTGCCACCTCCCCCTGCCCAAAGCAAAGCCCCGGGACTTGACTTCCCTGCACCTCCACCCTGACCCAGCTCCCCTCAGATGTTCCCCCATGGAGAGTATGGCTTCACATTTCTGAAAGAGGGATCCTTTATCTGAAACATCTGGGTGGTCTGAGCATCTGTTAGACAGTGAATGGGTTCAGAGATGGGGAAGCCAGCAGATTGTGCAAAGAAGAGCCACTCAGCCGGGGTCGAGAGACCCTCACACACAGGCAGTCAGCCAGGGCTGGAGGTGCACCTCCGGGTGCAGTGAGGAGGGGGTTTCAGTTCTAATCCAGACCTCTGTTAACTCACTCTTCTTCCCTTTTTGGTGGGAAAAAATAAGGTAATTTCATACAGTGATTTAGGTTTGAGGACTAAAACTGTCAACTAGTACAATAAGCTAAAATCTGGAATCTAGTCGAGGTGCAGTTGTGCTCAGCACTCTCCAGCACAGGCTCCCTGGGTCCCCTCTGTTCGGTGCCTGGAGGAGGGCATTGCCCAGGCTCTGCCCCAGGGCTTCTCCTTGGACTTGGCCAACCGGAGGGTCGGGGAGAGAGGTCGGTGTTTCTTCCCTCTCCCTCCTGCTTTGGGGCCCTGTCCCTGGCAGTGCTGCACCCCCTGCATCGCACCTATGCCAGAAGCCCCTCCCCATGTGCTCTCGGCTGACCACCTCCCCTGAGAACACCTGGCCTTGAGCCCAGCATACCTGACCCTCCTCTCCCCTGTCATTGGCCAAAGCAAGGTCTTCAACGGTGCCTAAATCAGAGAGCAGCGCGCCCGACACGTGCCTTAGTGGAAGGGCCCACGCTGAGGCCTGACTATCGGTGGCATCCACTCGGACCCCCTTTGCCAGCAGGTGCACCAGCCACTCTTGCTCTGCAGAATCGCCCTTGGCCACAGGGAGCCTTCAGCCACAGCAGGCTGCCTCTCCGCAGACTCAGCCGAAGACCTCAGACAAAGGAGGTGCGAAAGGCCACTCCGTGGCATGCATGTGGGACTCCCAGGGTGCTCTCGGGAGGGAGTCAGGCCCCCCAATGCTCTCTTGCCTCCTCAGGACCCCTCTCCCAAAAGCATCCCGTCGGTCACTTGAACTGAGACCCTGTGTCAGCCTCTAGGGTCTGGGGAGGAATGCCCCCGCTTACTGGCTGGGTGAAGGTATTCCATCTGAAAGGCAGGACCCACCTCATCAGGTGGTGTGAGGATGCAGCGGGGCAAAGGCCTGCAAAGCGCCTGGAAGCAAGCCTGCAGGACGAGGCCTGCGGAGGACATGGCGAGAGCCACCTCAGTTCGTTTGGTGGTTTGAAGGGCTAGGCAGTTCCCCCATTTTTACAAAGCAACAGAACTGGAGACATTGTGCAGCCCCCCTATGCACTTCTCTCTGCTGACGGGAGGACAGTTGGGCACTAAATGACCAGCTCAAAAAGTCGCTCAGGCCACCTGCAGGCGTGGCTCCAGGTCCTGCTGTCCACTGTGGCACGGGCCTCTTTGCTCAGGTGCGGCGAGGGACAGGCCATGGCCAGTGAGGCAGAGGGGGCAGGGAATCTTCCAGGGCTACCTCTGTGGGCTGGGGAGAAATGTGCATGAGAGGAAGGCCAGGGACCCCGAGCCGGGTCCCAGGGGCCACTCTTGCCGGCTTCCACCAGATTCTGTCCGGTGGCTCTTCTTGGCCCTGGGGAGGGCAGCCCGCAAGCGTGTGCCCATCTCCTGGGGTTTTGTACAGCGCCTGGGGCCCTGGAGACTTCTCCTTCCCATCAAGTCCCGGGCAGTGCTGCAGCTGCAGGTCCCTGGATCATGCTGTGGGCTCTGAGGGCACAGAGGCTCCCCCACTGCATCCCTTAGGGTCAGGGGCGAGGCTAATCCTAAATTTACCCTGAATGGGAGTTTCTGCTTTCATTTAACACACAATGGCCCACAGCGCGCTAGTTCTGGCTAACCCCTGGCAGGAAAGGGGTCTGCCCCACCCTGTGAGTTGGACCCTGTAGAGGTAGCCATGGAGAAAAAGGAGAGGTGCCAGGCCCCTGCCCCTATTAGGCATGAGGCCAGGCTCTGTGTTAGGATCCTGGAGAATAGGGGAGTTGGGGACCTGCATTTGAATTCCTGACCATGGACCACTTTCCAGCTGTGACCTCAGGACTCTCAGTACCTCTCTGAGTGTTGATGTCCATATTTTCAAGAACTCTGACCTCGCACAGTACCTGTGGGCTCAGAGGTGCCCAATGCACCTATTGACTCCGGACCTGAGGTCTCGTTGGGTTGTTGGCAGTCCCTGCCTCAGTCACTCAGTGCCTCTAGGAGAAAGCTAGAGGCCTCTTTCCTCTTAAACAAAGCATTGAAGTCCATGAGCTCTTCAAGTCTCACAGCTATAAGATTCCAACTTTCTATGGCCCCACAAAAATCTGTTCTATTAGCAGCTTCCTCCAACACACCCACACACTCACTCATACACACACACACACACACACACACACATGTACATTTCCATAGTCCTCTGTTGTGAGGCCCAATCTCTCAACCTTGCTGGACCTGCAGCTATGAAATGAAGTCAGCAGGGTTTGCTTTACCAACTTCAGACAGCCAAGGATGCGTGAATAAAAAGGAAACTCCCTTTCAGAGGGTGAAGGTGCCCTGAGAAAGACAAGAACCCCAGCCTGGCAGTTTGTTTTTAAAATTGTGAGCACTGGAAAACAACAGACGGTGCTTCTCTGGATTTTATTTCACTCTCCCAGGCTGCACCTTCTGAGATGTACTCTCTCACCCTTGTCTTCCTCTGACTGTCACCGAGCCGCGAGCTGCACCAAATCTCAGTGCTCGCGGCCCTTTTTCCTTGCTTTTGCTCCTATCTGTGGAGGCTGACATCTGTCTCATAAAAATGCAGGGAGGCAACCCTATTTCAGAGCTGAAGGATGCAAAAGGTCTCTGCCTTTCCCACAGGGTAACTATTCATCCCATCTCTTTCCTACAAGCATTCTCTGTCCACAGCACTTGCCTTATTATTGTTTTTCTCAGGGCTGCAAATTACTTCAAATAAACAAGCTAGTACGTAAAAAGTAATGGCTGGAACGCTTGGTTTCCACTAAATGATTATACTATGGGAACATTGCGACTTCTGGAATACCGGAGTAAGGTGATAGATAGACAGCCGTTGCACAGAATGTTCTGTTCTGAGCTGCAAGTTGGTGGCTTTCGTTCTCGTGCTTGGTCTTGCACACGGTAGCAATCAGTGAGGAGAACTTGAGCTCTCAGGCTTCTCTGGGAGCCTGTCTGCTTTGCCCGGGGCCAGGTTCTGGCACAGAGAGTGGATTCCAGAGCCGGCCCTGCCTGCACTTCTTGTGCGGCTTGTGTGCCTGGCTGACAAGCTCACCTCAGCAAGATGGAAGCTGCCGTTAGCATATCTTCAGGGAGCACAGGCTCCCCAGATAAAGCTGTCTGGTGGGCGGGGCAGGAAGAAAAGTCTCGGGCTGGGGTCTGCTCCAGGTCAAACCCGCGGGAAGGCAGATCCCTAGCAAGTGAAACTGCCCCTGCCCAGGGCTGGCCCCACTAACCGATCCTGGTCCCCAGCCTCTCCCTGTCTCCTCTTCCGTCCACTGAGCCCACTCAGACATCTCTCGTGGGGTCACTGCTGAGGCCGACTGAGTAAAGACGTGGAGGTGCCCCGTGTGACCCCGTCCATGGTGGACGCCCTGTAAAGGTTGGATCCCTCTCTCCCACCTGGAACGTGAGCAATGCTGATTTTCTACCGCACGTTGAACGTGAGACTGCAGCTTCACCCAGGGACTCCCCACCCCACAGCCTGACCCTGGGGTAATTATGTCTGCGTGGCCATCAGGCTGACCCCTGGAGGCAGCCTCGCCATGGTCCACCTTTCCCATGAACACATCCTGACCACCCCAGGGCTCACTTCTCAGGGAACGCATGGGGGCTCTGGGAAGCTGTTCAGTAGGATTGTCTGTATCTCGTCATTCACCATCAGGGAAATGTGTATTTCTCAACACGACCACCGTGGCAAGTTTTGTGGAAGGTGGGTCTACTGGAGTTGCTGGGGACGACGGCAAATGAACTCAGGAGACAGAGAGGCCACCAGGAGAGACACTTACTCTGGAGGGTGAGGAAGCTGGGCCACGGGCAGCCCAGCTGAACGTGAAAGGGATTAAAGTACTTGTGGTACATGGTGAGGTGGCATTTCTGTTTTATTGGAAGACGTAAGGAGAGAGGGTTTCCCGGTAGCCTTGGTGTGTCTCACCATCTTTCTGGCAGAGAGTGAAGGCCACCAGACACGGGGACGGAATGGCTCTGCAGTTCCCAGCGGCCTTGCAGAGCTACTGTGTCATAAGCCAGAGAGCAACTGAAATTACACATATGTCCATATTTGCTGTTGTTGAAAGATCATCGAAGCAAGATTCCCGGGGCACAGCTTTGTGGCTCTTCTCAAGCTGGTCCAGGAATTGTTTACGAGGCCGGGTTTAACAGTCTGCCAGGAATTGTGCAGCACAACTGGACTTCTTGGATATCTGCTGGAATCAAGGAGTCAGATGAGAGGGAGGGAAATAATCTGAGTGAGAAGGAGCGGGAACCGGAGCCAACTCTCTCGGTGACTCGGGATGACCTGCCCTTGTCCTCACACTGCCCTGTGGCCTTCTGCTGGCAGGACCTCGTGTACTGCTGATATTTTTATCTCTGTGTTAAGTGGTACTTTACCTTTATTGTTCTGGTTCCCCATCAGCACAGCTTGCCATATCCCCTTCTTGTCTTCTTTCTTGGCACTGAAGACACACACCTGCCTGCCTTTCCAATCTTTCTGGCAGGCCTGGGGTAGCAAGAGGAGGGCAGGAGGTTGCCAGCAGGATCCTCCTCCAGCAGCGGGCTGTGATGAGAAAGTGCAGGAAAAGCAGGTGGGCCCTGTAGGCTCCCGGCCGCTGTCAGGCTATGTCCTTTCAGAGTGGCTCGCCAGGGCCCTGCCTGGTCAGTTTGCTCAGTCCTGGGTCATGTGCATGTGTTCCATGCACAGGCCATCCAGGAGGAAAGGATCAGAAACAACCACCCCCCACCTCATGGGCCAGGGAAACTGCTGCCCATGTGAGAGGCCCTCAGCACCCCACGGCCAGCTGGTTTGCAGCCAGGCGGTACTGAGCGTCCTTTGTTTCTCGCAGTGATGACTTCTCTCTTTGGGTCAATTATGCAGCCTAAGAGCTGTTATGACTTCTGAACAAAGTGTGCCTTGCAGCCTGTGGCAGCTTTAAGGGCAGCCCTGCCAACCAGCACCCTGCCACCCTCCAAAGACAGGGGGAGAGGGTGCCCCCAGCAGGTGGCGGTTGCTTGGCTGGCTGCTTGGTCTTGTGGCCACCACCCTGCCAGGGCCATCAGTTACCAGAGGTTATTTGCTTGTTCGGGAGGCCAATGCGAGAAGCTGACGTGCCAGGGGGATGCTCAGAGGGCCTTCTTTTGACCTGCCTTGGAGGCCAGCTCAGCAGCTTGAAGAAAAGCTGTGCGGCTCCGTTTGTCCCTGGGTGCCTCGCTCAAGAGAACTGAAACTCAAGGCACAACAGGTGAGAGGGGGGAGCTCCAGGGGCGTGGCTCCTGGGAAGCAGGATTTGGGATTTGGAGGGAAGCTCAGAGCTCCCCTAGTCCTAATCTCTACCAGCCTAGGATCCATGTCTCCAGCGCCTCTGCGGCTCATCTCTGATTTTCCATGACTTCCACAGGTCCTTAAAGAGAGGGTGAGCCCCACACCCGCCAGTGGGTGTTATAATGTGGCTCTAGATGGCCCCCCTCGGCATGTCTTTGACCAGCGTCGTGAACCCCATGGACAGGAGCTGTGCGATCTCTGTGGCGGCTCATGCAGGACCCAGCACGGATGAGCTGACCTCAGGTAGTTCTGGAGACAAACTACTAACTGTGACAAAACCCAAGTAGACAGTGCAGAAATCTCATTCTATCTTTCTGTTTCATGGACCATTCTGGGATGTTTCACAGGCTGAAGAGGGATGAATCTGAGACCACCTCCCCTGGTATATTTGATGGAAGAATTTAAGAGGAGTTGGAAGGAGGGCTATGAAAGGGAGAGATGGCACGGATGGGACCTATCTCCGGGAGGTTCTGCTGGGTCAGCGCACACGTTTACAGTGGTTAGGTTAAAGCCCCTGCACGGAGAGCTTGTTTCCCCTTAGATCCCATGGAAGGTTTTGGAGTGAAGAGATGGCTTCGCTGCAGCTCTCCTTGGGGCTTGTTTTCTCTCAAGGACGACACAGACTTCTCTCCTGGGGATCCCTGACAGGGGCAGAGGCGGGTGTGGTCACCCTGCAGATGTCTTGGGAGTTCCCCTTCTAGGCGACAGACTGGGCTGGGCAGTGTGGGGCTCTGAGGTTGTCAGCTAGTTCCTGCCCTCGGGGAGATGAGGGTCTGTCTTGCCCACCAGTAGCTGTGGTCTGGTGGGGAGGGGATGATGTCGGACCAGCTGGGAACAGCACTGTGGATGCTGCAGGATCAGCAGGCAGGTGGCCACCTCCACCAGACATCCAGGTGTGCAGAGACGGGCCCGTTCAAATCGGACAGCGATAGCTTACTTCACAATCAACGCCTTGGTCATTGCTCTGAGAAGGCCCAGTGACCACGGCAGCAGCCAAGCCTGCAGGTAGAGGAGCCCTGTGCATGAGGTGGCCATGGGTTGCCCAGGCTGTGGGAGCTGGGCTGAGGGGGGTCAGGGAGACGGGGCCTCCACCCTTGTGCCTGGGTGGCCTCGGTGCTTCCTGGGATGATGCTGGCCTTGCCAGTCAGTGGAACCCTGAGCATCATGCATTTTAGGTGGTTTTGTTCCTTCACTGGGCATTTTCGGTGTTGTTGAAATGGGGCACATAGCAATGCGATAATAAATTGACCTTTTTAAGGGTTGTCAATAATTAGCGTTGTTTTAGCTTAAAACAAAACGTTAACTTTTCTGTCTAATCCTTTGGCTCAGTCACGGGTTTTCTTATTCACCGGTAGGCAGTACAAGGCTTTTTGCTAGTATGCACCTCTTAACTGACCAGCTGCAGCTCAGTTCAGTGTGAGGGACCCAGCTGACCACATGCTGTGTGTGGCCCCATACCTCCGAGCAGGGGCCACTGGGCTGCCCTTTGCCACCACGTTTTCTCCGTCGTAAGTCATAAGCGTCACTCACCACCAGGCTTGCCCCTGCTGAGCCGTGGTGCTGTTAACAAGCTCAGTGAAGTAAAAATAGCTGCGAGGCCAGCCAGTTGTGTGCTTCCGAAAGTGTCTTTTTAGGCCCATCACAATTCATCTCAGTGCCACGTGCAGGGCAGCTTAAATCAGAGGACAGATTTCTTTTTCTTTGCTAAATTCAGATTCTCTAGAGTGAAGAACTGAAAGTGAGGAAGATGGGGAGAAACTGAGGTCCAAGACCAGCCTGCAACCCGTGCAGTCACTCGGACCCCGTGCTTGGCTTGATGCTCTGTTGTCACTGTCCTGCAGTTCTGAACACCCTTGAGCAGGGCCCCTCACTCTCATTTTTTTAAAAAAACAGTTAATTAATTGATTATTGGCTGCATTGGGTCTTTGTTGCTGACTGTGGGCTTTCTTTAGTTGCGTTGAGCGGGAGCTACTCTTTGTTGTGGTGCGAGGGCTTCTCATTGCGGTGGCTTCTCTTGTTGTGGAGCACGAGCTCTAGGTGTGCGGGCTTCAGTAGTTGTGGCACACGGGCTCAGTAGTTGTGGCATGTGGGTTCTAGAGCACAGGCTCAGTAGTTGTGGCTCGTGAGCTCTAGAGCGCAGGCTCAGTAGTTGTGGTTCACGGGTTCTAGAGCGCAGGCTCAGTAGTTGTGGCGCACGGGCTTAGTTGCTCCGCGGCATGTGGCATCTTCCTGGACAGGGCTTGAACCCGTGTCCCCTGCATTGGCAGGCAGGTTCTTAACCACTGTGCCACCAGGGAAGCCCCCCTCACTCTCATTTGACACTGGATCCTGTGTGTGCATGTGGGGGGCCTGAGGTCTCCCTGTGAGCAGGTCTGGTTTGCCCACGGCCACATGGAGATGTGTTGGGCACTGCACCGCCTTCCAGGGTCCATGCGGTTGGTGGAGGTGCCTCCTTAGTCTGGGTGGGACTCTGCTCCTGGAGTGGTCTTCCCGTTATATCTGGGCCTGGCCTTGCATGGGTCTCTCTGGTGCTGACCAAGCTCCTGGGCTGGTCCTAAAAGGCCCCACTGCCCAACTGGCCTCCACATTGGACTCTCCCTGGCCTGTCTGTTTTCTCCTGGGCTCTCTGTCCGTGTCATGTCTATGTGGTTCCTTGAAGGGCAGGACCAACCCAGCTCTCTGTTGCCCTTGGCAGGTTTCACCTCCCACAGACGGCAAATGTTGGCTGAAAATCCCACTCTGCCTGTTGGCCTTGGAGGAAGGGACGTGGCCTCTGGGTGGCTCCCCATGCAGCCCTGAGATAGAGTCCCATAGCGCAAGGGGACCCCAGAGGCTGCACCCTCCTGAAGTCACATCATTTCCGCCTGCAACATGGTTTGTTCTTCAGTGTCCCCCTGCTTGGGCATTTTTGCTTTTCCTCAGGCCTCCTGTCTTGCATGGGTAGTTCCTGCAGCCCAGCTGATGGGGCTGGAGGCTCACCAGTGGGCAGAATGGCCCAAAATTCACACAAAGCTCTGTGGATGAATGTTAATCGGGGCTACCACTACCAAAGTCAAGGTCTGAGCTTGCTCACATTTCTTCTGAAAATCAGGGAATGCTCTGCACTCAGGCGGGTGTGAAAAAGCTGGTGGGGCATGACTTACTGGCCAACAGAACCATTCTGAGAAGTGGTCCTTATATTGCAGCTCTGGCTCATGGTCTGATATCAACCTGCATGATGTCAGAGGGAAAGAGAGTTTGACAAAGTCAACCGCAGAGCTCGGAATCCTGAAAGGGAAACTGTCCTCCTACCCATTGCCTCTTGGAGAGGACAGGAAATCCCACAGGTGCCCGGATGCTGCCGGGCCTGGCCTTCCATGATGCATGGTCCTGTAGTGGAAACAGAGAATGTGGAGGGGCAGGGAGTGGAGGGATGATCGTGCAGGTTCGGGGCTTCAGGTAAGGAGCCCCTGAATTCTGTTACTCACCCAACACGTTTTACACACTTAGTGCATGCCAGGTGCTGTTTTAGAAGTAGCAGACACACAGTGGGGCAGATCCTGCCCTGGGAGGGATGGACATGGGGGGCAAAGAATCATACATGATTACAAAGTGTCACAAGTCCATGAAGGCACATGCTAAGGAGGGAACAGCATGCTGAGAGCTGAAGGACCAGTGGGAGGGATGTAGGTGATGTGTGTGTGTGCAAGGTTATCCCCGATAGAAGGGACAGCATGTGCAAAGGCCCTGGGGCAGGAGACTCTTGGCCTGTTCAAGGGACTGATGGGGGGCAGGGGGATGGAAATAGCCTCGTGCTGATGTGGTGCCACCAAGAGGAATTTACTTTAACTAAAGGGTCTATGAAACTACTTGCTTTTCCGGTGTGTGTGTGTGTGTGCGTGCACGCGTGTACACACATAGGTGACCAGGCAAAGATAAAGGGAGCATAGGGGGAAGGAACTGGGCCACCCCTGGTACCCCACAAACAGCATCCTGCAGGAGAGTGAAGTTGTGGTCTTATAGACATGATGGTATGGACCTGGCAGGTGTCAAACATACCCTACAAGTGGGTCACACCTGTCACGGGTAGCTGGGGGGCAGGGGTAAGACAGGGGTAGAGGGTCTTTTCCCCCGAAGGAGGGAGGCTGCATCTTCCCAACATTCCTAAAGGGCTAATTGCTATTAATTAGGGGGGGGACTCTGGGATTAGAAGAGAAAGTGGGGTGGGACGTTTTTGCTGTCCTTTTTTGTTACAAAGGGAGTGGAAGTGCCATTCCCTGAGCACCTACAGGGGTCAGGCACGGTCCCCTTGCTTTATCACAACCGCCTCTTGAGAAGGAGTCCCTTAATCCCTGAGTCCCTCAACCAGCCAACACCACTGAAGGGAGGGCAGGCGGCGGCCTGGGGACCCACGGGCTGTGCCTCTCTCTGCAGCCTGCTTGCTGGTTGGCCTCGCTCCAGGACGCCTGACATCACAAGCCCGTCTCTCCTCATCCTCTTGCAGCCCTGGTCCTCGGCAGCCTCCCGGTCCCTTGGCTGCGCTGCCTTGAGGAGGGCCTGGTCTCCAGCCCTGTCCTGCTTTTGCCCCGAGCTTTCCCGGGCCCAGCCCAGAGCTTCCCACACCTGCAGCCTCAGGTTTCTCCTCTCATCCTCCTCTGTGGCCTGGAGACCTTACTGCCCCTGGGAGTGTCGGGGCGGGGGAAGCTGAGGGGGAGGCGCTAGGTCCATGGGGGGGAGGGGGTTGGGAGGGCGCCAGGCCTTCTGTGTCAGGGGAAACTTGGGGGTTCTCCATAGCCCTGATCACCAGCAGGGTGAGCTCACTAATCCTGCTTTCCCCTTTGTGCAATGGAGATCTGGGTCCCGTTGGTCTAAGTACTGTGAGCTGAACCCGTGGTCTCTGCCACGCAGACTTGGCACAGAGTGAAGTCTGTCCCTATAAGCCTCCTTTCTGCCTTTCCTTCCACCGTGGACCGTCCCTGGCCCCCGATAGAGCTAGGCTGTCCTTGGGGTCCCCAGGAGCCTGGGGTGGGGCTGGCCTGGGCCAGGCGGTGGTCCCAGGTTCCCACGTGCCAATCCATTCCTGTCCCCACATGGAAACCCCAGAAGATCTTGGGGGCGGAACATTCCCAGGTCTAGTTTGCTCCTTTCAGGTAGTTTCTTTCTGGAAAACAGAAATTTGCCAGTAATAAGAGGCATCCCTGGGACACGTTGGACCCAGATGGAGTGTTCCGGAGCACAGATTCCACTGCTTATCGTTAAGACTAGGGAAGAGGGAACCCCAGCACCCACTGTGGGTGCCCAAACAGTCTGTTGGAGTTCCAGGCCCTGTGCTGGCGGCCAACTGGCCTTCTTACTGTTGACTCTTTTATCTTCCAGAAATGACCCCTCACAATAGCCTCCTCGCCCCACCATGTGTGGCTCCGTTTCTGTTTTGTGCCCTTCGAGCTCCCAGCTCTAGAGAAACCCCTGACCATCTAGTAAAGACCAAAGGTATCGTCCCAGAAAGCCATCTTTTGAAGTCAATTCGTAAAAGACAAGCTCCCTGCCCATTTGGAAGCTGCATGCCCCTTAGAGGCAGCCAATAGGAAATTTATTCCCCCCCTGTTTTGGTTTTAATAACAACACTCTTCAAAGCCAGCCTGTGTAGCAGGAGTTCCTTCCTCATCGGTGAAGGAAGCTCGTCCTCTCTCCCGTTTGCGGCCATCCCTCTCTCCTTTAACAGTGTCTACAGAACTTCGAGGCAGCCGTTCCTGCTGACAAGCCCCGGTTTCGGCCTGGTATTCGTGGGCCTGGGGCTCTGAGCTGAGCAGGGGAGTCCCGAGGCACAGATTCCCACTTTCCCCTTGATGAGAGTGATATTATGATTTATAATAAATATATAGTTTGGGCTTTGCCCGGTTTCCTGGTTCATGGCTCCCAAAACCCTTGGAATTTCTGAGCAATTAGTGGAAGCATCTTTTGTTATAATGTTTTGTCCCTTGTCCTCAGTTTCTGAAATTGCTTCAGAGCCGTAAAGGTGAAATGGATGTCCTTTTCCACCATGCCTGAGTTTATGTTAATGAGGTGACTTTTGGACCGCACCTAAGGATGGGGGGCTTGTTGCCAGGGGAATCAACCACGAATAGAGGACTGGAACTTTCAGCCCCATGCCCTGATTTCCAGGGAGGGGGGAGGACGTTGAATCAATCACCAATGGCCAATGATTTAATCAATTGTAACTGTGTAATGAAGCCTCCACAAAAACCCAAAAGAATGGGGTTCAGAGAGCTTCTGGGTTGGTGAATCAGAACGTTTCCATGTGCCACTGGACCGGACCCCAAACTCACAGGGACAGAAGCTCCTTTGTTTGGGACCTCTCCCTAACAGGTGATTTAGTGAGTAAATTGGTTTCCTGAGTTCTGTGAGCCTCTCTAGCAAGTGGGACGCAAGGTTCATGGGAACCTCTGACCTATGGCTGGCTGGTCAGAAGCACAGGTGACCACCTAGACTTGCAACTGGCATCTGAATGGAGGGCAGTCTAGTGGGAATGACCCCTTAATCTGTGGGATGTGACACTATCTCCAGGTAGAGAGTGTCAGAATGAAATGAAATTGTAGGGCACCCAGTCAGTGTCTGCTGAGAACTGCTTGGTGTAGGAAAACCACATAGCATATGGTAACAAGCTACAGACAGGTAAAGTTTAACATGGTGGAAAAGATTCAGGGTGAATGCTTTCCTGAGGCAAGACAAACACCAGGGTCAGGCTGGGAAGTGGTTGAAACAATTGGCGCTTAGTGAGGAAGGCGTGGAATTGTCCCTTGGTGACTTGGAGGCGTTTACATGGGTATTGCTATTTTGTTAATTCTTGGCATGCCCAGAACATCCTTGGGTGGCCAGGTTGTGTGTGGCCCTTTGAAGCTCTAGCTTGCTGGTTCCTGCACCCAGTCTGCAGAAATGGCTATTTGCTTGGTGGCACTGCCCCAGTTATAGGCACAGTGTCTTGCTGGAGATGAGGGGATCTCTGAAGTACTGGCAATCTCCACACTGGACAAAAACGCTGCTCTGAGAGTGTCCTGTGGAGGGAACCTCACCCAGCTCGCTGGATCTTGGAGACAACATTGCTGTGGTTCAGTAGGGCCCCGCTACCCTCCTGAGCTAACCTGAGAGGGCCGGCCACCAGTCCTGTGTGGTGCGTGCCCTCCACCGTGGGCCTGGGCCTCCACGGGAGCGTCTGTGCAGTGGGAGCCCCGAGTGTCTCCTGGTTTTCGTATGTGAGCTGTGGTGTCGGGCCTCTGGGTGATGCCATTCTAGGTGTGGGCTTTATTGGTGTCCAAGCACTCAACGGGTCATACGAACAGTCCCTTGTAGCTGTCCTTCCCCTCTAAATATCTGTAAATGTTAGCATCTTTGCAAGGTTGGGGAACACTCAGCCCAAACTGGATGAATAAGAATTACAAAATTCTAGCCCCAGGGAGGGGGCTGTTTCTATCATGACTGGACCCATTCTGCATGCTCCTTCTCTCTTCCTTTCAGAATAAGCAGGATATCAAACCTGGAACTCCCAGGGAAGGTTTGGTATGGACCCCGCAGAGGTGCTTGCAGGAAGGGAACGCAATTCCCTTTCTCTGAGCTGCTGTCGGCCACGCTCCATCTGACACTGCAGGCTTTGACCAGTACAGCCGAAGGCTCTGCATCTTGGCCTGCGTGGCCCCCTCGGTCACTGCCCTCCTGAGGGGGCTGGGGAACAGTTAATGTACCAGAACCTTGCAGTGCTTAGCAGAGGCTGCCAGGCCAGGCAGCCAGTGGCTTGGGGACTTTCTGAGCCCTCAGGATGTCTCCCCAGCACGTCCTTGTCCTTGAAAGGCACCCAGGAGTCCAAAAATGAGAGAGTCTAATGTGGGCCTCAGACACTCTGGACTCCTTGTTCGTTCAGAATGTGAGATCTGGTTTATAACCGACAGCGTTGGCATTTGCTTATAAGGTCTTTACGAGGCCAAGCTTGGAAACCATGCAGAGCGTGCAGAGTTTCCAAGGCTCCAGCTCAGTGGAGGCTTCACAGCGTGCTCGGCTGTTTGCCTGAGCTTAACTGGCTACCCTCCACTGCTGCATGCACTTATCAGCAACTTGTTGAAAGGGAAAATTTTTCTGTTTTACAAGAAAATGGAATGTTTTCTGCAGGAGCCTTCCAGGACTGGCAGGCAGAACACCAGCAAAGGTGGAGAGAATTTAGCCCGTGTTGATCCTGTGTGATGTTTGATTAAAGGTTTTTGTAAACTTCTGCCTCAGAAAGGGCTGGGGGGAAGGCGGGTGGGTTCAAGGGTCAGTCTTATCAGAGATCATGAGAAGTAAAATGCTTGCAAAATACTCTGGCATGGAAGACAAAACACAGGTCACATCCCAGGGAAACCTGTTTCCAGGAGGAGATTCCTGGGGCGCACTTGGGATTCATACCATAGAAGGGAGCAGAGAGCAGTAGGGTTGGTCAGATGGAGGTGTGCAGACTCTGTGCAAGCCCAGTAAGGCCGCAGATGAGCCCTCGGGGCCCCGGGGAGCACAGTGAGGGGCAATGCGAAGCCCATCCCAAGGTGGAAGAAGACCAGGCTGCAGGTTGATGACTCAGGAAAGCCCTCCTTCAGCTACAGTTACTGCCTGTGGCTTCCGGGCACACACTTGCAGCCCATAGGCTCCCTCTCTCCAGCAAGAAGCATTGGGCCGTGTGGCTGAGCTGGGGACTCCAGGACTTGAGAGCAGCCTGCAATCAGTGGGAGCTGGGTGTTGGCGGATAAATCCTGACCCCCGCATGGACGACTCTGAAGCAGCATCTATGTGTCACCATATTGAAAACATACAACTTTGATCTGTAAGCGTTCCCCAGAGAAACAGAACCAATAAGACAGACAGATAGATGGATGTAAGAGGACATTTATTATAGGAACTGGCTCACACATTTATGGAGGCTGAGAAGTGCCACCATCTGCTGTCTGCAAGCTTGAGAGCAGGAAAGACTGGTAGAATTCAGTCTGAGTTCCAAGGCCTGAGAACCAGGAGCTCCATGTCTGAGGGCAGGAGTAGGTCCCACCCTAAGAGGAGAGAGGGAATCCGCCCTTCCTCTGCCTTTTTGTTCCTTTCAGGTCCTCAGCAGACTGGATGGTGTCCGCCCACACTGGCAAGGGTAATCTTTACTCAGTCCACGGAATCAAATGCTAATCTCTTTTGAAACACCCCACAGATGTACCCAGAAATGATGTTTTACCAGGTATCTGGTAAATAGTTTCACCGGTCAAGTTGACGTATAGAATTAACCATCACACAGCCTCTTCAGAAAACAACCCCAGTGTGGTCCTCTCAGATTGGCTCTGCCTGGAGAAGTAGGACTGGAGCCACCCGGAGCTCTTCACTGGAGTAGGAGGGATGGAGCTGGTCTGGGCTGGCTGGGGAGAGATAACCCAAGTGGCCCTGAACAGGCCAGCATGGACACAGCCCCCTCAGAGTGTGGGTCTTGCCTGGACATCTGGTATACCTGCCATTTGGGGGTAAGATGCCCCATAAACTGCAGGTGGCACATGCCAGACCAAGACTGTCCATGGGAGGCCAGAGGGTCTAGGCTTTGCTTTTCCTCTCCAGCCAGCTTAGAGGAGCCATATGAAGAGCAGTTAGGCCAGCAGACCTCCTGGTGGTTGGAGGGATTAGTCTTTGTAGGCAGCATCTTTAAAAACCACAATAAGGAAAGTTCTGGGATTTTGATCAGTGTCAAGTATTTCAGGGTCCAGTCCATGGCTGTCATCCCTCCACAGTGCCATTGGAGGCACTGACCAGTGTGTCCAGAGAAGTTCTGAAGGCCGGTTATGGCTTGGATGCTAATGTTGGCCAAACCACCATTCTCTGTTGGAAGGCTCTGAAGAGGGTACCAGCTCTTCTGAGGATGAACCCGGGCGATTCTTTAACCATGGCAGTCACCATCAATCTTTAGACTTAGGTCTGTGCTCAGCATGGACTGTTCTCCTAGTAGCTGTGACGATCTATTGAAATGGGCACATGCTGCCCAAAGATGTCATGCTCTCATAGATGTGTGGCCCGGATCCATGCAGATTTTCTTTGATCTGACTCATCAAACTGGAGAAAGCACCATGGCTCCCTGTTCTCCTGTGAGCTTCCTTTAAAATCAACAATGAATTAACTTCTGGTGACCCTAGATAACAATCAACATAGATTTTAGAATTAAAATTAAAGAAATACAAACAACAGGGCGCTGATAGATTCCTTCCAACTCCCCTCAGTTCTCGGCAAGCACTCATGGCTTCATGGAACCCCAATACCACCCTTGATCTGGAAAACTTGTGCCGGACCCTGTGGGAATGGTTCCACTTCTGCCAGTGGCTTTGCCAGTGTTGAAACCCCGATGGCCTTTCTCTCAACCTGCAGATGTGTGCAAAACCTTCCCTGTGCCAAGGGCTGAGGGCTTAGCCCTGCCCTGGAGAGTGGACCTCCTTTTGGAGGCTGAAGAGGGCTCCTGGCTCCTTGGGGAGAGACCTAACCCTAACCTAACCTTAACCCTAATTGATGGTGGATGCAGCATGCAGCCGTGGGGCTCATGGAATCAGTGGATTTTTTACTGAGTTACAGGCTTTCTGCTCCTTCCAGTCAGTTATCTATCTGGCTTCTAGTTTTCCACTGATTAGCTCCCTTTATCTAAGTAAATCTCTGAGAGTGATTTTTTTTTAATCCCCGGGTTGTGCTAGATACCATTCATTAAGGGAAATGAGGATCTTTCCTCCAACATTTAAAAATACTTTAGTCGAGAACTGAGAAACTTGAAGGTGGTTCTGTGTTTGCAGACACTTGTTCCTTCTCTTTTTGGGCTCTGTTGTACCTTGTGGCTGATCCTCCTCATTAAGTGGACCGGGGCACCCAGGCCTTTTAATGGCTGTCACCAGATGGTGGTCTCTGAGAGCTGGCCAGGGGCTTCCTTCCTTTCCTGTGAGTGATGAGCCTGGCTGTAGTGGGCAGTGTGTTTGGGTGCCCTTGCTGGTGTGAGACCAGTATCTGTGACCCGGGTTCTTCAGTCCAAGGAGAGGCCTGGGAAGTTGAGTCATTTGTCCTGCAGGATGCTTGGTGGTGCAATCCTCAAGCTGTCAGCAGCATGACTATCCAAACACGACCCTGAATGCATGATCTGTATGCTGATCTGAGAGTGCCAAGGCTCTCCCCTGCAGATTCCCAAGGCGGCCATGGCCGTGACCGTCCCCTGACCCAGAGCCCTGAGTCGGCCCTGTCCTTGCCCAGATTAGCCCTCCTGGGGAGCCTCCCTCCACGTGAACCTGCAGCCATGGGGCTGTGCAGTCCTTGGCCCCGGGCTGCCACTACCTCTCTCAGGCTACTCAGGAGGGTTGAGGTAGATCAAGATTGCTCCTCCACTAAGCTGGAAGCCTCAAGGGATGGGGGACATGACTCAGTTCCCAGACAGTTTCAACATCCGCTCCTGCATTTCGAGCATGTTCAGTGCGGTGCCTTCAGAGGGGTAAGCAGTCTCCAGTTTTCCACGCTCCCCACCCCACCTTATTGTAAACCTGGGCATTTTGTGCAGCCACCTAAGGCATTGGGAAGTGCCACCTTCTAACTCTGAACTGGCATGAACGTCATGATTTCAAGCCAGTTAGGGACCATGGCGCATGGGGTAGGCACCGGGGCTGCTTCTGGGAGGCGGGGACAAGAGGCCTGGTTCACACAGGTCCCAGCACTCAGGTGCGGCTTCTCTTTGTGTCTTTTCAGTCCGAGGACCATGCTTCGCTGTCTGACCTCCGTTTCCAATAAGCACTCCTTGGGTGACTCACTGGCCGAGGGCTGCGATGACGTCAGAGAGCACGTGAGCAGAGGGCAGGTCTCCAGGCGCTGCCTGATGGATGCCCAGCCCCTCTGCTCTGCGTCCCTCCTCCTCACCCCTTTGTCCACTCGGCCAAGTCCCACAGGGCCTTCCCATTTTAGCTCACATCTCACCTTCTCAGTAACACGAGCTCCCACGAGACCGGCTGCCTGTCCCTGGACCCCCTGCCTTCCCTTTCCTGGAAGCTTGTTGCTGTCTGCATTCTACAGGACTTGCTTCTTCAGTGTTTTCTGTTTATGATGGGTTCCCCCTCTGCTAGAATGCAGACCCTGAGGGCAGCATCTTGTCTTGTTCAGAACAAATGCCGTGTTCTGAGAAGAATGCTGTTCTGGGATAAATATCCGGTGATTGAATCCAACGCAGGTTGAAGCTGCGGGAGCCTGGCGCACCTCGCCCAGCGTTCCATCCTCAAGCTGTGAAACCCAGGCCCCGAGAGCCCACTGAGTTGCTGGAGATGACAGGAGAGCCCTGGCAGAGGTGGAGTGGGTGGCCTGGGGTCCACTCAGGGACCTTCCAGTGGCTCACCATTCCCAACTATGAATTCCCCATCCCCTTGTCCTCCTCAAATTCCCCCTGAAGATGGGGTGGAGGCCTGTGGGCAGCCCTCCAGGCACTGAATGAATGAGCGGGTGAGCGCATGTCGAAGGCTCTGACCAGCCGCCCCTGTGTAGCATGGACGGGGTGCTGGGCACAGGTTCTCGAGCCTGGCCTCCGTCACCAGCTGTTCGGCCTGGAGCAAGCTATGCCACTTCTCCGTGCCTCAGTTTTCCCATCTGCACAGTGGGGATAATAAGAGCAGTGCTTACCTCCTAAGATTACTGTGTGATTTAAAGAGGAAACTGTGAGGAAAGTGCTTAGGACGATGCTGGCCCTTTAGGAGGGACGCAGTAGATGTTCACTGTTGCATTAATAAGAGCAGTAAATGTTCCTGTTACAGTGTTCAGTAAACAGTGTGGGAAGAAGGAATGATACACAAGTGCCTACATCCCTGGAGGGATCTGCAAGCATCTCACAGGCGCTTTCTCGATGCATAGCGGGCAACCCAGCAGGGACATCTCCAGTTAATAGGTTTTCTTTTTGGAGTGTCTACAGCTCTTTCTCTGTCATTTACTAGCCCTGCACCCACGCCCACTGGGAAGCTCCTTGGCTTCTCCTGCAGCAGCCTGTCCACTCAAGGACATATCAGTGGTGCCAAGGAATCCATTCTGCTCCTTCCCTTCCTCCCATTCAGAATTCCTTCCTCCTCAGCCCCGTAAACTTGCTGCTGCTAATGGACTAGTCACTGTACTGAGGCTCCAGGGCGCTGCCTCTTTTCTCCAAGTGTTGGGACTGCACCCCACATACGAACACGCTGTGCAGCCCCAGGACCCATGCTGGGACCAGGTGGGGTCAACACTTCAGTGAGAGGAAGACGTGGATTTCGGAAGAAACGACCGTGGAAGTGACTGTGGTGGGGCTCACTCAACCTGGGCTGCCTTCCTGCGGCTCCCTGTCCCAGCATCCTCTGGGGCCCCACTCCAGTAGCTTTCTGGTTGCTGTCAAACTGGCCATCACCCCCCACCTCCTGTATGGCGTGTCCTCCCCGGGCCCCACGGAAGCAGGTCTTGCTTTTGGCCAGCTTTGTTCTCCCAAGTGTAGGTAGGACTCTGTTCCTTTTCCAGGGAGTTGCTTTCTAAGCAGCCCTGGTGCCAGCAGAGAGAGTTTGTTTTAGGGACAAGTGGGCAGTCCGGCATTTGTATCGAATGATCTGAGTCGACCTGTGCAGGGTCACCAGTGGGAACTGTGTCACAGGAAAGCGAGTTGCTTCTGA
The DNA here is from genome assembly GCF_025265405.1 of Mesoplodon densirostris. NCBI lineage: Eukaryota > Metazoa > Chordata > Mammalia > Artiodactyla > Ziphiidae > Mesoplodon > Mesoplodon densirostris. The sequence continues at coordinate 115,102,905 of NC_082666.1, read as the reverse complement.
GCCCCGAGTTTCACTGACATTCCATCCGGCTGCCTGACAAGCTTTCTTTCAGGGCTCCATCCAAAGAGCAGCTGTGGCTGCTGGTCTGGGTCTCTACCACCTGGTCTTTCCTTCCTCCTCCCTCCTCTTCTGCCTTTCTTGATCCCCATCCTGGCTCTGGAGGAGGGAAGACACCCAGGCTGCAGGTCTCCCTGCCCCCCAACACAGGCTGCAGAAGTCCCACGCCTACCCCAAGTCACAGATTAAAGGTCAAGAACAAGCCAGTCCAGGAGATGCTCAGTCTCCATGCTCTCTGGAGAGGGACTTGGGTCTCCCAGGACACATGGGTTGGATGCTCTCCAGTCTGCCCTCCCTGCATCCAAGAACCCATTGGCTGGCTTTTACCGGCAGGCAGGTTCCCCCATCACTGCAGTCTGTGGGTATGAGGAACATCAGATGTTCACTTCTCCAGGCTGATGACCAGAGTGCGGGTAGCAGGAAAAACACAGCCAACAGGCAGTCCCAACCTCTCAGGGAGGAGCAGAGACCTTTCCATCCTGAAGGCCAGCACTCTCGCCCGCAGCCCCCGCGATAAAATTCCTCTCCCTCCTTTCGGTGTCCCAAAGCAGAGGTCCTTATGGCTGGAGTGGGAGGAAAGGATGGAGGAGGGCTGTAGGGCCTGGGAGAGGTGCTGAGGAGGGCTTAAGAGGTGCCTTTGGCCTTCTGCACAGACTCCTGGGTAGCTCTACAAATCACCACCCCCCAGGGCTCCTGGAAGGGGCTGAAGGCTTGTTGTGGACCCCGGAAATAACAGAGGGGGCTTGGTCAGCTGCCTTCTTTCTAGAAGGCATGGAGTCTGCTGTCCTGAGGGTGGGTGATCTCCCTTTCTGTTTCTGTTGATCAGCCTCCTCCGAGACCCAGTTGCCCTGAGCAAGGCGATGATAGGACATGTAGGTGACTGGATTTCCAGGTGGGGCTGCCCTTGATCAGGAGAAGGGGCATTTGCAACTGCAAGTGGACCCTGACTTCAGACCCAGGAGGGAGTTTCTGCAGGGCAGTAAGGAGAAGCGGTGACTGGCTGCTGGGTATCCGGACCCTCCCCTAGGAAGACCACGCCCCACCCTTGCATGCTCAAGGTCCCACCCACACTGCTCCTGACAAGGAGTCGAAACTCGAGGGGAGCTGCCTGTCCCCCAGCCCAGAGGCAGCACAGGGGATGCCTCCCCCAGTTGGTCAACAGGGCCCAGTTATTGGGACAAGCTGTGAAAGGAAACAAGAGCTGCCCAGAGGGGCCGGGGCCTCCAGAACTGGCATCTAGAGGAGATGGTAAACAAGTCTTTCTCAGTGTCTCCCTATTCAGCGTGCATTTATCAGGACAAGGGCCCCTCCCTCCCAACCCAGATGCACCTTGCGTATCTCACTGTGGGGTGATGGTCAGAAAGCCAGGTCTCTGTCCACTTCTATAATCTTCTTGAGTTACCCTCTACCCCGTGGCCCCATCCCTAAATATTCCCAGAGTCCAGTGGAGTAGGGGATAGGGGGAGAGAGAACGCTGTCTTTCAAGACCCCAGAAAAGCTCTGTGGAGTTCTTACAGCCAGAGCTGAGTCCTGCTTTCCAGGGCAAGGCTGGGGTGGGGTTCTGGCCTTTGCATTCCTTGAACCCCGAGTGTTAGTGTTTCCATACTAAGGCCTGAGGTCAGAGATCTATTTCCATCATCATTCCCATTCCCCATCCCCCACCTCACCCACCCAAGGCAGTGTCACCTGCAGAGGAAGCACCTGGGGGCTGAGAAGGCAGAGGGCAAGTGCCAAGTCACCGAGCAGCAAGGCCCGCGACCGCAGTGCTGTTGGCAGGGCCGCTGGAATTCATGCCTTCCTCCAGCCAGCCTGCGCGGCCACTCTTTGGCAGCCTCTGTCTCACAGTCTCCAAGGTTAATCTTTTCTCTTCTTTAAAGGCACCCAGCTTGCTGCCTCAGGCCTTTGATCATGGCGGGAGTCTGAACCGAAGGTGTGCGATGGGTCTGGGAGAGGAGAAGAAAGGGACCAGGCGCTGCGGGCCTGGCCAGTGCTTATCACTCACTGGCGCTGATAATACAGATGTTCAGAGTTTACCTATTTCTTGTCCCTCTGAGTTGGTGCCTCCTGCTCCGTTAGGGCTGACAACCCAGTGCTCGCTGAGAGAGTTGTGTTAAGAAACAACTCCTCCTGAGTGGAACTTTCTAGCACGATGCTGGGGGTGGGGCTTCGGAGCCAGACCACCTATGTCCCAGGGAGACTATCCCCCCACGCCTTCCCTGTGTGAGTTTAGCCAGGTGGCATCTTTTAGGCTTACCTAAAGATTTGCATGCTAGGCCCTGAGGCAAACTCTATCTTCCAAAGGGGTCACACCAGCATCCATCCCACCCACTAGCTCTCTCTTTTTTTTTTAAATTAGTTTCTGCTTTATAACAAAGTGAATCAGTCATACATATACATCTGTTCCCACATCCCTTCCCTCATGCATCTCCCTCCCTCCCACCCTCCCCATCCCACCCCTCCAGGCAGTCACAAAGCACCGAGCTGATCTCCCTGTGCTATGCGGCTGCTTCCCACTATCTATCTCCCTTACGTTTGGTAGTGTATATATGTCCATGCCTCTCTTTCGCTTTGTCACAGCTTACCCTTCCCCCTCCCCATATCCTCAAGTCCATTCTCAAGTAGGTCTGTGTCTTTATTTCCGTTTTACCCCTAGGTTCTTCATGACATTTTTTTTTTTAAATTCCGTATATATGTGTTAGCATACGGTATTTGTCTTTCTCTTTCTGACTTACTTCACTCTGTATGACAGACTCTAGGTCTATCCACCTCATTACAAATAGCTCAGTTTCGTCTCTTTTTATGGCTGAGTAATATTCCATTGTATATATGTGCCACGTCTTCTTTATCCATTCATCCGATGATGGACACTTAGGTTGTTTCCAGCTCCGGGCTATTGTGAATAGAGCTGCAATGAACATTTTGGTACATGTCTCTTAGAGAGACATGTCCCACTAGCTCTCTTGACAGTGTGACTTTGATATTCCTACACCTTTCTGGAAATTGTCCCCCCAGTGAACTGTGCTGGAGGTCTCGCTGTGAGGCTCTGAGGCCATCCGGGGTCACAGATGTTGCCCCCGGCTGTCCCTCTGGTTTCGCTTGCTCTGGGGGAAGCCAGCTGACCTGCTGTGAGGACATTCTAGTAGCTCGAGGATCATCCAACCTGCCCGCCGGGAGTGACTGCAGCTTCTGCTGTCCCCTGACTGACCCTCCTGGGACCCTGAGCTGGAAAAACCCAGGTGAGCGGTGTCTAAATTCCTGCCCCAGGGAAATCGGGAGAGATAATAGAGATTGCTGTCATGTCCAGACACTCCATTTTGAGTTTCGTTACTTAGCCATTGCACCCCAAGCAGGTCTCCAGCCATGAAAGGAGATGGTTCTTGCATTACTGAATCTCAGATTGCAGGCAGGCTGAGACCTCCTAGCTCAATGAAGCTTCTTCCAAAAATCCGGGCCATATGCTTCACTTTATGAATAAAATATCTGTTGCACCCACTGACCATTTAGGTATCGATTTCTAAGGTTTTTGGATGTGGTTATCTTGTCTTTGATAAACCTGAAAGCAACACTGAGATGCATATCCTTCTCCTGGGTCCCCCTGGCACCTCAACCACGCACAGCACATATTAGTACCTGGGCTCCTAGTTTATTTTTCTCCTTTTCCAACCAGAAATCACTGGAAATAAGAAGAAAGAGACTGCTGACCTACCTGTTTGCCTGGACGTCTAGAAAATAATTTTAAATATTCATATGTGATCTGCAGGAGATTACACATTTGCCACGGAGAACTTCAATTATTAGGTGATCCACTAGAGTCAAAAAACTGTTCCCTGTCGGGAAAGCACTTTATAGGCCTGCTTGAAACTTTGCTCTGTTCTGCTTAAATGTGTCTGGAAAAACAAAAAACAAACAAAAACTTGTATTCACAAAAACAAGTTGCCAAGTGGTTGAAATGGAAGGGTGCCCTTGGCTTTGCAGTTCTAGGCACCGGCTCTGAACATCCAGCTGTGTGCCCGTTTCCCATCAGCCCCTGCTAAGAGCAGCGTTGTCACTTGGAGTAGCTTCCAGTGGAAAGTTTCTACTGTTCCCTGGGTGGAGCCAGCTCGACTTTTGTGAGGGGCAGTGTGTGTGCCCCCCTCTCCATATTGAGCACCAGTTCCCACCACAGGGAGATATGGCCTTGGGACCGGGTTCTGCAGGTGGGACTGGGTGGAACACGTCTTCCTTTGTGTTCTCCCCTCCCTTGTACTGAAGGGAAGTGGGGGGCTTGGATGGTGACAGGGCCTCTGGAGAGAAGCCCGATTCTCCGATGACTGTGGAACGGGCACCCTACCCTACCTGCATTGGACTGGGGCGGGGGGAAAGCAAACTCTTATCCTGTTACAACTCGCCTTGGCTAGCCTACCTGCAGACACGCCTGGAGGACAGATGCGTTTCTGAGTTGCCCTGATCTTTGCAGAGTCTAGTTGGTGATGTTCACAGAATAAGTGAGTGGAAGAGAAGTGCGACTTCACTTGGGATAGCAAGTGCTCAGTGTTTCCTTTCATTTGTGTCCACAAGAGGAAGGAGGACGAAAGGGCTGAGATAAAACACTGAATGGGAAAGTGGAGCCCGCCAAGCTCTTTGTGTCTTGTCCCTCGTTTATGGCAGAAGAACGGTCCTAAGAGTTATGGAAGCGGGTCAGCCTTTTGCGTGGGTGGACAGGCAGAACAGGATGTATTTCCAAGCGTTTACCATTCTTTCAACCTATTTTGCACTGTGTCCTGGTCAGGCGGCATTTCTTAGACTGAATTGTTTTCGTCAGTAACCACAACGGGTAGTAACAAAATAAGTGAGTGAGGATGTTTTATATAATACGAGTCCCTTGCTTGACTATAAAGATTTCTTTAGGAAATCTGGTTGTTTGCAACTGTAGACAAAAATCAAGGCACCCCTGGAAAGGACCAAGGTCAAATGGGTTTCTCTATTAGCATTACGCATACAAACTTGAAGTGTGGACAAGTGTATTATTGAATATTTTCTGCATGTGTTTACATACTCATCCATAAAGGTACTAAATTGTCCCTCTCCCCTGTGTGTAAAAATGTCATTCTAGGTACATGCACCTATGGGCCTCACAAGCCTGTCCAGAATCAGATTGCCCACGAGCACCCACCACAGTCAACTCCAGTACCTCAGAGCTTACATTCATAAACAGCCATCAATTACCCTGTTTCAACTGGAAAAGGAACGTGCAAAATGCCAAGTAGTAAACTATGACGGAAATCTGTTTTTTTGGAGCTGGCGTATTTGGAGTTAAAAGAGAACAATTAGACTTCCAACATCTTAAATGATTTTTATAGTGCATGTTCATGTCAAAGCGGAAATTTTTTACTTAAAAAAGTAAAAAAAAATTTTATTGAAGTATAGTTGATTTACAATGTTGTGCTAATTTCTGCTGTACAACAAAGTGACTCAGTTATACACATACATGCATTCTTATTTTATAGTCTTTTCCATCATGGTTTATCCCAGGAGACTGGATATAGTTCCCTGTGCTATACAGTATGACACTGTTGTTTATCCGTTCTACATGTAATAGTTTGCATCTACTCACCCCAAACTCCCAGTCCATCCCTCTCTCTCCCCTGCTCCCCCTTGGCAACCACAGATCTGTTCTCTATGTCTTTGAGTCTGTTTCTGTTTTGTAGATAGATTCATTTGTGCCATATTTTAGATTTCACATATAAGTGATATCATGTGGTATTTATCTTTCTCTTTCTGACTTACTTCACTCAGTATGACAATCTCTAGTTGCATCCATGTTGCTGTAAATGGCATTGTTTCATTATTTTTTATGGCTGAGTAATATTCCATTGTATATATGTACCACATCGTCTTTATCCACTCATCTGTTGATGGACATTTAGGTTGTTTCCATGTCTTGGCTACTGTGTATGGTGCTGCTCTGAACATAGGGGTGAATGTATCTTTTTGATTTATAGTTTTGTCTGGATATATTCCCAGGAGTGGTATTGCTGGATCATATGGTAGTTCTATTTTTAGTTTTCTGAGGAACCTCCATACTCTTTTCCATAGTGGCCTCCATACTCTTTTCCATAGTGGCTGTACCAACTTATATTCCCACCAACAGTGTAGGAGGTTCGAAGGGGAAATTTTAAATGGAGACGTGGAGAGATACAACTATTCTACATGCAATTTGCTTAATTGCAGGCCTGGCTGTGTGCTGTGGTTAGTGTATTTGTACCGGTCTATACTCATAAAAATTTTACTGGAATCAGTGGCTAGAAATGCCCAATTTTCAAAAGTAGATTAGGAGCTGTTAAAAGATGGGGCTGCAATCTCCTACAGATAGCATCCAAAAGCTTTTGGCGTACCTTTATTTTGAGCTGCAAGAATGATCTCGGGCATACCCTTCTATTGCTTCAGTGTACAGGGTCTGATTTAAGGATTTTATGACACAAGCGCTGTGCCAAGAATGCTTGCGTCTGCACAGAGCAGGGCACGATCCTAGCCATAGCAAGTCACATTTCAATGCTGAATGTTTCAGAGATTAGATTTTAATGTGCCTCACAGGAGTTAAGGGTTTCTTCAGAATCCTCTGACCGGTGGATTCCAAGTTTATGATCATATTTTCTAACTCCTCCTGTGGGAGACAAATCCCTTTCAGAGCCGTGGCTGCATTAATGAGGATGATTGGGCTGTGGAGTAATGTTTTGCTCTTTTCAGCAGATATACTTGTTTTTCTCAAGCTTTGGGAGGCGGGGGTAGTGGTGAGGATGTCGGGGAGGTTGCAGTGCCCCAAATCTCCCCACTCCCCAAGACTGGGGAGTCATAAAACCTCAGTTAAACTGAGTATGAATGCAAACCTCACAGCCAAGGCCATGAGGACGAGGGGCAGAAGGCTGAGGCAACCCTGGGATGGGCAACCACATGTATTGTGGTTCCAGGGACCCCAAATTCTTTGATACTCCTCCAAGTGAGAAGTGGGGTCTCTGACTCCCTCCCTCTCTTCTGGGTGGGTTGGGGAGTGTTTCACCCAATAGCCTAGTGAGGTGGGAGGGAACGTAGGTGACCTTGGAGGCCCAGCAACTCTACCTCATCCTTCTGGGACACCAGTCTCAGGATGTTTCTTCCCAACCCGGCAATACACTGTGAGGAAGTCCAAATCACGTGGAGAGGCCACGTGTGCATTCCCAGGGTCACCAGCCCCCGTGGCCCCCAGCCCTGGAGTCATCCCACCCCAGGCTCCAGCTTCAGTGGGCTGCATCCCCCAGCATTTCTGGGGACCCCAGCTGGGGGTGCAGACACTGGACAGCAGAGCTGTGCCCTGACGGCCTCACACACAACACCAAGAGCATGGCTGCTGTTTCAAGGTGGGGTGGCCTGTCACATAGTAAGGAATATCCAGGACCCAGGTAGGTCTCCCTTCTTGCTGGGTGTAAGGGCTGAGGCCGGGGTAACAAGGAAAATAGCAAACACGAGTGTGACAATTTCCAAGGGCAACCGTCCTCCAAGCTCTTTACAGCTGCTCACCATCTGCTGCTCATGACAGCCAAGGCTCAGAGCCCGGGAGCCCGGTCGCTGGTGGTGAAGCCCCATCCTGGGAGAGCTGAGGTTCATTGTCAGAGGCATGAGGGTTGGGGCAGTTCTTAGATGAGAGAAGGAGGAGAACGCCATGGAGGGAGAAGTGAGGCCACCCAACAAGGCCCAGCTGGCATCCTTGTCCCAGGAATCTTGGACATCCCTGCCTTGCTCCAGCGTGTGTTTGTAGGAAGCATAGCTGCACCATCGCACACACTCAGCCCCACCGTGGGATGGTGGCTCTGGCATGTGCCCTTTGCTCAGCACTTACCTGTGGCTCCTTGTTTGTGACACGAGTCCATAGCCGATGCTGCTGTTTCAGGCTGTGAACCCACAGGAGGCAGAAGGGGTGGGGTGTTGCTGTCCTCTGAGAAAAAGGAAGGTGCCCAGTTCCACCGTCTGTGCCAGCCTCCATCTGTATCTACTTTTTTTTTTTTTTCGATTAAGACTATACTTCTTTTTAGACAAGTTTTAATTTCACAGCAAAATTGAGGGGAAGATGCTTCCCCAGGCTGATCAGTGTGTGTGTGTGTGTCTAGGGTGAGGCCTCCTGGAAGCAGGATGGAGACAAGAAATGGATACAAATGGTTTATTTGGGAGGTGACTACAGACAGTCCTGCTCAGGGAAGGGATCAGGGAGACAGGGAGGGGAAGTGGAACCATAAAAGGGGTGCCTTGCTGCAAACTGAGCTTCCAGGTGATGCTTTGGGCACCTGGGCTGGATGCTGGGGAATGCCTCAGGCCTTCCCGGTGTGGTCCAGCTGCTGTATCCCTCCTCTCATTCCACACCTATTGGCTGAGGCCACTCTTGGAGACTTTGGCTGAGAATTACAAGTCTGCGGTAAGGCCAGGCATCCGCCCTGGCCGCTCGAGGAGGACTCAGCACAGCCTGGCTTCCTGCAGGGCTGTGGAAGAGAGGTCTGTACAGAGGTCTTGTGGGAACCCCTGGGGCCAGGACTCAGACATTCCGGCTGGTGGTGAGGTCACAGGACTCGTAGCAAGGAGTTAGGAACATTCTTTTGAAAAGAGCTGTCTGCCTCATCACCCGCCACAATAGCCCGCAGGTCTTTCTCTGTTTCCCAGAGAGGAATCCCAGCCTCCCTGGTGACAGCCCAGACCTGCGATGGAGTTACAGGATGTCAGCTGTCGTCAGGGCCAGTGCAGCTCTGGGTGGGCCCATCCAGGAGGCAGGTCTTGCTTTGGAGAAGGAGCTGCTGCCTTCAAACACCCCTTCTCCCTTCTCCCCAGCCTATGCCAGTCAGACCACCAATCAGACCACAACCACTAGCGGCCTTGGGAACAGGCTTGAGGTTGGCACTGGGCCCGATCCAGGCCATGTGAGAGTCATTCTTTGGCCCTGGCCAGTTAACAAACCAGTTTCCTGTCTCAGTACATGCCATTTTTATGATACTGCACAGCCTAAAGCTCTATCTCATGTTCTGGCTCACCAGGTCTCAGCTGCCCACGACTGCATGGCCACAGCAGGCAGACGTCATCACCTTTGTCTTAAAGATGAGGAAACAGAGGCCTAGGAATTGGCGGGGCTTCCCTGGCTCACATGACCTTGTATGTAACCAGGCCTGGCCCCTGCTGGTGAGTGCTTGGCATCCTTCCTTCCCCAGACCACATGGCTGTTGAATCTCAGCACCACCTCTGAGAGTTCCTCAGATACAGCAGAGGACAGGAGCCCACCTTCTCACTGTGCCAGGAAGGACTGAGCAGACCCTCTGGAAGGAACCAAATCATGCCATGCTTCTGGTGCTGTATGTACTTTTCACCAGACAACCCCCACATCATCCAAAACTCTGAGCCAAGTAAAGGATAGTTGTGCAGACATGCTTGGGGTGAAGTGCATCGATGTCTGTCACTTACCTTGAAATGAGCAAAAAATATGTTGCAGTGATAGTTGAAATTGACAGAAAACAAGGGCAGCAAATGTTCACGGTGACATCTAGGCACTGGGGTTCACTAAGCGATTCTTTCACATTTTCTCTCTCTTAGAAATGTTCACAATAACATGTTGGGCGTTCTTAGAGCTGCGAGGTCCCTTAGGATCACCCACTCATTTCTTCGTCCTGTCCTGATCAGAATACTGTAGTGGAGACAGGGCCACCTACCCAGGCTTGAAGTCCCTGTGATGCGTGTTCCTGGAAGCCAAGGGTTTTTGTGGAGGCCCAGGCGGCATCTTGAAGGACAGTTAGCAGCTGTGGCCCCAGAACTGACTCCTAGCATCCCTCATCGCTGAGACAAGCCCAAAGCCCAACCCATCCCTAGAGAGCCTCGGAGCTGGGTAGTACCACCCCAGGTTGACAAGCACTGGTTTACCCCTCATTTGACATGAGGGAAGCCTAGAGAAAGCAATTCACCCCAGAGACGGCACACAGCATTCAGGTGGCCACAATAATCTAGAGCCATGGGGTTTGGAGTCCTTGGCTGGGGCTCTTTCTTTATTCCCTTGCTTCTCCTAAGACTCTCAAAGGCTGAGGCAGTCAGTCATTCAGGGTAGCAATTCTTTGCCCTGGTTACCATTTAAGATACTGAAACCCACTGTTAATGTGCTTTCTCTCTTACCCAGGTCACGGTGCCATCAGCAGATGTGCTCGGAATTGTTCCTCCAGGAGCTGTGACAGGTCTTGCGGACTCAGGCACAGCAGAGCAGCATTTGACAGGGCTGACCAGGTGTACGGATGCAGTCAGTGACACTGACAAGGCTCTTCTTCATCTGAAGTCCCTGGTCTAGGTAGTTATTCAAACTGAGACCAAGCAATTCCTAGCGTGGGTCCCTGTTGAACACCAGTGAGTCAGATTCATCATTCCTGGGAAGCTCACTGGGTGTGTATGGTGGCTGCACACCTCGTGGCTGCAGCTGACCCATGCTCACCTCTTCATTCCATCCTGAGCTCTCTGTTCTGATAGCGTATATACACGAGGCAAGGTGGGTGAGGTGCCACTGGACTCAGAATGCCTATCAGAGACACAGCAGTATTCCCAGAAGCTGATGAAACTCTGGGACACACCTGTTTCCCAAAGTTTGGCCCCAGTTTACTCGAGATGATTTAAATTTGGAGCATTTTAGTTTGGCTCTGGGTTTAGTTATTCAGAAGCACTACAGAAGGTTCGCTGCATCCTCTGTTGAAACTGGCAGATTAATTATGTGTGTTATTCTTTGTTCTCTCTGAATCATCATAAAATTATAGTAAATGAACACAGAAAGGCATAAATCCAGAGGGATGTGACAACAGCAGACTGGACATGTTAACAAAATTTTGGAAAATGGGAAGCACATGGTTTAATGGAATAGATCAACTGCACGCTACGTGCCAGCAAGTGTGGGTGTGCACATGTGTGTGGTGTGTGTGCATGTGTGTGTGGGAGATGAGTAATGGGATAATAATAAGGAAACTTAAGGTTGTTCCAGTTACTGTTGGTGCACAAAAAAACAACCCATAGTGACAGGCATATAATATCCTCCTGGATTCAGTGCTCAGGAATTCAGACAGGGAAGAGTGGGACTGGCTTATCTCTGTTCCTCCATGTCTGGAGCCTTAGCTGGGGAGACCCAAAGGCTGGTAGACCAGAGCACCTCACATGGCCCTTCATGTGGCTTGGGCTTCCTCACAGCATGGTGGCTGAGTTCTCAAAGGAGCATTCCAGGACAGCCAGATGGAGGCTGCTTGGCTTTCTGTGACCCACCTTCAAGAGTCACACAGCCTCGCTTTGGACATAATCTGTTGTTGAAGCAGTCATGAGACTTCTGGTAGAAAAGAAAGGTCCATAGACACTTACCTCTCCATGTGAGGGTGTCAGAGAATTTTGGAGCCATGCAGAAACCCAGGGGACTTGAAATCATAAGCATCAGATACTCTGAAGGCCAGAGTGAGGGCATAACCACCCTGCAGGAGGCAGAAGGGTTACTCTCCGGGGAGACTGACTTAGTGAGGCTCTGAGCTCTGAAACCCCAGTCAGAGCTGAGAATGGAGAACCCAGACTGAAAACAGATGGATCAAGTAAAAATCTAAAAATATATTTTCCATATAGTCAGATCCCCTCCCACTCAGTCCTCTTTCCCCACTCAACTTAGGTACGTTGCCACCCTGCAGGCAGAAGTTTGACAGATTCTTCTCTGGTGAGACTGAGAATGCAAAGAGAAAAGACCTATAGGATTGACATCAGTGGGTAACTCAATGAAATAGCCCAGCACCCACCTGATAGTGAAATGACCAGACAGCAAGCTCAGCCACACTGAGCTTCCAACCAGCCAGATAGGACCTTAAATAGGGGAGAGACGACTCCAGACACCTGAGCATTTGAGGAAAGCTTCTAGTGGGAATGACAGAGATAAACAATAACAACAAAGGACAGGAAGAAGAAACTCAAGGAAAGAGAGACAATGCAGAAAATAAAGACATATCCATGAAACTATGACGTGATATTAAAAAGAACATTTAGAATATGTGAAAGAGCTCTTAGAAGTGAAAATTATGTAGCAGAAGTAAAAAAAAATCAATAGAATTCTGGAAAATAGTATTGAGGATATCTCCCAGGAAGTAGAAGAGAAAGACAAAGATAGCCACAAGAGAAACATTAAAGGATTAATCAACAAGGTACAACATCTGGCAAATAGGAGCTCCAGACAAAGAAAAAGGAGAGGAAATGATCAGAGACAGTAACCAAAATGGAAGAATAGGAGTTTCCAGACTGAAAGAGCCACCAAGTGCTTAGCACAACAGTCTACGAAAAGACCCACATCAATGCATATTATCACAGAACTCAGGACACCAGGGATAAGGAGAAGATACTAAAAAGCTTCCAGAGAGAGAAAAATAAGGTCATATACAAAGGATTTGCAATGAGCATGCCATAAGCCTCCTCACAGCAGCCCTGGGAGTCAGTGGAGAGATGCCTTGCACACTGGGAGGGAAGGTGATCTGCATCCTGGAATCCTATACCCAGCCAAACTATCAGGCAGGTGCAGAACTCAAATAGTAAATTTGCTGCTAGGAAACTTGGCTGATTGCATGTGAAAATGCTCATATTTTCTTTGGTTTAGATTTATGTGGAATCTTTCAGGAAGGAACTATATAGCTACACTTGGTGTAGTATTTATCCTGGGGTTTATTCTTACCTCCTTGACATACCCTGCCCTTCAGGCTTCTCCCATCTCTGCTTTTCTTTATGGTCAACCTTGAAAATGTAGTGTGGGTTTCTCCCGATATCTGAAAGTAGAGTGTTCCTATGAAACCTTTCATAAGCTGAAATGGTGTAAAGTGAGGAATCAGTTACCTTAGGACACATTTTGCCAACAGATGCACAAAATCAACTGAGATAAAGCACAGATGCTCACAGACACAGTTCAAAGCTATGGCAGCTTGATGCTGAGATGCTGAGTGTGGTTCCTGGGAAGAAGTTTGGCAGAGCCCCTGTCGCGGCTTGGGGTACACAGTGCCTCTGAAACGGCCACTGCAAAACAAATGCCGAACGTTATTTTCACTTTTTGCCTTTTTTCATCAAAGTGCAAATCCTCTTTGGATATCTTTTGGTTAGCGAAAACAGGTACTAATACAGGTCTTTCGTAAAAGTGAAGTGGTGCAAGCTGAACTTTTGAAAAGCGGGGGATACCTGGATACATGAACGGTTCTAACCTCCGTTGGATCCATGGACCCATTCTGCCCCTTCTTTCTCATCCCAACAGTCCCCATGCATTCCATTTTCTCGACTGCCTTTTTATCCATTTCCTTATTTATTTATTTTTTTTTTGCGGTACGCAGGCCTCTCACTGTTGTGGCCTCTCCCGTCGTGGAGCACAGGTTCCGGACGCGCAGGCTCAGCGGCCATGGCTCACGGGCCCAGCTGCTCCGCGGCATGTGGGATCTTCCCAGACCGGGGCACGAACCCGCATCCCCTGCATCGGCAGGCAGACTCTCAACCACTGCTCCACCAGGGAAGCCCTATCCATTTTCTTATTTTTAAAGTAATAAACGTAATACAACGCAGAAAACATTAATCAAAGAGAAAGTCCCAATTCACCCACTTACTTAACATTTGCATCTTCCTCCCTCAGGTATTACTGTTTACAGTCTGTTTCATATTTTGCTTAGGAAGGTCTTCCCCATGCCAAGCTCTTAAATATTTCCTCCCACATTCTGTATTCAATTCATATTTTAAAAGCATACTTATATACTTAATGCAACTGGCATTTATTTGTATGTGTGTTGCGAGGAACTTAGGTTTCAGCTGAGGATGTTTCCGCTATGCTCAACCCGCTGATGGTGAGGACACCTGGCTTCCCATCCAAGGAACGTTTTCAGTCTCACCTCGCTTCCCCCACTAGGTGTCTGGCTGTGTCCCCATTCCTTCCTCACAACTTCCTGGGCTGCAGCAATGGGATGGGTTCTCTCCTTCGTCCCTGGCTGCCCCAACCCAGAGTCCTCCCGTGGCTCCTTGGCCTGGGCACTGCCCCCGCCCCACTTCCAGCTGGCTTGGGACACCGTCTCCCTGGAGTGCCGGGGTCCCCCTCCATCTTTCCTCCTCCTGCCTGCTGCCCACAGACCTTACCTCCCCAGCGCCTCTCTCTTCTGTATCCCTGAGAGACCCCAGGGTCATTTCTGCTTCTCCTCCATCTGCTGTCACTGCATGTCCCATGAATCCCGACCTTGCTGAGTGTGAGCTTCCAGCTTCTGTCCCTGTATCTCCCCCCTGGACCTGCAGAAGTCCCCACCCTTCCTCAGTCTGAGCTTTCATACCTCTGGGCCTTTGCAGGGCCATTCCTTCTGCCTTGAACCCCTTTCCTCTAGTCTGTCTGACAAAGCCCACGTTTCCCTGAGAACCCAGACCAACTCCACTCCCTTGCTGCATTCCCTGAGCTGCCTGAGCACCGAACCTTCCTCTCTGTCTGCGTTAGAGCCTGTGTACCCTGGGCCTGGTCCTCTTCTTCTGTGACGCCCATTCCCTGTCTCTCATTTATGAGGCTGGAGCCCAAATCCTCCGGTTCCCAGGCCCTGGTGCTGGAGCCCCACAAGGGCAGGGCCCTGATGAGAGCACCTACGGTCCCTGGGAGGTGAGGAGGACAGGTATTGTGCCGACAACGGTAAGAATCTGGCACCGAGGGAGGCAAGTTGCCTGAGTCGGTGCTGTCAGCCAGGGCCTCTAGCCAGCGGCTGGCCTGCCTCCTGGGAGTCAGGCTGTGGCTGGAGGAGGTCAGGCTGCCCCGTCACAGCCCTTAACAGTGCAGCTGAAGGGATTCAACCAGGAAGCTCCGTGGCTGGATGCCCTGCCTGGACTGCATGCAGATTCTTTGTAAAAGGATGCATTTTGTTCTTCCAGATCCCAAAGCCTTGTGCAACCCTGAAAAAATGCAGGCTCCCAGAACTGCTGTGCCACGATTGGGCTGCCCAGCACCTCTCACAGGGAGGAACAATGGCTCCGTGTCCCAGGGCTGACGTCTCCGGGTTGGACCTGACACACATGCACAGTTTGTGTGCTCTCCCTAAGCCCTGGAATGAACATGGTGCTGTGGCTCCGTCTCCTTCAGCATGAGGTTTTGATTTCCTGGCCCTCTGAGTGTGGGGAGTGACTGGAGGGCTGGCTGCTCGAAGCACGCGCTCTGGCCGGGTTAGAGGCGCAGGTCTGCTGCAGACAGGGTCACCGTGGTCCTTTGCCTTCTTGGTGCAGAGTAACTAAGAGGACCAGCTGTGTTTCAGGCTCAGACACTGGCCAGTGCCACGATGGAGGCACTGCTTCCCTCTTTGGGACTTTTTCTGTAATGGCTCTGTCTGTCTGTCTGTAAGCCTTGCTCCACCCTGACTTTCTATAAACCTGGGGTGGCAAAGCGCCAACACACAGCCACCACCACGTCCTTCCTCCTCCTTGGCAGATGCCACGAAGTAATCATGGTGGTATCTGAACGTACGCTCAGAATCCTTCTCAGCACTTGTTGAGAGCTGCCATTCCAGATGAACTTTGTAGACCATCTGTGCAACTGGGTCAGTCAGGAGATGTCCTGTGAGGCGACCATCCGTGGCTCTAGCGTGAACACCGGCCCGTGTCCACAATGACAGTCACAGACAGCACTGGGCAGGACTACAGCAGGGGCTCCTGGTTCACTTCTCTTGTTCCACAGGCAAGGAGGTGGAGCCCAGAGAGGGTGATTGCGGGATGAGTGGCGTGCCTTCAAGCACTCCCTATAGGAGACGCGGGGAGCACAGCCCCCATTTGGGAATGCTGCATTTGGGGGTTCCCTCTTGGAGGTGGAATATGAAATTGACGTCACAGGCTCTGATGAGTGTGGCTGTGAGGGGCTCTTTTGCCCTGATGCAGCCCCGCATTTCCCTGAGGGCAGAGCCAAGCTCAGAGCACAGCATGTGCGCTGGTGCAGTTTCTACCCTGGTCCTTGAACCTGTTTTCCACGTGAAGATACTGAGGCCAAGCAGCTTGTCCAGATCCCTGGTTGGCAAATCAGAGCCAGGCAAGGGCCAGCTCGCCTGTTCCTTTCCATGAGAACCTCTCTAAGTGTGCTGAGTGTCACTCTTTTTTTTTTTTTTTTTTTTTTTTTTGCGGTACGCGGGCCTCTCACTGTTGTGGCCTCTCCCGTTGCGGAGCACAGGCTCCGGACGCGCAGGCTCAGCGGCCATGGCTCACGGGCCCAGCCACTCCGCGGCACGTGGGATCCTCCCGGACCAGGGCACGAACCCGCATCCCCTGCATCGGCAGGCAGACTCTCAACCACTGCGCCACCAGGCAAGCCCCCGAGTGTCACTCTTTTGTTCCTTTGAATCTGCTTTATCACCTTTGGGGCATTTCTGCTTGTTAGAAAGAACCTCACACTCTCAGGACCAAGGCTGAGGCTGGCGAGGTTTTGGTCATCCCCACAGTGCACAGTGATGAAGATAGAGCATCTTGCTACAGTGAGAAATGGGTCCCCACAGGCAAAGAAGAAGCAGCACCTGGGACCTGTGAAAACCTCTCTAGGTGTTTGCTGCAATTCAACTGAAATTAGTTAAATTTATGTCTTCGTTAATAATGCCTCTGTGCTCAAGCAAATTGGCCTGACTGGAGTCTTGGGTGCATGTGGATGTGTAAGACGTGCATCTGCACACCTGACTTGTCACGGCGGTAGGTAGCTTTGCTTTCAAAAGGCCACATGTCCCTGGGCGCAGCACGGGTGAGCACTGGCCCTATGCATGGATGGTGTCACTGTCGCTTCTCTGACTATGCTCGGTGTGGCTGGTGGATGGGGACAAGTTTGTGGATGTGGTTGAAAGTAAGATAGAGGTTTGTGTCCTCGTGATCTATTGCCACATACCCGCTACCCTGCATTTGGAGGTTTAGAGCAGCAATCATTTTTATTGTATGTCCTGATGTTGTGGGTCAGGAATCGGGGCAGGGTGTGGCTTATCCAGTCTCCTGCTCCTCCCAGAGCTGATAGAGGTCACTTCGTGATACCCATCTTGTGCGTGGGCTGGTCTGGGGCATCCAAGACTGCATCTCTCACATGCCTTGATGGGGTGCCTGACCAGAGCGCCCCCATGTGGTCCTTGCAGGGTCCTTGGACTTCCTCCATGGACTTTGCCAGAGTGAGAAGGTGCCAGAGAGGAGGTGGAAGCTGCAAGCCCTGCGATCTAGGCCCGGATGTACCAGAAGGTCTCTCTGGCTGCATCCCCTTGAGGAGCAAGTCATGGGAGCCACCTCGGATCCCAGGGAAGGGAACCCGGCTGCCATTCCCACTGGGAGGAGCGTAAAGACTTTGCGGCCATCCTTCACGCTCCACAGCCCATGTTGAGCCACCCGGAGTGCAGGGCAGTGAGTGTGCAGCGGGGAAGCGTGAGACCTAGCGCTACAGATGGGTCTGGCGAGTCCGAATCAGAATCGCTCCTTGCCCTTCTCTGTGCCGGGAGAGGCTGGTGCTCTGAGCAGCGTTGCCTGGGGCCTCCTCCATAGAAAGGAGACGGGCCAGAAATTTATCCTCCCTGCCATCTCCCTGCCCCTTTGGGGTTTATCAGTAGCTCGTTTCTCTCCCCATTCCCTCCCCACCCCCAGTCCCTTATCCCTTGTCCTCCAGTCCCTCCTGTCCTCTACTTTCCAGTCATTCCTGCTGTTCGGAGGGTGCACACGGCACCCCCCCTGCTGGCTGCTCACCAGCTCCGCTCTGCACGTGTCCCCTCATCAGCCCCTCAGCCCTTTACATTGCTGTGTGTTTCCCGACAGGTGCCTGACCCATAGGGCACATTTAAAAATAATGAATTTGATCATATTTTCATAGTCAAAGAACATGACAAAATTTTTCTGAACTGTGAGGAATAAAACAACAAATGCTAAAAAATAACTTGTGAGATTTCCCTTTTTGGGGGAGTGTTTAAGAGGTCGTCAGGCTGTATACGGGTGGTTATTCTGTCTCCCAAATCTCGGGCCGCTTGTTTTGCTTTCCCTTTATCTTTGCAGCTGCGGCCCTGGGTGTGGTCGGCGGGCAGTGGCTTCTCATCAGGTTTTGTGGGGCCTGAAACTCGTCCCTCCTTAAGACAAGGGCAGGATCTGAGCCCCACATTAGGAAAGGGCATGAGGGTGGGCTGGGGCACGACGACCCCAGGTGGCCACACTGCCCTTTCTGATTTGACCCTCAGCAACGTGTGTGGGGCCACGTGGCTGTCTGCGCCGCAAGTTTGCCGCCGTGGCAGCTGAGACATTGTTGTGAAGCTTCTGGCCCGGAGCCCTGCGGCTCGTCTGGAGGCCCTCAGTGCTCAACAGGCCCAGCCCACCACACTCCTCGCCACCACCTCCCTCCTGCCAATCCCGGTAACGCCGAGATGCTGGTGGATGCAGCCTGGGGAGGATCTTGGAAAATGGGGAAACCTGGGCGTTGAGGTCAAACATCTGCCAGGGACATTTTCAAGAAAGAGGGAGTGAACTTCATACCCTGCACTTCTTACCTCTGCAGCATGAGCCTCCTGTGCCCCAGTGGACCACCACCAGCAGACGCCTTCCCACCGTGTTCCATAGCCCAGCCAAGCCTGCCTCACGCTGCACAGACCACGGTGACCTCAGACTCAACTTCATCAGCATCTGTACCAAGCTTCTCCCTGAACTACTGATGCTGACATCTGGTGACCCAGTCAGCCCATGTCTGGAGATGCAGGGAGGGATGAGGGCCCGGCGGTCAGGTTCTAATTAAGGAGCTCAGGAGCAGGAAGGCTTCTGTGCAGTGACGGCAGATGAAGAACCACTTCCTTCTAGAACAGTTAGGCGTGTCCTTCCTGGAATTAGGTGAATTGAATCAATTGACACCGTGCCTTGGAGCCAGTCCAGGCTCTGGTCCACCTGGAGGGTCACCTTCTCCTGGGAGTGTTCTGTGCCAAGGCCACTTGACCAAGGAGCCGAGGTAACACTGGCTGGTCTTGCTGTGTCCACGTGAGTCTCCTCCCTCCAGGCTGTGGCGTCTGAGCCTTTTGTTCTTGTCTTAGTAGGTCTGTCTCCACTTCTCCAAATATCTGACAGTCAAAGCCCCACTGCTCACTCTGGAGTTTCCCAGGACCCCTGGCCCTGTGCCCATGTGGAACTTGGTCCAGCTCCATGAAAATGCTGTAGAGAAGGCTTGGCCTTTGTAATATAGTTACACTGACCTTGGCCCAGACCTTGGGCTGGGCTAGATGTGAGCCAGGGCTTCCCACAGGCTGGGTGCAAGGGGGGCGCTGTGTGCTTACACAGGGCTCCCCCAACCGGGACCTGCAATCCCATGTATGTGGCAACCTCCTGAGGACAGGAGCCCCTCTATGGGCTGCCATCCTCTCCCTCCTGAAGGGTCCCAGCAGGCTTCCGGCTGAGGTCCTCGTCCTGTTGGCATGGTGCCCTCACTCACTCCCACCAGCGGCTCCCCTTTCAAACCCTCCGGGATCCTCACAGCGGGGGATGGGATGTGGGGTCCAGCCCCTCTCCTTCCCTGCCCTCCTGGCCCTCCAGGCTGAGACAGGCTTGCACTGGGAGATGAAAGAAGATTGCTCTGTGTCACCGCAGCTGGGTGAACTCCAGGTGCTGTGAAGGCGAGGAGGAATTTCTCAAGGAGGAGAAGCTGAGGGTGACAGTCACAGAATTTTAACGCCGTTACATTTCCCTTCACAAAGACGCCTGGGAGCTCCCTTCACTCCTTTACGCATCTCACGGACTTTAGGCAAATCACGTTGGGTTATTCTTTAATGGAATTATCCCCGCTAAAGGAATATCCACTAGGTTGCATTGTGCATCTGCAAAGTCTTGTCTTCTTTATAAACACAATTTCTTTTTTGTTGGAGATCAAGCCCCAGTACCTTCCATTCTCACCTTGCAAAGAGGTACTATTGCAGTTCCTGCAGACAGGAACCTTCAAGTGTCAGAAGGAGGAAGTGGCAAAGCAGGAGACAGCCTCTCTCTGTATTGCCTTTTAAAGCTTCCTGCAGCATTTAGTGTACAGCATTAAGTAGATTTGGGTTTGAAGTACACAGTTAAGTAAACTGTGTTCTAAGGGGTTGTACTTTTCTCCTTTAGCGGGGCCAGTGTGCCCTGCCCATGCGCCGAGGTGGCCGCAGGAGGAAGGCTGATTTCTCAGGGCCCAAACCCTCTCCAGGGCAGCCTGGTCCCGGCCTTCCAGCTGCAGAGGAAATATCTTGCATGCATTGTGTGGTCTGCAAGCAGCTACCACTGTGGTGAGGCCACACCCTTGGTGCCCCGGGAGCTCTGCACGCGGCATTCCACAGATAGAAAATCAGAACCGGGAATGGGAACACGCCCCAGGAGGACGTGTGATTGACAGAGCCCTGCAGCGAGCGGTCATGTGCAAACGTGTGAGCACAGAGCACAGACCACCTCTCGGGGACGTGTGCGCAGCACGGAGTAAAGTGTTCCTACTTTTTGGTGTGGTTCCCTCGCCTGAGCAGAGGGAGGGTGTAGCTGCTCCGGGTCCCTCTGCCTCTCCTGGCTCAGCTGGGTGGCAAGCAGGCTCCGTCCATCCCCTGCTCTGGCTGGCTGCACATCATGTAACGACCCGCAGTCCTGGAGGGGCCTCTCCCTGTTGTGTTCCCTATTTACCACTTCCTTGCGCCGACACTGAGGCGGATCACCTGGCACAGGCTCTCAAGTCCTTTGGCACATCTGAGAAGCCGGCTCAGCGGCAGGGCGTCTCTGCTGGGCTTGGGGACAACCCTTGAGTGCCTCTGGACTCCTGCCCAGGGCGGGGCCGGGCGGGGGCCTGGAAGACTGAGATCTGAGGTTGGGGAGAGTAGCCGAGATAAAATGAGATCTCGGAGGAGGGACCGTGCCTGCCTGAGAAGTGGCTTCTTCCCAGGACCAAGTGCTGACAAACAACACCGAGAACAGAGGGAAAAACAGCATCTCCTCCGCCCCACCCCCTTCCCATGGGCAGCCACCTCCTCAGTTCACTGGAAACGCAGAAGATACTGTTGTGAAATGCGACTCCCATGCCATCAATGCCTCTGTGGGCTCTTCACCGTGTTTATGGACAAATGGTCACATGCTGTTGTCGGCTTCAGGAGGGGTTCCGGGCAGCACACAGCCATCCCGAGAGGGAGGCCAGGAGCACATGTGTTGCACAACCCAGCGCTGAAGGCCCCAGGAACACCATCCGCTGACGCTGGGGGGGGGGGCAGGCCTCCTGTAAGCTTCCCCCAGAGCCAATCAATCTCTCACTGCACGTAAACCAGCCTTGAAGGTGCTGCCTGTGCACCGACATCACTCACAGCCTGTTTCCCCACCTGCCGGGGTGCATGGGGTGCAGTCCACATGTGGTCTGCCAGGCCTGCCTGGTGTGGGTGTGACCCATCTCACAGGTGGGAGAACAGCTGGGTGGTGCCCCCGTGCTCGTGGCCTGCTGCGACCCGTGGCCAGGTTGTAACAAGGCAGGTGGGAGCAGTGTTGCTGCTCTGTGGGCTAAGTGGATAGTCGGTGGGGGGCTATTAGGACCAGGTTAGACCCAGAGCTGTGCCGGGCTGGACAGGCCTGTCCCCTGTCCTTTGCCTAATCCTGCTGCCACACGGCTTGTCAGAGGGAAGCGGCCAGTGGAGGCCCTCCCCTCGGTTCTCTCCCGCCAGGCCGCTTGCGAAGCTGTCCAAGGTTGTGACATCGGGCTGTCCCCGCACAGCAAACCAGCAACACCTTTAGCTCCGGGGTGGGCACTCACAGAGCCTGGTGGGAGGCCATGGCTTGACCTTGGGACGCTACATCTGTTAAAGTACAGATGTCACCCGCAGAACTGCCACAGGTTTGAACCCTGAGGGCTCGGGAAGAGGAACAGAATGTGGACAGGATTCTCGAGGCAAAAGGACACTTATGAAGGGGCCTGAGATCAGCTGGGAGGTCAAGACAAAGGGCCCAGGGACTCCCTCCACTCCAAGTGCATAAAGAAAACGGGCCCAAGGTTCCCCAGAACAATGGGGCTTTCATGCCACACTCTCCACTCACCCTCCTGGGACTTCCACAGGCCATCTGGGCAGCTCTGGTATATCCTGGGGTCCCCATCACTGCCCCCAGAATGTTCTGACCTACTGGTAGGCAGGGTGGAGCCAGAGGGGGAGTAAAGTGGGCAGGCTTCCTTGGGGCTCCAGGGCTGATGGGGGTTGGGTTCTGTGTGAACTTCACCCTCCTGGGAGGTGGCTGGCTTGGCCCGGCCCCACCCCGGCCTCCATAAGTGTGGTGGGTAGCCTTGGTGCCTGCCCATGGCCCATGGCCCTGGGGAGATGTCAGTTTCCCAGACAAGAGCATCCCCACCCCCGCCCGCCCCGCCCGCGTCCATGGCCCTCTGGTTAAGGCATCAGGCAGCCTGGAGCCTGGATCTGCACTCTGCTACCACTAGCTGGGTGACCTTGGGCAAACCAGCATATCATTGAGACGGTAACGTCACCTCCTTCATAGGATGTTCTGAGACACAAATGGGAAAATGTATGTGCAAGCCTGAGCGCACTGAATTGCAACCACTGTGAGCTCCTACCTTCCCTACTGAAGGAGGGAGAGGGGTGAAAGTGGCTTTTAGGAGCAGTCCATTGGAGAAGAGTTGCAGGCTTTGCCCCAGGGCTCTGTCGGAGGGTGGGGCTGCTGCAGTGTCCGCGGGTAGCCTGAGAAGGGGCAAAGAACAAGAACAAGATGCTGCAGGGCCCAGGATGCCGCGCTGTGCACATGGAGACTAAGCCCCTTCCCCAGAAGCCTGCTCTCCAGATGGGGTGGGGGGTGACACACAGTTGAATTCAAGAGGGCCCCCCATGGGACCCTGTGTCCAAGTGTGAGTGGCTTGCTGGCGCTGGCGCCACTGATAAGGCCTGGGAATCCTGCACAAGTGAGTGTGTGAGATCGGTGCATGCAGGGCCAGCCCGTGCAGGGACATCATAAAGGTTATAAACACGCAATAAAAAGTGATGGAATGGGCGCCAGGAAGCAATGGCAAATCTGCCTTCATTGAGTTCTGCTCCAGGACTCGGTTGAATGTTAAGGGTAAATGACCAGGGATAAAATCCACCAGATGACTGGGATTTTTAAGGACACCTCAGGCTTTGTTATGCCAGTGCCCTGGAGTGGGTGGGCTGGAACTCTGGGGCTCTGTGGACCTGCGGCTTCAGAATCACCCAGGGAACCTCTGATAAACACAGATTCCTGGGGTCTCCCTGTAGAGATTCTGGTTGGGCCAGGGCTGGGGCATCTGCATTAAAATCCTTTCCTAGAGTTGGAACCACTGCCATAGATAACTACGGAGAAGAACTGGGCAAGGTGGTCTTCTCTCCAAAATCTAATTATTGGGGGACCTGCTGGCAGGTGCCATGTCCAACCTGCCCAGACCCCTTCTTTGCGGGGCCAGGTCACGGGCTCCCAGATGTTGCTGCCCCAAGAACCACACGAAGCCTCTGGCCTTTCTCTCCGAGCCTCTCATCATTTTGCTCTGAAAACTCAGCCGAGTTTAACCTCCACAGAGGCTGACTTTCCTCCTTCCCCGGTACACTCCAGGTCATGCTTGGGGACGCATGAAGTATTTGACACCCACGTACACATTTGTCAGCTTCTGATCACACACCGAGCTGGAGGTGAAGGCAGCCGTCCAGGACACTGGAGGGACTATGTGTTCCAGCTTGCACGTGCTCAGCTGCCACCTGCAGAACCTGTTTGCCCACTCTCGCCCAGGACAGGAGCCAGAAGGAACTGGGACAGGACCGCCCCCTCCTCTGCCAGGACTGGCTCCCTGCTGTGGAGATCTGGGAAGGGCCCGCCCTCCACAGGTGAGCTCAGGTGAGCCCTTAAGCGGCATCTGTGATGTGGTGGTAGCCTTCCAGCTTGAGGAGGCCTGAGCTTCCTGTCAGCTGGGTCACCTGGAACCTCCCCTTCACAGCCCGCCTCCCTTCCCCCCAATCATGAGTGTGTGTGACATTCTTAGACTCCTTTAAAGGCAGAGGGAGGTGGATTTGCTTGCTCAAGTTCAGGACTGCTGTCTGCAGGGATTGGACCAGCTGTCCAAACCAGCAAGCCCTGGCCAAGCGCTTCAGCCAGTAGACCAGAAGACCCTCCCAGAGAGGTTTTATAACCAGTTCTGACTCACTATGTTTGATTTAAATGCGCATCTGTAGTCTCCACTAAGCCTCATGGTTCCGCAGCAAATATTAAAGTCACCAGCAGGTCGAGGGTGGATCTCTCTGGTTCATTAGCTTATCTTCTGTTTGGTAGGAGACCCGTGTTATGCCCGGAATGTGGTGTGTCTGTCCACATACTGATCACAGCAGGGAAGTGATTTAGATAAGGTTAGAGATGCCAGTAAGTCCGGGTTTGAATCCTGACTCTCAAAGACACCGACTTTTCACAGGACACAGGTGCTGGAGGTGTGCCTCCATCCTTACAAGTCGGCCATCTTCACTTGCTGGACATGAGGACCAGACAGTGCCTCTTGTTTCTCTGTGGTTGGTTGTGCCACACTGCGGAGGCCACTGGCACACGTGAATTGGTTTCTTCCCAGTGGGGTGGGGGGACCTTGTCGTGTCTACAGTATTAAACTTGGGAACTTGAAGGTGTTTCTAAAAGGAAGATGCTCACGGCTGAGTCACGTGGGCAGGCAAGTGAGAAGGATAGTCAGGGGCATCTGGTTAGCCATCCCTGGGGAAGGTGACTCTGTCGTTGTGGTCTGACTGTCATGGATGAGATGGATGGATGAGTTCCACGGACAACGGCTAGAGGACGGTCAAGCAGAAATCTCGGTTCCTGTCCCTTGTGCTGCTTCAGGACGTCCTCAGTTCAAGGGTGGCTGATGGGGAAGGCCTGGAAGGGTGCCGCCCCTCTGGCATGTCTGCCCACATGCCTGGGTACAGTGCAGCCTGCGGGACACGGATGGACTTTGGAAGTCGCAGCTCAAGGGAACACGGCCGGAGACAGAGACTTCCATCTGACCCCAACTAGACTGACTGCCATTTGCCAGATCTGGGCTTGGTCACCCGGCTCTGCTCAGCCTGGCCATCGCCTGTGAGTGGAGGTGACATCAGCTCCTATTTGTTGAAGGCTATGAGTGCTCCCCGGGCCTTGCTGCGTTCCGTCGTCACAGCAGCCCTGTGAGCTGGGGATTGTCTCCGCTCCATTTCCCACCAGGGAGGTATGTCTCACAGAGGTTGGGAGAGCGGTCCACGTCCCATGACCTGGCAATGGCAGGAGTGTCCCGTCACCCGCAGGCTGGTTTGGACGGCTGCCCTGTGAGCCCACCCCCCCAGTTCTGGTGTAAGGTATAAAGGGATGCCCAGGAGGGATGTGAAGTCTGTGGGGCAGGGGGAGACTCAGGCTCTCAGGGGAAGGAGGAGCCTTCCAGATTCAGAGCCCTGTCAGCTAAAGTGTAAATCTGTAGAATATGTGGACCTGGGACTGATGGGTAATTTACAGATTCTTTGCTAACGTATGAGGGACGTCTCCGCTTGCCCTGCTCTGCAGGGGCCCCAACCCGATGTCCAGGCTAGCTCTGACTGTGGGTTGCCCAGCCACATCAGGGATCTGCATGGAAGGCTTATTGCTGAATCTAAGGGGGGGCTTGTGGGCCCCTGGGCTCTGAGGGGCGCAGACCCCAAGCCAGGTCCGACACATGTGGTTCCCTGGGACTTTTCAGTGGTGTTTGGAATGTGTGTGGACACAGGGCGGTAAGATGGCAGGATGGGAAATGGGAAAGGTGAGCTGGCACCTTCCAGTGGGCACCCAGAGGCCTGTTGAACCCTTGGGTTCTTTCCAATGCTTCAGAAGGAAACCTGAACCTGAGCTGGTCTGGACCCACAGAGCTGGCTGTGGCAGGGCCAGTGTGTCAGAGGCAGAGGCTACCAGGTGGCTTCAGGGGACCCCACACACCTAGCAGGGCTGACATCTTGTGAATGGGTCTTCTTGCCACACTGGTCCAGGTGCTGACAGAGGCAACTCAGAGGGTCCACAGAAGGCCCTCCCTCAGCCACTCAGGCTTTGATGCCTTGGAGGACAGAGCCTTATCAATCACCGTGGGATGCACACCATGAAAGGGCTGGGCTCTGCACAACCACCTTGCCTCAGGCTGGTTGTTCTGTCTGGTGTTGGTACTCACAAGGAGGAAGAAGCTGCAGTGGGTCTCCAAGGGGTGTGTTTGGTTGAAACGATCCCTGGGGCTACTGGTGTTTTGTGGGCAGGGCCCAAACTTCCCGGAAATGCAGCTACCATATACATTCAGGAAAGATCTCGACTCCATGCCGCTCAGAGCTTTGTCGATCTTTGTTTATAATTTCAGAAAACCATGGCACCAATGGCGATGCCACCGTCCAGGGGGCTGAATCAATGAAGCAACCCCCGCCGTCAGGCTGCATTGCACCTGCCGCAGCCCAGAAATTTTATATTTGACGCAAGTATTGGCGGACTGGATCATGTTATCTCAGGCAGCTGTGCCTAAACATTTACTATTGAAATAGATTATACATTACTTTTCTTCAGTTTTCTTTTATGTTGACCTTGTCATTTTATATTCTAACTCTCTATCATCTATCGCTTATGTTGTTGTAGATACATGATATTATCCAGTTATTTAACTTCAGAAGAGTAAAGGGATTATTGGAGATACTTGTGATGAAAGGAGCAGATTGATCAGATCATCCACATGCAAATTGATGCTGGAAATGGATGTGCAGCCCAGCCTCCCTCTGGAGAGCCTCCCTGTTGGAAAGGCAGCCTGCACCTGCATCAGGCCTGCTCTGACCTTGTTTGCCCTGCCCTGCAGGGGCCCCGACCTGACGTCTGGGCCAGCTCTGACTGTGGGTTGCCCAGCCACATCAGGGTCTGCATGGAAGGCTTATTGCTGAATCTAAGGGGGGCTTGTGGGCCCCTGGGCTCTGAGGGGCGCAGACCCCAAGCCAGGTCCGACACATGTGGTTCCCTGGGACTTTTCAGTGGTGTTTGGAATGTGTGTGGACACAGGGCGGTAAGATGGCAGGATGGGAAATGGGAAAGGTGAGCTGGCACCTTCCAGTGGGCACCCAGAGGCCTGTTGAACCCTTGGGTTCTTTCCAATGCTTCAGAAGGAAAACATAAGGACACCCAGAGCACTTCCTGCTTGGTCCAGGGTCCCTCTCTTAGAGGTGAGGGCCTTAATGTGCCATAAGGAGCAGGCTGGTCTTAAACAACCACCCAACCTGGGCAACTGCTTCAGTTTCCTTGTAGCAGGTATGGGAGGGGCTGGGTTTCTTTGCTGACTCCACAACCAGCTTTGAGAACAGTTCCAGGAGAGGGTTCCAACACTGTCTGGGAAAGACTCCCGGAAGAAAGCACAGGGCCCTCCCAGGAGACCCCTTTGCTGAATATCTTCCCTTTGGTTGTATAAGTTCTGGCAGGTTTGGTGAACAATGGTGAAGGCTTGTTCATTTACAGTCTCGTCATGTCCATTTTCCGGAGGATTCTAAGTTGAGCAATGTGAGTGCAGGCTACCACTGGTTACTGCGGAATCCAGCAGACAGCTGTCCTGGGGAAATCTGATACGAAGGATATGTGTGTGTGTGTCTCTGTGCATGTGCGTGTGTGTGCATGGGCATGTAAAGGTGTGGACCCATGTGTGGGAGTGTGCACGCGTGTTGGCGTGTATGATTGTATGCATGTGCATATATATGTGTGTTTGTGTGCGTGCATCTGGAGGGACATCAAAGGGCTGGGACAAGGAATTCAGGCCCCCAGGGGCCCTTGGCAGCCATGCAGCGAGTCAGCAGGATTCACAAGACCCAGCGGCATTTGGAGGCCTCCATCTGTGTCTTCTAGGGTCTTCTGTCCAGCCTGTGGGCACATCCCCTTCTCTTGTTTGAAAGACAGGTTGGAGCAAATATGACTTGACGTGTACCTGGGTCCCAGTTCCTAGCTGGGTTTTCTGCTCCCCTCGCCTGACCAGTGACGAGCACGTCCAGCAAGTTAACAAGGCAGTGAGGCTGCACTGAGACCCCGGCCTTCCTGGGTGCTGGGCCCCTTCCCTGCGCATGTGGGCTGGGATTCGGAACCAGATTTTCAGCTGTGCACATACCATGAACTATATACCACCCCAGTGAAGTGCTGGCAGCATCCTAAGAGCAAATGCCTTAATACGTTGTAGTGAAGCTCAGCAGGGTAATCAAGCCTCACATCCACCCGGTCAGGTTGAACTTTGTCTGCAAATGAGTTACAGAGCAATTTTCAGTTCTCAGAGCTTTTTGGATTTCGAATGACTGGTAAAGAATCACAGATCTGCAAAAATAAACAGACCCAGTTGACATAACTAGACTTGAAAGTCAGACCTGGGTTTTGCCGGCACACAGTCTGTGTGTGTGTGTGTGTGTGTGTGCATGTGCGTGTGTGAGTGTGTACTCTCTCCAGGCCTTAGGATGGTGGTGAGGTCAAAAGTCACCCCTAGATTAGCCCCCTCCTCAGGGCCTCTGCTGAAAGCGGCCCAGCTGCCGCTCCACGGCTGCAGCAGCAGATGGCCCCTTGCCTGGGGCAGGCAGGTTGGGGGCAGGGAGGCTAGGGCTGAGCTCTCAGCGCTCAGGCTGCCAGCACACCCCCCTCCCCCATCACTCTTCTCAGCCAAGAGAGCCTGAAACAGTCAGTAGCTGCTGAGAGTGGACTCAGAGGGGAAGGCACCTCAGGTGGGAGGTGAGGGGGACCCGGGGACAGTCTGTGGCTGCTCTCAGGGAAGGAAAGCTTGGAGAGGGAGCCCCGGGGCCAGTGGGGCAGGTGGATCATCCCCTCGACGATCTGGAGGGAGGGTGGGGGAGGGTGGTTGCGCCTGCAAGCACAGCAAGGACGGGGAAGGGCGTGGGTTAGAGGCGACCCTGAACCTGATGCATTTAGCAAAAACACGGCCCACCTACGTGCCCACTTTGGGATAGGTGCGGCCACTGAGCTCTTAGAACATGTCTGCACGGGAGCCAGAAGTGTCTGGGGTCAGAGAAGGGGTGGCTCATTTGTCACAATGTCAAGCTGTGCTTGTCTCTCTGAGGTCCCCAGACTGCTTTCCCCTCTCAGCAGAGTGCTGGGGCCCAGACCAACCCTCTCGGGCTTTCGTGGAAGCCACGCTCAGTGACAGGGCATCCTCGAGGGAGAAGCAGCCCTTTACGCAGGGCCCGGAGGCAGGGCTGCGAGACGTCACCAGGGATGCTGACTGGCCCTGCGTCTTGAGCCGGGGCTGCGGGGCGTCTGCCATTACCTGTGACAACCCATGGTCCTGGCGGAAGGGGTCACCCAGGTCTTGGGGTTGCCTGAGGCCCGATGAGTCTGAGATTGGGTTTCCTACACCCTCAGACAGACGGGGCCTAGAGTTACCTTTAAGCTAATTTAAACAAAAATAATGAGAAGTGATATCTGAGGTCCATGGTGAGCGTCAGCTTACAGACCATTTTACCAGAGGCATCTGGGGTTGGAGAGTCATCTCAGGGGCCGACTTGAGGGAAAAGCTCTGGGTTTGTGACACCCTTGTGAGCACAGAAGACATTTTGAGAAGGGGGTTTCCTACTGGAAAGATTCCATGGCCGGAATCAAGGGTCTAGAAATTCCTTATCATACTTTCTTTTTTCCAGTTGGAGATTAAGAAAAGATGTGTACAATAAATCTGAAATAGGGCTTCCCTGGTGGCGCAGTGGTTGAGAGTCCGCCTGCCGATGTAGGGGACACGGGTTCGTGCCCCAGTTCGGGAAGATCCCACATGCCGCGGAGCGGCTGGGCCCGTGAGCCATGGCCGTTGAGCCTGCGCATCCGGAGCCTGTGCTCCGCAGCGGGAGAGGCCACAGCAGTGAGAGGCCCACATACGGCAAAAAAAAAAAAAAATCTGAAATATACTATACATACGAGTCTAATTTATATGTACACTAGAAAGAACAATAATGAAAAACACCATAAGCCTGGAGGGGGGGCCAGACTAATGGTAGAATGCGATGCACGCTCCTTTTCTCACTTTAGCTTCAGAAACCACTGACCTGAATTCTGTTAATCGTTATCTCATCTTGTTTAAAGTTTTACTGTTTATGGAAGTCGTGCTCAGCAATAGATTGCTAAATTTTGCCAGTTTTTGAACCTTTTACAAATAAAATCATATTGTACAAATCCTGTGATTTGCTTTTTTCTGCTCATGCACGTTGAAGCGTAGACCTGTCGCCCCATCATTTCCTCTGCTGCATGGTATTCCATTGTAGGAATTATTTGGATTGTTTTCAGGCTTTTGCTATTGAAAGCAATGCCCACCTGAATATCCCTTAAAGGCACAGATCCCAGAGTGTGACTGCTTTGGTTCAAATCCTGGCTGCCAGTTCCCGCTAGTGTGACCTTGAATAAGTCAATGTACCCTCTGTGCTCCAGATTCCATACCTGTAAAATGCAGATACTAGTATGTGCATTGGAAAGCTGTAAGGAGGATTAGGTGAGCTAATTTAGATAAAGCACTTAAAATGACACCTGGCATGGTCATTTTACAGATCAGATATGATGAGATTGGTGGTAAGGATAGTGGTGATTATGATGGTGACCGTGATGGTGGTGGTGGTGATAATGGTGATGACGGTGGTGATGATGATGTGATAATGATGATGAAGGTGGTGATGATGATGGTGATGGTGGTGGGGATGGTGGTCTTGAGAGGATGGTATGACAACTGCTTGGACACATGTGCAAAAGAGAATCCCTTTATATAATACTTTAGTCTCCTCTTTTACTGAAACTCTTTATTGGTTTCCTTCTGCGAGCAATCATTAGCTCATAACTCCTTTCCCATCCCTCTCCTCTTCCGAGCATCTTGTCTTGCCCCAGTGCTATTCCGAGCAAGGCTTTACCTTCCTGGCATCCTTAGCTGAACTGAGCTGAGGCTTAAGGAGAGCCTGGGTGGAGAGTTGCAGGTGCTTGCAGCCAGGTGCTCTTGGTGTGCTGTAGAGCCATGTGTGCAGAGACCCGTGCCTGGGACACCAAAGCATCACCTGTGTAGACAAAGAACATCGAAGTAGCAACTCAGCTAAGGAAAGGTTGCAGGAAGAGGTCCTGTGGGACACTTGGAACTAGAGCCTGAAGTCAGAGGTCTTTTGAAACTGGGGGTGGGGTCCCAAGGAGACATGTGCTTGGAAAGGGACCGGCCATCTGGTAGAACTGCTTAGGGCCTTTTTAAGTTCATGAGGAGAAGTCAGAGTGATTAAAAGTGTCTCATCCAATGACATTTACCAACAGAAAAGAAGTGTAAAGGGAGCGGGGGTGGGGCAACAATCCCGTGAGTCCCTTCCTTCAGTCTGGCTTGTTAGCCTGTGCTGGGCATCACCCTAGACCCCGGAGGTAACAGTACCAAGGTGCCTACATCCTCTGCCCTCAGTCTCCCCGGACCGGGGCACGAATCTGCATCCCCTGTATCGGCAGGCGGACTCTCAACCACTGCGCCACCAGGGAAGCCTCTCATTGCAGAGCACGGGCTCTAGATGCTCAGGTTTCAGTAGTTGTGGCACACAGGCTCAGCAGTTCTGGCTTGCGGGCTCTAGAGCACAGGCTCAGTAGTTGTGGTGCACGGCCTTAGTTGCTCTGCAGTACGTGGGATCTTCCCGGACCAGGGCTCGAACCCGTGTGCCCTGCATTGGCAGGCAGATTCTTAACCACTGTGCCACCAGGGAAGTCAGGTCAGGGAACCATGTAAGGTGAGATGACAGATACACTGGGGAAAGTAATGCAGGGTGAGGGATGGGGGATGCGTGCTGGCTGTTAGAGGCCAGGGGAACCTGCTGTCAGCTTCCCTGAAAAAACGAGAAGGCACCGTCTTGGGATGTCCTGGGGCTGAGAAATGACTGTGGAGCCTCTGGAGGAGAAAGCTTGGAGTGCTCAGGAAACCCAAAGGGAGATCCCTGGGAGAGAGAGCGGAGCAGCCGGGAGAGGCTTCAGGTGAGGCAGAAGGTGGTGTGCAGGTTTGCAAGAATCAGAGTGTCCAGTGGCTCGTGAGCCATACTCTCCCCCATGGTAGAGAGTGGGTGGGGGGCGACGATCCAGCATTTGGTCTCCACCTCCTCTGCTCTTGGTGGGGGGAGGCAGCTCCCAGGATAGCACCTGGAGGCCAGACTCAACCAGAACTCTTTGGCTTTGAGGGTATGCCTTCAGACAAGAAGTATTCCTGTTTCAATTGACCACCTCACCCCTTATCTAGACACAACCACAGGGACAGACCGATGGGGGTCAATTTGTGTCCCTCCTAAGTTCATATGTTGGAGTCCTGACCCTCAGTACCTAGAATGGGATGTCACTTAGACAGAGGGTCTTTATAGAGGCCATCAAGATAAAATGAGGTTATTAGTGTGGCCCCCAACCTAATATGACTCGTATCTTTATTAGAAAAGGGGAATTTGGACATGCACACAAAGAGATGCCGTGTGAAGATGGAGGCAGATGTTGGGGTGATGAATCTACAGGCCAAGGAATGACAAGGATTGCTGGCAAGGTACCAGGAGCTGGGGGAACAGCCTGGAACCCCCTTAAAGCTTCAGAAAAAATCAATGCTGCCAACACCTTGGTCTTGGACTTCCAGCCTCCTGAACTTTGAGAAAATACAATTCTCTTGTGTAAGCCACACAGTGTGAGGTACTTTGTCACAGCAACACTAGGAAATTTATACAGGTGATGTAAAAGAGAATTTCTCCAAATTGGAAAGGTTCTTATCATCTTCAGAAGATTGATTTTTAAAAAATCTTCTTCTATGGCTGTTAATTTTTTTTTTCAAAGAATTTGTGCTAGGGCCTCCCTGGTGGCGCAGTGGTTGAGAGTCCGCCTGCCGATGCAGGGGATACGGGTTCGTGCCCCGGTCTGGGAGGATCCCATATGCCGCG
Organism: Mesoplodon densirostris; assembly: GCF_025265405.1. Lineage (NCBI taxonomy): Eukaryota > Metazoa > Chordata > Mammalia > Artiodactyla > Ziphiidae > Mesoplodon > Mesoplodon densirostris. The sequence continues at coordinate 115,069,978 of NC_082666.1, read as the reverse complement.
GAGCGGCTGGGCCCGTGAGCCATGGCCGCTGAGCCTGCGCGTCCGGAGCCTGTGCTCCGCAACGGGAGAGGCCACAACAGTGAGAGGCCCGCATACTGCAAAAAGAAAAAAAAAAAAAAAAGAATTTGTGCTACTTTAATACTCAGTGTTAAGGAGAAATCTAGATGAAACCATTTTGGGCGAATTTGATGGGTAACCAGCATCGCAGAATTCACATAGATTCTGCCTGCTGTCTACAGCAGCTCCTGAAGTCATCATAATACAGATGTAAGGTGCACAAAGGACACGGCTCCCTGTTGTTTTGCTGGAGGAATTAAGACATTGAGGGAACAGAAGCAAGCTAATGCCAGCATCGCATTTGTCAGGAAGCTGCCACCAACATTTGTGGGTGTATTGCCATGTGGCACATGACATGTTTTATTGGATGAATGGGTTATGAGGTTCCCCCTGGAAAAAATCGTAGTCGTTAACCCTTAATCTAGAAAAACTGTCCATTGTACGTGCATTCTTTATGCAGCCCTCGGTGTGTGTTTAGTATGCATGTTGATTTAGGATGACTGCTTTTTAAGCCATAGGCTGAATTAAGATGGGAACGTTCCCAGAAATGTTTTCTTGAAATGATGTTTTTCCAGCGCAGAGACTGAGGAAGCTGATCAAACATCTGGAGTCTTGCCTGCTCAGGAGCTGAAGTGCAAACCCTACACCGAAAAGGATTTGGGTTGTCCAGACGTACTAGCGAGCTGATCCCAGGCTTGTGATCAATTTTGGCTGAAGAGGCTATAGCAAAGAGGAAACTCAGTGGTGCAAACCTGAGCGCTGCAATTCTAAGAAGCAAATGATTCTTCTGGGCCATCCGGTAGCAGGAGCTAAAAGGAGGATTGAGATTTGAGGGCAGGCAAGCAAGGAGGAGGAGAGGACATCTCAGGCTCCTCCTTTGGGCTATCTACCATCCAAAACCAAGGCAGTCTTTCCATGTGGCCAGGTTTAAGGTGCACCTTTCTGTGGAAGGGAGATCCAGGGCAACTAGGTGCCCCTTCCGTAGTTGTGCAGATGTCACCGGGAGTGAAAGTACACAGCCAGCGTGCTCATCCCTTGTGTGCACGTCCTCGTGCGCATACCGCCATGTCATGTTCCTTAGCCAATATCTCCCCCCTGGGGTCTCAGCAGGCTCAGCATCCACCTCTACATAAAAATGACTTGAGTGAAAGCCACTGTGTAAAGCTGAAAACAGGACTTTGGACTGAAGGATGTGGGGCTGCCTTTCCTTGGGCACTTCCTCCTCTGTGGTTAGATTGCTCAGGGCAGGGGTGGCCTGCTGGCTGGTGTCAGGCAGTCTTAGCTGAGTGAAGATGCCCAGGGTCAGTGAAGGCTCTCGGGGCAGGCGAGGGTGTGCAGTGGGGTGCCTTGAAACCAGCATGATGAGAGTACAGCTTTCTCCTTCACTACTTGTGCTCTGGGAGGAAGGACAACGCGATGATGGGAGGGGTCCTGGGCGCCCACTGTCAGCTCCTGCCTCCTCTGCCCGGCAGCCGGGAGTTCTGCCCTGCAATCAGGCCACCCTCCATCTGCCGTCTGGAATAATGAGCTCACCCCGCTGCTGCTGGCACAAGCCAACTTTCATTCTTCTATTCACTAGGTTACCCTTTCAGCTTCCCATTGTTTTTTGCTAATGGCCTTACAACATGCCTGCCTGTTACCTTTCCTCCCCTGCTGGCGGAGGGCCGAAGAGGAAAGCCTCAATCTCTCTGACTTGAAGAGTCGGCCGGGGGTGGCAGGTCGCCCCTCCCAGACTTCACTGCAGCCACTGGTCTGGCGAAATATTTTATGGGGCACCTCCTCCTTCCATTGGGGACCCGGCCGGGTTGCCACACATCCTGGCTTCTGTGTCTTTTCAAGCCCCACCTCAATCAAGCACATGGTTGTCCTCGTGCCCGCGACAGATGGCCCGGGTGCCTGAGGTGGGTTAGAGGCTCGGCCCTCAATTCCTGAGACGAGAGGTGCCCGGATGACTTGAGTGCCCCCAGGCTGCATTGACTTTTAACTCTTTCTGGGTCGAGGGCCAGGTCCTACAGGAAGAAGAGCCATCAGAATTGGCCCTTTCCACTTGGCCTCCTTATTATCTGCTGGTGCAGTTGAGGGCACAAAAGGGCTAGCAGGGCTCACACGGCAGCAAGATAACTCACTTCTTCTGCGGGGGTAGTCGAGAGCTTAACCGCGGTGTACAATCACCGCCCTCAGGATCAAGTGTCAGATCATAATTTACCAACACGCGGCTATTGTCCCTTTAGCTTAGCTGTACAGATGGATCCAAAACAGAGGGGTTTCTTATCTGAAAAGGAGACGTCAGAGAACAGAAGCTACTGGGACCCCGTCCCGAGTTACACAAACGTTGGCTGTGCCCAGCTCTCCCAGGGGAGATTCGGCCTCCCCTCTAGTGGAGCTGCAGGACAAAAGTCGGGAGGATGACTCGCCGGTCACTGCCCTTTCAATGGCCAAGTTCCGACCTCTACAGCGTCCTAATCCATGACGTACACTTTGTGGGCAGAGGCTCTTGTGGTGAGATGGAAGCACATGCATGGCTGCCGGCCGGCTTTGTGGTTTGAGTGCATGGCTTTCTCCAGACTTAAAAGCAGTGGCATGCTGTGCCAGAGCCGCCCAGCATCCAGGCATGTGGCCACATCGACTATGCAAATGAGTCGGACGCTTGCCGGTGGCCTGGGGCACCTGAGCCCGTCGCCGCCCCACAGCCCTGGGAGGCCCAGCAGGTGCCACATCAGGCAGGTGTGCAGCTCACCATATGCTCTGGCCAGGGTCGGGTTTCTGCCGGCGTCTTTCAATTCCCCACCAGGTGAGATCCAGTGGGTGGAAGGGGCCCACACCAGCCTGTGGCTGCACCAGTCACCTCTGGGCATTTGTTTGCTCTGCAGTGACAGGTTTGTTTGCAACTTTGGATCCGGGACAGCCCTGAAACCTCGACCATGGCAGGTAGGGCAAGGTCAGAAGTCAGTGGCCAGGGAGATGGGGGGCTGCAGCCTACTGCGAGGAGCCTACAAACTGGGTAATTCTTTCTAAAACCCTCTGTAGTTCAGAGAGCTCTGTTTATGGCTAAATTAGGCAGGTGCCTTCCAAATGCACAGTCCTTCTCTGCAGAGCCCAGACTCAGGCTGTTGCAAGACGGTCTAAGGCGGGGGCCTCCCACTTTGTTCCCCACTCCGATCCCCCTGTGGAGCTTTAAAGATCCCCGTACTTAGGCTGCACCCTTGAGAATGAGATTGAACACCCGGGAAATAGGACCAGGCATCTGTACGCTCTGTTGCTCACATGACGCAACAGAGTGTTTGAGAATCCACAGTTCGGGGCTCTGCTACCCCTCACAGCAACCACCGACCACACGTGGTGGACACTCACACCGAAGTTATTTGAAATAAATGGAAAATTTAGCTTCTCGGTGTGCAACGGCTGTCTTGGACCGTGCCAAGAGAGAACATTTCTGTGGTCGCAGGAAGTTTGATGGGGCGGTGCTGCTGTGGAGAGTCCCTCTGACGCCCACTTTCACAAGCTGGGCACCAGGGAGGTGACCTGGTAGCTCAGGGCAGTGGCTGGTCTCCTGAATCCTCATTCCTCAGTGCTCAGGCTCCTGGGGTGCAGGTGTGTCCAGAGAAAGGCCTCCACAAAATCAAGTGTGCAGAGATGGGGTGCCCCAGAAGTGCCTTTTTGGACACCCTCACCGCCCCGCCTTCAGAGTGCTGGGCTCACTTTGGTCGGCCTCAGTGGTATATATTTCCCGGAAACCATCCTGTCTTCCGGTCACACGTGTGTGGGGAACACTTGCCCCACATCAGACTTATTGCCGTGACTCCTGAAAAGCATTAATGCAACGGAGCTGCCGCCCCCCAACCCCTGCCGAGGAAGCCAGCGTGGCTCATGCGCTGTGAGGGTGCAGCCTCTGTCTCCCCGTCTGGGTCTTGCCCAGTAATTTATCAGATGATCATTTTTGTTTGCAGCAAAGGGACCATGGCACACGCCGGGGATCTCTGACACGGAAGGTTTGGTCCTCCAGAGCCCAAGTGCAAACCAAAGAGTGCGGCACTGAACGGGTTTAGACAAAAACGGTGCTGGGAGGGGGGCTTTCCTGGCATTTCACAGCACGTGCTGCCAACTGTTGCAAAAAGAAAAAACACCACCCCTAAGAAGAAAGCGAGGGGAGATGTACATATTACTGCAGGCTACAGCCTCCCTCCTCCTCTGTCATTGTTCCAGGGCCGGCGGCAGGCCCCGCGACAGCTGGGTATCACTAACAGCTGCTGTTTCCTGGGGTGAAATTAAAAGATTAGGGGATATGGGCACGTGCTGGCCTCAGGAGCCCAAACAATGCTTGATTTAGGGTGAAACTTGTCTGGGGAGGCTGACAAAGGAGGAGGCTCCGAGTTGGCCAGGGGTCAGAGGGGGAGCTGGTTCTGCTGTAGACAAAAGGGCTGAGGGGGGAGGGGGCCGAGGGCTGGGTGGGGGACCCGGCTGAGTGAAAAGAGGCCTCGCAGCAGCTGCTCCTGCTGCAGAAATTTGAGACGGTTCTTTTCACAAACACAAATGTGGGAGAAGAATAGGGGGCCACGCTTAGCTGAAATGACTCGTTTGCAAATGAAAGGGAGATTGAGAGCCCTTACATTGTCCAAGTTTTCACCTAAGAGGATGGAAAATGATTAGTGCACGCGGCAGCACGAAGTGTGCCTCGGAGCAGATGGGCCAGCCACCCCGCGCAGGGCTCTGTGTTTACATAACAATCGTGGGCCCAGCCCGGCGGGTGCAGAAGCCCCGGCCCCTTAAGTGTCCAACACGGCACGCACCCGGCCGCCCCACCCCGCCCCGCCCCGACTTGGGCTGATGCAGTTCCAGCCGGAGCCCACGACGGGAGGCCTTTGCTGCAGGCTGTGTGGATGTTAATTTATGTACCAGGCTAAATTAAATACACTTCATAGCCAAGAAGCCACAGATGACTGCTGGGGAGGCAGGCAGGCCCGCGGACGGTGGGCACTGTGGCTGTCACCCCCAGCGGGACGCGCCACTCTCCCCTATGGCTGTTTCCTCTTGCTGACGGGTGATGGATGGACAAAACAGCGCGTTGGAGGGGTGCGTGGTCCTCCCTGCACGATGCGAAGGGTTTAACCATGAGACAGAACAGGGCCTATCCCCAAAGTCTTGGGAAAGGCTCGGCCGCGGGCGCCACGGAAAGAAAGATGCAGCAGGAATGACCCCAGGGCTTCCCACGTGCCTTGAAGCCTCGGGGTGTGGTGGTGGTGCGAGGGTGAGGGTCCTTGGGTTTGCGCTCCAGCCTCACTTCTGAAATATTCCTGCCCCAAAGGCATAGCTTACTCTAGCTCACCATGAGGAAACATCAGACAAACCACACTGAGGACAGCTTACAGAAAGCCTGGCCATATTTCTCAAGTCATCCTAAGGCAGAGAAATTCTGAGGACATGCCAGAGAGGTGACCCGCTGAGTGCAACCCACACTCTGCTTTGTTCTTTGCTATAAACGGCATTGTCGAAACAACTGGCAAAATCTGAGTGAGGTCTGCAGATTAGATACTGAACATTGCATCGCGTTAATTTCCAGATTTTTGTGATTGTACTGTGGTTGTCCCTGCCTTTTAAGGAAATACACAGTATATAGGGGCAAAGGGCATCACCCCTACAACTGACTCTCATATGATTCATAAAAATAATTGTGTGTGTATGTGTGCTATGGAGGGAGGGAGGGAGGGAGAATGACAGAGACAGAGACAGAGACAGAGAGATGGAGAGACAGGGAGAGAAGGAGAGAAGGTAAAGGGGGGAAGAAGGGAGGGAGAGAGGAGGAAGGAAAGATAGAGTGGTAGCTCTCACCTCTGGGAAACCCGCTTGAAGGTGCTATGGTAGTTCTTAATACTATTGCCAATTTCCTCTAATCTGAGATTCTGTCCAGATACAGATGTTAAGACGGAAAGACGGGCAATAGGGACACAGAGATTGAGGGGTCCCTCTCGCACCCGCCCAGGTGCACTGGAAGTCCACAGTCCTGGGGCCTCTCAGCACGGGTGACTGTAGCTGTGGGAGGCTGGCAGGTCACTGGGTGGGAAGGTCTCCCGGGGGAAAGAGGCCTCCGGCTACCAAATGTAGACGAGGGTGTGAATGGGGTTCCCCGGGGAGTCAGAGGGAGGAACCCATCCCAGGGATGTCCCCGTGCACCCCATGTGAGAGCTACAGCTGAGATGCTGTCCCTGAGGTGCACCTGAGGTGCATTTTTCCCTCCCTCCTTTGAGTCATTACCACGTTATCGCATTCAATTAACCGCCCCTCCTGCTAAGTTTAAGCTAAGCTTAGTTACGTTTGCTGTTTTGCTTCTCACTTCTGCCTGTACATTTGGATCACCTGGAGAGGTTATTAAGACATGCCCAGGCCCCATCCCAGAACACCTACGTCAGAATGGTTGGGGGCGGGTGAGCGGGAAGCTGGCAACCTTGTGCTTTAAAAAGTTATTTTAGCGTTTTTTTTTTTTAATAGTGTTTATTTTTACTTGTTGACAGTTTGCTTTATTTATTTTTGGCTGTGTTGGGTCTTCGTTTCTGTGCGAGGGCTTTCTCTAGTTGTGGCGAGCGGGGGCCACTCTTCATCGCAGTGCGCGGGCCTTCCACCATCGCGGCCTCTCTTGTTGCGGAGCACAGGCACCAGACGCGCAGGCTCAGTAATCTTGGCTCACGGGCCCAGTCGCTCCGCGGCATGCGGGATCCTCCCAGACCGGGGCACGAACCCGTGTCCCCTGCATCGGCAGGCAGACTCTCAACCACTGCGCCACCAGGGAAGCCCCATTTTAGCGGTTTTGAATGTGCACTCTGGGTTGCAAAGGGGTCCTGGAAGGTTGGCCTCAGAGACCTGGCTATGTTCTTAAAAAGAGCAGGGATGTGACACCCGCACTCACTGTGCCTGGAGTGGTCCTGAGGGTAGGGTCAGGCGTGGGGCCATGCTGGCTTGAACCTTCATCCCACAAAGGCTGATGTTGAGAGCCTTGTGTCCTTTAAATCCCCCATCCCAACCCTTGCTTAGGGCCAAGGCATACGTGGCCACAATGAAGTGTGTACTGCAAGGGACACGGTGTGAAAGCACATGCTCTCAGTCGCTAACGGTTAGGGAGACAGGACATCTTTGTCATGCATGGATGGGTCTTGGCGATACAGAACCCAGAGGTTTCCCCCTAAACCTCACTGAGCAGGGCCCGGTGTTAGCGCTGGTGCAGAGCACGAACCCTGCAAGAAGGCTCCTCAGACCCTTTCCTCGCAATTGATTTTAGTGATGGAATTGTAATCACTTCTTCCTTGTAGGGTTTCTGGGACATACAGGCATTATTTTTGCTTTCTGTTCAGAATGTGTAGGGTGGTATAAAACTATCATGTCCTGTATGTGTTTTTACACAATGTCAGATGCAGCAGGAATGTTTCCACAGCAGGTGAATTTAGCTGGTCCACCAATTATTCTGCCTGGGTTAGTGGCCATGAGATGTGTACCTGCCCAGCTCCTTGGAGAGTGGAGGGGACGTCCAGGAGTATCTGGAGGAGCCATAAGGGCACTGTCTCAAAGTGAACTCTTTAGAAATGAACGTTTCTGAAGGCATCTGTGTAGCCTGTCTGCCTGCTCTGAAGCCATGGAACTATGCTCTGTCCACACAGGAAGGCAATCGAGGCACTGCTGGGGGGAGCACAATGAACGGTAGGATGCGGTCCCTTGATTGGGCCTCAAGTCCTGTCTTAGTCTTCCTTGTAGACTTTCACAACAAACATTCATTTCTCACAGTTCTGGAGGCTGGATGTCCAAGAAGAGGGTGCCAGAATGGTTGGGTTTGGGAGAGAGCCCTCTTCCTGGCTTACAGACAGCCAGCTTCTCACTACATCCTCATGTAGCAGAGAGAGCAAACTCTGGTCTTTCTCTTCCTATAAGGACACTAATCCCAACATGGGGGCCCCACCCTCATGGCCTCATATAACTCTAATCACTTCCCAAAGGCCCCACCTCCAAACGTCATCCAACTGGCGGTTAGGGCTTCAACATGTGGATTTTGGGGGGCCACAAACATTCAGTCCACATCAGTCCAGATGATGAGGGGGAGCTTGCTCGGTGCGTTCCTAATGGCCTCTCATGCAAAATTGAATCTCATGTATATGAAATATATTTGAAAATGGTCTACGGAGGCAAATGGGGTTGAATTTTAGGTACAGGGCAGTTAGTGGGACTGCAGTTTACCAAGTTGAAAAAGAAATTAAGAAAAGTTATCAACAAGGAAAACGTTGTTCTGCTACTTTGATAAGGTCATTTTCAATTCCTCTGAGAGACTTCAAACCCTCAGCTTGTAATGTCACAGAATACATTACGTTTGCACGCAGACCTTTCCTGCCGAGGCGTTGCCTACACCACTGGAAAGGGCTGTGTGTCCCTGGCAACTTTACGGAAAGGGAAAGGCCAGCAAAGAAAGCCCCTTCCCTGTTCTTCATCCTGCCTCCGGGAATGGGGTGGCTTGAGTGATAAGCAGGTTTGCGTAGGGCTGGCGGGCAGCTCGGCCACTTCTGTGCAGTGGTGTTCTTGCTACTTCAGCGCGGGCATCCTTCTCAGAGGCTGAGGGAGGGATGCAGAGTGTCAGGGGTTTTTGTGGGTCACAGGACACCAGGGAACTCCGGCACAAAGGCACCAGCTGCTGGTGACAACGTTGGCTGGAGCGAGGGCTTGTTTGCGAGGCACTGGCTTCTGGCGTCCTGGGTGGCAGGTGAGGCCAGCTGATCCCTGCTTGCCCGCCCCCAGGGATCCACAGGGAGCCCCAGTGTGGGAGTCTGGGACAGAGCCCTGTCCCCAGCCCAGATGTCCCAAAGGATGTGGCGGGGGGACACGTCCCTCCATTCAGATGCAGCAGGATTGTACTCTTCAGCACAGTAAACACGGCAAAGCTTCCTTAGGCGGACTCCGTGCACATCCTTGTCCGTCTGAATCCAAACCTTCTCTGTCCCGTGACGTTTGTGCCACCTGAAAGCTCTGCTTTGCTGTGCTGATAGCCCTGGAGAGAGTCTGTGTGCTCAATAAAAAGTAACAGCCACAACCCACGAAGACAGCATTCAGCCATGGTCCTGCAGCGAGCCAGGCTGGCGGCAGGGCAGGTGTCGGCTGACTCGAAGACCTGGAGTTACTTCTCCTCTCTTCAGTCTCCTCATCCATGGGCTGGGGACAGGAATAGCCCATTGCTCTGCAGGGGCCATGATATCACGGGCTGCCTGCTCAGTGCCTGGAACCATGCGTGGTTCCCAGAGGCTGAGCAGTGCCATCCCTGCACGGCATAAGAGAAGGACCCGAAAGAAAGAAACTCTGCTCAGAAATGGTCCTCGGCACCACGTGGCGACACAGCGGGAGCAGCATGTGGTTCGCGTGTGCGTGGACTCTGTGTGTGCAGTGCCTGCACAGAGGAACCCTAAGAAAAGCAGAGTGAAGGAGGCAGCCCGTCATAGCACACGCTCACCACCCACCCTGTGACCCAGGGCACAGCTGCAGTTGGCTCGAGTGTGGCTTAAGGCTCGTGGCCCAAATCTCCTGTGTTCTCCTCCCTCCAACCTTCCTGGGAGGTCCTAGAGAGTTGACATGGCAGTTGTATCAGCACCCGGTGTCCCCCAGAGGTGGCAGAGATGGCTGGGTGGTGTGGAAGTGTCGCCTCCCTCCTTGCACTGCTCCTGCGTTTTCCACTGGCTGTGGGATTCTGAGCTGCAGAAGCTGAGACCTTTGCTTCGGACCTCAGCGTTGGGACATGTTGGGAGTGACCTGTGTAGGCAGGCAAGCTGGCTCCAGCATGGCAGGAGTGTAACTGGGCCTGGGCTGTCTGGGGCACAGGGCTTGGGAGACGGAGAGAGAGGCCCCGGGGATGTCCGGCATAGACAGAGCCCGGAACAGAAGCCTTGGCAACACTCAAAGCAGGCGCGGACCTTCTTGCAAATGTTCAGCCATGCCCCCAAGGAGGTGAGCACTCGTTTCTTCGGTATGGTGTCCTCTCTGTGGCCCACGGGGTACCCAAATCCCTTCATTCACCTTCATCCAGCCCACAGTGTCAAGGTCCTCACAAACCAGCATAGCCTCTGAGGGTACTATTTCCAGCATGTGCAGCAAAAGGCATGGGTCTGAGAGTAGAAAATTGGCTCCTGTGCTTTTTTTCCCCCAATGAAAAGCACATATTGTGCTGTCCTCTTAGCCTCAGAGCCAGAGGCTAATTAGACTCTAGTTTTCCATTGTTCTCAGGAAAGCAAAAGCTAAACATGCTCCTGGCAGAGGAGGGGGCAGCGGTGCCATGAGCAGCTCTAGCACAGAGATTCCAGCCAGCAGCCTGGCATATGCTTGGCCTGAGGGCGAGGGGCTGGCAGGGCTCGGAGAGGGCTCTGTGAGGCACTTTTTTCTTCTCCAGCTCTGCCTTTCCGTAGAGGCACATTCCCTGGGCAGCAGATGCTCCCTGGACAGCAGGAGATGAAATGGCTCCAGTTGGGGCCAGCAGAGCTTTGCATGCCAGGGTGTGGGTGTGGTAGTTTTAAGATATGTCCATCTGTTCTGTGGCACCCCTCCCCTCGAGGGGTGAAGTCTCCATCCCCTCCCCTTGAACCCAGGCTCATTTTGAGGACTGACGCTCCCTGGAGCCCTGAGCCAACATGCAGGAAATCCTACCATCTTGTACCGCCATGTTGTAAGGAAACACAACACAGCCGGTGGGAGTGAGCACAGGTGGAGGCCTGAGACCACATGATGAGGGCCTGACCAGCCCCCAGACACTCTAGCCCCCGCCTGGCTACAGCTGCTGAGGGCCTATGCCAGAGCTGCTCAGCTGAGCCCTCCCAAACTGAGAAATCAGAAAATGACTGTGGTTGTTTTAAGACACTAGATTTGGGGTGTTTTTTACAGAGAGATAGTCAGAATCCTTGGTATTGCCTACTATGAACCGCTTCCACCCCCAGATCCAGAAACCAAATGCTTCCCTGGATGGCTAGTGGACACTTAGACTAGGTGGCCCAGGAGTTCTTCTGCATCTCCTGATATTGGCTCTCCACTAGGCCTGCTCATACGATGGGACATAAATGCCATGCCCTGTGCTTGCTTATTTACAAGTGCCTCTTTGCTTATTTACTTTTAATTTCTCTCCTGCTTTCAAAGGGATTGCATGTGCCTTGGCAGCTCACACAAGAGGTTAAAGTAAAATCAAGGAAATTGGGCAACTTTAGTAGAAAAGTGGGGAAGTGAAAGGAACACATCAGGAACCTGAGATAAAGTAGATACTGGAATTGAGTTAACATTTAACTCCAATTTCTCAGCAGTGAGAAGTTTTTAAAAGGGCCAGTTCTGAATTTAAGAAAAAAATGGCAGAGCAGTTCTTCAGGAGAGACAAGTTACTTACTTTCCTGGCACTTATGTCCAGGAAAATTAAGTATTTGAATATACGGCATAGGCAGTAACATAATATTCAGTGTTTCCCACGATACTTGTTTTTTAAGAAAAGTCTTTGGCATGTAGTAACTTTTACTGTCATTGCATAATAAAGCTTTGGGTGAGACGGCTTGTCCTCTTCTGGGTACAGTCTATCTATTGGCAGCTGGATGGGGCCAGGAAGCCTGGGGGACAGAACCCACCGGGCGGCGGGGGATGAGGGCAGGATCCTGACTGTGTTTTTGGCAGGAACAGGATGGTGTCCGGAGAATGCCAGGGGTGGATCTTCTGTGCTGTTTGATTAAGGCCAGATCCTGGTGCTTTAGAGCCCTCCAGACAAAGTGAACTGCTGACATTCTGTTCTAAAAGTTCTGTAGGAGCTCTGGCTCAGGCTGAGAGCCAGGGGAGAGAGGAGTCCCTGAGCAATGCTGGTCAGTGTCTGCTTCTCCCTTAGAAGCGTTTCTTGAGCTGACCTCTCTAGAGTATCAGCTCGTCTTGAATGAGCAGCTAGCCCCACTGATCCATGCACGTGAACCAAGACCCAGGCTGGGGCCCTCCAGGAGCCCATGGATGATCTGCAGGCCTAAGGGATGGCTCAGACTCCTGTCCTTCCACGGGAGCTGGGCCAGGCTTCCCTTCTCAGGCACCGAAGAATGGCTCTGGGGTCCCAGTCATGGGGATAATGCATTCATTCCGCACAAAAGGCAGACACACATGGTATGAATGCCTTTATGCATTATTTCCCTGCATCAAAAATAAATCTTTTTTTTATCTGACCTGACCTGGGGGTTTCATGATAGAATTAAACATACTTCTGCCTTTGTGGTTTCCTTCCTCCTACACACTTGATTATACCCACAGACAGGCGGGGGGGTGGGGCACACGGGGGTCTCTCCTTGACACTGGACATCAGGGAGGGTTGTCTGTGTGTCCCCGGTCAGGAGGCCTGTGCCCTGTCCCTTGGTGATGCCTGGGGATCTGGTGGACATGGGTGCTCCACCTCAGGCCTCCAGGTCCATAGAGGGCTTGTCCAGCCCGGCAGAGCAGTGGACCTGGCAAGAGGGCCTGGGGGCCCACATATGTCGGGACATGGCTACCGGTGGCCTCTGATGGGCTTCTCCATGGCTTGGCCCTGGATGGAACTCAGAGACCAGGCAAACTCTGGGGCAGGATAGGGGGAGACCGGTGACTCCTGAGATGGAATTCCCCACCTACCTGGTGTGCTGGATCTAGCTGTGGATCTGTAGAGAAAAGGAGGATGTATGCTTTTCTGTTCACCAAGACTCACAGAAGCTTCAAGAACATGATTATTTTTTGACAGGATGATACAATGCTGCTTCCTCCTACTTCTAACTCCATGCGATTCCATTCATTCACACCGAGCTGGCTCGGCTCAGCCTCTTACAGAACACCCAGACAGACACTGTGACATCCCCTCCTGCCACCCCTGGTGGAGGTGACTTCCTGGGCAGGAGCTCACCCCCAGGGAGCTGGCAGCCTCTCCCCGCCACCTCCCTCTCTCCCCATGAAGGGACCTGGCCACTGTGGAAATTTATCCCAGGTAGAGCAGACACGGAATCTTCTGTGGTCTCGTCCTTACTCTGCATGGACCGATTCAAGTTTGAATTCTGATTTGTGCCACCTCTGAGGGCCGTGTGCCTTCTGAACAAAGGATTCCCTTTGGGGACCCCTTGGCCCTCCTGCCCCGTCAGCTCCAGGGGCCCATGTGCTGCCTCCTCCATAGGGTGGATGCCCGGCGGGTTAGAGCTGGGACTGCTGGGACTGTGGTTTAGACCTGGGACCCATACACTTCCCAAAGCAACTCCATTGCAGGGGCATTTCCTCATATCTCTCTTTGAGGCCCACGACAAAGTTGCTTTCTGGGCGACGATGTTTCTTCAGGCCTATTCTCACTTGGTAAATAAAGTCACGAATGAAGACAGCCTGGAAGACTTTACTGGGACTGTGATGATGTGTCAGGGACTGGAAGCTGCGGTGAGCCTGGGATGTGCTCCTAGGCTCCCTTCAGGGAAGGACTTGTTGTCCCAGCTGCAGGAAAGGTGGTCAGCAGAGGGCCTTCAGCTGTCATGACCACAGCATCACCTCTGCTACCGTTGCTGCCCTGCCCAAGGCCATCCCCTTCCAGGTGGCCTCGGGTGGTGACCCGTGGAGACACGGGTGCAAAGCCTGACAGGAGCGGGGCTGCTGGATGCTCCTGGGTCCTGCTGACTTTGCTGGATGGGCCAAGTAGAGAGAGAGGCCAAGTGTGAGCTCACGTGACCTTGGTCTCAGCTCTCAGTGCTTCCTGGGAAGACGCTGAGAAGGGCCTTGGGAGCAAAGGAAGGTGAGTGCTCCTGGAGCCCAAAATGTCTTGGGGAATGAGCATTCCTCCCCATTTGTAGAATGAGAATACCCTAGGCCCCCTGCCCTCTGCAGAGCTCCTCTGAGAGGAGCCGCCTTTCCACCCAGGGCACAGCCCCAGCTGCGCACACCTCCTGAACAAAGATTCGTTGAAGAATCCCTGAATGACAAGGCCTTGGAAAGAGATGTCCAGGAAAAAAGGACCCAATAGATGAGACATTGTGATTCTGAACCTGGAACAATTTTGAGACAATAATCAAGGCAGTTATCACAAGGAGAAAAACAAGAGGCTCCCAGAGAAAGTTGTGGTACAAATATGAGACAAGTGAAAAAGAGGCATGCGATGAAGCCATAAAGAGCTATAAGAAATGAGAACTTGACCTCAACGCTAGGAATATTGTGCCCAGCCTGCAGTGTGTGAAATGGGTTCTGCACAGAAGGACGTCCATCCAAAGTTGGCACTGCTTGGCGCAGAACTGAACAACGTTTTATAGTTACAATAATACAGACGATACTTGTTGGTTTTTAATTGTTAGAAACAATAAATACCGAAGTGGTTACTTGTTTTTCACTAAAGTAAAATGGTAAATCTTAATAACATGGACAATGTCCAAGTAAAAAGTAGTGAAAAAAGAAGGATGGAAAAGAAGGTGGGAGGGATGTTATTCTCATCTTATAAAGTAAGATGCCAGGAGTGGCTTTTGGAAGCTCTGATGGAAATACAAATATGTATTTAGGAATAGCCTTGGGGTTCCAAAGGCAACAAATAAAATAAGTAAAATACTAAGTGTAAGTACCAGACATTGGGACAAGAGGGTAGTATAAGTTGGCAATAGTAGAGGCAGGATAGTTAAAGGTAGTATAAGTTACAATCCTCATTGTTCAACTGGAAACCCAACCCGCATTACCCAAAGCTGATGACTTATGAAAACAGATGCATAAGCCACAGGCAGTCACAGATGACTGAAAACCAGAACTCTTCCATGGTTCTCCTCTGGGAGGAGGGCGGGTACGGGGTGCAAGACTCTTACCTTTTCATCATAAGCTCTTCTTTTATTAAGTGATGTACTGTGAACTTCATAAAAATAATAATAAAAAAATCTGTGTTTGTAGAAAACTGGAAAATATAGAAAAAGGAAAAGTAGTAAAAAGTATTCACAATTCTACTGAGATATAACCAGTTAAGATTCTTATTGTTGGCATTTTTCAAATTTCAATATGGTAATTTCTCTTAAGTAATTACTATACATATATTTTTTGATGTTTTCTCTTTTAAATGCCAGATTGTATTATAAGCACCTACTGATGGCATCAGATTCCTTTGTAAATAGGCTATAACTGCATTATACTCCATTATTTTATGTACCATAATTTATATAATAATTCTCCTAACACTGGATATTTGGATTGTTTCCAATATATGTTACTATGACAAATTCTGAGGTGAACCTTTTTTGACAATATAAATCTTAGTATTCCTGATGATTTCCTTAGGATATATTCCTAGAAAGTGGATTACAAGGTCAACATATATAAACATTTTAAAAATGCTATGCTGCAAAATTGCTCTCAAGTAAGATTCTACTTAATTTTTTTTCCTTTGGAGACCTACTGGTCTACACTTTGTCTTCATTTGTACTGTTTGAACCTGCAGAATGTATTCAATGTTAGTCACATATTTATCTGGGATTTGAGGTTTGGCTGAGAGAAATTCCATGGGTGTGTGACATTGTTAGCATGCTATAAATATTGACCTCTGTAGCTAGGTGTAAAACCACAGGATTTGTAAATTCAAACCACTAATGAGTTCTCAAAATAGCAACTCTAAGAACTGAGTCTGGGTTGACTCAATTGTGCTGATAGCAGGAGAGAAATATTGCTGACTGCATGGAGGCTGTACTGGTTGGGATGGGCTGATGAACCAAGATAGACCAAGATTAACTGTGAATGTGACCAGCTTATCTGACTTCCTCTCCTCTCCTCTCTTCCCCTCTCCTCTCTTTTCCTCTCCTCTCCTCTTTCCTTCCCCCATTCCTCCTTGTCTTTTTTGTACCTTCCTCATCTACTCATCCATTCATCCACCCATTCATCTACCCATCCTGTCTTCCATCCATCCATCTACTCATCCATCAATTCATCCATCCATTCACCTATCCATCCATCCATCCATCCATCCATCCATCCATCCATCCATCCATCCACCCACCTAGTCATACATCTACTTATTCCTCCTTCCAGCCATCAATCCACCCACCCCCATCTACAGATCCTTCCTCCCATCTTTCCATGTATCCATCCAACCATCATCCATCCTACCAAGATTTTTGTAAGCTTCTTCAAATTACTACAGCACCAAATCTCTTTCAGTACCTCAAAAGGTCAGAGATTTTTCACTACAAAATACTATGGGACTGAAGACTTCTATGACATTTAACCATCAAAAGCAGCTGCAGAAAGCATGTCTCAAATAATCCAGCACACAGGCGGTGTTTGTGGGAAGTCTAAGAAACACTCCCCTAAAAAATTAGATATTTTTATCTACAGTGAAGAAAGCAGAAAATGAAAAAGGATAAAATTCAGATCCTAGGAGTTTAAGAAGACCAAATCCATTTTTAAGCCTTTTGTAAAGAATTCAAAGCTTCCAGAAGTTTCCTGTCACTGGGCAGGGCAGAATTTGATAAAGTACAAGGAGAGAGGACTGACCTTAAACTGTGGTTTCTGTTAAATACTTTTCTGGTTTTGACTTCTCTTTTGCCTAGGCAACAGCTTTAGTGAGATGGCTCCTTTCCTGTCCAGAGAAGGGAGCATCTGCACTCTTGATGGTTCTCCTGGATCATTAATTTCTCTTTGGTTTTGTAGTTCTATCAATCAAATAAAATATTTTGGGAGAATACTGCCGTAATGAATGGCAGTATTTTATGAATTCTCTTGGGTCATCCTCTGAAGTCAGCCCAGGCTCCTCAAATATTTATAAATCCAGTATCTCATTCAACAGGGCACACTGAGATTTCCCTGTGTGCTCCACACTGTGCAGCATATGCTGTAAATGAGAATATGGTTTTGGACACTAGGATCTTCAAGCTCATTGAGGTGACAAGATTCACTTATGAAAGAGTTGACTAAAAATACAAATGAATGACAATAGGTTTGTACTTAGTGAACACTCACGTTGGAGAGTAGTGGGCCACACTTAGGATGAAGTGACCAGCAGATCTGAGCCCTGAGAGTTTGGAACTCTATGCTGGGGTCAAATGGGCATCACTGGGGATTTTGAGTTGAAGAATAAAATGGAATTTGTGTCTAAAACTAGAAAGAGATTTACTCCTCTCTTAGACTCCAAGTGGAAAGATAGAGATATAATACCAGTCACAGAATACTGACCGAAAGATGATTAATTCTCATCCCAGCAGATGTTATTAAGGCAGTCCTATTGATCATTAAAACAAGGGAGACGGGGATGTCAGAGCTGGGGTCTGACAGAGTTAATTGGTCAGTCCTGTACGTGAGAACAACACTAGAAAAATAGTCAAGGAGGTCTACAGGGCCATAGTCAGATGGAGTTGGAGGTTGTCTTTGGTCAGTTTCTTGAGCAGAAATTTATAGTCAAAATGGTCAAAAAAAAAAAAAAAAAAAGAAAATAGTCATATCAGGTGGATGATGGTACAGGTGGTGGCCTGATTTAATGGAGAGAGAAACTATGTTGAAAAGCTAAGGGAGTGAGTAAGTAAGAGAAGGGTTGTTGGATTTTTTCTTTTTTAACACCTTTATTGGAGTATAATTCCTCTACAATGGTGTGTTAGTTTCTGCTGTATACCAAAGTGAATCAGCTATACATATACATATATCCCCATATCGCCTACCTCTTGTGTCTCCCTCCCATACTCCCTATCCCACCCCTCTAGGTGGTCACAAGGCACCGAGCTGATCTCCCTGTGCTATGCGGCTGCTTCTCACTAGCTATCTATTTTACGTTTGGTAGTGTATATGTGTCCATGCCACTCTCTCACCTTGTCACAGCTTACCCTTCCCCCTCCCCATGTCCTCAAGTCCATTCTCTAGTAGGTCTGTGTCTTTATTCCTGTCTTACCCCTAGGTTCTTCATGACATTTTTTTCCCCTTAGATTCCATATATATGTGTTAGCATACGGTATTTGTTTTTCTCTTTCTGACTTACTTCACCCTGTATGACAGACTCTAGGTCCATCCACCTTACTACAAATAACTCAGTTTCATTTCTTTTTATGGCTGAGTGGGTGAGCCTTTTTTTTTTTTTAAAAAGGAAGGCCAAGCAGAAAACTGAATAGATGTGAGCATAAATGAGATGAAGAGGATAAAATGGGAGGAAATATGGGTGAAAGATGAAGATGGGCAAACTTCTTGATTCAGAGGATTAAGGGAGTGAAAGCCCAAGAACAAAGCTTTGGAGGGGGAATGGAGAACTTGGATGGGATGGGGATGATGTGGAGAGAGAAAGGAGTGGGCACCCAACTCTGAGAAGTGGACTTACTGTTCTTATCGCCACCTACCCCCTGCTTCCAGGCAGCCAGCTCAAAAAACACACCAAACAGGACTGTGCAAACAGATGGGACACCTGCGAGAATCCAGGGAGTGGGGGATGAAAGCTGCATGAGCTGGAGGGTGAGGGACATCTGGGTGCAGATCTGGTATGAGTTTGGGGTAGAAAATTAACCATCAGAAATAGCTGTAGATGCATCGATTTCCGTTTCCTTTTTGGTTCTTGGCAGGGGAGAAGGTGAGTTGTCACTAGGGGAGAGAGTTGTCACTAGGGAGAGAATTCCCTACCATCATTTTTCTGTCTCCCGTGACAGGGCTGGGTGTGCTGTTTACCCAGGGAGAAAAGTCTGTGTGCAGGGAGGGTGTGGGAAAGGACTTGAGGAGGGGACTCTGCTGCCAGGCAGGAGGGATGCCTTCATGGGATGGTGTGCAGGTCTGGAGTGCTCAGGGCTCATGGCAGCCTGTGCTCCAGCCACTGCCCACCCTTATCAGGGCATGGGGCTGCTGGCTCGATGCACTTTGTGTGATGGGGGTAACCAAGCGACAGCCTCTAGTGAAGAACCTCAGACTCTTTGCTGTCCCATGTGTGAGCTCACATCAGAGGAAACTGGAGAAGAAGGGGGTGCCCAGAACCCCATTATCGTGGTTACGGAGAGTGAGGTGTGATCTATGCACAGGCGGCCATCCAGTGGAGTACCGGAACGTTGGCTCCTGGCCTTCCTCCCGAGGAGGGGTGTGATCAACCTGCTCAACCCAGGCCTCAGGCAGGGCCTCCAGTCTAATCTTAAGCTGCATTTCAGGGTTCTTTACTTCAACTAGGGTGGATGCACTGGGAGGTGACATGCAAATTTATGCAAATAAGAGGCAAATCAGCCCCTGGCTCCAGTCTGGACCCCTGTGTTCTCCCCTTCCTCAGGATGGGATTCCAGGGCTGAAGAGAGCAGGACCCTACCTTTGGCACATGGCAGAGAGGGCTGTGGTTTGATTTGTCCTCCAGCACAGCTTGGGCCCTTTCTACAAAGCCGTGCCTTTCTTGTCACCCCAAGAAGAAAGGGGACCGATTGAACAGCTGGTGGTGTCATGGGCAGCAGCTGCCAAGACACCTTGCCCAGAATCCAATCCTGGTTCTCCCACTGGCTGGGTACATGGACAGCTGTGATGGTTAATTTTGAGTGTCAACCCGGTTGGGTGATGGAGAGCCTAGATACTCGAGCAAACATTAACCTAGGGTTTCTGTGAGAGGGTTTTGAATGAGACAAACATTTAAATCAGTGGAGTGAATAAAGCAGGTTGCCCTCCCCAATGTGGGTGGGCTTCATCCAATCAGTCGAAGAATAAAAAGACTAGTCTCCCTGAAGCAAGAGAGAATTCTCTAGCAGATGGCCTCTGGACCTCTTCTGCACCATTGGCTCTTCCTGGGTCTCCAGCCTTCTGCCTCGCCCTGCACAGTTTGGACTCAACAGCCTCCACCATCCTCTCGGCTAATTCCTTATAATAAATCTCTTTTTCTCTCTATACATGCCTTGTTGACTCTGTTTCTCTGGAGAACCTTGACTCTAAGCCTCATTTTATTCTCTCTGGGGTAAAAGACACCTGAATCACAAAAGTATATGGAGGATGAAATGGGATGAGGGAGGCTGGTGGTCTTTACACTTTAGCAAGGCTTGCAACTATTTGGAAGTTTGTTAAAACTCATATATCTGGGCCTTAGTCCAGGAGACCCTGATTCAGCATGTCTGAGCAGGGGCTCAGGAATTTGCATTTCTACATGTCCCCAAATGATGCTGTTGCCCAGGGAACACACTTTGGGAACCACTGATGTAGGTGATGGTCTGGCTGGGCTCATTGCATGTGGATGCGATGCAGCTGGTGGGTGTCCCTAAATTCATCCGCACCAGGATTGGTGACTGCAGTGGGACTATGAGAGAAGACCCTGGTATCCTCGGGCCCACCCAAATCAGGCCTATAAGGTCCCTACTTACCTACAGCACAGCTCATCATGGATCTCAGCATTTGGGAACAAAATCCACACAGACAAGGAGGCACCTGCAGACTTTGCTAGTTTGCTTAGTTTCCAGAGCACAGTGCGTGAGCAGCCGTGAACTGTTCTCATCCCCCACCTCCAAACGCACACAGGTGGCTCACAGTCTTGTAATTACGGTGAATAAAGTTTAATTTGACTCCAAAGACTTGAAATTTTTACATTTGACGCTTTAGAATAATTGAGTGCATTTTAAAGTCCTGGTCAAAAATCATCACTAATTTAAACAATACTGGACTGTATTATTGAGGAAAGTGAGGGGAATTCAAAGAGCTTAATCTGAATCCTTGGTCTCTTTGGGGATGGGGAGCTATGGTCAAGGGTCCCAAATTTGGAGAAAATTATTTTGAGGTGACATGTTTTTTTGTTTTTTTTTGTGGTACGCAGGCCTCTCACTGTTGTGGCCTCTCCCGTTGTGGAGCACAGGCTACAGACGTGCAGGCTCAGCAGCCATGGCTCATGGGCCCAGCTGCTCCGCGGCATGTGGGATCTTCCCGGACCGGGGCACGAACCCATGTCCCCTGCACCGGCAGGCGGACTCTCAACCACTGCACCACCAGGGAAGCCCGAAGTGACATGTTTTACTTTAAGTTGCCTTCTTCAAATTCAGCAGAGCCCTGGGAGCCGTCTACAGCACCCCAGCCACAGGATGTGAACTGTGCATGCTGCACGCCATGCAGTGCCCATCACTTGTATCTGGGCCCCCATGGAACTTAGCTGGTGATCTCCTCTTTCTTGTTTGCCCAGGTAACGCCCAGGAGTGCAGCACGCCTGCGGGTAACCCACTCAGCTGCCTGTAACTGCCAGATGCCCATTGCTTAGAGACGGGTCATCAGTTTGTATTACTAGTCAAGTCTCTGCTCCCACAGCAAATGCAGAAGGGGACCCAGAAGTGGGCTGCTGAGATGGAGCACATCTGCCCTTTGGAGCCTGGGCGAGTGGGGGTCTTGGGGCTCAGGAAAGGCCTGTCAGGAGATGCATGGGGAAAGCTCATTAGCAACTTTCACCCAAGGGTGGGCTAATGGAGCCCATTGTTGGGGAAAAGCTCCAGAGAAGGTTCTGAAAGGAGAACTTTCCTTGCCATCCTGTGAGGTGCCTGGATGACCAGCAACAGCCTAGGTGGGCAGCCGTGGCCCCGCTTGGAGCTCAGCATGAGAGTCCTGTGGTGGGAAGAGCTGGACTGGCCTTGGGAGCAGGTCTCTGCTCATGCCTTGCTGTCAGGGACCTGAGAAAGGGGGCACCTGGGACTGAAGCACCCCAGCTAGCTTCCTGTTCACTTCCAGGAAGGGGAAGCGTGGGTGTCTCCGTGGTCCAAGCATCTTTCATGACTAATGGGGATCTTGCAGGAATGAGGATGCTGACTCAGCAGGTTGGGGTGGGGCCCAAGGGTTTGCATGTCTCACAGGATCCCAGTACTACTCCTTTACAGACCACACTGAGCAGTGGTGCTCTGGTCTAGATGGACACTCCTGATAAAGACAAAAGCCAGCTTTCGGATTGTGGATGCAAATTGGAATAGGGAAAGTTCCTTACTGTCTACTGACTTCCATTTCCATGATTTTTATCTTCTAATGGGAGACTCTTTAATGTTATGGGCTGTGTTGTACACGTGTAGCAGTGCCTGGCAAAAAAGTCGATGTGTTCTTAATTAATGACCAATTGAATGGACAAGGTCGAGGAGGTCCCCCTAAACACAGTTATATCACCATGGGTTTTACGTTTGGTAAACCAGGCAATTACTGCTTTTGTGTGAGTCTACAAAGAAACTTCCAGCTGGCTGCCAGGGATATGCTCTGGATTCTTGGAACATCTGTAGCTGAGTGTGTTAAGAACTTGTGTTTCTCAGGCCCATCCTCCTACCCTCAGGTTCTAAACATGTCTTAGACACCCTCCATATCACGCCCTCATCCCACACACTTCCGATGGAAGTCAATAGTCATGTTCTCAAACCCACACTTTCCTCCCATTTCCACGGTCTTTTCTCCAGTGACAATAGACAACACCGACCCTGTAGGGTGGTGTCTACTCGGCCATTGGGAACTGGGTTGAGATAGGAGTTGCCCCTCACTGTATTTGATATGGCCCTACCTTTCTTGTGCTCTAAGATGTAATTGGCTCCACTCCGTCCACTTTAAATGACCGGAATCACCGTCTTATCCACAAGATTCACGTGTCCCCATATGTGGTGCTTTGGGTACAAGTTGCCTTGTTACCTAACATCCTCCAGCACCATCCTTTCCAACTCTTCTTCAAATTCCACCCAAGCCTCACTAGGTCTGTGCATCCTTTCCAGGTAAACCACAGGCTCTGTGGCCGAGATCTTCACTCCCTTCCCTGTGGACTCCTGTCTTCCTTCTTCACTCAGAGCTGGATGCAAGGACGTCCCACTTTTCTCTCACATTTGTATGTTCATGCACATTTCTTTTCACCGCTTTCTTTCTTAGCTGGGAGGTCCCTGATATGTCCATGTCACTCGCCAGAGTCTCAGGAGTGGCCCTCAGAGTGCCGGGGGAGATGCCATAGAGGTTGTAAGTATCCATCTCTGGCTCCTTCTCCACACATATCCACCTGGCTGCTCATCATTTACAAATATTCTCAACTTCAGAAATAATCCATTTTGGCTCCTACAGCACAGTTTACAATGGGCCACAGTTGCTCTGTAGCATTTACACATTAAATGGACTTGGAAACTTAAAAAAAAAATGAATTCATTGGATACGTCTCTGGTTAGAAAACAGAGAGCTACTCCTTGTCAGAAATGTGACCTTTAGAAAGCAATCTTTCCAATGACTGGGGACAACCTGAGAGACAATATTCATCATTTGCATTTTACGCTGACTCTTCACATTTGCTAACTTTAGAGAGTCTCCAATGGTGTGATGGTTTCATGTCATTTGAAAGGGAATCAGAAGCCTTAGAATTCTAGAGTTTCTTCAGTAACCCCCGTAGGAGATGCTGAGTATATTTCTATCTCCCCATAGCTCTGGGCCTTGGGCTAAAGGCCATGAATATTCTGATGGTTGACTTTTCCATGCTCTAAACTGCACATGAAAGTTTCTCTAGCATTTTTCAGGTGTGAAGGTTGGAAATGGAATCTGAGAGTGCTGAGAGTTCTGGGCTGACCCTCTGCCCTGTTTTTAACTTCCTTTATTGTCACTGAAATGAAAGAGGCTCTTAGTGTGATGCTGGAGGGAGCAGGAAGTGGTAAAAAGTGTGTGGTAAGCGATCAGGGGCAGAAAATGCAAAGCTGTTTGTACTCAATGCATCCCAGGGATGGCTCTGTAATTTCCTCAGGCGAGGCTGACTAGCCTTTCTTGGGAAAACCCTGAGAATGTCATTGCTCTTAGGCCATGCTTTGGTGTTGGGACAGTCCCATGGGACTGAGCAAGGCTGGCTGGCTGGAGGGGAGCTCTGCCCTGAGGTCCCCATGGCAATGGTGGCTGCCCAGGTGCCAGGTGTGGGCAAGCGTGGGGTCGCCGCTTGTGCAGGCTCCAGGCCTGATTGTCTATGTACTGGGGGTGAGGCCACCACCTGGATTAACCAGATTGGAGGCCTGGCTCGTCCTGCCCCTCCCCCTCCCCCTGCCCTCGGAGCTGGTGGGCAGTGGAGACTAGTGAGGGCTTTCAGTGAGACTGCATGGGTTTACCCCTGTGGATGGCCACTCAGCTCATTGCCTAAGTCTTGGATGACTAAATACAGGCTAGAATTGGCCCTGTTTTCCCACAGACTTCCTTTCCCTGATTTCGTTGCATGCTGAGGAGGGATTTTGGTTCTGGGCTGACCTAGTGGGCATCTACAAACTGTGACATGGATGTGGGTTATTGAGAGAGTTTGGTATCCGTACAAAATGCTAGTTGGTTCTTCCTGGATAGGCAAAGTGGGTGAGTCCAGGTTTTGCAGGCCTGATGTTTATATGATTTGGGGGCCACTGCATAAAAGTCTATAAAGTTACAACACAAAAAGCTGATGATACCTGCTAGGCAGGAGGAGGGATGTGAAGAGTCAGCAGGTGTAAACTTAGAGCCTCACTTTGTCAAATTTAAGAGAAAACATGACGTTTCTCCATTGCCAAATTTCCTTGAATATGTGGGTGGCCTGGGCAAGTGAAGGGTCTTGGGGCTTGTCTTCATTCAAGTCATGGAAGGTCCACATGGTAGCCAATGACATGGTTCTAGAACATTTCAGAAGCACTGATACCATGCTCTGATCATGACATTAATTTTAAAATAATATCATATGTTATAGCACAAAACAATGCTAAAGGAAACTCATGACAGAAAAAAATTCACATAATTCCATCTTTCCAGTATAAAAACTGTTCTCAGTATGAATACATGTTTTAAAATAGCTGTAATAAAAGCAGAAACTAACACACTATTGTAAAGCAATTATACCCCAATAAAAAATTTTTAAAAATAGCTGTAATAATAATCTTGGAGTGGGGAAGGACTTTCGAAGAAAGACATAAAACCTAGAACCATAAATGAAAAGATTGACACATAAAAATAAGTTTATGAGACCAATACACAGCATAAGGCAAATCAAAAAACAAATGAAACACTGGGAAAATATTTGCAACTCAAATTGTAGACAAAAGACTAATTTTCCTCATTTATAAAGAACTCCTACAAATCAATAGCAAAAAGACCAATACCCCCAAAGGAAATGGAGTAAAAAATATTAATAAATAGTTCTCAGACAAGTAATACAAATAGTATTTAAGCACATGAAGTGAAAGCCCACCTCACTCCAAATAAGAGACCTACTGATTAGAGCTATACTGAAATTTTTTAAAAGCAGTTTTTCTTTTTTTGTGTGTGGAAGTTGACAAACTGATTCTAAAATGTAGGAAAGTCAAAGGGCCCAACAAAAGGCCAAGGTGATCTTGAAGAAGAACAAAATGGCAACACTCACCCCACCAGGGAGAAAGACCTGTGAGAAAGCTGGAGGGTTAAGACCCTGAGGTGTCTACACAGAGATAGGCAGACCACGAAACAGAAGAATAGAGTCTATGAACAGACGTGGAAGGTGGCTTGGTGTATGCAAAATGGACACCATGGCATAAAGGGAAACATTTTTTCCCCTATCAGTGGCACGTATTCAAATATATATATACACACACACACACACACACACACACACACACACACACACACACACACATATATATGTATATGAATTTATCTTGACTTTACTGGCTTTATACTCACAGTGAATTGCAGTTCTAAAGGTGAAAGGCAAAAACAATAAAGCTTCAAACAAAAATAAGAGAACATCTTCATGACCTTTTAGTAGGCAAACATTTCTTAAACAGGACACAAAATGTGCACAGAGGGGAGAAGTTGATACATAGGACTCAATGAAGCATTCCTGTTCCTCCAAAGATAACATTATGAGGGTGAAAAGACAATCCACAGAATGGGAGAAGGTATTTGCAATATGTAGATCTGACAAAAGACTTGTAACCAAAATATATAAAGAGCTCCTACAATTCAATAAGAAAAGACAAAACACTCAACAGAAAAATGGGCACTTCCTCAAATAGGAATCCCAAATGTTGATAAGCACATGAAAAGGTGTTTAGCTTCATTAGTCATCAGAGCAATGCATTGAAAACCACAAAGTGATATGACCACACACAGCCACAAAATTGATAATGTTGGCAAGGCAAAGTGTTGGCAAGGGTGGAGAGCAACTGAACTCCATACATTGCTGGTGGGAGCATGCATTGGTACCACCAGGTGGGAGAGTTGTTTGGCAGTATCTACTAAAGCTGAGCCTACCCTATGCCCCAGGACTGGGTCACCTTGGGCTGGGTGGGGTGTGGGTAGTACCTGGAAAGAAGCAAGTATGTTAGATTCTGTGCATTCACTTTTTTCAGTCTTCAGCATGTGTGTTATGCCTCAATACAAAGTTCAATGAAAGGGTAACATTAAAAATTGAACTACACTGAAGTTCCAGAGATTAAAAAAAAAAAAGTGATAACATTGGTGTGGGGAAATATGACGTTCTCATATAGGGCTGGTGGGAGTTTAAATTGGTGCACCATCTGAGAAGTGAAATTGGCATTCTCTATCAAAATAACAATTGCAATTCTACCTCTAGCTACTGCGGAGAGACTTGTGCAAAATGACATCAATGTATGGAAAGCGAAACATTGGAAGTAACTCAAATGTCCCTGTATGGTGACTACCTACTTCATGGTTCATCCTCATGATTGATTGGTATGTACCACATAAACCAGGCAGGATGCTCATGGTGTATGGGCACAAACAGTTGCCAAGGCAACAGGGGAAGCTCTCTGCATATTCCATGTATCCTTGAAAGTCTTTTGCATTTTGAACTACCATGTATCAATGACCTGTTGAAATATAAAGAAAATTAAAATAGAATTTATAATCATAGAATAATATCATTTTGTATTAGTTTCTACTTGCAATATTCTACATGCTCTTCCAAGTTCATGGTCTTCCTGCTTATTTTGAATTGTGGCATCTTACAATTGTTCTTATGTCATTAGATTGATGTACTGTAATTAACCCAACCGCTCTCTTACTGTACACTTAGATGATTTTTCACCTTTACTATTCATTTTACCTTTTTGATTTATTTACTGTCTTCTCATTAGTGAACCCTGGGCTGCATGATTAGGCTCTGTTTCCAGGCTCAGGATGGATGGCTCTGTGGCCCCCACCAGGCTCCCTCTTTTGCCAGTGCCTTGGGCAGGACAAGGAGCTCACTGGTCCAGCAAACACAGGACAGCAGCTTTCCATGGCTCTGCCCTTTTGGGTTGAGGACAGGACAGGAAAGGCTGAGAAGAGGCTGTGTGGCTGTTGCTGACTTCGTGAGAACTTCATGGGAAGGACCGAGGCAGGGACTGTAGATCTTGTCAGGCTCTCCGGGACTGGGAAAGAGCTCCCTCTGGGAACCCTGCCACCAGCTTTCATCAGCAGGGGCTTGCAGGCGAGGATTTTTCTGGCAGGTCTTTCTGGATCAGAAGCATTGGTGAGAATTTGCTTCTGGTATAGGCTATGACAATTCCTAACTCATACCATGAACAGTGGTTGAATGCGGCGACTCTGCTCTTGAGAGGGGCAGGCTGGTCCCCTTCATTGCACAATGGACTTTACAGTTTACGTGAGTTTCAGCTCCCGTTTGCATGGGAGTTGCTGTGTTTGAAGCGGAGAATGGTCCCACTGTGGTCGAGGGGAGCATCTCAGGGCTGCAGCTGCATCCCTTGGTCTACCCTCACCTCCCTGTCTCCTGACCTCCCTGAGTTCTCCACCTGCATGGTCTGCATCTCCCCTTCTTAGGTGCCCTCTCTTCAGAGGACCAACGTGGGAAACAGCAGATTCATTCAATGACTCTTCATTGTATCCCTGCTGGGGCAGAGAACCTGGGCTCAGTGTTTATGCTCTTTAATAGATTTCCAGTAATCTCAAATGTCTTGATTCTCTGGGCTCAGTTTTCTTTAATGTCTACAGTAAACTTGGTGAAATGAAAGTCTACAGCCATTAGCGAATTGAAACCTTATTATGCTAATAATTGTGAAAGTAGGTCAGTTTTGTAAAAGAAAATATGTAAGCCAAACAATTGGGAAAGAAGTATTTGAGAAATTTAGCATGCATGGGTGTATTCTGTAGCTCAAAAGATGTTTCCCTCTTTGCCAAACGAAACAGAATTTTCAGAGAAATATTTTTTTTTGAAATTAAAATATCATTCTTGTATAGGTTTTGGTGGCAAGGACGTCCATTGCTTTTTGACTATTTTTCAAAGACATCTTGGGAGCAACAGAACATTGAATATTGCAGAAGAAGATCTGGAAAACATTCAGCTGACATGCATTTGCTGAATTGTCCCCAGGGAAGATTCTGTGGGAAAGCACTGCCTATAAATCAAGGATGTAGTTGGCTTTTGTGGAAACATTTAGCCCTTATTTCCATATTGGAAACGTGTCTTTGGCATTCCTCTGTAATTTCTAAGTGGACTGTGTTGGGTGAAATGCTCCTTTTCACATGGCAAAACTCCCCAGGGAAGGGTTGAATCGTGAAAGGCAGAATCAGGAGTGACATGGCTTGTTTGGGGGGATGAAGGTGGCCCAGGGTCCAAGTGGGGTCCTGCCTGTGAGGTGGCACCGGCCGTGGGAAATCCACTCTTCCGTTGGACAGCAGTAGCTTGTGCACTGGAAGAGGAACATCTCCATCTTCTTATTCTGCCTGGGTCCAGACAAAGGGGACCCTTGTCCCCTCAGACAGTGACGAGCAGGCCGGGGCTCAGCATCTGGGACGAGGTCGGGGCTGTCATCCTGAAGGCAGGAGGGCTGCTTTTTCAGTCTATATTCTGGGGGGCTTCTGGACCAGGGCTTCTAAAATTTAGCTTGAGAGACCCGAATGGGTTGTAACCATTGTTTACATTTTTGTTTTCTCGTGTGTGAATAGCAGAGCAGAGGGAGTCTTCTGCATGGGTTGTCGGTCCCTCGGTGGGGCTCATCTGTCAGTGTGCATGGGCTGTCAGGACACACGCATCTCTCTCCAGTGTCAGAGAGAAGTCTGAAAGCCACTATTCTAGAAACAGGCCTCCGAGCATTTTATTTAAGGAGATAAGTTCCTCTTGAGGGCAAATGTGAGAAACCTCCTCAAGCTACAAGGCTCTGGAGTCAGCCAGGAGCAGTTTTGCAGGTCTGCAGTGAAGTCTCCAGCTGACTGTTCCTGAAATGTTTGTACCTTTCATCATCTGTGGAAGAGCTTCACCGGTGAGTTATTCCATTTCTCTTAAAGAAGCTGGAACTATATTCTGGGGTGTCACTGTAGGAGCACAATTTCTGTCTTTCCTCCCAGGACGCATTTGTCAAGGATCGGTGAAGGGCACCCAGGGGTGAAGCCACCCAGCCCGCAGGCCTCCGCCCCCAGGCTGTGGGGTTCTGGTGCACACTGCCCCCACCCAGAGGCTGTTTCTGGGAGACGTGGGCTCGGGAGCAGCCAATTCGAGGAATACATGTCAGCCAGGGGAAGAGGCCTGGACACTCCCCCGTCTGGCCCCTACATGTCCATGTTCCTTCCTCACCTCCCTGACGATCCTTTGCACACCAGACAGCCCAGCTGGAGTGGACGATGCTCTGGTCATGGTCAGGGCCATGCCACTTCCCGCTTCACACATTGCACTTAGGTGCCTTCCCAGTAAACCCCCATCCCGGCCCCTCTGCTCTGTCCACTCTCCACCACAGGGCAGGCCAGGGCCAGGCTCCTGCTACCAGGTCCACACGCTTCCCCCACCCTCTGCGTGCCTAGCTTTCTGTCACTCTCATCCAAGCTCACAATTTGCCTTTTTAGGGCCCTTTCCCTCCTCCCACCAGGTCTGAGTCCTTTTCCCCCTCACTGTCTCTTTCTGCTGTTGGTTGCCTTCTTCACTACCTAGTTTTTGCCTTCACTGCTACCTAAAAATGCACCCACAAGTTTGGTGGCTTAAAACAGCAAATGGTTACTCTCTCCCATGCTGCTGTGGGCTGACTGGCCCAGTAGGCTTGTTTGGAGTTTCTGATGTGATTGTAATCAGATGATGACCAGACCCGGAGTCACCTGAGGGCTCCATGGAGGGGATGTCGGGATGATGCCTTTGTCCACGAGCCTGGGGAAGGTGTTGGCGGTCAGCTGTCAGCTCCTAGGTGCTCTCGGTTGGAGCTCCCACACGTGGCCTCTCCACGTGGCTTTGGCTTCTCACAGCATTGCGGCCGGATCCCAAGAGCCAGCATCCCAAGTCCTGGGCAGCTGCAAGCCTTCTTATGAACTCGCCTTGGAAGATCCAGAGCTTCTACTGGATGAGCAAGTCACTGAGGCTGATACCAACCAGAGTTCTAGACCTTCCCCAATCAATACAAATTGACTAGAGGCCAGACAAGAAATTCAGGCAAGGCTTTATTGGGGCCCCTGCTGCAGCAGTGGGGAGCCAGAACAAGTTACAGGTTCCCTTGCTCACTTGCTCCCTTGGCGGGGGGAAGTGAGATGGTTCTTTATATGGGGTGAGCATAGGGGGTGTCCAGGGGTCGGGCAGGATGACTGACTTAGGTGGTTTGCCCACCCCTTTGGTGGTGCCGAGTGCTGGGGGCATGCACAGTACTTTGCTTTTGCTCCCAGCTCTTCAGAAGTGGCAGTTGGGGATTTTTTTTTTTTTGGTCTTTTTGTATATTGTTGTCCAGAATTTGCCCCAGCTGAGTATGCACCCACTTATTTTTAGTCCCTTATAGTTTCTTTGTATTTTGTTGCTGGAGGAGACGTTTGTTCAGGTGCAAGCACTGCAGCAAAGGGTCCCAGGTCCCAGCCTGTCTCAAGGCCAGCCCAGGTGCCAGCGAGGAGGATTAGACCCTCAGCTGGGAACCCACAGGCCATACTGCAGAAAGACGGTGGTGGGTTGTGAGTCATCTTTGGAAAATACAACCTGCCACTGTGGACTCACCTGAAATCACTGTTTTCATTTATTTATTTTCTTGCCCATCCCAGTGGGTTGGAAGCTCCTGGAAAGCAGGGTCCCCGCACCTGGACATTCATGTTAAAATGAAAAATAAAGAAAAATTCCCTGTTGCATTTTTGACAGAAAGATAAAACTCTATCTGATTAATGTCAAAGGAATAACATTTTAACAGATGTAGTACAAGCATAAGTAACTGGGATTGTTGCTTAATATTTAGGGGCTGGTGCTCCTGTACTCTCATCCATTCATTCTTTGCTTTTTAAATTCAAAAGATATAAAGTGAGATTTCCATGCCAGAAACAGCACTAGGTTCTAGGGACTGAAAAACATGTAAAAGCCACACCTCTTGTGCTCTCATTGGTGAATTTCCTTGTGATCTCAAGGTAGTAATGTTGCTTATCTGTCATTGAACCTGTGCTCCATGCCGGGCATTGTGGAATTCTTACAACAACTGTACTGGGGGCAGCAGCAGTCTCACCTTACAAATGTGGACTCAGGTTTAAAGAGGCAAGTGGCACCCCCGTTTCTACAGCTCATGTTCTTCACCCTGTTTTGTGATTGGGCTCCATCACCCTGCATAATTGTATGATTGGGCCCCATCACCATGTTTGTTTGTATGATGGAACCTCATCACCCTGTATGATTATATGATTGGACCCACATCACCCTGTATGGTTTTATGATTAGGCCCTGATCACCCTGTATGCTTGTATGATGGGGCCCCATCACTCTGTATGGTTGTATGACTGCAAGATGGACCCCCATCACCCTGTATGTTTGTATGATGGGGCCCCATCACTCTGTATGGTTGTATGACTGCAAGATGGACCCCCATCACCTTGTATGTTTGTATGATTGGACCCCATCACTCTGTATGGTTGTATGATTGTAAGATGGGCCCCCATCACTCTGTGTAATTGTATGATTTGGTCCCATAACCCTGTATGATTGTATGAATGGGCCCCATCACCCTGCATAATTAAACGAGTGTGCCTGGGTTTCATGTCCTAGGATACTGCTCCAGGCCGCCGTGTATGCCAAATCAACAAGGCAGGGAGGAAGGAAGTGAGCAGGGCCCAGAGGGTGGCTGGCAGGGTCCTGTGGGTAGGTGGTCCAAGGCAAGTTCATCTTGTCTCAACAAGAAAGAGTCTGCAAATGAAGTCTGGCCCAGGATTATGAAGCTAGCAGGCTGTCAAGGGATTTGTACACAACTAACCCACATGGTGCCGAGTTTGTTTATTCTTGGCTGAAAATGACTTCTTTTTGCTGAAAAAAGAGGCCTGTGGTGGACATAAAATATTTCTTGCAAACAACTTTGTGCTGAGCTCAGGCCCAGTGACTCAATGTCATGTGGATTACATTTCCTATAAAATGATCCAGAGGTGAAAAATCAAGGGGAAAAGTGTTGGATAGGAGACTTTTGGAAGTGGGTTGTCCCCAGTGTAGACAAGTTATTTCCCCACACTCCTTCCTGTGGAGATGGAGTGCCAGACTGAGAGGGAGCCAGTGTGGGAGGGGTGTGAGGCAATGCCTCCCCACTGTTCTCTGGGGGCCCTGGGCCTATGCACAAACGTGAGGGCTTAGCTGCTGCTTCTTGAAGCATGTTCATTACTTGATGGGAGTGTGAGTGTCCTGCAGCTGCTGTAACAACATACCACACTCTGGGCAGCTTAAACAGGAGAAACGTACTGTCTCAGTTCTGGAGGCTGGAAGTCTGGGTCAAGGTAGCAGCAGGGCTCGTTCCATCCAGGCTGTAAGGGAGAAATCTGTTCCAGCTCCGGGGGTTTGTTGATGATCTTCTGTGATCCTTGGCTTGTGGATGCATCCTCCTGATCTCTTCCTTCACATTCACACGACATCTCCCTTATGGGGGTCTGTCACTGTGTCCAAATGTTCCCTTTTTTCATAAGGACCCGGTCATACTGGATTAGGGCCCATCCTCATGACTTCATCTTCACTTGCTCATCTTCAAAGACCCTATTTCCAAATAAGATCAATTCACAGGTCCTGGGGTTAGAGCTTTAACAAATCATTTTGGGGGAACACGACATGTCACGGCGGTTGTTTAAAGTTTTTCCCCTCGACTGTCCCTCCCTTTCCTCTAGCTACACTGCTAATAAAAACGTCCTCACCACGTGTATCAGGATACAGGCTGAGCTGCTGTAACAAAAGGAACCCCCACTAGACTAGTACAGCTTTCCTTCCCTCATGTGGGGCAGTGCAGAGGCAGTGACATGGGCCACCAGGGAAGTTTGCTCCTTGGGGTCACCTGGGATCCCAGATTCCTTTGGTCTTTACCTGTCTTCACCTAAGGAAACGTTTCTCAACAGGGAGCCGGCCTCAGTGTCCCCTGGATGGCTTCCTAAAACAGATTGTTGGGCTCCCCTCGAGGTCCACACCATGCAATCACACCCATGTCCCTTTGCAGACAGATGGAACTGACTGCAGGATTCCATCCCTAGGTGACCTGCAGGGCAGGACTGGCAGTCTCAGGACTCTGCAAGCCCAGCTGCCTGCCACACAGCAAAATCTTGGGTGCGACTGCTGCTCCAGAGCTCTGTGAGATGGAGCAGGCTGAGGCTGGAGCTTTGCCTGAACTTGTCCCTGGCTTGGCCTCCTTCCCTCCTGTGCCCCCTGCCTTCCTGCTCCCCTCAGAGCACATCCTTAAGAAATCACATGCGCGTGTGGCCGCACCTCAGCTCTGCTTCAGGAAGCCAGACTTGGGCAGCAATGCAATGCTGGGCATAGAGTAGGCATGGCTGAAAAGCCCATGCATTCAGGAGGGAAGAGGAGCCCCACCTTCTCTGTGCAATTGTTCTCTGCTGGACACTGAGGCCAGTCCTCTCCGCCCCACCCCACAGGAGAGCCCAGGGATGTGCCACAGGACCTTCGAAGTGAGCAGTGTAGCCCCACATTACAGAAGAGGGACAAGGGACAGATGGAGCTGGGAAGTGACTTCGCCAAGCCATGTGGTCGGGCAGCGGCAGACCAGGGATCCGAATCCAGAAGTGGGTCACCCCCAAACTGCATCCCCATCCCCATGGCCTTGGGTGAGGAGACTTACCTCCACAGAATACCTCATCCATAAATTGGGAGTCTTGTGTGTAAAGATTCAATGGTCTGATCCACACAGAACACATACTCATGTGTACACTGACAGTTATGCACATATATGCACATGTACACATGCATATGTACATTTGTATCTATACACACACACACTATGTGCAAAAATACTTACACATAGGCTCAATTAATACTGGCAAGTGTCCACATTGTTCTTTTAAGGAAATGAACAGTCTTAAGTAAACAGAGTCATGGAACCCTGGACCTACTCAATCCATCAGAGCTGCCCATGTGAGCTCACATGTGACAGAGGTCCTGCGGTGCTCAGCTCCTGGGAGGCCACACTGCATGGAGGGCAGACAGGTTGGCCCTTGGGGAACTGCGAGGGCTCCCTGGATGTGCCCCACTACTCCTTTGCCTCTGGTTACGGGGCTCCCCATTTGTGTGTCCCCCATGTGTAGTCATCCATGTCTGCCTGTTGCTTGAGGACTAACCATGCTCTTAGAAAGTTGCTTCAACCGCATCTAGGGAACAAAGGGCCTTGGCTCCTGCTGGGGTCATTTCTGGAGGTCTGGAGTGGGTGGAGACCCTTCGGCAGCCTTTCTTCCCACCCCAGATAAATGTTGGTTCCCCAGTGTGTGGGCCTGGTCAGCCCCCAAACCTCAACTCACCTTTTTTAGGGTGCTGTCTTAATCTGGAAAACACAGCTTTGGCCAAAGTGTTGTGATAGCACTTTGCAGGGAGCGCAAGCCAGGAAGCAGGACAAGGGAAGGGGCTGGAGACAACTACAACAGAGAGCAAACTTAGGGGCGCCAGCTACACCAGCCACAGCGTCACCACCAGCACCACTGCCTGCTCCCTCTTGAGGACCAAAAACAGGACCTTTCAGAACGGTCTGCAGTCATGGGGGAGGGGAGGGAGAGGATTCTCTGCCTCTTTTCTCTCTAAGGTGCAACTCCCCCCTATCCACCCCTGGCCCAGCATTAGCCTCTACAGTCCTGCTGGGGTGCTAGAGCCACAAGTTCAGTCTGGTCAAGAAGCCAGTGTGTAGGCAGGTGACACTTCACTGCCATGGGGCCCCCAGATCTGTAGTGATGGTGGTGGCAGTTTGGGGGACCCGAAAATACAGGCATGGATCAGAGGTGTCACATTAATGGAACTCCTTAGGAAGCTATGGGGGAATAAGAAGTCATTACCCATACTCTTATTCTCAAGTATGAATATGCATGAGAATTACCTGGGTCCCATCCTGGAAATTCTGGCTGGGTAGGTCTGGGTTGGTCCTTGATCTTCATTGTAAATAAGCCTTCCTAAAACAATATGGAGGTTCCTAAAACAATATGGAGCTTCCTTAAAGATTAAAAATAGATCTTTCATATGATCCAGCAATTCTGCTTGTGGTTATACACCCAAAGGAAATGAAAACAAGATATTGAATAGATATATGTACTCCCATGTTTATTACAGCATTATTCACAATAGCCAAGAAGTGGAAACAACCTAAGTGCCCACGAACAGGTGAGTGGGTAAAGAAGACGTGTTATATACACACAGTGGAATTTTATTCAGCCATGAGAAAGAAGGAGATCTTTCCATTTGCAGCAACATGGATGGAACTTTAGAACATTATGCTAAGAGAGAGAAGTCAGACAGAGAAAGACAAGTACTATATGATATCACTTATAAGTGGAATCTAAAAAAGCCAAACTCATAAAAATAGAGAGTAAAATGGTGGTTACCTGGGGATGGGGGTGGGGGTAATAGGACAGATTCTGTTTAAGGGTACAAATTTGCAAAGAGTAGTAAATAAGCTCTAGAGAGCTAATGAACTTTATAGTGAATATAGATAATGGTATTGTACCATAATCATCAAACTTGCTAAGAGACTAGAACTCAATGATTCCAGCTACTGAAAAGAAAGGATAATTATGTGGTGTGGTAGAGGTGCTAATTATTGCTACAGCAATCACATCTCAATCTATAAATGTATCAACGTGTTCTGCATCTTAAATTTACACAATGTTATATGTCAAATATATTTCAGTAATTAAAAAAAAAAGCCTTTGTAGTGATGCTGATTCCTGAGGGCCACAGGTGACATTGTTCCATGGTTTTCCCTCACACCCAATATTTCCCTGTTCCCTGACAAGGAAGATATCATAATCACCTATTACTGCTTAACTAATTACCCCAAATGCAGTGGTTTGTAGCAGCAACATTTATTACTGCATGGTTTCTGTAGGTCAAGGATCTAGCACAAATGATGGTGGGGAAGATGTAGCTGAGCCCCTGCTTCGGAGACTCTTAAGGTGTTGGCTGAACTGTAGTCACTGTAAAGCTTAAAGTTGGGAAGACCTTTGTCTTTGCAGGCAGGATTCAATTCATTTTGATCTGTTAGTCAGAGGCTTGGTTTCCTGCCATGAGGATTTCTCCAACACAGCAGCTTGCTTCATTAAACCAAGTAAGCCAAGGGGAGTGAGTTCAAGCAAGATAGAAGTCACAGTCTTTTATGACCCAGTCTTGGAGGTGGCATCCTGTTTTCTGTTCATTGGAAGCAACTCACCCGGTCCAGTCCACACACATTGGGAGAGGATTATTCAAGAGTGTGAATACCAGGATGTGGGGACCACTAAGGAACCATTTCAGAAGCTGCCTACTCCAATCTGCCCTCTGGCCCACAATGGTTCATGCTTCTCCTCCAAGGTCCTCAAAAGTTTCACCACATAGCTCAAAGTCAAGAACCTCATCATCGAAATGAGGTTCAGGGGTGGGTGAGGTTCCTCCAGTCTGGTTGTTTAAGTTCAGCTCCTCTGGATCTGCAGACCCATGAACTAAAGAGGCAAGTTATCTGCCCCTACACACCCTGCTCACATTGGAGGGACAGGCATAGGGTAAATGATATAGACATTTCTGTTCCAAAAGGGGGAAATGGGAGGCACTTGTCTATAGCAATTCTGAAATCCATCTGGGCGAAGGTTAGAAGTTCCTTGATTAGGTCTCAAGGTCTGGGGAAAAATTCTCTGTGTTCTTGGCAGCACTCTCTTTGCTCTTGGTTCTGTCCTCTTAGTCATTCTTACTTGTTCATCAAAGATAAAGGGTGTTTGCCTCTGAGCATCTCTCAGCCTGCTTCCTACCAGTATAATGGGGGTTGGGGGGCCCCAAATCCTCATTTCATTTTGTACCGTCTCTGTCCCTTTTACTTCAAGCTGAAAGTGTTTTTGCTGATGTAATTTTCTCAAACACTTTTTGGGTCTTCTGTGAATCTCATTGGGGCAATCTCCATTAGACAAAAGCCAACACGAAATCTCTTTAAGATAAGCCCTTCTCTGCCTGGGCTTCTGCTGAAACAGATGAGGGACAATGCTTCCAACTTTCTAGAGACTCTATTGTTCAGTTGAGAGGAAATGTGAGATACACACTTAGTCTCTTGAAAGGGTCGTTTGTGAGTCTCAGTAGTACTCTGATGCTTTGATCATTCTGAGGTCTTAACAAAAAGATTGTACAGTCTCACTATTGACTTTATTTCTAGGTCACTTCTGAAGATTGCTCAGAAAGCTTTTCTTAATTTTAGCATCTTTTACCACCAGAAGAAACTGAGAATTTTCAAAATCATCAAGTCTTGGTTCCTTTTGGTTTAATAATTTTTCTCCCAATTTATCTCTCTCCTCTCATATTTTACTATAAGAAGCAAGAAGAAACCAGGAAATATGTTTAACATTTTGCTTGGAAATCTCCTGAGCTAGACCACACAGTTCATTAGGTACAAGTTCCACCTTCCATATAACTGCAGGCGACAGTGTTGCTAAGCTTTCTGTTGCTGCGTAGCAAGGATTCCCTGTTCCCCACAATTTCCTATAGTGTGTCCTTGTCCTTTTGAGCTCTCACTGGAAGTGTCTTCAAAGCCCAGATATGTGTTAACAGTCTGTTCAAAGCAGTTTAGGCTTTCTCCATCATTCTTCTCAAAAGCCCTCCAGCTTTCACCCACTGCCCAGTTTCTGAACCCACTTCCACATTTTTAGGTGTTGGTTGCAGCAGCACAATACTGGTACTAAAATCTGTCTTGATTATCTATTGCCATATAATACATTAATCCAAAACTTTGTGTCTTAAAACAATAACAGTTACTATCTCAGTTTCTGTTGGTCAGGAATCTAGACACAGCTTACTTGGGGCCCTGCTTCAGGGTCTCACAGGCTACAACACAGGTGTTGCTGGGGCTCTGGTCATCCCAAGTCTTAACTAGGGAAGGACCGTCCTCCAAGATCACCCACATGGATGTTGGCAGGATCTGGTTCCTCGCAGGCTGTGGCCTCAGTTCCAGTTCCTGGCCACATGGGGCCTCTCATCTGTGACAGCTTGCTTCATCAAAGCAGTAAACTGGGAGGGCCAGAGGGGGCGAGAGCAAGGCTGAAGTCAAAGGCCTTGGTAGGTTAAAATTGGAAATGGCGTCCTGTTATATTTGCCATATTCCATTCATTAGAAGTAGAGTACTAGGTCCAGCTGGCACACATACCCCCATGTACACACACACACACACAAACACACACATGGCAACACACACACAATCACATATGTGCAAACACACATGCATACCCACACACACACATTTAAAAACACATATGCACACACATACATGTAATGATCAACTCCCCACATACTTGCACACTCACACACATGTACATGCACATATATTCAAAACCCACAATACATACCTGCACACACACTAAGACACACACACACACATATATACTTCCAAGGAAACACACACTCAAAACCCACACACACGATACACAGGCATACTTGCCTACAGATACACATATACATATGTACACACACACGGGGAGGGGGTAGGAATCCTAGGGGGTAGGAATCACTGGGGGCCATTCCAGAAGCTGCCTAACATAGAGACCAAGCCATGAGGAGGTCCGTCTGGACCTTCCCCTGGAGTTTCTGGGGCAGGAAACCTCTGCTCCTTTGGCCTCTGTTTTCTCGGAAAATGGAGCTTTCCCTGGTTCTCCAGCAGCAGCTGGGGGGCTTCAGCTCCAAGATGGCACACCCATAGCCAGCAAGTTGGTGCTGGTCTGAACCAGGCACTTGGCCATCGTCATGGCCCAGGAATCCCTTCCACATCCCTCTGTGTGTCCTGTGCTTCCTCACAGCAAGGCCGCTGGCTTTGCAGAGCAAGCATCTGAAAGCGAGCCAGGAGAAAGCCTCAGAAAGCACACACAGCCCTGTTTGCTGAACTCTATGGCTGGAGGCCATCCTGGAGGTCTGCCCAGGTCTGGGGGCTGGATGCGGGCTCCCCGCTGGATGGGTGGGTCGTGAGATCACTGTAAGAAGAGCATCTGGGATGGGACAGTGTAATGACCCTCTGTGCAAATACACCCTTCCCCACTAGCCAATCAGATGGTTTAAACCCATCCCAAAAGGGAGCTGTTAATTTATTCTTGTCCCTCCCAGAGAGAACACGCACAGCCTGAGGGGTGGTCTGGAGACTTGGACTCACGAGGCCTCCAAGGGCAGGAGACCCTGCCCAGGGAAATGCCATGGGAATGCTTTTGGGGACACCTGAGACTTTTCACACAGCCAAGTCAGAAGGACTTGGTCACCCTCTGGCCAGGCTGGCTCCACTTCGGTGCAAGTGGCTGGCTCCCCTCCAAGACCGGCCTTCAGCCATGGTGACTGGGCGGTGGCTGACAAGAGCAGAGGTGCCCTCAGGGGACACCAGGACACGGAGGATGAGTCACTGGGTGGTGCCACCACCAGGCAATCCCAGCCTCCCAGGTCCTCCTCTGTATCCAGAGGTGGCAAAGCTGCACCGCTTTGGAAGGTGGACCCCTGGGAGCACGGGGCAGAAATTCCCCATCTGTTGTGTCTGGAACATGGTTCTGTACTGTCTCTAGGTGTTTTTCCAGGGCCTTGCTGCAAGTTTCCAGATTCTAGCAGGCGGGAAACCTGCTCTGTCCGGGTGGTCCCCAGAAAAGCTCTCCCACTGGCCTGTGAGAAGGAACAACGGGCATTGTGAGACAAGAACGGGCGGACAGAGCCGGTGGGGCCTGAGCTGAAGTGCCCAGACCAGATGCTGCTTCTGTCCTAGATTCCTGGTCTGTAAATTGAGGGCTGTATCTCACCGTCTGGCCCTCCCCAAATTCTCATGGGCATTGGGGCCATTGTCTGGTGTGCAAATCATTAACAAAACATGCTGGGTTGCAAAATGTTGTTGATTCCTGAGCACTTTCATTAGCTCCATCTGCATTTCCCAATATCTTCCAGCTGACTTCCTCCCTCCCTCGACTCTGGCGTCAGGACCCTCTCTCTCTAGCTCGCAGCGATCCTCCTGCAACTCTTTTCTGGGATTCCTCTTGGCAATAGTTCTCTCAACAGAAACAACAAAAGCCTTTGTCTGCCTTCAGAGGAGTCAAGGAGACTCCTTAAACTGGGTTAAGGGGCGATTTTCTAGTTTTATGCTTTTCCCTAATTAGCTTAATGTACTTAAGGACTCTGCATTTTGCAAAATGATAATGTTATTTAACCAACCCCTTTGTCTGTGGAGTTGCATGATTGATAATAAACATCCACTGATGGAAAAGCATTGTGCTAGGAGATTCACCTACACTGACTGTATAATCCTCACAACAGGTAAACTAAGGCACAGGCAGACTAGACTACAGTCAGCAATGAGTAATTCTCCAAGAGTAGTGGCCAGTTCTGGGACACTCTTGCAATCCAGAGGTGGATTCAAGCTCATTATTCTGCGTGTGGGCTGTATTCAGTGGTGGAAAGGAAGGTGTGTGGCTTTAAGGCTAGATCAGAAAAGGCAATGCAGCTTCTTCATGACTCTCTCTCAGGATCCCTATTCTTGGATCCCAGCTGTCACAGGAAAGGCCACAATTCCAGAGGTCCCAGCTTCGTGATAGCCAGCATCCACTGCCCACTGTTAAGTGAGTGGTCCTTCAGATGCTTGCAGCCTCTAGGCCACACCAAGCTCTTCCTGCTGAATGCTGCCCAAGTTGTAGATTTGCGGGCAAAATAAATGCGGTGGTTGTTTAAGACACTGCATTTTGGGGTGGTTTGTTGCCCAGCAATAGATAACCAAAGGCCAGGGCTGAGATTCAAACCCAGGTCTCTGTGTCTCTAGGGACCCTCCCAAGACGCGAAATACAAAGAGGAAGCTGACTATGCCCCTTGGTCTAGGTCTGCTGCCAGTTTTTACCTGGTCACCCTCATAACGCCAGAGCCACAACAGCCATTGGTGATGAGGGCTGCCCTGCTAACACTGCTATTCCTCATGCTTTCTGTGCAGTCACTGTGGCTCTGGTTCCCTGGCAGACCCCTGCCAGCCACTGGAGCTGTTTGCTTAGAGGAAAGGAGGTAACCAAGGGCACTCACCACCTCTCAGGGCCACTAGGGTGAATGCCTGAACCTGAAAGACAGTGTTGTCTACCCCGATTTTGGTGCCCCTCATCAGAAGCCTCGAGCTTCTTACAAGTATTTTCATCATCATGTGTCCATAAGAGACGGGGCTGAGTTGCAGCTGGTGATTCACTGTTCCAGCTCCATCGCTTGGGGGGACATCTGCGCTGAAAGCCTCAACCCCACAGCCCATCAGGGGCGAAGTCCACACCCGAACCCTGTGGCCAGCACGGTGGGACCACCGCCAACTGGAAGTTTAAGGACAGACACTTTGACACAGCAGCTGAGGTGTGTTTGGGGTGCTGAATTCCACGCTGTACCTGTTTTTACGAAGATGAGGTTCTTGGAATATGCAGTTTTCATGCCAAGACCCAGGGAACCCCAAGCACTGTTGAAGGCAAATCTTACATACGCAATGAATTTGTAATGCATTTTTCCTTTTTTAAACGATTTTTTTTGATGTGGACCATTTTTTACAGTCTTTATCGAATTTGTTACAATATTACTTTTGTTTTACGTTTTTGTTTTTTGGCCACGAGGCATGTGGGATCTTAGCTCCCCGACCAGGGATCGAACCTGCACCCCCTGCATTGGAAGGCGAAGTCTTAACCACTGGATTGCGAGGGAAGTCCCCTGCATTTTTCCTTTTTTTAAAAAAAAAATTGTAGGGACTTCCCTGGTGATCCAGTGGTAAAGAATCCACCTTCCAACACAGGGGACTCGGGTTCGATCCCTGGTCAGGGAACTAAGATCCCACATGCTGCAGGGAGACTAATCCCGTGCGCCACAGGTACTGAGCTCACACGCCTCAACTAGAGAGGAGAAAAACCTGCACGCCACAACCAGAGAGAAGCCCGAGTGCTGCAACGAAAAGATCCTGTGTGCCTCAATGAAGATGCTGTGTGCCTGCAACTAAGACCTCACGCAGCCAAAATAAATAAAAAAAATAAATTAAAAAAATTGTAGTAAAAATCATAACATAAATTTTACCATCTTAGCCATCTTTAAGTGCATGGTTCAGTAGTGTCCAGTACATTCACATTGTAGTGAAGCAGATCTCCAGAACTTTTTCATCTTCCCAAA
Source organism: Mesoplodon densirostris (assembly GCF_025265405.1). Taxonomy (NCBI): domain Eukaryota; kingdom Metazoa; phylum Chordata; class Mammalia; order Artiodactyla; family Ziphiidae; genus Mesoplodon; species Mesoplodon densirostris. The sequence continues at coordinate 115,027,569 of NC_082666.1, read as the reverse complement.
CTGAAACTGCCCCTATTAAACACCCACTCCCCATTATACCCTCTCCCCAGGCCCTGGCACCCCATTCTACTTTTCCATGACGTTGACTCTTCTAGGGACCTCATATAAGTGGAATCACATAGTATTTGTGATAGAATCACTTAACAGAATGTCGTGCAGTTTCATCCATGTTGGAGCATGTGCCAGATTTTCCTTTCTTTTAAAAGTCTGATTAGTATTCCACTCTCTATATATACCATGTTTCGTCTACCCACATCCATTGGTGGACACTTGGGTTGCTTCCACCTCTTGGCTGTTGAGAACAATGTTGCTACGAACACGGGTGTGCAAATGCGATGCATTTCTCTGTGTGCCTTGGTTAGCGGCCCTTTCCTCCTGCACAGACTCAGGGCACCTTGGACCTCCAGCAGTTGGCTGTTCACGAGGTCCAGGTTTTGGCCTGCTCTGCCAGCTTCCTGACAGGGTAGGGGAGTGTGGGGTCTGGCCTTCCTCGAAGGGTGTGCTGCAGCAACCTGGGCAAAAACTGGCTCTAGCAGCTGCCAGATGTCCTTACATTTAAGAGGTCCAGGTGCCACCAGACACAGCCCATGAATTACCCATAACTAGTTTCCTGACAGCTATGGTTGTCCTCCCACCTGTTGCAACAAAGGAGTCTCAAGTTTCTTTGGCCAGGTTGGCTTAAGCGTTTCCAGCACCAGTGTTTGCAAATACAGTTGTAGGCTCTGGGCCTCCCGTTAGATGGTCTGCTGAATCTGTAGGCAGACCCAGGCGGTTTGAGAAATCCTGATGGAGCAACACAAGAGAACACTTAAAGAAGCCAAATTTATTGCAAATAGATATGAAGCTGTGGCCTTCTAGTCTGGCTGTAGAGTTGTGTCAAACCGTCCAGCAAAGTGAGCCAATAGATACTAAGCAGAGTGAAAACCTGGCTGTAAAATTTGATAGGCTGCTGGGGCTTGCGAGACTGATGGGGTGGGGTGGGTGAGGGAACTGGGCCCAAAGGTTATGCTCTGGGTGGCTCTCAGACCTACAGGGTAGTCTGGGCATTAAGACATACGATAGCCACCCAGGATCTCTTTCGCAGAGCAAAAGTAAAGACTGCAGGCCGACTGCTATGATAAACGAGAGAGATGAAGGAGAAAGGGTCATAAATTGTGGAGTTTAGGAGGTGTTAGAATGCAAAGAGCAGTGGGGAAGTGAGAAGAGTCTGATTGCATTGCCCATAGAATATGGTTGGGCTCCTAAATCAATCTCACATTGTATGCGTTTGTAGTACACTTCGGAATACCAGATTATGGGCAGTGTTCTGTAAACGATCAGCGGCCCTAAACAACACCAAACAGCTCAGAGATGACAACAACGCTGCTATCAGGACCAGAGGGCATTCCCTGGGGCCAGAAAACCAGCTGCAGTTCCCCTTCAGCTCTTGCCAGCCCTCAGAGAGGAGAGACTGAGCAAGCAGGGGGCAGCTGCCCCCATAGCCAGCTCTCACACCTCCTGCTCTACCTGCATGGCTCTGGTTGGGGCTTTAACTTGCTTGCCCCCATGACAGCCTGACAGATGCCCATCCGACTATACACTGAGGGCTGGGAGCTGCTGCAAGGACTGCTGGGCTCTGCCCCGTGTGTCTCAGAGCTGGGTGAACACCCTAGACAATGGCCAAGCTCTGGTCCCATCCTGAAGGCTGTTTGTGGTCATGATTTCTTCTTCTGTGAGTATCAGTTTGGGTTGAAACTTATCTAAGCAAGAGAAGGATGACCACAGGAGCTGCAGTCCTGGCTTAGTTATCCCCCAGAGAGTTGGATTTGTACAGCAGAGGAAAGCAAAGCTAAATTTAGTGTATGTAGACGTGAACAGAAAGGGGAGAACCATAGAGCAGAGTCAGAGTGGCACTTGGAGGGAAATTTAGAAACTACAATCATGGGATAAGAAACGTATGATTGAAAGAATTTTAACCCAGTACTAACCCATGAATCTAGAAAAAGGCCAGCAATGCAAACCTAAACAAAAGGAAAGAAGGAAGAAAAATAAATGCCGTCATATTTGAAACAGTAAATAAGTGAGAAACACACCCAGTAGGTAAGATCCATGAAATCTGAGACCTGTTTGTTCTCCCCAACACTTACACAGACACAGAAAGTTCTTGCAAATCTGATTAGGGAGGAAAGAGAGCTGACATAGCACTAGAGGTAGAGAGAGCTCAAATATGAGAGGCTAAAATATCAGTTTTATATCAATAAATTTGGAAATCCAGATAGGATTGATGACTTTTTCAGAAAACAAATTCCATCAAACTGAATCAGAGGAATTCTGAATGTACCAAAAATGATAAAATAAATGGAAAATATAGTCAAAAGTTCTACCTCTATGAAAGGCACTGTCCTTTCACAGGTTTTAAGACTCACGCAACCTTAAAGGGAAGGACGATTCCCAAATTATTTAACATATTTTTTCATGGGATTAAAAAAGGGATTAAAAAAGTTTTGTATGCTATTCTACAAAGGTGGAAACACACTTGAGAGACAAGTTGAACAGAATAAAAATGTATGTAAAGTAGACATATATTTAATGATGAAGTCTCATAAATTTAATGATATAAGATTTAATGATGATGTTCTGGAAGCATTTCCATTATTGTCAGAAAAAATACTTGTATGGCTACCACAAATACAGATATTCAACACTGTTTATAAGATCTCAACAAAAACAGGGAAAAATAAGTAGAAATATTTAAAAGGGAGAGACACAATTGTAATTATTTGCATATAAAAAATCCAAGATAGTAAATTACACTAATTTGAACTCATATAGTTTAACTGAGTAGCTGGACCCAAGATGATTTTACAAAACTTAATTCATTTTCCAAAAGCCAGCAAAAGGATAATGTAATTTTTAAGGAAATGTTCTATTCATATCATTATTGAAAACTGACAATATCGTGTAATATACATAAAAAGATACCCATTGTTATGAATTGAATTGTGGTCCCATCCCCATATCCAGATGTTGAAGTCCTAACCCCCCAATACCTCAGAATGTGACCTTATTTGGGAGTATAGTTACTATAGTTGTAATTATGTTGGAGTAGGGAGGCCCCTACTCCAACACGACTGGTAACCATATAAAAAAAGGAAATTTGGAGACAGACACACACATGGAGGACGCCATGTGCAGATGAAGACCGAGATCAGGGTGATGCTTCTACAAGCCAAAGAACACCAAATGTCGCCAGCAAACTACCAGAAGCTGGGAGACAGGCCTGGAACAGATTCCCCCCACTCATGGCCTCAGACGGAACAAAGCCTGCTGACACCTTGATTTTGGACTCTGGTCTCCAGAACTGGGAGACAATACATTTCTGTTAGTTAAGCCACCTAAGCTGTGGTAGCCAGCCCTGGCACACTACTACACCTGTATGTAGAACGCTAAGAACATTTACTGAAAGATCTAAAAGAAGACTTGGACAAGGTGAGACGTGTGCCCTATTTGTGGGTGGAAGAAGCTGCCTCCAGGAGGGTGCCTTGTAGCTGTGGAGTTCCTCTCAGAGGAAAGCTGTAGTTTCCTTCCAGAACAGCAGGAGGGTGCACCTGCTGGCAATGCTCTGGGGAAACTGGACACGTTGCCACTCCACCCCAACCCCAGCTCCTGGACCAGGGCAGAGATGGCTGCTGCTTGTCTCCTTGGGTCCCCCTCCGCATCCCACTCTCACCTGCAGATGAGGGGAGCCCCTGCGGTCCCACAGCTCGGGCAACTACCAGCTCATTCCCCAGAGGGGAGAATTGGTCCATCCTTCTGAGACACCCGTGTGATGAATAAACCTTTTGAGGGGTCAGGTGGAGGGAGAGTCTTGTCTTGGGGAGGTTTCATTACATCACCCACACTGTCAGCCTCTCCCTTGACTTGGGTTTTGTCCTGTGAGAAGGGGTCAGTGCAGGGCCTGGTGGGGCTGCCCAGGGCCATCCCAAGGCCTGAAGAGCCTTCTCTGCTGCTCAATGTGTTGTGTGTGTAAGTGTTGTGTGTGGATATATGTGGTATATATATGTGTGTGGTGTGTATGTGTGGTGTGCATATAAGTGTGGTGTGTGTATGTGTGGTGTGTGTATGTGATATGTGTGTGTGTCTATGTATGTGGTGTGTCTGTATGTGTGTGTGTGTGTGGTGTGTATGTTGTGTCTGTATGTGTGATGTGTGTGTATGAGATATGTTTGTGTATGTGTGTATGTATGCAGTGTGTATGTGATATGTGTATGTATGTGTGAATGTATATGGTGTGTCTATATGTGTATGTGTGTGATGTGTGTATGTATGTGGTGAGTATGTGATATCTGTGTGTATGTATGTTGTGTGTTTGCATGTGTATATGTGTGTGTGGTGTGTGTATGAATGTGGTGTGTGTATGTTTATGTGTGTATGTGATATGTGTGTATGTATGTGGCGTGTGTATATGTGATATGTGTGTTTATGTGTGTGGTGTGTGTATGCATGTGATATGTGTGTATGTGCATGGTGTATGTATATGTACGTGTGTATGTGTAGTGTGTATGTGATGTGTGTATGTGTGTATGTATGTGTGTGTATGTATGTAGTGTGTGTATATGGTGTGTGTATGGTATGTGTGTATGTGTGTGGTGTCTGTGTATATGTGTGTGTACGTGTATATGTGATATGTGTGTGTATGTATGTGGTGTGTGTATGTACGTGAAATGTGTGTGTATATCTGTGGTGTGTGTATGTGTGTGTATGAGATATGTATGTGTATGTGGTGTATGTGTGTATGTATGTGATGTGTATGTATCTGTGTGTATGTGGTGTGTGTATGTATGTAGTGTGTGTATATGGTGTGTGTATGGTATGTGTGTATGTGTGTGGTGTCTGTGTATATGTGTGTGTACGTGTATATGTGATATGTGTGTGTATGTATGTGGTGTGTGTATGTACGTGAAATATGTGTGTATATCTGTGGTGTGTGTATGTGTGTGGATGAGATATGTATGTGTATGTGGTGTGTGTGTGTGTGGTGTCTGTGTACATATGTGTGCATGTGTGCATGTGATATGTGTGTATGTGTGTATGTATGTGGTGTGTGTGTGGTGTGTGGATATATGTGTATGTATGTATAAGTGTGTATGTGATATATGTGTGTATGTGGGTATATGTATGTGTATGTGATATATGTGGGTATATGTATATGTATGTGGTGTGTGTATGTGTGTGGTGTGTGTATATGTGTGTATGTGATATGTGTGTGTTTGGTGTGTGTGTATGTATGTGTGTATGTGTGTTTATGTGATGTGTGTAAGTGGTGTGTGTGTATGTGTGTGGTGTGTGTGATATGTGTATGTAGTGGTGTGTGTGGTGTGTGTATGTGTGTGTATGTGTGTATGTGTGTGGTGTGTGTATGTGATATGTGTGTGTGGTGTGTGTATATGTGTGTGTGATATGTGTGTGTATGTGGTGTGTGTGATATGTATGTGTGTATGTGTGTGGTGTGTGTATGTGTGTGTATGTATGTGTTGTGTGTGTATGTGATATGTGTGTGTGTGGTGTGTGTGTATGTGATATGTGTGTATGTGGTGTGTATGTGGTGTGTTTGTGTATGTGTGTGTGTGTGTGTGTAGTGGGACGAGGCAGGAATCTTCATTTGTTACAGAGGTCCCACTACAGAAGTTCTGGAAAACATACTGCCTGAAACCCCAGGTCAGGGCTAAGCCACGTCAATTTGCATTCACAGATTATATACTAACTACGGTTGAACAGGTGGGAAACAACAGCAGTCTGGATAGTCTTGTAGAGAACCAAACCCCACGCCCAGTGGGATGCTGGATCTTGGTAAATTCGGGCCTCCCCTTCCTGCAGTCTCGTGAGAAGGCTGGGGCAGTGCGGCCTCCAGCTCGAGTCTGTTTGTCCAGGGAGCAGTTTGTCAAGCAGCAGGGGCTGGTGGTCACACCCTCCCTCTGTGGTCAGAGGCCCCGTGAGTGTCAGCGGGCAGGACACTGTTTAGACAGAAAGGACCTGCCTTTCTCTCAACCCTGGAGCATTTGTCTCCTGCCGGCTCCTGGAGCAACACTGGAGCATTTGTCTCCTGTCCGGGAGCTGTTTACAGGAAGCCTTCGGAGCTCCTGGTGCAGCGAACATTCTCAGGGCAGGTGCCCTGGACAGCTGCCAGGCCCAGCACCTGATGCAGCTCTGTTCTCTGGCTTTGCCAAAAAGTCCAAGTTGATGGTTCGAAGAATATTGTTAGTTATCTATAAAACAACATATTAATAGCTGCATTCTTTTACCTGAGAAAGTTCCAGTATTGGTACTTTAAAAACTTTTGTCCTTGGAAATTTATTTAATCTTTATTGGGCAAATATCTGAGTCTGTTGCATTTGGGTCCTAGTTCAAGACTTTCCTATGAGAGATGCTCTTTTCTTATGGTATAATGATATATGACTTGATACCTATCTATGATATATGTCCATACCTATATCTGTACCTCTGTCTATCTATGTATTGTATATACTGTTACTTAACTGGATGTAAATGGAACAACCTACTTCCTCTCCGCATCTACTCTCCCAGTTCATCTTCCTAAGACCATGTTGTTGTAATGTTAAACGTGAAGTGCTTCTCAACTGTCCCTCAACCTAGTGATTCAGGCTCCCAGCTCCCGGCTCCCGTTTCATAGTCTGTGGTTGTCTGTCTGATACTGCCCTTGCCTTTTGGCTCCCACTCAGCCTTGTTCCCTGTGCACATCCAGTCCGCCAGGGGTCCCCAAGAGAGGTGTCCCCTGGGGCAGCTGCCTGGCCCTGCCCTCGGCAGGTTTCCTCCTCGCCCTCCTCAGCCGCCTTCCAGGTGGCGGCTTTGCTGGCTGCCCAGCACCCTAACGGCCGTCTCCCTCCTCTTGTTTCCTTTCTGTGCTGTCTCTCTCTCTCTCTAGAATGAGATCACAACTCTTTAAAGAAGGAACTGGAAGGTCTTCCTTGTCTCCTTCCGCCTCTAGGTCCCACCCAGATGCTGATACCTGCCTGTGGGCAGGCAGGGCTGAAGACCGCTCACTGCCACGGCTTCAGCATATAGGAGAAGGGGAGAGAGAGTGTGTTTATATGAGAGCTCGGGGGAGCCTCCTTGACCCTGTAATACTGTGACTTTCAATCCCTGTGGATGAGCAGAGGTATCTCTTTAAACGCCCAATGTGCACAGCAGATGAGGGCAGAGCCTGCTCAACTGCCATGGTGGGCTCTGGTAAGTTCTCACAGCCCACATAGCACCCCAGGAAGGCTTGAGAAACCAGAGGCCTTGGGGACAGCAGGGTGTGGAGTCTGAGCACTTTGTCCTTAATAATTATACAAAAGGGCTCCAGAATTTTTTTTTTTCCTTCTGGGGCTTAAGGAAGCAACATTTGGATAACTTTATTTTTGGAGAGCAAAGAATCCTTCAGTTAAAACATCTTTTGTGTTCCCCCTTTCCTCTTCTTTGTGTTTTCAGGGAAAGTTGGAAAGGAAGAATTGATTCTGCTGTTTTGATGAGCAGATTTTACCATGCAGGTGGAGGAAGGCCTCGGCCCAGGAAACAGGCAAGTGTACAAACAAAGCATCTGCTCTATAAATAGTCCTCCCCCAGGCATGACTCAGGGGACCTGGGCCAGCGGCTCCAACCGTTCAAGCTGACAAATCCCGTGTTGCTTATGGAAACATGGCAAAAGCAGTTTGTAATTCTTTATTCTCCACTCCTGTTTAGCCTTTGGAGAGAGAGTGGGCTGACTTCCCTTCCATGGCAGATCATAACCCACATCACTGCTGATCTCAACAATCATTGTGTCTGTCCTTCTCGGAAGATAGATGTGGAGGGAATGGAGCTCTGAGTCCTGCAGCTCCAAGGTCCTGTATAAGCAGCATTCCGGGCTCCAATATCAAGAAAATAATGCACAGGTGCCCTGTACTGGCAAATGCACAGCTTGCCTGGTTGGTTGTCAGATGTGCTCACAGCAACAGGAAAATGATCTTCTCTTTTGAAAACAGCGATTATTTACCAGGAAAGTATACGTTACATGGCTGCTCTGTGTGCCTGTCTAGAAAGTTTAGGTTGAAGGCAGAATCACAGGAAAAGCCCCTCCCCACCCCCTCCACTGAATCCTTTCATGGGAATTGGTTTTCAGACAATTCTGCTGTCCTTGGGGCTTTTGGAACAAGGAGAGTGATATATCTGGCTCTGGGCCACATTCGGTCCATGTTTTCTTTCTCTGGTTCCATGTAGATGGGGTGCTGGGAGGTAGATTCACAGAGGGACCCAGGATTTTAATTGTCATGAGCTGGCAGCCTTGAGGAGAGACTGTCAGAGACTTGGGACAGGATATCGGTCCTTGTTTTATGACCTAGGTTGAGATAGGAGCTTGGTCAATTTTCCCTCTGACACTACTGTGATGCCTGGGTCCGTCAAAAAGACTTGTCACATGGCCTGGCCGTTGAAAAGGTCACACTGGGATTTCTTAATCCTGGGTCCACAGACCTTTAGGCAGCTGATGGATGACATTCAGGGGGTTGTGAAAATGGATGAGGAAACACTGTGTCTTTAGTTTCACTAGGCTCTCACTTCAGCATTTCTGTCCACTGTATTGACAGGACCTCTGACCCCCCACTGGCAGAATCCCAGCTCACGTCCTTTTGGGACAATTGTCATAGACACCTTAACATTCCCTTTATGCTTATCAATACCTCCAGGTTGTAGTTTCTAGACCAAGCACTAATTCGTTATTTAGTGTCTTCATGAAGAACAATTCAAATTAAAAAAAATTTTTTATAATTCTACTTCACTCTAATTGGCTTCCTTTGTAAGCCTGTGCATTTTATTCATTTAAAAACATTATTCCATGAAGGGGGTCCATAGACCTTGCCAGACTGCCCTAAGAATCCACGCATGGAAGTCGTTGGGACCCCTGTGGGAAGTTGCACTCTTGGACAGGAGGAGAGTTGAGTCTGTGTGGGCCCTGGCAGAAGACCCTTCTGGAGCCTTCCCAGCCAGCGTTTGTAGTGAGGGGCGTGGCCCTTGTTTACTATTAGTACACATTATATACCTATTCATTCATGTACAGAATAATGACACAATTACATGTGTGGACTGTACATGGAATTTTAACTTAGATGAAATTGTCTTTTTTTTTTTTTTTTTTTTGCAGTACGCGGCCCTCTCACTGTCGTGGCCTTTCCCGTTGCGGAGCACAGGCTCTGGACGCGCAGGCTCAGCGGCCATGGCTCACGGGCCCAGCCGCTCCGCGGCATGTGGGATCTTCCCGGACCAGGGCACGAAACCGTGTCCCCGGCATCGGCAGGCGGACTCTCAACCGCTGCGCCACCAGGGAAGCCCGAAATTGCCTTTTGAAGCAGTTTTCTTATTGCCTAAAACTGGAAAGGTGAATTTCTTACATCAGTAAGGATAAGTTAATGTAGATGGATAGAAAGTCAAACCCTAGTACAAAATATGCCTTAAAAGTTCTTTTTGGGGGCCCTGGTTTTTTGAGGTGGTGAAGTGCTTAGTAATTCCTGATATGGCCCCTTTTGGGGTGATGTTCAATTGATAACCTTGGTAGAGAATTCTAACGTTCCTTTCATGTGCACAAGTACAGATACATGAGGCACTTTTGTTCACAGTAGAATTCCCCACGAGCAGTTTCCTATGATGCACCAAGAGAGAGGAACTGCAGTGTGTGGACCCCGAGGATAAATGCACATGTGGTTGCTATGGCGGCTGCTGACTGCTGGGTGAGTGCAGAAGACCGGCCTAGGAGGGTCCCCAGGGACTTCAGCACCCCATGTGGATCCTGTTCTTTCAACACCTCCAACTTCAGTTTCCATGAAGAGAACACTTCTAATCTTAGTTTAGAAATAGATGATCATACTTAACTTTCATAATCAGAATACGAAGTACCAGAACACCAGAAACGTTCATGGAATCAGCAAGTGCAGAAGCAGTCCTATCTACCAGTTAATTTCACTGGCTGAAGCAAAGTTACTTTAAAAGAAAATTAACACCGATTTCATTTCTTGTCAGTCTCCTATTTTCTCTTTAGTCCCTTTTTGTGATTTTGTGAGCCAGACAGTTTCTTAGGAGGCATATCAAACAGGGAAGGATTCCATAGAGTGTGTGCCTGATGGGCACCCCACCACTAGCGAGCGTTGAGAACTGCTGTGTTTCACCTGTTCTGTCTGGGCTGGGGAGACATGCATGCAGGCTCAGAGTCGTCTGTCTTTTGCTACTGGAGATGGTCCTGTCATTGGTGATCTACTCGGACAACCTAGGACAATGATCAGGCCCACATTCCCTGGCCAAGATTCCACGAGCGAGCTCAGCATTCGTGGGTTGTCAGTACTTTCAAGGTGAGAAATTGAAAGTGCCAACATCTTATTTTGTTTGTGTTCAGGAAAAAACCACCAACTCTTATGTGGTTTAGCGGATATCCTGCCTTACTCTGTGTAAGTGAGACGTTTGTGACTATGATGAAGGGGACATGAAGACCCATGAGATCAGGCAGTTCCTTCCTCACCCAAAGCAGGGAGGTGTTCTGCCCTCAGAACCCTGGCCACACTCTCAGATGTGGTGGCAACATGCAGATAGGCCAGGGGGATGCAGGAATATCAGTGCTGATTCTCTACTTCCTAGGGCATGGCGAGGCTGGGGACCACCCAGGTGACTGTGGAGCAGTCAAATGGCAGGGCTGGCCAAGGGTGGGCTGGGCAGGTTGTGTCCAGGGCATCTCCTGAGTCCCTGCACCTTCCAGAGGGAGTGCTGGTCTGCCGGTCTCTGCTGGGACCCAAGGCTTTCCAGAGTTGCAAGGACAGAAGGGCCCAGGTGTGGTGCTGGATTTGGGTCAACTTAGCGAGGCTGGAACTGCACTGACCACCGTGCCCTCATGCATCGCTTTCTATTCCCACATAGCACATGATTGCAGAAACCAACACCCATTTATTACCTCACAGTCTCTGAGGGTCAGAAGTCCAGGAAGGACTTATCTGGGTCTTCTGCTCAGGGTTTCAAGGTGTTGGCTGGGCTGCAGTCTCATCTGGGGGCTGGACTGGAGAGGAGTCTGCTCCTGACTCATTCAGGTTGGTGGCAGAGCTCATTCCATGTGACCACAGGATGGAGGTGCCCATGTTCTTGCTGGCTCCCAGGAGGGGCTGCTCTCAGCTCCCGACGGCGCTCCCAGGCCCTTGCCCTGTGGCCCTTCCATAGCCCCCTTGCACAGCAGGCCGGCTCCCTTCTCCAAAGCCAGTGCGGAGAGAAGGCCTCTCACTTCAGGGGGGGTGGGGGTGGGGTCCTAGCCCTTCTCTCAAGGGCTTTCATTAGATTAAGTCAGGTCCCCCTGAAGCATCTCTTTTGGGATAACTAACTTTTTAAAAAATTTGAGTCTTTAATAACATCTGAAAGCTTGCTTCAGCTTTGCCGTCTCCTACGGGTAATTGGGCAGCAGCAGCGAAGTTGGGGCCACTGGCACCTGAGGTTGGTGTGGGGTACAGCTCACCTTCAGCTCCCAAGGGTCCCTGATGGCTTCTCTGAGCTCCAGCCTAGGTGCCTGTGCAGGCTCATGGTGAAAGATGCCAGCTCCCTGTGCCTTGGGGTTGGAGGAGATGAGGAGGACATGGATACCCATCTCCAGCTTGTCTCTAGGGGGCCTGCTCTCCCCCACCTCATGTCTGTTGGCTGAGTTACAGTGAAGCCAGGCCCTCCACCAGATGCAGGACTCTTCTTTCTATCAGCCCCGTCCTTGTGGAAGGCCTGATCCTTCTGTGTCTTGTACCCCTTATTCTCTGCCAGGCTTAGTGGCTCAGCCTCTGATGGAATAACAAGTGGCCCCTGGGGTCAGCGTGCTATGGCCAGAGTTCAAGGTGGCCAGGCTAGGGACGGTGTCCTCATGAGACCACCCCCATTGTGGACATCCTCATTGGTCTCCACCTGTTTCAGGAGCTGTTTCTTGGTTTCACTGTTTGCAGTGAGGGCCCCACCCCCGAGACTCCATTCCACACACGGAAAAGCTTGAGAGTAGAAAGATGAGGTTCCTTCCCCAGGTCACATGGGGAATGATTGGGGATTTGAAATCCATGGGCTGGCTTCATCACCCTCTGATGACCGTTGGTTGTGGCCTCAAAATGCAAAGCCTCAGGGAGGTTACACTCCAGGCTTCCTTTTGTGTCACCATGGCACCATAATTCCTCCTCCGTCAGTTCTGGAAGGGACCTTTTAGGCCATGAGCATGATGTTTTGCTAAATAGCCCAAGGACCCACTCCTTTGCAAAGGTTTCTACCCACTGATCTTCCCACAGACATGCATCTCCTTTGCTCTGTGATCCTTGGTGCTTTGCATAGATGTTGCACAAAATTCCATTATGGTCCCCTATAGGCTTTATTATAATTGCTGGCTTGTAGGCCCATCTCCTGGCTGACCACTGAGCTTTTGGAGACAGGCAGCCACACCTTTTCATCTGTGCAACCCCAGTACATAGTTCATGATGGCACTTGGTAAATGTTGACCGAATGAAGAAGATGAAGACACAGAGTTGTGAGTGACAGAGACAGAATTACATCTGGGTCTCACTGTTTACCAGTCAAGTAAAAACTTTGGCATCTGTGACTCTTGGTCACCTGTAAAAGAGAGAGATTTCGTCAGCACCAAATGATGAGACAACCACTTCCCAAGATTCCTTCTGGACCTTACAGTTCTTTTAAAGATTCACTCTAGGTTTTTGTCAAAGATACAACTGGTCGTTTGATCCAAAGACGTAGACTGTGGATTTAGCAGAGCTGAGTCTAAATCCTGTTTTTGTCACTAATGAACCAGATGTTGGGCCCTGGCAAAGTGACCTGAGCTCCCTGGGCCCCAGCTTACTCCTCCATAAACGTGGAGATGATAATAAGAGCCGGAGTTCAGGGTGGCTGTGAAGTTCACCTCCCAGGGGACTTACTGATGCTGTGCTGTCATTCATTCACTTGATCAGCAAACATCCATTTGTGCCTTACTCCAGGCCAGGGGCCTCGGATTCTGAGGATGAAGACCTGTGAGAGCTCAGTTGTGTGGGGGAAGCCAGACATCAAAACAGAAGACTGGGACCCAGGTGATAATACTGTCGGCCACATGGGTGGGGGACCCATCCTGGGATTTAACTGAGGGAAGATTAAGGAAGGCTTAAATAAAAATAACAAAGGGCTTCAGCTGAGTCTTTAAGATGGGGTCAGAGGTAGGTGTTCAATATACACTAGGTTTTCTCCACTCACTGTCATTATTTTATCTATAATCAAGTACAGCCAATCCCACACTTATGCAACTGCTCCTTTCCAAAAGGTCTTTCTCAACTTGAACTTTGCATGAGAAGAAAAAGAAACAAACTTTGCAGCTTCCTTTCTTTTTCTTTTTTTAAAGATTGCTTTGGCTTTAAAGATACGGAACCCTCTATATATGCACACAACTTCATATCTGTTTACTTGTTCCAAAATACTTCAACGTATTGAACCTATGTGCAGGCGGAGAGAGGTTTGGCCACGTGCCACGTTCATACTTCAATCTGCTCACTTTTTCCTCTTGTCTGTGAGCAGGTCCTGACCTTCCCGGCCGGGTCCTTCTAGGCACAGCCAGCATGCAGCCTGGTGTTTGCAGGGGCCAGTGCTGGGGACGGAGGGGTGGGCCAGCTCCTGGGGGAGGGCTCCCCTGCAGTCTCTGCCCTTCCGTCTCTGGGGGGCTCATCCCTGAGGCTGTTTTGTGCTAAGCTGGGGACCTGGCTTCTCCAGGACCATGCTCCTCGACTCTGCCCTGCACTGTGCCCTGGAGGCTGATGTGTACGGAACTGTCAGACTGCTCTCCTACCTTTGCCTTCATTTTAGGGTTCAGCCAGTGGGGACTCCCAGCAGGACACAGGTCCCTGTAGGTGTCTGCAACCCTGGACCCTTGGCCCCTCTCCTGTGGGCGGTGTCCCCCCAGCACACTTGCTCTTCCCTTGGCCCAGCAAGCTCTCCCCACACCTGGCCCCTTTCCTGGTTCAGGATCCTGCTTAGGACTACCCTGGGAGCTCCTGTATGCCCACGTGGATGGTACCCCTCATGAAAGTGCTGCTTACATCACATGGTGCCCCTGGTTCCCCTCTCCCACATCCCTTCTCCTTTATTATTTTTCAAAGCATGCATCCCTCCCTGAAATCCGTCATGCAGCCGTGCTCCTGTTTCCAGGTAGGTGAGCTCTAGGAGAGAAAAGACATTTTCTATCTTAGTCACCAGTGCATCTTTACCACCTGGATCAGGGTTTAGCCCATAGTAGGTGCTCAATAAATATTTGCTGAGCAGATGGACGAATCAAGGTTGTTTTGCTCTGCAATGTCAGTATTAGGCGATTGACACCAAGGAGCTAGAAATATACTTGAGAGCGGTACCAAGACCCGAGTCCCTCAGATGGGTCCAATTTCTCTGAATAGGCGCGTTCTCTTTTCCTCTGCTTTCTGTGCTTGGTGGCAAGCCCTGGGAAAGGAGAAAAAGGGGTATTTCAATGGACTACTGGAGGGATGTAGAGATGCCAGAGAGAAGAGAAAGCCATCTGGCTCCGGGGACCCCGAAGTGCCCGACCACGCGGGATGGCGAGTTCTCGTCCAGCGCCCACTCAGGAGATCCTTTTTTCCGGCCTTGAGGAAACAGCCTGAATGCTTAATTGTCATTCAGTTTGTTTTCCTCTCTAATCTCCGAAGCAGTGACCACATCCTTTCTCTTTCTCATTTTATCTGAGTCTCCCGAGAAGTTCACACGAGTCACAGTTAGTGGTCTGAGGAGCGGGGTGGGAGGAAGGGCTTCCTGCTGACCTCTGCCCTGAACTGCTAGTGATTTGCTTGTGTCAGTTGGCGTGCAGATTCTGAGTCAGATGGGGCTTTCCTCTTCAGCTTAGCAGACAGTCATCATGTGCACAGTTGTGAGTGTCGGCTCTTTTTTTTTTTTTTTTTTTTTTTTTTTAAACCTGAGAGTGCAATGTAAAATCTGAAAAACTGATCATAAAAGTTATTCAGATGGCGTTTTCTTTTCTTGGAAAGCTGGTGGCTGTTTACGTCCTCGGGACTCTAGCTTCTGATGATGCAGCAACATGAATGGATCTTTGAGCCCGGGGAAGGTCACTGGGATGCTGGCGATCACCTTAGAGAAAGGAAAGCTGGGTGCTGGTGTTCGTGGGGCAGTGATGCAGGAGTACAGGCAGGGGGGTCTGCCACAGGGTGCTAAACAGACCTGAGCTTTTAGATGTGCCCCTAGCCCACAGACCCCTCACCAAATCCCAGGGCCCAGCTACTCAAGTGGGGTCCCTGGACTGCAGCACTGGCAGCGCCTGTTAGCAATGCAGAGTCTTAGGCCACACTCCAACCCCCACTCCAGGATCTACATTTTGGCCAGATGCCAGGGGATGCGTGACTGTCAGCATGGAAGCACCGCTCACCCCCTTCAGTCTCCTGCAAGGTTCATGGCACCAACCAGAGTCTCTGAGGGCCTTTGATGGGGAAGTGGGCCAGGTCTGAGCAGAGCAGAATGGGCGAATGGATGTGTCCCACAAGCCCCTCCTGTCAGTGTGACCTCTGAATAAGGTGGGCACTGGGCTCAATGTACTTTGGGCTGGAGGTGCTGCCTAGCCCAGGGAATGCTTGATGCCTAAGAGGATTTGGGCGTGGGAGATGTGGGATGGTGTGCCACAGAATGCCCTTCCAGAGGGCCCTGGTGGTGGCAGTGGTAGGGATCCCTGTCATCTGGTCCCTTTCCCTGCTGCTCCCCCCTGTGGCTTTCTGGGCTGTCCCTAGCTGGCCTCCTTGGCATGGGGAGGCATAAAGGGACCAGAGGCCACGATGCCTGTCCTTATGATTCAGGGCACTGTGTCTGTCCAGCATTTGCTGCCTGAAACAGGAGGTTGTCCCTGTGGCCCAGGGGATTCTCGCTCCCGTGGCATTGCTAAAAGGTCGGACCACACTCCTGTGATTTCTCCTATTGTTTACTTCAAGCACCAAGTTAATCTCACCAAGTACCTTGCGAGCTCCTTATCTCTTTGGGTACCTCCCCTGTGCACGCAGTGTATTTCCACAGTTCTGGTTCTCCACGACCAGGGTCCAGAGGCTTCCCTCCAGCCCCTCCTCCTGCCCCCAGAGGATGAGGCCTGAGAAATGAGCTTGTGGGGCCACAGATGCATCACAGCGCATCCTGTGCTCTCCTTCATTGTACTTTTGCATGAAATATGCCCCTAGCTCTGCTGTGACCACTGTCGCTCGCCATTTAACAAGCACCCGGGCATTAGCAAGTTTTGTGCTTTCTTCCCTTTTTGGTTGTGTGTGGCTTAAAGGTTCTGTCATCACATGGCTCAGGAAATAATCTGTGTCCAAGTGACTCCTCTCAGAAACCCTGGAGGTGTTTTATATGGCAACATGGTCCCCGGTTGCCTACACTGTCATTGGTTGGTTAAATTCTTTGTGACCTAGATTTTTAAATTCAACAATATTTGCAGAACCTGTGACACATGCCATTGAAGCTTGTCTCCCCTATTCCATGTTAAGGCCAGGAAAGTCTCTGGCTTTAAACACCTGTTTTCACAAGTGGTCAGGGCTAGTGCATCCTTCCAAGTTCAAAAGACACAGGCAGGGAGCATGCCAAGCCCCAGGCCTGGCAAACAATGAACTCACAGTAAATGTTCTACACGATTATTTCTGGGTGTTCATTGTAATGATCTTAACATGCCCCCAAATAGGAAGATGCATTTTATAACAAACCTGGAGCTTTCCGCAGTCCGGCTGGACACTCTGAGCAGTACAACCTCCCAGACCCCAGCTCACAATGTCCAGGAATCTGTATTCTAACCAGACCTTATTCAGTCAGGGGGGTGACGCTTGGGAACAGGGGTCCCGAGTGAGAACCACAGTGGATTTTGCTCCAGTATGTTCAGAACAAGTTAAACAATGTGTTGCTGAATTGCTTAAAGGGATGGCTGTTAACCCGAACTGTCTGACGTCGGCAGATGACTGATGCTGTGTGTCCCTAGGCCCTCTTTGTGTCACTATCTGTCCTCAGAACACAAATGATGGACAAGTCAGGCGAGAATAGCAAAGGGCTTTCTTCTGGCTGGGGAAACCCTTTCTCAGCTTCCCAAATCTACAGGGGCGTAGAGTTGCAGAAGGCCCCGAAATGTGGGCTGAGGCAGAGGGCAGAGAGTCTCATGTTGGCCCCACCACTCTGACTCCCCCTTCCCTTTGGCGTCTGACACTGTCTTCACAGGGGGCGGGGAGGGGGGCAGGTGAATGCCTAGTGGTGTCTTGAAGAGACGTGGCCTTAAAAGGGACACTGGTGTCTGGGATTGTTCCCACGAAGCTGCGAAGGTAAGATGGCGGGCTTTGTGACCTAAGGCCAATTAGTTACTCTTCTTGCAGCGTGAAGAAAAGACTCACCGTGGATGTGAGCGAGGGCTTTCCCATGATGTTTCCAATCCATGGCATGTCCAATCTGATCTGCAGCCATGAGTGTGACCCAGGCACCCATCCAGGACTCTGAGGCCACAGATTCTCAATGTTTTGGGTTTTTGAATAATTGTATGTGTTGGCAAAGGGCTCTGGGGCCCTTACCTGACCACTGGTTGGAACCGTGCCACTGGACTTGGGTCATTTTCTGCTGCAGGGAAGAGAAGACAGCTGGCAGGTGACTACCAGGCTAGAAAAAAATGTTCATACTTCTCTTGGCCGGAGATGCTGAAGAAATGGGCTGGGGTGAGGACTTAGCACTAAACATATTCATCTAGTTGAGATGGTTTTGTGTTCCAACTCCTGAGTTTGGTGCTATCTTCCTCCTCATTTCTGAAAAAAAAATTTAGGTTCCAACTGCACTTTAAAAATACCTAGGGGCCTCCCTGGTGGCGCAAGTGGTTGAGAGTCCGCCTGCCGATGCAGGGGATATGGGTTCGTGCCCCGGTCTGGGAGGATCCCATATGCCGCGGAGCGGCTGGGCCCGTGAGCCATGGCCGCTGAGCCTGCGCGTCCGGAGCCTGCGCGTCCGGAGCCTGTGCTCCGCAGCGGGGGAGGCCACAACAGTGAGAGGCCCGCATACCGCAAAAAAAAAAATAAAATAAATAAATAAAAATAAAAATACCTAGACTGCCTGGAACTCAAATAGACACTTGTTTGCTAATGCTCATAGCAGCTTTATTCACAATAGCTAAAAGGTGGAAACAACCCAGTGTCCATTGGTGGATGAATGGACAAACAAAATGGGGTAAATACATATGTATTAATCATGTTTTTCATTGTTTGTAATGCTTATGCTTTGACATCTTACTGACCCTGGAGGGACTGTCCCTCCCAGGGCCAGCCAGTGCCTAGAGATAGTCACTGACTTCCTTGTGAGCACACCTTTCACATGCAAACCAACCCATCCAGAGCCCACCCCCCACCCCCCTCCTCTATCTGGCTCTCTTACTCAGGTTATTTTCCACCTGCCCTAATAACCCCAGGTCCAGATTGCAGGTAACTAAGGACAGCCTCGATGAACCAGAGTCTGCTGAAATTATTCAAAGTAGCCAATGCTAAGCCTGTTCACTCTACCTCACCTGTTTCTTCCCACAGAAACCACATGTCCTCCTCGGCCTCCTCCCTGACCCTGGTGCTTCCCTGTGTGGCCCTGCATGGCGTGCCCTGGCTCCTGTTTCTAGGGATCTGTGAGTATAAAAACTTCTTCCTTCAGTACAATCATTTCCATGGCTGTGTGTCTTACCACGCCTGAGTAGGTACATTTAAAACAGCACACAATGAAATAGTATTCAACCATCATAAGGAAGGAAATTCTGACAAGGCTACAACATGGCTAAACCTTGAGGACATTCTGCTTAGGGAGATAAGCCAGTCACAAAAGGACACATATTGTGCCAGTCCATGTATATGAGACTAGTCAGATTTACAGAAACAGAAAGTAGAATGGTGGTTGCCAAGGGCTGAAGGGAGGAGAGAATGGGGAGTTAGTGCTTAATGGGGATGGAGCTTCGGTTTGAGAAGATGAAACAATTCTGGAGATAGATGACGGTGTTGGTTGCACAACGTGAATATACATAGTGCCACTGAACTGCACAGCGGATAATGGTTAAAATGGTAAATTTTATGTTATACATGTTTTATCACAATTTAAAAAGGCATCTAGGCTGCTGGCAGAGGTGTCCTTTAGCCCCCATGGGTCATGGCTCCCTGAGGGCAAGATGAGGTCATTGTCATATCTCCCCAGCACCGGGCAGGTGCCTGGCCTCAGGTGCCCACAGCGTGGGTATCAAACCAGGGCTCACCCACCCACAGAGCTCTGCTTCGTCCTCACATTTTGTCAGCTTCAGGAGGCTGGTTGTCTGCTGGCCCAGGGGCTTTGCCATGATCCCAGTGGCTGCTGAGATGCTTCCCTCTTAGCAAATCAGGGAAGAAAGGCAGCTTCCTGGCAAATAACGCAGGAGAAGCAGCTGGTCCCATGAGTGTGGGGCTTCTCTGGCCTGGAGGGGCAGCTGCTACCTGAGAGATGGCATTGAGGTGGGATCCCAGGCCCTGCTTGTTTAGGGAGGCCCCGATCGCTGGGGGCTATTCTACACCTGGCTTTCTGCCTCATTTTTCATTTTCATTCATTTGGAGGCATCCTTGCCTCACCTGAAATGCCCAGGAGGTTGCACACGCCAGGACGTCTGGGGGTGAGAAGATTCAAGGTGGTAGGCGGCTCCACGCACTGTGATTTGATGCAGCCCAAGAGCACCTGCCCCTTTAGTTTTGATAATTAGATTTGGGGTAGGCTTCAAGTGAAACCACAACCCAACCCTAAAGGAAACACCCCAGCACTGTGCCAACACAAAGCTTAGCTTTTCTGAGGACCCCCGACTCCCACATCACAGGCCAGGGAACATGTGGTCTCTAGAGCTGGGGAGACTGTAGACATTTGTCTGCTTCCTTGCTTTGCCTCCCCTCCCAGTCTTGCAGGTTCTTTTGAAAACCCCCGACTCCTGCTTTCAACTCTTTCCTCTGGTCTCTGATAAAAGGCAAATTAAGAATCACTTCTAACAGTCTCCTTGAGAGCTGAGAGGGCTTGTCTGCAGAGACAGGACATCAAAGAACAGAACTCAGGTGCACCCTTGGCCTGAGACGGTGGGAGGAGGGAGTGTCTGCAGCCCCTGGGTCCCCTGCCCCAGGCTGCATGGTCACAGTACTGCCTGGCCTCCTGACAGACCTCCAAAATCTGCCTGGGCACAAAGCCCAGAGGAAACCCTGCAAAGAGCCGAGCTGCCTGAAGACGACATTGTGATTTCCCCATGAAGAACAGATTGGCCACCGTCCTTTTCCCTGGGTGGCATGGTTTGAGCTTCACAGAGATTCTCCCCTGCTTTACAATGTTTACAGCAGCTCCGGGAGTGACTGTGCTGTGGTTCTAGAATCCAGGGCACCCCCATTTGCAGACTGCCCCCTGCTGCCTTGGGCCTGCCTCCAGTTCCTGGCTGGGCATCTCTGTCCCCATCTCAGCAGTGTCAGGGCACCTACCACGGGCCTGGGCCTGGGATTTGGGCTGGTGATCTTACTAACTGGCCCAAGGCCTCACCTGGCTGCCGAGGTTCCCAGAGCTCTGCTCTGGCCGCGGGCTGCAGGAGTATGGAAATGAGTGTTCATCTCTCCCTGCACTCAGGGCTGGGGGTCTGGTGGGTGACAGGTTATTTGTAGGTTTTTTTTTTTCCCCATCTTCTTGACTGCGGCCTCCTTGAGGGGAGGGTTGCAGATTCATGATTCTGGCTTTTCTTTATGTACCAAGCCCTCAGGCGTGGCTGTGGAGAGCATGAAGTGGTACGTGATGCACCACACACCATGGAACGTCTGCTGGAGGCCAGACACTCACAGGTCCAGCAACCCGATGCTGAATCACCATCTACCCAACGCTTAGCGGCACCAAACAAGCTCCACTTCACTTCGTCCATGGATTCGGAGGTCAGGATTTCAGGCTGGGCCTATGGGAAGACTCACTCCATGGGGGTGACTGGGCAGCTGGGGCTTGGGTCACCTGGATGTGCTTCTCCCACAGATCCATGTGCTGAGTGCAGCCCCTCTGTGTGGATTGGGCTTCCTTCCAGCATGGCGGCCTCAGGACAGTCAAGTGTCTCCTGAGGTGACCTGCAGCTTCGGAGCCAGAGTCCGTGAACAAGGCGGATGCTGCAAGGCTGTTGGCGTGCAGCCTTGGAAGGCACTACACACCCAGGCAGGGACCAGCAGAGACTCCAGTGGAGGCACAAGGACCCACCCTCAGTGGGGAGGGGCAGACACCACACTGACTTGTGCGCTTTTCTCAGGAGGAAGACGTTTCCACGTGGAAAGAATTGCCTCCTGGTGTCAGACGTGCAGGGACTTGAGTGAATGAGGTGCTTCAGGCCGCAATCACTCTGGGCCTCGGGCTTCCCATCTGGGCAGCCAGGGTACGTGACAGTCACTTTATGAGGGTGGAATGCATGCTCCACCCCAGCCCCCTTCCCTGTGGTCCTCGGGGCTACTGGGCACTGCGCTGTAGTCGACCCCCTCACCCCCGCCCCATGCTCCTGCCTGCAGCAGAGACTGGTTTTGATTTGGGTGTGAGGAATTCGCCCAGGCCTGGGTGGAGCCGGGAGGCTGCCGTGGAAAGCAGCTGCAGAGAGAGTCGGCCCTGGACCACTTCCAACTATGACAAGAATGTTAGCCTGTGCCTCTTTCAGCTGGGATGGGCGAAGCAGCCATTTTTAACAGCCGTGGGGTCCCAGCCCAGCCTCTGCCAAGCTGATGGGCTGGGAAGCTCTGGACTCTGCCTGATCTGAATTGCATTACATGGGGAGGCAGGTGAGGGGCAGTTAGGCTCTGCACATCTCTCAGAAGCATTGGCTGGGTCACAGAAAGGAGAGGCACGTGGGCAGGAACACGCCCCTAAAGCATGGACTCCTTTCGTGGGAAAACTCCAATCTTGTGCCGTCCAGCAGGGTGGCGGTGCTTCCTTGCAGGCATGCCAGTCACCTTAAATGACTTCCAGGGCCTATTCAGAGAGCCTTCAAGCTGCAGGGTGTGGGGTGACGTTTTCCTACGGCCTATGGAGGGCTTGCAGCCATGCCTACCTTACCCACCACCATCACCTGTCCGGCCAGCCTGAACGATGCGGCATCTGCAAAGACATGCACGAGAGGGTGTTAAATGTGTGATCAGATGTCTGGATCCACTTCCAACGCCAATGTGATTTTGTTGTGTTCCCAGCCATTTTGTAAGGGAATGGATTGCGGGGATCCAGGGTTCTGGAAGAGGCAGCTCAGGGACAGGGCAGGGCAGGCCGTTGGCTCAGTCCTCAGCCGGCACCTGCTGGTCACCTTGTAGCTGACCCTCAGAGTCCTCACCTTTGAATGAGGAGGGGAAATCACAGCCACCGCTGCAGGCTGGAACCCCCAGAAGGGCAGGGCTGTGTGTTTAAATGTCACCTGCCAGCCAGCCCCCAGCAAAGAGAGGACAGCAAGGGCTGACTGCAGTGGCGCTTTCCTGCTACAGGATGAAGCAGAGGGCCAGCTGGCCGCTCACTCACAGCCTGCAAGGGCTTGTGTGGTCCAGAGCCCCCTCCTGCATCACACGGGGGGACCCCCCACCCCTTGCCTTTTGTACCTACCTGCCTTTGCCATGTGCTGGCCTCCTGAAATACCCCTCCCTCCCTCTCCTCCTATTACCCGACTGTTTTTCCTCCAAAATGCCTCAGTAATCTCTCTCCCTGAAGGTCCCCAGAGAGGCCCCCAGGAAGGGCTCCTTGCAGGAGCAGACGTCACAGGGCCTGCGCACACACCGTGGGTCTTGCCCATCTGCTGCGTCCAGCCCTTTCAGCTGCCTGCGTTGGTATCTCTACGCCCAGGGCCTTTTTATAGAACTGCCCCAGCTTGCTCATTTCGAGCTCATGGCAGGCTGAAGTGTCCAAGTGGAACAGCCCCAGGAATTCAGCACTTGGACTGATCCAGCCTCTCAGCGTGAAGAGGAATACCCGACTCCTTCATCCTCGGGGCAGGCTGGGGGGCGTGGTTCACACTAGGGAGCTACAAAGCCTGGTTTGTGGATGGATGCAGCGCTGTGAACGGTTACTGCTCCACGAAGAGGTAAACACAGAACTCAACAGTAAGTACAAACTTTTACAGCGATGAGATGTAGGGGCCGCGGTGAAGCCCTTGGTCATTGTTCTAGCAATGCATCTCACAAAAGCGCCAATCTGCAATGCGCTGGAATTAAAGAACAGAAAACACCGGTCCTTCACCACCCTGGGTAGTTTGAGAACATCGTTTCCCACCGTGTCCAGACGTTCACTGCAGGAGTAAGTGCCAGCCCACTGGCTGTCCTCTTGGGCCCCCGTGCATTTGCTGTCCTTGTCATGCCACTTTCCATGGGGTCTGTGAGGGCTTTCTGTTCAGAGTGGAGTCCTTTGGGGCCGGAGCCATGCCTCACTGGCACCTGGTCTCATCAGCACCCCTCGGTGGCAAGTAACGGAAAGTTGGCCACTCCATCAAGTCTCACGGAATGGTCCTGAAAATACCATGAACAACTTGGTACCCAGCCCCTTTCTGGGCTGTATGTTGGGGCCTGAAGCAGTTGGCCCATTCCTGCTGGACCCCTTAGCCTTCAGGGGCTCGGCTGAACCAGGACAGAAGGCCCCAAAGGGACGAGAAAGGGTGGGGAAGGCTAACTTGGAGGGGAAGGAGGTGGACATTGTCATTCATTTTAGGGAACAGGCCGCCCATTTCCCATAGAAAAGCACAAAAAATGAAAGGATGGCTCCAGAGACAGTGATAATCAGCCACATAAGCACTCAGCAATAATGGGGCGGCCTGTGTAAGGTCAGGGCCCCTTTGAGAATCTGCTGAAAGCCGTGGACTCTGTTATGAGGAGATGCACACACACGTGCACACATGCACGTGATGCACCTTGTGTGTGCAATTTCCAAAGGGCGTCGACACAGAAGCACGTCCATGGTTTCCAGGGTTTAAGGAGTGTCCTGTTTTGAAAGGAAAGAGGACAAAGAAAAGCCGCAAAAAGAAAAAGCAGAATGCAGGAAGGAAACAAAAATTCCTCAAAGACCTTGTATGATGAAAATAGGGAAAGCCCATTTCACATGCTCATGTGCAAACTTGAATTGCTGACAAAAGGCCATTTCCTCTTCGAATGGAGCAGATTAGCCTACCACCTCCTCTGTTGGCTGGGAATTTATGCAGGAAAGCCAGAGGGCACTCCCCAAACTTCAGGGCGATGGGCCTCCACTCTTCTTCCCAAAAAGTGGGCCCCCAAGAAAACCCGCACAGGTGCACCACCCTGGGCTGGCACTGCCCTTCTGGAGAGACCCAGTCCTCCGAGAGACAGACACAGGCCATGGGACCCAGGCTTGTGATTTGTGGCTGGGACTGACCAAGTGTATCACACCATCAGCTCCGTCAGGTGTCATGGACGGGAGTGCCTAAGAGCCCGGGGTGCTGTGAGGTGTGTCTAGGCACCTGCTCCGTGCTGGCAGCTTCTCAGGCACCATCCCGTCCAGGCAGGCAATGTATAGTCACAGAATGGCTGAGCTGGGATGCGAAGGCTTCCAGAAGGTTCTGGAGTCAGAACCAGGTCTCTGGGCTCCCAGGCCACTGCAGCTACCTCACAGCCCCTCCTGCAGCTTGAGGAGGTCAGGAGAAACCGGGAAAATGCCTTCATGTCAGGGGTCATCGGAGGTCCCTGTCCGACTAGGTAGCTGGGGGACCTCCTGAGGGCGGGTGGCAGGAGCCTGGCCGGGTGGAGCACCAGTCAGCGGCCTGGGAGACACCTGTCTCTGGGAAGACTGCACTCAGCGTCCTTTGCCGGGGCAGGGCAGGCCTCGTGCTACCCATTGCTACCTCTCCCAGAAACCGTGACTGGAGACCCATTCTGCGTCAGGCACGGATGGCAGGTCCGCATGAACTGTCACCTTTTACCTTACAGGGGCTGTGGTGCTGGAGCAGCTCCGTGGCACAGATGGGCATCTTGCCTGCCTTTTATGGAGAAGTGAGGCTTCATGAGGTTACATTTCCTAGGTCACAACGTGAGTGGGGATGTCTGGATTCGGACCAGGTGGTCAGGTTCCAAGGCCTGCACCCCCATCGCCCTACCCACCTCCCCGACCTTCCCTGAGGACCAGCCAGCGCCTGAGTGCTGAGGCTCGATGGGTGTGGGCTGAGCTAAACTATTGGGTACTGGGTGACTCAGGCAGCTCACGGTCATCTGAGTTCCCACAGGATTTGCTGTGGGATCCGGAGGTCATGGGCTGCAGCTCTGGGATGGGCTCTGGGAGAGGACGCCTGTCCTCCCGCTGTCTACTCAGTGAAGTTGGCTGGGCCTCAGTTGCAGGCAGGTCTGTCGAGGGAGGTGCCTGGAAGCAGGATGGGCACCAGATGTGCCTTATGGAGTCACCATTACTGCCGATGGCCCTGAAACAGCTGCTCCTGGCCTGGCAGCCTGGTGGGCCAGAGTTCGGAGAGGGCTGCAGGCAGCAGAGGGTCATTAAAGGAATTGGACTGGCTCTGGGAGGGAGGGCCATGCTGACGCTGGGGGCCAGAGGCCAGCCTCCCCCCGGGGAGCGGTGTCTGTCGGCTGGCTGCCCGGCCTCTCTTTTTTTTTTTTTTTTTTGCTGACACGGGCCTCTCACCGTTGCGGCCTCTCCTGCTGCGGAGCACAGGCTCTGGATGCACAGGCCCAGCGGCCATGGCCCACAGGCCCAGCCTCTCTGCGGCATGCGGGATCCTCCCGCACCGGGGCACGAACCCGTGTCCCCTGCACTGGCAGGCGGACCCTCAACCACTGCGCCACCAGGGAAGCCCCTGCCCGGCCTCTCTTGGTCTTCATCTTCCTCTGTGTGGAGAGAGTTGTACTTCACTGTTAGTCTGGTTGTGAGCCCTGAGGCGGGCAGAACAGTCCCCTCACATTGTAGCACTCAAGAGCTACGAGAACTGCCTGAATTTCGCCTGATTTTCCACGTGGTGTTCACAGTGTTGCTGGCCAACAGGGCATGCTGGGGGCGTGGGGCAGTGGTGATGCTGGTGTCAGACCAGTTGATGTCACAAAGGGGTCTTTTCAAGCTTGAGAACGCTGCCTCTCTGCTACCTCCCCTGTATGAGCAAGAGCTGTTGGTAATTGGGGTGGTGATGAGCTCCCTAAAAATTTAGTGGTGAAAACCAACCACTGGTTATGCCCATGGGTTCCGTGAGTCAGGAAATTGGAGACGGCACAGTGGGAACAGATTGTCTCTGCTTCACCTGGGAGACTTGAAGGCTGGAGGCTGGATGATCTGAGTGGTCATTCACTCGTAAGTCTGACAATTGGTGTGGGCTCCGTTCTCGCCATGTCAGCTAGTTGGGCTTCCTCACTGCATGGTGGCCGAGTGAGGCCTCAGAGAGGATGGAGGAAGCCATGTGCTGCTTATGACCTCACCTTGAGAATCATGCAGCCTCCCTTCCACCATGCTCTCCACACATGTATCGCCCTGGTTCAAGGGTAGAGGACAAAGATCTCCCCTCAGTGGGAGGGGGGCATGTGGGATGGATATGCACCTATTCGGATGTATGCATACTCGGGGTGGCATCTCTGAACAACAAAATCTGTAAATCTGTCACAGTGTTCCTGTGATGGTTTCCATAAAGAGGCCACAGCTTTGTCCGGACTCTCCATCCTGCACACTTTTGCAAGGTGTGAGAATATTAGGGAGTAGGACCTCTGGGAAAGGGGGTCTCCCCGAACCTGGCCTCCAGATCTGACAATCGAGTTAGGGGAAGACCCTGTAAGTGTACACAAACATGACAAAACATTTACACAACATTCTGAGACAATGAAAGAGCCACGTTAACATAACATGTGCTTAATTATGAAATCGTGCGGCATCCAGACCTTGACCAGATGTGGCACATATATACAATGGAATATTACTCAGCCATAAAAAGAAACAAAACTGAGCTATTTGTAATGAGGTGGATAGACCTAGAGTCTGTCATACAGAGTGAAGTAAGTGAGAAAGAGAGAGACAAATACCGTATGCTAACACATATATATGGAATTTAAGAAAAAAGTCATCAAGAACCTAGGGGTAAAATAGGAATAAAGACACAGATCTACTTGAGAATGGACTTGAGGATATGGGGAGGGGGAAGGGTAAGTTGTGACAAAGCAAAAGAGAGGCATGGACATATATACACTACCAAACGTAAGGTAGATAGCTAGTGGGAAGCAGCTGCATAGCACAGGGAGATCGGCTCAGTGCTTTGTGACTGCCTGGAGGGGTGGGATAGGGAGGGTGAGAGGGAGGGATATGGAAACAGATATATATGTATAACTGATTGACTGTGTTATAAAGCAGAAACTAATACACCATTGTGAAGCAATTATACTCCAATAAAGTTGTTAAAAAATAAAAAAAGATCCAAGAGAGAAGTTTCAGGCTCACTGTCTGCAAGGCTATTTCTCAGGAGTCGCTTAGATTAATGTTACCATTAAAATATCAAAAAATATCCACTGTGTGTAGAATTTAAAATAATGATTTATGTCTTCTTTAATTTGAAAAATAAAGGAAAAACCTGACCCCCTGTTCAAAAAAACACCCCTCTTTTTTTCTTTCCTTTCCTTTTTTTTTTTTTAAATTGAAGAAGTCAACATTCCTCCCTTATCTTTCCTGGTCAGACCCCGGTGGCAGCCACAGTTAATAGATTGATGTGTATTGTTTGTTTATTAAAAAAAAAACACTTAGATTTTAATCGCTTTATCTATTTCACGAAGCTTGCTCCAGCAAGGGGGGGGCTGCAGCCACATGGGATGGATGATGACCAGGGCTGAGGAACATGTGTGTTTGATGCCCCCCCATCCCGCTGTGCCAGGTGTCCCCCTCTTTGACTGAGTGGTGGTGAAGGGGGAAAGCAGTGTGTGTCCAGAGGAAGGGCTGGGGACCAGTGTTGCCGACCAGAGTTCTTGGCCTCCTTCATCAGTAGAAATTGATCAAAGTCCAGACAAGAAATTCAGGCAAGGCTTTACTGAGGCCCCTGATGCAGCAGGGGGGAGCCAGAACTAACAACAGGTTCCCTTGCTTGCTCGCTCCCTGAGGTGGAGGGCGGGGGGCGGGAGAGCTTGTTCCTTATATAGGGTGAGGGTAGGGGTGGCTCCAGGGGTTGGGCAGGAAGAAGGGTGGCTTAAGTGGTCTGCCAACCCCTCAGGTGGTGTTGTGTGCAAGGGGCATGCGCAGTACCCTGCTTTTGCTCCAGGCTCTTCAAAAGTGGCAGTTGGGTTTTCTGGTCTCTTTGTAGCTTTTGTCCAGAATTTGCTCTGACTGCTAATGCACACAGTTATTTTTTTGTCCCATATAGTTTCCTTGTATTTTGTTGCTGGAGGAGAGGTGTGTCCAGGTGCAAGAATTGCAGCACGACAGGGAAGGGTCCCAGGTCCCAGCCTGTCTCACGAGGCCATGGGGCACTGGGGGCCGGAACAGAGTGTGTAAGTCGTTAACAACTCACGTCACAGTTCCAGCACCAGCCTGCTGATTATACTGTTCTTATTTTTACTTTTTATTTTTTTGCGTTACGTGGGCCTCTCACTGTTGCGGGCTCTCCCGCTGCGGAGCACAGGTTCCGGACGCGCAGGCTCAGTGGCCATGGCTCACGGGCCCAGCCGCTCCACGGCATGTGGGATCTTCCCGGACTGGGGCACGAACCTGCGTCCCCTGCATTGGCAGGCGGACTCCCAACCACTGCGCCACCAGGGAAGCCCTGATTATACTATTCTTAATTGTTTGCAACATGCTGGTTTCACTCTCTGATCTTTCCCAGGTTAGAACGTATGGGTCATTGCATTTTGGGGAACTCTTTATTGAAATGTAATGTCCATATAGAAAAGGGCGCACTTTGTTTGTATGGTGATGGCAAACTTTCATCAGGTGACCTACGGGTGTAATCAGCTCAAGAAACAATGTTACCAGCCCCAGATGCCCCCTGTGCCCCTCCAGTGACCACAGTCACAGACAGTCACCATCCTGACCTCTGACACCACCACTTGCTTGCTTTCATCTGTCCTGGAACTTTGTAAGATTGGGTCTGGCTTCTTTAGCTCAACCTCATGTTTGTGAAATTCAAACATTGCATTCTTTTCAACACCTTCTCCAAAGTCCCCTTGGTTGTGTAGCATTTGCTTATTTACAGAAGCTATTAATACTGTAATCAGTTTTTTTTTTTTTTTTTTTCTGCCAAGGAGGACCTCAGCGGCTTCAGGACTTCCTTCAAGGGCAGCAGACTTGGGCAGTGGTTAGGACTCTGCATTCTCACTGCTGAGGGCCCAGGTTCAATCCCTGGTCAGGGAACTAAAATCCCACAATCCCTGTGCAGCGTGGCCAAAAAGAAGAGGCAAGTAGAGCAGGGAGTGGGTGGAAATAGCACAGGCCGTTATGAAGCCTGAAATGTCCTGGGCTTGGAGAGTCCCAAAGACTTGACTCTGGCTGGTTCCTTTGGGCTTTGTGATTTCCTGACTGTTCCTTACGGTGAGAGCTTGCGTGAGCAGGGCTGTGCAATACACCTTATTAGTAAAATGTCCACTGAGCCTTCACCATCACCCGGAGAGGCCATATCATTGCCACCACACATATGAGTTAACTGAGGCAGGCACATAGAGCTGGCAAGGGGGTGCAGCAGAATCTGGACGCCCTCTTCGATGTCAGAGGCCAGGCGCCCAAGCTCTAGGCTGGATTGCTTCCTTGGAGGAGAATGGGAATATCCGTGGGGCTCTGAGCCATGGCCATCTTCCCACAGAGCCCACAGGCCTTCTATAGGGCCCTGGGGGAGGCCACTGCTCCTCTCCTTTTAAAGGCGAGTGTTTCCTAAATCCTGTCCATATCCAGTCCCCAGGTTCAGGTTGTTGTGTGGACTGGCCTGATGGCTCCTTCCAGCACATTCTCTTCAGTTATCCAGGGCTGGAGCTGCAGGGTGGGTCGCTTGGGACAGCCCATGTTCAGGAGGCAATTCACCACAATACCCTTGGGGCATCGCTGTGGTCACAGGAATGGGTGCCTTCTGCATGGAGATCCAGAAAAACACTTCTCTCTAAAGAAGTGAAACACCACTTTGGACAATCATACCAGCCTGCAGGCTTTTAAGCACCGGTATCTTCTAAGTGGGTTTGTTCTACCCACACGTACTTCTTTGGGGATTCTTGTTTACACTTTAGAGTTGATTCACACAGTTTCCCTGTGCCAGTGAATGCGAGACATCACACGAGGAGCCCAGAACATCCAAAACTGCACCCAGTATCCTGGGAACACCTTTATCTGCAAATGATGGGGTGATTTTTCCTTTCCTCTTTCACCCACTGCACTGGGCTTGGAAGCCTGTACATCCGGGGGCAGGCGGCCAGGTTCTCCTGTTGGCGTAAAAGGGCCTGGTAGGGTGTGCTGACACCTCTGAAATAGCCTGAGTCCAGCTGGGACAGACAGCATTGCGCCCACATGGGCTCCCTGCCAGCAGAAAAGGGAGTCAGACAGTGGGAAAAGGCCCTGCAGGGGATCTCAGCTGAAGCTGGTCTCAGGGGAAGTGGGGGCTGCTGGCGGAGGCAGGAGGGGTTCCTGGCTGGGAGGGCTCCCGTCTGCAGGCTAAGACCACTGTACCTCTCCCCAGCTCTGTCTCCTTGGGCCACTCCAGGTCTTGCTACTGAGTCTAAGCACTTCCTGCTCGCTGCATGACAGACCAATGAATTGAGAGACCGGTTATTGGGGCAAGGAATAGCGACTTCATTTGGAAAACCAGCAGACCAGGAAGATGGTGGACTAGTGTCCCAAAGAACCACCTTTCCCTCAGTTAGAATTCCGGCTTCTTTTATACTAAAAGGAGAGTGGGTAAAGTCAAATATTTCCTGGTTCTGGCCAGACTCCAGAGGAGATGTGTTAATTTCTTCCTTCCTGCAGCCATTCATAGGTGGACCTGGTCAGGATGTTTCCTGTAAGCTAAACAAAGGTATTTTAGTATAACACTCATTACATGGGAGGCAAGGCTCCCAAAGATGGTCCATTTTGTATAATTTAAGCTTCTAGGCAACATCCCTTTAGTGATTAACTTGTAGCAAAAAATAGAATACAAAGGTTAAAGAGAAAGAAACAGATCCAATATGGTGTCAGATTTGTTCTTCTCTATTACCTATTACAGGGAAAATACATATGCTGGGCTCTCAGCCTTTGGTGTCCTAAGTTCTTGCATGTACCTCTCTCTTGTCTTCTAGGGGACAGCCACTAACAAAGAGGGGAGGATGCAGGGGCAGGGCACCTGTCCTGTAGACACCCGGAGCTCTCCCATCTACAGCTCAGAAGCTTGGTCCATATCCACCAGTAACCAGGAAGCAGATGTCACCCTGATCCTTGCCCCCCCCCATCTCCTGGAGCACTCACCTCCAGGCCCTGGCACCCCTGCATTCTGTGTGTCTCTTGAAGTCACACGTGTCCTCCTCGGCTCAAGGCATGCCTGGACTATGGCAACAGCTGTGCTCTCAACCACTTTGCATGATGCCAGTCTGGTTCTTTGTTAACCTTTCTCAACATCAGTGTGATCAAGTCTCTCCACCTTAGACCATTCAGTACTCTTGTCACTGTGGGCCAGGTCCTGCTCCCAACATGGCACTGTGGTCCCTTTCCTGCCTAACATTTTATTATGAAAACTTTCAAACATGCAGAAAAGTTGATTCAATGGTACAGTGAACACCCATCTTCCCACAGCTTGATTCCAGGGTTCACCTTTTGCTGCATGAGCTTCATCACCCATCTCTCCTTCTCTCTGTCCCATTGTCACTCACCCTTCCATTTCAAATTTTTTGTGCATTGCACAGGAAATTTCTGATATCAGTAAACACTTCACACACATCACTAACTAGAGTTCAATCTTCGTTCACTTTTTTCTTGGAGGGGTAAGAGACATTCAGTGAAATGTACAGATCTTAATACAATTTGATGACCCCCCCGTGTAATCCAAACCCTATCAACCTTCATATATCACTAGTGGAAATGTACAATGGTGCAGCTGTTTTGGAACACAGTTTGGCTGTTCCTCAAAACGTTAAACATAGAATTGCCATATGGTCTAGAAATTCAACTCCTAGGTATAAACCTAAGAAAAATGAAGACAAACTTTCAAAAAAAAAACTTGTACATGAATATTTATAGCAACATTTTTCATAATAATCAAAAAGTGAAAACAATTCAAATGTCTGCCAGCTTATGAATGGTTAAATAAAATTGGGCATGTCCATAAAAAAAAAAAAAAAGATACGGAACACTCCCATTACCCTAGGAAGTTCTCTCACGCCTTTCAGTGAATTCCTGCCCCTCATCCCAGTGGCAGCCACTGTCTGGCTTTTATCCCCCTAGTTTAGTATTGCCTCTTCTAGAACTTCATAGAATGGAATCTATGGAGTGTATATGCTTCTGTGCAAAGCTTCTTTTGTTTGGGGTGTTTTCAAGATTTCTTTGGATGTAACAGTAGTTGGATCCTTATTATTGCTGAGTTGTATTCCGTTGTGCAGACACTCCACAGTTCTCCTTCCAGCGGACACCTGGGGCCAGTTGGGGCCATAAGTAATAACAATGCAAAGTTGTCATGCCCCTTCTTGTACATGTCTTTGTGGGTAGACATGTTATCAGTGTCTTGGGACAATCGTTTTGCCTACTTCTCTCACCTTACAGGCCGGCTGTGCAGAAGGGCTGAGCTAGTTCTCAAGGCTGGGATGTTATTCACATGCGGGGATCATGTGCAGGGGACACATGCCACATCTGACATTCTCTGGCTCTTTTCTTGGGCTTTACCTGATGGACAATTTGGGTTCCTGAGGCCAGGACCGAGTGTGGGGTTTCCTTTTGGAGGTTGTTTCTGGAGATACTGGCAGTGGTGGGGAGGGAGTTGTCACCACTGTGGACATCTGGGGCTCAGCCCTGGGGACCTCAGGCCAGTGTCCCCTCTGGGAGGCGAGGGAGCTAGGGAGTGGGGTGTTTACCCTTTGACCTCCCCTCTGCCCCCACCACTGACTGAGGTCTGCTCCCCAGGCAGGCAGGCAGTCAACTTGCAAGCTCTCTGGCTCATCCCAGCAATGGGCTGAGCCCGCCTTGGAGAGCCTCAGGCAGGTGCCGGTGGTCTGTACCAGGACACGGAGGTCCAGTGCGAGGTGGGCAGGACACCAAGGGCATTCGACAGGCCTTGTCAGGGAGCCTCCCTTTCACCTGCAGGCAGACTTAAGTGTGCTCTTTTCTCTATGCTCTGATCGCACAGGTGCACACGCCTAATAGCGCTTGGTCACATTGTGTCCCAGTGGTCTGTTTATGAGCTTCCCCTCTCAGCTAAAAGATGACCTCTAAGACCCCCAACAGCCCATATGCATGGACGCTCAACCACTCCCTCCAATGACTCAGTTCAGTCTAGATGCTACCAGTCTATCCCTGGAATCGCTTCCTATAATGCCGGTCACAAGGGATCCGCTGGGATTCCTGGTTCTCTGCCCCTCCTCCCCACCAAGCTGGGCCTGCATGCTGTGTATGTAACCTCTCCCTAAGTTTGCCATCTAAAGGTTAGGCTGGCTGGGCTGGAGGTGAGGTGAGGACAGCGTGTGTTAGCAGTTGGTGGAGTTTTGCCAGCTAGGGCAAGCTGAGGTCCACACCTTGGCTGAGCAAGGCTTCATCAAAAGGCCCTGCCTGAACTTGGAGGTGCCTTGGAGGACCTTGGAGGCTGACCTTCATCAGACAACAGGTGCATCTGTGTCCTCATTAGCACATCTCTTCTTGACTGTCTGGGGGAGCGAGCCCAGAACTGGGCACCTTCCATACCGCTCAAGTCCTTTTTGCTTAAGGCTAAGCATCTCCAGATCTCTGTTATAGGAATCAGTGGAAGCCAGTCCTACTGGCACTGCCACTGGGTCCCTTGATGGCCAAGGAAATGGGCTTGATATTTGAAACTCTTAATTTATGTGATTTTCTCATATGAACCCATATGTGTGGCACAGAGCCATTCAGTTCTCAACTGTCTTGTTGACTTCATTCATTCATTCAACATGGGTCTTTTGAGGTCCTCTCAAACACAAGGCAGAAGGCATGGTGTATCAGTCAGTGCGGTCAGCGTTCACCCCAAACCCCAAACCCAATGGTGTTCTGCAGTAAAGGGGAAGTTCTTCCTCACGTCCCCTGAGGGGTGGCTGAGGACTGAGGCAGGGGTGCTGTGCCCAACAGTCATGCACCTTCTATCAGGTGGCTCTGATACCTTTGAGGGCTTTGGAATTCTCCGTGAAAATCTCTGAATCCAGGAAGCAAGTGAGAGCGAAGTAGTATAGAGGTTCCCGTGGGAGGTTTCAGCTTGAAGGTGATGCAGTGATTTCTGTCCACATTCCATTTGCCGGAAGCATCCCATGGCCCATCTAACTGCTAAAGAGGCTGGACGTTAGAGTCAAGTAGTGTGCGGGGCGAAAGGGTTAGATGGACACCCAGCATTATCTCTGCCTCACACGGGAAGAGAGAGATGGTTAGAAAAGCATGTCAGCCACAGGGGGCTTATGATGGAGTAAGGAAGATCTACCATGCCCGTAATGATAACACCGCCTCCAAAGGGTTGTATGCCTTCAACACAATACCTCAGTTTCCAAGTCCTAAGTCAGGACACATATTTGGACCTATATTCTTTCAACATAAAAATTCCCATAAAATTCTAAAATTAAATCCCATTTGGTTTTATGTGTAAAATACTTCCCCCCAAGTGCTATCCCACAGCCCATAATCATACCTAGAGAGCTTCCTGGGGACTTCATGGCAGAGCTACTGTGTCGGTGAATCAGTTTGGGACGCTCAGAGTGGACCAGGGCTCTGGGCTGTGTCCTGTGCGATTCTATGGGAAGGATTGTAAGAAGCTGTGTTTTCAAGTTTAGGGGACAATGAGACAGTCTAAAAATGGAACTCTTATGTGCAAATGTTCCCCAGGACAGCTTGCAAAAAATATGGTTAAAATTCTTCTTTAAGAAAAAAAATGAAATTGCATCAATTAACCTATCATTGGAAATCTGAGACTTGAGTTTTCTCTCTCTGCAAGAGGCGGACAGACAAGAGGCATGGGGAGGGAGAGGTAGGGCCACCTCATGGGACAGTGACATCCATTCTGGTGAGGGGGTGACTGGGGTAGGGTGGGAGAGAGCATGGCAGGCAGAGGTAGCATGTCACAGGGCTGCTGAGGGCAGGAGCAAGTTCTGATTAAATCCTGGGGGTCAAGGGCAGAGACCAAGACGTGCTCCTGTCTTCACCATGTCTTTCCTTTTTTTGAGGAAGAGTTCAGCCTCTTTTATACTTGAAGTATTTACTACCATAAGATTCCTCCAGGCTTTATTGAGGATCTAGGGGAGGTCTTATTAATTGAAAATTAGTAATTCATTCAGCACAGCAAATAAAAAAAGTGAGCAGAATGAGGGATAGCAGTAAGAGTAAAGCATTTATGTGTGCGTGTGTGTGAATAAAACACCAACAATTGCAGGCTGAACTACTTTGTTTCACAATGAAAGCTATTACAGGGAAATCTTAAAAATACTTATTTACTAGCAGCTCTAGCCATAGACTAATCTCTTGGAGAATTGATTTCATTTGGAAGACATCCTCAGCCTTTACCTAGAAGTGCGGAGGACCCCTTGGGATGCTTTCTGGCCTCAAGATCCTTTCTGGAACTCATTTGCCTTGAAATCTGGCTTAAGATCATGCATGATTTTTGCAAGACCCTGGTCAGTTTCCATTTGAGGCTGATACCTGTGTTTAGTCAAAAATCAAATTCTTGATTTGCTCGCACTTGGGTTTCCAGCTTTTAGAGCAGCCAGCATGGGGGCTTTGTTTGGGTGACAATTGCAGTTGTTTTCCCATCAATTATTTCCACCAATCCTCGATGTGTCCAAGTAACCAAAGACAGTTCAGTGGTGAAACAGCAAAATTCTGAGCCAAGCCAGATGAAATATTGTCATGGTTTCATAGAAGCACTGTAATAATTATCTATCTTTCCTGTACTCAAAGGCTAGGATGACATCTGAGAAGAGACCACAAGCTGGGTCTCCTATTTCTGTTTCTTCATGAGCTAGTCACTCGACAAACAGATAGGACTGAAATTGTAGCAAAGCAACAGGGAACCATCACTGACATAGAACCATAAGTATTTCTATTGCCATGGAGCCCCTCAGGAAACAAGATCTTGTTTACACCTAAACATACTCGGTTTTATAGACATACAATAATTTTATGTCAACCACAAGTATTGAGAATCTAAAGGACCAAATACTTCTGGAGACATGGGTTCAAGGCTGGAGATGGTTGGGCAGGTCTGGGAGAGCAGAGGCATCTGAGGTGTAGTAAGCTGCCTACTGGGCCTGTCTTGGGCTCAGGAGCAGGGAGAGGGGCCTGGGTGCTGAGCTGCAGGCTGAGGGGTCATGTTATGGACTGGGTAACAGTGACCTCTTTTTATTGCTCTATGTTATCATTGAGGCAATGATACAAGCCTGACAGGCTGACAGGTCATCTGGAATCGGGTAGTGTTGTAGCATGTATTGATCTTGGATTGGCTCAGATCCAGGTTAATAAATGTTTTCTTTCCCAAAGCAGCTTTCTTTACGCTTACGAAATAAAAATAACATGCAACTCCTGTATCTGCAGGCCCATCAGATGTTGGCTCAACAAAGGTCACCATGACACTAATTCCAGAATTCTATGGGCCTCCCAGGGCCCGTCTCCCTGCCCTGCTCTACGTAGTTCTCTGTCGAATGAAGACCTCTGAGCTGCTGTGAAGTGTCCCCTCACTAGTGTTTCCAGTCCCTTGTGCTCCAGGGTGCAGCCCCAGCTGCTGACTCCAGGTGTCCCTAAGCAAACTATTCTGGTCCAGGGTTCCCTGCACACCTCGGCCCAGCGTGGAGCAGTTCTGGATGGCACCAGGTGGGGTAGGGGTTACTTTATCCACCACACTTGTCCCTTTGTCATGTGGGATTTCATATAGCAGGTATTTGGGCCCTTCAACAGAAAGAAATGTTTTACAGATTCATGCCTTAAAAAGCACGCACACCACAAACAACAAATACAATGAGTGCAGTAGCTCTTTGACTCTCTGTATTTAGAAGTAATATGGTTAAAGTTTACTGCAGTAAACCAGTAATGTTTAATAGTCATGGTTAGTGTTTCAGGAGACTGAAATGACAATACTGATAAGTCCCACAGGTCCTTGTCATGAAATCCCTTTTCCTCCTTATCTGGCAACAAACCAGATCGTGCGTACTGAAACCTGTCCGCCATCTGATGAAGGCATCACCAGAGCGCAAATCTCAGTTTGGTCTCAGCTGAGACCCTGTTTCAAATATACACACACAGCTCTTTCTAATGGCGATTTTCACCTAGTTACCTGAACTTGTCATCACGATAAGTTGAGGAAGATGGTTTTGTTTTTGTTCCAAGAGCTCCACCAGAGCTGAGAATGTGGAGGCTTGGAGAAAGTTCATGCCCGAGATCACACATCCATGGACTTGTGAAGCAGACACATTTCATGGACCTGTTTTTCCTTTTCAGTTTTTAATAAGTGACCACAAAGAGCTCTTTAAGTAAAAGTCTTATGTAAGGAAAACATCTATTTCATATAAGAGGAAGTCTTAGGTAAAGAGAATACCTACTTCATGGATGCCTTTTCACCTAGTCCCCTTTGATACAACACTTCGTCTTTGTCCTGTAGAGACGAGTCCCTGAGCCTTCAGTGTTTGAGCAAGTTGTCAGCTACTTTGACTGAAGCACATGCTTGTATTTGTGAAAAGTCTTCAGCACTTCTTGGAAGTGTTAAATTTGTAGTTTTTGAAAATAGCAGACAGTGGCTGGCTTGCCTTTTGGCCCTTTCTCTGTCTTTGACCTTGAATTCCAGATGTAGAACTGAGGCTGTCGAAATATTTGCATGTGGGATGTATCTCTTTTCACTGCTGCTCCCTGAAGATTAGGTGCCAACCCTCCATTTCTTAAAGCCTTATTATGCCTTGCTGGTATGACAAGAGTCAATGCCAAGGCCCTTACCTGGTGTCTAACCAGGGACCCCGATGTTTCATAGTTTTTATCCACCCTCAACATGCACCAATAAGGTCTCACGCCCATGTGTTCATTCAGCAAATGCCGAGTGCCTACTGAATGCCAGGAACCAGGCAAACACTGGGCCTACAGTTGTCACTTGCATAGACACACTGGTGCCCTCCACGGTGGACCACAGATTATGTGGAGAAGATACTTTAGAATAAACAATAGCACCATAAAAAACGATTGTAATTTAACAAGCATTGAGAAGGAACTGATCCAAGGGCTGAGAAAATCATGATGGGGGATGGAGGCGGGGACTTTATTATTGCTGCAGGGGTCAGGGCAGCCTGTCTGAGGAGGCCCACTGACACTGAGATGACAGGTCTTGTGAGAAGTGGGTGGGACATTCCTAGCAGGAGGATCAGCCAGGGTGGAAGGAGAGACACGAGGGGAGGGGTCAGTGGTACAGGTGAGGTGGGAGGGCCAGGAGTGACCCCATGATGTGGGAATGTAGAGGCTATGACAAAGAACTTGGGTTTTTTTTTCTTTTTTTTCTTTTTTGGCCACACTGCATGGCTCGCAAGATCTTAGTTCCTGACTAGGGATCAAACCCATGCCCCCTGCAGTGGAAACACAGAGTCCTAACCACTGGATGGCCACAGAATTCCCCTGGGTTTTCTTTAAGTCCAAGAAAAGCCACTGGAGGATTTCAAGTAGGGAGGACCCCATCTGATTTAAATGTTGAGAAAATCATTAGCTGTTGTGTGGAGAATTGATTGGGCAAAGGAAAGAGAAGTAAGGGGAGACCAATTAAGAAACCCTGCCTTATTGCAGGGGAAGTGATGGCCACCTGGGCCAGGCAGTGGCAGTGCAGATGTGTTTCAGGGGGTCTATCTGTGTGGGCGCAGAGATGGAGGATGTAAGAGAGGGAGGAATCTAGGTTTGAGGTGAGATCAGCTGGGAGGACCTCAGTTTCATTGACTGAGGTGAGGATGAGGGCTTTGGACCAGGTTTGGAGAGGAAAATCAGGAGACCTGTGGGTGTCTTTTGGGTTATTTATTGCTGCATTAAAAATACCCCAAACCTATCGACGTAAAAGAGCAACAATTCTGTGGACTGACTGGGCCAACCTGGATGGTTCCTTGGTGGTGGTTCTTACTGGGGTCTCTCATGTGGCTACAGTCTGCTGGCAGCTAGGGCTGGGACATCCAAGATGGCTTTAGTCACATATCTGGTGCCTTTGAAGGGACAGTTGGAGGCTGGGCTCAGCTGAGACACTGGGTGGCTGGACCTCTCTCTTTTTCCATGACATCTCAGGGACACTACACATGGCCTCTCCAGGAGGGTCGACTTCTTACGTGGTAGCTCAGGGGTCCCCAAAATGCCAAGGCAAGTGCTGCCAATTTCCTTCCTATACATCCTGTTGGTCAAAGCCACTCCCTTGTCCAGCCCAGAGTCAGTGACAGAGGGCACGGCACAGGGCCAGTTTGGGTGGCTGGCAATTAAGCACCTGGGTGCAGATTTCCAGTTGGCATTTGAGTGTATGAGTCCGAGCTTGGGGCGAAGTCTGGATGGAAGATGTGAATTTGAGTTTGTAGGTATGTAGATGGTATTTCAAGTCATAGGAATATGAATGAATGTGATCCCAAAAAGAGCATGTGTAAACGGAAATTTTCCCCAGGGAACAACACCATTTAGGGGCTGTGAACAGCTGAACCTGTTCAAAGGAGTTAGACAAACATCCTGGCTACTGAAGAGGAAGGACTCCTGGGAGGAGGAAAACTCGGGGAGTGTAGTTAAAATCCAAGAGAGGAAAGTCTTCAAGGTGTGTGTGTGGTTGACCTTATGTAATGCAGGCAAGGGTGAGTAAGATGAGACACATAAGATTGAGTCTGTCAACATGGAGCCCTGGGCAGGAGCGCTCTTAGAGGCAAGGTGGGCGTACGCACTGGATGATGGGGAAGACAGGACTGCTGGACCGGGGGAGACAGCAGATAAGACAATTCTTCCTGAAAGTTCGGCTGTTGGAGAGCCCAGAGATAGCATGTCCTTGGATGTCCTTTTTGGAGGCAGGATGTCATGGAGCCTCTCAGCTGCTCCCACTTCTCTCACTCTCTTTCCATATGTTCTTTACATTCACTTGACACTTGACAGATGATACCTTTCACTGTTATTTCTCTGGTCAGAGACTGGCCCGAGTCCTCAGTATCACCTTAGTGACCACTTGACCAAGTGTACCTATGCTGGCAGCTTTCTCCAGGAGGAGGTCAGGAGATGGTCTTGAGTTCTGCCCTCAATGCAGACCAATGCTGGCTGCTTGGTCACGGTGGATGGAGGGGAGGGCACAGTGACCTGCCTTCTACACATCACACTTCCCCAGTTGGGGTGTAAATGTTTTATAATAGTAGTTTTTCTATTTTAAGGACCAGACCATTTCTTCAAACAAAATACCATGTCGAAGCCCAATAACACAGCAGATACAAGCCGGCTGCCCTGATGGATTGCTGTTTGGGGATGCTGGTCCTGGGAGGACCACCTGGAGCCTTTTTGGGATTCTTACCTATTCTGTCACTCCCCCCCATCAACTGACACCCCCAAGGCTCTGGGGGAGACCTGGTATATGTGCAGAGAAGTTTTTAAACACCATTGCCTTGAAAAAGAGGTGCATTTATCCTGTTCTTCCTTTATTCCTTTGAAAGTGAAACACCTCATGGTGAAGTGATTTTCATTCCTTTCATGAATTTGGAACTTCTGTAATCAGGAAGGGCTTCTCCCCTCAGTCCAGACGTGGAAGTGGAGACTTCTCAGAATGCACCTTCTGCCACATGTCCTTGCTTTTACTTCACTCCAAGTTTCCAAAGCTAACCACTTTTATGGCCTGCTATGATACTGTTTACATCATAAATGCCTGCCGACGGGTAATATCCGTCAAAAATTGGAGCAGAAATGCATGTTTCAAATACCCCAAAAGAATTAGGCGTCTTGCAAAGTTAAAGACTCTTATAAACTTGAATAATAAAAACAGAACAAGTCCTATTACAAGGAGTAGGGAGGAATTAGTTTTTATTTCTTTGGACATCCTTTAGTGGCCTGATTAGAATCAGCTCTGACAGTCCTGGAAAGGAGAGAAATTCATCGACTTTTATCTTAATGAATGAATCTATCATTTCTCATTATCTAACAGCTGGAGAATAGAACTCCATGCACAGAGGGAAATGTTAATTCTAGGTGGAATTTACTTAAGGCAACTTGGGTAACAATTTCTTCAACTTTGATTTTGCAAAAGACATAGAAATACTTAATCTTACAAAATGCATCTTAAAAATGAATGAGTTGTATACAGTCACCCCATAGAAGCCAAGGGAATACTATTACATATTATTTGGATGAATTCATTTCTTGGGGTACCATGATAATTTGGCAATAAGACCCAGGTATATTTCTCTCGGAAAATAGAATCTAATGTAAGGACAGTTGACATGTCCTGTGGACTGCCTATGAGATGTCTTGAGCCATCTTTTACCAGCACGAGTTCACGGCACTCAAGCTTGAACTCTCAGAGGAAAACCTGAGATTCTGGTATTCAGGCTGGATGATTAGTGGGGGACACACGGCATTAG
Organism: Mesoplodon densirostris; assembly: GCF_025265405.1. Lineage (NCBI taxonomy): Eukaryota > Metazoa > Chordata > Mammalia > Artiodactyla > Ziphiidae > Mesoplodon > Mesoplodon densirostris. The sequence continues at coordinate 114,985,891 of NC_082666.1, read as the reverse complement.
ACAGCAGACAGACAGGCAGCAGAGTGCACATTCTTTGGTCCAATTTAAAAGTCTGCCTTGTACTCTCACCCTGAGAGACAAAGTATTCATTGACTGTGTCTCTGTTGATATGTACTTTTTAACATAAAAGTTTTAAGAACAGATTTATTGAGGTATAATTTACATACGAGAAAGTGTGCAATTCAATGATTTTTAGTAAATTTACAGAGTTGTGCAAACATCATCACCACCCAGTTTTAGAGCATCCTGTCACCTCATGCCCTTTTGCAGGTAATTTCTGCTTTTCCCCTTCTCCAGCCCCAGGCAACCACTCATCTGCTTTCTGTCTCTAGGGATTTGCCTTTTATGGACATTTCAAATAACCAGAATCATATAATACCTGGCTTTTTGTGTCTGGCTTTTTTTTGCTTAGCATAATGTTTTTAAGGTTCATCCATGTTGCAGCATTTGTAAGGGCTTTTTTTTTTCTCTTAAAGTAATTGCTTTTTATTGCAGTATTCTATTGTACAGATATACCCCATTTTGCTTGCCCATTCAACTGCTGATGGACACTTGGGTTCTTTCCATTTTGGGGCTATTGTGAGTCATGCTGCTGAGTTGGGTTGGTATTTATGATTTCTACCTCATGGTTCATTTATTTATCTCTGGCTGCATTCCTCATTGTGGGCTGTTAGAAAATCCAAGTGCTGGTGGCTATACTGGAAATTCCAGAACTCAGTCTCATACTCACTCTTTTGATCCTGGGGCTAATTACTGCCATTCTCCCTGAAGATGTTTCATGTGTGGGCAAATCTTGCAAAAAGAAAACAGCATTTAGTACCTTCAGCCAGTAAATTACAGCTGATGTGTTGGTTATAATGGATTTTTTTTCCTTACCTGGAGAAATATTTATTTAATTGTGGTAAAATACACATAACATAAAATGTACCATCTTAGCCGTTTTTAAGTGAACAGTTCAGTGGCATTAAGTACATGTCCTTGTACAACCATTCTACAGAACTTTTTCATCTTGCAAAACTGAAACTGTCCCCATCAAGCACTAACTCCCCATTCCCCCTCCTCTTAGTAACCACCATTCTTTCTGTCTATATCACTTTGCCTACTTATTCTAGGTACCTCATATAAGTAAAACCATACCGTATTTGTCTTTTTGTGTCTGGCTTTTTTCACTTAGCAGAATGGCCTCGAGCTTCATCCATGCTGTGGCATGTGTCAGAATTTCCTCCCTTTTTAAGGCTTGATGATATCCCACTGTGTGGGTAGACCACATTTTGTTTATCCCTTCATCCGGTCAAGGGACACTTGGGTAGTTTCCATCTCTTGGCTGTTGTGAATGCTGTGAACATGAATGCCCAAATATCTCTTTGAGACCCTGTTTTCAGTTTGTTTGTGTATATACTCAAACGTGGAATTGCTGGGTCATATGGGAATTCCATTTTTAATTTTTTGAAGAATCTGGTTAGGATGGATTTTAAGTGAGCCTTCATTTTTGATTGCATTTTTCTTCTTTCTGTGTTTCCCTCCTATAGAGTATGTTCATTTAGTAAAAATATTCACATACAATATTTAGAGGGGCAAGAAATATTTTGACTATGGTTCTTCGTACTGAATAGGAATTTTGGCAGAAATGACTGGTGTGATACTAACTCAGGGTGCCTGACATTCTTTATTTCACAACAGGAATGCATTAAGAAATTTCCATCTCTTGGGATTAAGAAAACATGAGATTCTCATAGGTTGCTCACTGATGTCTGTCCCATGGGCACACCCAAGGGAACAGCCACAGGTGGGCGCTGACCTCAGTGGCTCTCAGAATGTTTTGGGTCCTCAGGCTCAGAAAGCAGGGAGTACACTGGATACCTCAGGACAGGTTTCCCCGCTACCTGAAAGTAGAGCGTTCCTAACAGAGCTTTTGTAAGCCAAAATGGCATCATAAAGCAAAGAAGTAATTACCTTAGGACACATTTGCTATTGGATGAAAAAAATCAATTTGAGATAAAGCACAGATGCTCACAGATACAGTTGAAAGCTGTGGAGGCTTCATGCTGAGAAACTGAGTGTGGTTTCTGGGGAAGGAGTTTGGCTGTGCCCTGTAACGGTTTCTGCAAATGAACACTGAACGCTATTTCTTACTTTCACTTTTTTTCACAAAAGTGAAAATCCTCTCCAGATTTTTTTCCTTTTGTGAAAACAGGTACTAACCTAGGTCTTCCGTAAAAGCAAAGCGGCGCAAAATGCGCTGTCGACAACCAGGAGATACCTGTACTTGATTATGGAGATCGCAACGATAGGGCTTGGGTTTATTGTCTGAAACGCTTTCCGGAGGTAGAAATTTGGTAGAATACTGAGGCACACATCCTCTGAAACTGAGACCAGGGTCGGGGCAGGGGGGCAGCTACTAGACGAGTCCACTACATCTCAGGCAGTCGCATGAACTGACGGGAAGGATTTCTTGAAATGTTCCTAGAAAGTAGGCAGTAGCAGCTGGTAGCATCCTTTTCTGCTTTGGTAGTGGGGTGGGGCCCAAGAAGGCACTCCCTGGGGAAGAGCAGGAGCTGCTGAAGATGGGGTGACCAGCTGCCCACGGCCCCGGCTGCATGTGCAGAGGTGGACGCCGTGCAGCATGGCCAGAACGTGGTCATGGCACATGGCGTCCATTTGGGGCTATTAGTGTCCAGGGCTCCAAAGGGGCGAAGGCTGCCTGTGCTGTTCAAGGAGCAGGCAGGAGTCGCATGCTGTTGACAGGCCCCCTTCTGGGTTGCTGTGAGAATTAAGTGAGGGGAGGTGTGTAAAATACTTGTCAAGGTGCCAGGGACACAGCATCCTTCCCCAAAATGGAACAGGTGTGACTAAGCTCTGCACGAGAAAGTGCCCAGGCATCTGAGCATGGTGGTGGGAGCATCAGGGGGGCTGGATGACCTTCCCAGGGACCACATGACCTCTCTCCACTGGTGCTGGGCAATTTGGACTCCTTCAGGTGGTCCAATAGCACCAGCACCATCGGGAAAGGGCAGGAGCAAGGGCTGTTTTGAGCAAGCCCCATCTCTCTGTGGCTGGCTGCTGGGATGGAGGGCAGCCAGGTTCAAGTGTATGTGCCTCTACCTGTCATGCATGTATTTCCCCATGCCGTACCTGTGTGTGAATGGATATGTGTGCCTGTGTGTACAGGGTGTGCACCCATGTGCATCTGTGTATGTGTGTGTACATGTGAGTGTGTCTCCATCAGGGGTGGTTGGGGTGAAGGGTTAAACAGAGGCCACACGCTCACCAGACCCCTGGACAGAGCATGTCATAGTCCTCTCTGTGGGGCCTCGAGAAAGATGGTGAGCTCCTGGGGTTGCCGCCAGGAAAAGGGAAGGGAGCAGGGTTCCACGTGGAGTAGAGACTGCCTTGTGCCAGGTCCTGAGCTGCAACTCTGTGAGCCCAGAAGCTATGTTTGTGGTGTCCTGTTGCACAGCAGTAGACAAAGAAACAGCAGCACTGAGAATCCCTACTCAAGCACCAGTAGCCTGATCCTGAAGCTCAGGTCATAAATGTAAGCTGCCCATCAGACAATAGGCAGGAGACAGCTGAATGGGCCCCAGCTAAAGGAGGCATCTAGTTCTTCTAGTGCTGACCTCAGCTAACAGAATTAGTGTCTATCTCCACTCTTTGAAGTAATCAAAGACAAGTTCTTACAAGTGAAACACCTCAAAAATACTTTGTTCACTGTTCATTGCATTCTGTTTGTCCAAGTTGGAGGTAAAAACAGTCAGGAGCTGTTCTGGGCATATCCCTGCAACAACCACTGAAAGTAATTACAGTTCTTCCCATTTGACACGTGAGAAAACTGAGACTTAGGTCAACTAAATTGTTCTTTTTTTTTTTACATGTTTATTGGAGTATAATTGCTTTACAATGGTGTGTTAGTTTCTGCTTTATAACAAAGTGAATCAGTTATACATATACATATGTTCCCATATCTCTTCCCTCTTGTGTCTCCCTCCCTCCCACCCTCCCTATCCCACCCCTCTAGGTGCTCACAAACCACCTAGCTGATCTCCCTGTGCTATGCGGCTGCTTCCCACTAGCTATCTACCTTACGTTTGGTAGTGTATATATGTCCATGCCGCTCTCTCGCTTTGTCACAGCTTACCCTTCCCCTTCCCCATATCCTCAAGTCCATTCTCTAGTAGGTCTGTGTCTTTATTTCTGTCTTACCCCTAGGTTCTTCGTGACATTTTTTTTTCTTAGATTCCATATATATGTGTTAGCATACGGTATTTGTCTTTCTCTTTCTGACTTACTTCACTCTGTATGACAGACTCTAGGTCTATCCACCTCATTACAAAGAGCTCAATTTCGTTTCTTTTTATGGCTGAGTAATATTCCATTGTATATATGTGCCACATCTTCTTTATCCATTCATCCGATGATGGACACTTAGGTTGTTTCCATCTCCGGGCTATTGTAAATAGAGCTGCAATGAACATTTTGGTACATGACTCTTTTTGAATTATGTTTTTTTCAGGGTATATGCTCAGTAGTGGGATTGCTGGGTCATATGGTAGTTCTATTTGTAGTTTTTTAAGGAACAACCATACTGTTCTCCATAGTGGCTGTACCAATTCACATTCCCACCAGCAGTGCAAGAGTGTTGCCTTTTCTCCACACCCTCTCCAGCATTTATTGTTTCTAGATTTTTTGATGATGGCCATGCTGACTGGTGTGAGATGATATCATTGTAGTTTTGATTTGCATTTCTCTAATGATTAATGATGTTGAGCATTCTTTCATGTGTTTGTTGGCAGTCTGCATATCTTCTTTGGAGAAATGTCTATTTAGGTCTTCTGCGCATTTTTGGATTGGGTTGTTTGTTTTTTTGTTATTGAGCTGCATGAGCTGCTTATAAATTTGGAGCTTAATCCTTTGTCAGTTGCTTCATTTGCAAATATTTTCTCCCATTCTGAGGGTTGTCATTTGGTCTTGTTTACAGTAATCAAGACAGTATGGTACTGGCACAAAAACAGAGATAGATCAGTGGAACAGGATAGAAAGCCCAGAGATAAACCCACGCACATATGGTCACCTTATCTTTGATAAAGGAGGCAGGAATGTACAGTGGAGAAAGGATAGCCTCTTCAATAAGTGGTGCTGGGAAAACTGGACAGCTACATGTAAAAGTATGATATTAGATCACTCCTTAACACCATACACAAAAATAAGCTCAAAATGGATTAAGGACCTAAATGTAAGGCCAGAAACTATCAAACTCTTAGAGGAAAACATAGGCAGAACACTCTATGACATAAATCACAGCAAGATCCTTTTTGACCCACCTCCTAGAGAAATGGAAATAAAAACAAAAATAAACAAATGGGACCTAATGAAACTTCAAAGCTTTTGCACAACTAAGTTGTTCTTAAGGTTATACCTCAAGTCAGGAAGAGTCGTAGTAGGGAACTGAACTCAAATTTCTAACTCTTGGTCTACAGTAGGCAGATTACCTCTCCTACATCACAGGCTTTCCCAGTCAATTTGCAAATAGTCCTATTTCAAAGAACTGTTTAATCTACTGACCTAAATTGTTCTAGAAACTTACCTAGGTGTTAGTGAGTTTCTCCTTGACTGAAGCCTGTGAGGCTAAGGAGGTCTCCTTTAACAGGAGTAGGTTTTTCTCTTGGTTTGCTTGAAGGATTTCCATGCCAAGGAGACTCTCTCAGCTTTGGAGAGCAGAGATTCATTCCATGGAATCACTGTTATGTATTAAAGGAGTATCACTAACAGGGCCAGTGTTATAGCCAATGTAGTTAGGTCTTAGTTCTAGGGGCCCACACAGGATTTTCAAAGGGAAGAAAGGCTGGGTTTATTGGAGAAAGCATCTTTTTCAACTGACTGTGAGCTGGGGGGCACACACAGAGCTGAAAGAGGAAGGGCCTCATGCCTGGCTACCTCATGAAGCTGAGCCAACCCTATAGCTGAATCTGGAAATTGCCTCAAAGCCCATTCCCAGTTGGCATGACCCAGATGTTGGCCCCGACGCCTCTTAGGTCACACTCCCAGCACTCATCTCCATCCTGTTATGCCAACACGGATGACTCTGGTTATTTGGAGAGCTTTCATTCTGATTTCTCCTTCAATTTTCCAGTTAAAAAAGACACCCATGGTGGGACTTCCCTGGTGGTCCAGTGGTAAAGAATTTGCTTTATAATGCGGGGATGCAGGTTCGATCCCTGGTCAGGAAATTTGGATTCCTACATGCCGTGGGGCAACTGAGCCCATGTGCCACAACTACTGAGCTCACGCACCTCAGCTAGAGCCCACATACTGCAAGCTACAGAGCCCATGTGCCCTGGAGCCTGCGTGCCACAACTAGAGAGAGAAAATCTCCATGCCACAACTAGAGAGGAACCTGCACACCACAACGAAGAGCCCGTGTGCTGCAACGAAAGACCCCTCGTGCTGCAACTAAGACCCGGTGCAGCCAAAAAAATGAATAAAATAAATAAATAATAAATAAATGTTAAAAAAATAAAAAAGACACAGATGGGTAGACCAGATGGCTCATTTATCTCAGCTGGGCTCCTCTTCTGATGTTATGGAAGTCAGACTGCCCGATTTGAGCAGGTGTAGGTGTAACAAAATTGAAATTTGTGCTTAAACTTTTATTGGGTGAAAAAATGTAGCCATGCAGGGCTCCATCCAGTCAGGCATGGGAGTCACAGAAAAGACTGGACAGTTACCACTTCTGTGGCAGCCCGACCTGGGAGGCCAAGAAGCGGAGTGAACATGGATGCAGCCCAGGCTGGGGCTTTGTGACCAAGGGAAATAAGGTTTCAAGATCCCATTTCTGAAATCAGTGGTTCAGTTGGCTCGTGATTCGAATCCTATTGGCTGGCTTGTTATTTGCCAGAGGTATGAATAACTCTGGGGAAAGGACTTCTAAGGATAGCTGGAGTCCTCAGGTGCACGGCCGGAGGAAGATTTCACACCCGCAACGTGGAGCATGGTATCTGTGGGTCATTCCATCAGAACCAAGGAACAAAGGCTGAGCCACATTCACTCTGAAAGGAAATCGGTTGCTGTGAAGATACACGTAGTTTCCTTCCCGTCTTCTTCAGGGGATTCTGGAGTCCAGGTCCTGGAACCCTGCTCTTGAGTTCCCTCTGTCTCTCAGAGATCAGATCGTCCCTTCATTTCCACCATCCACACTGCCTGGGTCTGAGCTCTCCACCTGACATCCCCACACTGCCCCCTCGGCCGGCTCTCTGCTCCCATGGGGAACCCACCTGGATGTGGGACTTGCCTCTGCTCCAAGGCCCCACAGCTGCACAGCACCCCCAAAGAGAGAGCATCCAGGTCTTAGGGGGACCTCCTTCAGTGTCTGAATTCCAACAAACAACACCCATCCAGTCTGAGCTGCTTTCTGGGGGCAATGGAGCTGCCCAACAAGGGCAGCCCTGAGATGGTTCAGGGAGGGGTTTGAGAGCCTGGGCTCTGGGTTCAAATCCTAGCTCTTCTTAACCTTTTACACTCAGTCTGGTCATGGGCACAACAAGAATACTAATAGTGCCTTCTCATGGGTACTCAAAGGTAAAGCATACTTCCTCGGGGCTGGCACTGAAGAAGTTCCGTGCTGAGGAGGATGGGGGAGTTGTTATGCTCATGATCTGGTCCACAAAGTAGGGTATTTTTCAGGGCCAAAGTGTCAGGTTCCCCTTCTCCTTCCGTCTCCTTCTTATCCATCACATAGATAGGAGAGCCCACTTAGAGCACTCTCCTTGACACTCACCTAATTATAGTTCATTTCTGTCACCATTGTTTGTCTGGGGCTTGTGGTTTCATGGAATCTCAGCAGCTCATGAGGTGCTCCTCAGCAAAGCATGAGGCCATGTGGTCCGCTTTCCCATTCCCCTCGAGGTCTGTGTGCTCAAGGTCTCCACAGCTCCGAGAGCTGACCCTGAACCCGGGGAGAGCAGTCCATGACTGTGGCCTGCGTGGGACCCATACTCCTTGCCAGGCCACAAGGCACTCTCTCTCATCTTCCTTACAGCTTCTTGGACATGTTCAGATGCCATCCCCTGCTTGCTACAGCTTTCCCTGGTTTCTGAAGCTGATCCAACCATAAGCTGTGAACAGAAGAAGCAGAGAGAGTTGCAGGTCTCTCCAAGCCCTTCGAGGGCACGTGGTCTGCCTCTACCTGGGGACCACTCCGTCCCTGGACCATTCACAGAGATCAGGTTCTTCCTCTGTCCCAGGAGTGCAAGCCCCTCCTGCAGTGTGTCTGTGCCCAGCTGACACCCTCCCAGAGCTCAGCTCTGGGCTGGAGAGGGCGGGCCGGCAACATCCCCAGGACACAGGTTATTCCTGAGCCCTGGCTGGCTCTGACTCTCTCAAGAAGCTGCTCAGTCTAAAGCTGGCTTCTCCATCAGTAAGCCAGCTCCACGTGGAGAACCAAGAACTTGTGGCCAAGCCAATCAGCCATACTGTGGGCAAAACGGGTGGACGTCTGGACCCTGCACTCACTCCCACCATCCCCCAGAACTTATCTGGAACCTCACCCGCATGCAGAGGCCATTTCTGTGGAATGTCCTGAGCCAGTTCGAGCTCCAGAGCCCCAGAGTTCCTCCCACTCTTCTTTGGGCTCTATGAAAGTGAATTAGACCACCAGAAAAGATAGGAGAAATAAAAAATGTAAGGTGTGGTCTTGGGCAACCGATATACTAGACGTGGATTTGACAAGTAGAACTTGCAGAGACAGATTCCAGCCCCTTGGCCTGGCTGTGCTCAGTATACAGACAGTCATCATCTTGTTAGTTGCCTTTCTGTTTTCAAGATTAGAATCCACCCATGGATGACATGTGGAAGACTTCCCTTGGTTTCCTGCAGAACAGTCATCCGTCGTGACAACATGAGAGGGGACAAGGCAGGGCAGAGGGCCCGGGAAGCAGGTCAGGGCTAGCTCCTCATTTCACGGGGTGAGGGAAGAAAGACCAAGGTAGAGAAATTTAAGCATAATATTTGATTTAAAAAGAATGAAGCCCCTCCCCCAAAATAATAATAATGAGGCCCCTTAATATTTAAGAATAAAGGTCATGAGCTAAATGATCGTTCTTCAGAGAGTCACATCCTAACTGATCATGTATATCAGTTTTTGTAGCTATGCTGTATTCAGTGAATAATTAATACATATACTCAATGGGTAAATAACTAAGGTAATAATACTATCAACAATAACAGAGAGTGTATGCATGCTGCCCTGTGCGGACAGGTGCTCAGTGATTTTGCAATTCATCCCTTCCTGCTGGTCTTTCTGGATACATCCTTGGCTCTAGGTGTCGGCTGCACCTGGAATCCTCCTCTCCTCATGTTTGTGTGGCTGACTCCTTCCTGCCGTTCAGCTCTCAGCCTCTTCTCAACTACTCTCTTTGTTTAAAATTTCTGCTCAACGCCTATGGCAAGCTGAACGAGTTTCTTGTCAGTCACTCCGCTGCCCGCTCTCACACCCCCTGGGATTAAGCTGTTCTATGAACGTAAGGATCTACCTGGCGCTTCACTTCTGTAGCTTAGAGCCTGGGACGGTGCCTGGCACCTCATGGATACACTCCACAATCTTTCCTATGGTTCCATTCTTGTCATTCTCTGTTCCCCTCCCAGGCTGAGTTTGGTGCTGAACTAGTTCACGGTCCCCGACCCTCCCATCCTGGCTCCTCTCCAAGCCCGCCAGCCTGGGGTGGTCTCACCTGGCCTGCTTTCCCCCTTACCTAATTAGCTCTTCATCAGCCTGGTGGTTTCAGCACAGACACCACTGCTTCTGATCCAGGCAGGTTTGGTCGCATCCTGGAATGTCACACCCAGTGCTCGGGGACACAAATGTAGATGCATGGGTACCTTCCTTCCCTCTCCTGGGCACAGCAGTGCCTGGGTGGGTGGGTACAGGACACACTGGATGTGCTCTCAGGACAGCCCACCAGCCCTGTTGCTCTCCTGTCTTATAGGGCAAGTGAGAGCAGCTTTGCCAGGAAAGCAAAAAGAGCCCGAGTTTCCACACCCAGTAGTCTGAGCGTAGGTGCTGTTTCCCTGGGGGAGGTTTGGGGGGCTGAGGGGAGGGGGAGCCAGAGGCTCATCTCCAGGGAACCTGGAGAGGGTTCCTGGTGTAATTCATCCGGCAACCTGATACCTTCTTTAAGCAGTCATCATAGTACATGAAAATTGGGTGTTTACTTGTCTTTCCAACTAGTTTGAAAGATTTTTAAGGCGAGGACTCTGTCTTATTGACCATCATAGCTCCAACATCCAATGGGGCTTCAGGTACTTTACAGCCTCTGAATGAATCCATGACTGAGTGACATGCCTTCTGAAGTGACACAGGGAAGGAGCTGCCCATCCAGCTTTCTGAACCCTCTGATCTACATGTGTTGACTGTCTGAATGCCCTGATGGTCTGGAAACCTCACTAAGACCCGAAGGAGAAAACCTCCAAGTGGAATACAGGAAGTCAGGGTGAAGAATCACATTCCTTTCCCCTCTTAATTCCCATGCATGTGTGAGTGTATGTGTGTGTGCGCACTCGCTCGAGGGTGTGATTCTACACTGGCTTTGGTCAAGATCAAAGACAATAGTTGCATTGGAACTCAGAGTGAAACCAGATCAGGAGGGTGATTAACCCCAAGCATAGTCTCCAAAAGCATCAAGATAATCTAAAACATTGGCTTAGGTAATGCAACTACACCTCCCTCTTGAATAAGTTTAAAAGTTTTTTTTGACATCCCGCATTTTGGGGGAGCATGTTTCTGCCTTTCTAGATGTTTGGTGGATGAGTGGGAAAGCCATGGCGACGGGGGAGCTGTTTACTTGAGAGCAGCCGCACTGCAGCAGGATACTGAACAGTCCCCCTGCTTTTTGTCATAAAATCTCCAGCCAGGCTTTCTTCCTTTCCTGCTGTGCAGAGCAGAACAACACACCCTGAAGGAATAGGGAAGGGTCGCTCTGACCTCATAGTCTCTTTTTTGACCCTGCTGTCAACCTGAGACTCCCTAAGCTGCTAACAGACCACTCAAGACTACTTCTGGTGAATGAAGGAGCACAGGTCAACAGCAGCCTTGGAATCTAAACGGTGAGGGTACCAGGGTGTTTCTCAGCAGGGACAGGGCACCTGGGAATGTTAAGGACCACTTGCAAGAAAGGGACCCAGCCTACTTCGTCAAGACTCAGGACTTAGAATTGGGTGCTTGATTTTGTTCTCTCTTGAGAAAAAAATGAATATACTTAATATTATGTTTAGTGGGAAAAACACGAAGTTAAAAACAGTGAATTAAACTTGAAGTTTTAAAAAAGTATATAACTGCTTCACAAACTCAACTGCTTTTGAACCAAAAATGTGGTAAAGTTTTTGGAAATGAAATCAGTGTTCCTCAATCTTAGATGAGGCCATTCTCTTGGATCAGTGCTCTCAGCTTCACTAGTCAGAATGGGCTTCCCATGGTAAACTGGCTGACTTCCATGATGTGGATCTAAACACAAACCTACCAGAACCACCTTACACCCATTATTTTTCTTGGGAAAGATACATGCTATTCATTACAGAAATGTGGGTGAGATCACATTGATGACTAATGAATACCCTGTACTTGAAGGACTCCAATTGGATGGTGATGACTCAAACTACTGCTCCATGTGATTTATTAAATGTCTAAATATCTAATGTAGAGACACATCCAGAGGATATCAAGTCAGGTCACCACCAGCCTGTGAGGGTACCTGCCTGGCCACATGCGTGCACACTTTCTATTGGATCAGAGGGGCACAGAGTGGTTTGGCCAGAAAGCTTCTCTTAGTCCAAGATATTTGAAAGGAGAGCTGACCAGGAAAAACTTACTCAACCAAATTGTTAGAGATTAGTCATGCTTCATCCAGGAGTTTGTGAAAAACATCCCACAGGAATACTGGCATAGTATTTAAACAGCACAGGAACCATCTCTCTTGGCACGAGAGTTAGACTACTTGCATTTCCTTTAAATTAGCTCTGGTTGGGGATGGGAATTTGCAGAAAGAAATGACTAAACTCTCAGTGTCACCACTAAAAATGGTAACGATCATCCTTTTTTTTTTTTTTTTAAATCTTCTGTACAGAGCTTTTGCCACGTATTCTGAGCCTTCTTTCTATAGCTTGGTCATAAGGAGTCAGACTCCGGTCTGGAGTAGGTATACATGTGCTTTGTTTCTTTTTTTGTAGGAGCTATTTATTTATTTTTTAACTTTCTCTTTTATATTGGAGCATAGTTGATTAACAATGTTGTGTTAGTTTCAGTTGTACAACAAAGTGATTCAGTTATACATATACATGTATCTATTCTTTTTCAAATTCTTTTCCCAATTAGGTTGTTACATAATATTCAGTAGAGTTCCCTGTGATATACAGTAGGTCCTTGTTGGTTATACCATAATTCAAAAGGACACATGGTCCCCAGTGTTCATTGCAGCACTATTTACAATAGTCAGAACATGGAAAGAACCTAAATGTCCAATGATAGATGAATGGATAAAGAAGATGTGGTACATATTTACAACAGACTATTACTGACCCATAAAAAGGAATGAAATTGGGTCATTTGTTGAGATGTGGATGGACCTAGAGTCTGTCATACAGAGTGAAGTAAGTCAGAAAGAGAAAAACAAATGTCATATATTAACGCATATATGTGGAACCTAGAAAAATGGGACAGATGAAACTATTTGTAGGGCAGGAATAAAGACATAGATGTAGAGAATGGACATGTGGACACGGGGTGGGGGGGAAGGGAAGGGTGGGATGAATTGGAAGATTAGGTTTGACCTAAATACACTACCATGTGTAAAATAGATAGCTAGTGGGAACCTGCAGTATAGCACAGGGAGTTCAGCTCTGTGCTCTGTGACGACCTAGATGGGTGGGATGGGGGGTGGTAGGAGGGAGGTCCCGGAGGGGATATAGGTATACATATAACTGATTACTTCATTGTACAGCAGAATCTAACACTACATTGTAATGCAATTTTATTCCAATTGAAAAAAATAGTAAAAAAAAACCATATATAGCAGTGTGTATATGGGCTTTTTATTTTTAAAAAGACTCGATCTTCAGTCAGCTAAAGCCACTTTCCCTAATCATGAAAGAATCCTGGAAACCAGCCTTGCACGCACCCTTGGGATGTTTCTGGTCCACATCTTCAGTGTCTGGTGGGGAAAGTGACCCTGAGACGTTCGCTTCGGGAGAGGGAAACAAGAAATTGATCATGTTAGGAATGGGTCACTTAAGTGTCACCGTTCTTGGAAAATCCAAGAGCAATTTTACTTACCCTAAAAAGAATTAATTTGTAGATTAACTGTAGATTGTCAAAGCCCCATGGAATCAAGTGGGTGAGTCTGATGGGATTACTTTTTGGGAATCTAGTTGATGACTATGTTTCAGCTGCTTGGGTTCCCCCTTGAAGAGAATGAACATGTAATGTGTCTTCCCCACAAGAGGATGGAGGTGTCTGTGTCCTACACTTGGGTCTTCCTTGCTTGGGGAGCACCTAACAGCTTATTGTGCTTTGGGGCTGAACAGAAAGGGAAGCTGCCAGAAAGCAGGGAAAGGACCCCAAGCAGGATTTGTTTAAGGGAGTGCTGGGAGGCAGGCCAACTCAGACTTGCTTCTCAGGGAAATGGGGTGTGGATTTTCCCCTGTTTTCCTGGACAGCGTTAGCACCGAACAACCCAGGATCAGGAATGGGGCCGCAGATGGGACTGAAGCTGGCCTTCCCATCTGATAACTGCTGGCTTGAAGCCAGATCTGATTCACTTTAGAAAGGATAAATTATGTCTTTTATGTCAATAGGCTCAGTGATTTACCTGAGGTTTTCATCCAGTGAATGCATTAAAATGCACCCTACAGCCAAACTGGAAATTGTAGCTGACTGGAAATTGCCTAAAATCTCTAGATGGAGGGTAGGAGTGGGAAGGGGTCCACCCTACATCCATGTTTTCCTCCTTTCTCGGGGACAAAGTCTGGAGTTATTCCACATGACCAGAGGCCCACTAAGGCACATTTCACAGCTGTCCTGTGAGAAGGATTGCTCTATGAAAGGTACACGCTTTAGCTTCTCCTTTCCCTCCATCCTCCTGCTGGGAGAATAGCTTTGTGGCTTGGCACTGCAGCAGCCCCTGTGGGATTTGAGGCGAGGATAACAGCCTTGGCTTTCAGGGAAGTGAAGCACAACTCTGGGGCCCTGATATTGGTGGAGTCACCTCACCAGAGGTCTGTGGGAGAGACTGCCTGGGGCTGTCTTTAAACAAGCTCAGCTGAGGTTGGAATGATCCTAGAGATAATGGAACCAAGCCATAACCAGCATGATATGACTGCAAATATATCTGGGTCAAAACAAAATAAATATCCCTTGCCTGGCTCACAGAGAGGCAACTTATTTTATCAACTCACTGTTTCCCCTGTCATCTGAGCATGGTGGTCCAAGAAAAGAGGAAATCACAGCCTCTGTGATAGTCACAGACAGCAATAGGGCTTTGAAAAACTGTCGAGCCTGGCCCTCCTTGGGAATAAGTAGACAGGAGATCCCCCATCCCCCATTTTAAAGGGTGTATCCATGCAGTACAAAGAGATGGGCTTATTTCCGTGCCTGTTGTCAGCAGCTTTCCCAGAGCTGGCCTTGCCTTCTGAGAGACGACAGGATGGAGCTCATTAAGACACGCAATTTATAACGATGTATAAAGCATTGTTCTCTATCCCCAAAGGATGTTGCTGTCTTTTCTGCCTTTGCTCTCTCCCTTTTCACCCTCCTCCCTGTCTTACTCTGCCACCTTCCTCTAAGCTTTCCACAGTCTCACCAGGTTGTGGTCACATCTCACAGTGACCTTGGCACTGTGTCTCCACCTACATGGGGCTCCACTTAGCTGCAGCCCAAGCACGCATTGAAGAGCTGTGGTCATCGGGAGGCCCTGGTCCCTTCTCTCCAGCTCCTTGGCCATGTGCATAAACCATCAGTTTGTATCATTCATCTTGTAACTGAAACTCCCTTTGGTTAACTTCGCAGGCAGGCTCTGCGTCTCCCTGAACGGGGCATTCTTCCAGATCCTCTGAAAGAACAGGTGAGTCTCCTTGATCTCTAAGTCTTGTATCATTCCAGAACTTCTTTGATCCTCAAAGCTGCTTTCAGGCCCGCCAGCTGGGGGCTGGAGGGCAGATGCTGGATCCTCTGACACCTTCCCAGGATAGCTGGGCCTCTAAGGGAGAAGGGATGGTTCCAGTGGTTTGAGGAAACTCGGGATGGAAACAGGATGCCCGCCATCAAGCAGTCAGTCACTGCAGCCACCCCCGACAGTGCACCCTGAGGAGACTCAGGGTGAGAAAGCACAGGGTACTGGCCCCAGATGGCTGAGGTGCATATTAAAGGAATCTCAGTGAGCTCAGTCTTTTGCATCTTCCCCTACAGAGAAAAGTGCTAAATTCCTTAACTCGAGATATCTCGTTTTCTTTAATTAACAGTTATCTTTTGATGTTCCACTACCTGGTTTTGTTGCAAAAACTCCTACATATCCTGGCTCCTCCCTGACCTCTTCTTTTTTTTTTTTTTTTTTTTTTTTTTTTGCAGTACGCGGGCTTCTCACTGTTGTGGCCTCTCCCGTTGTGGAGCACAGGCTCCGGACGCGCAGGCTCAGTGACCATGGCTCATGGGCCCAGCCGCTCCACGGCATGTGGAATCTTCCTGGACTGGGGCACAAACCCACGTCCCCTGCAGCGGCAGGCGGACTCTCAACCACTGCGCCACCAGGGAAGCCCCTCCCTGACCTCTTTGGGGCAGAGTCCCTCAGAGCTATCTGAAAGGCTGCCTCCCAGGCTTGAAGTCCTGAGTATTGTCTGCCAAGTAAATATAATTCTCAACTTTTATGTTGGGCATATTTTTCAGTTGACCACACACTTGTAGAAGCCCTGTCCCTTGGGGGTCTTTCCCCCTCTCACTGGCTTTTCAAAGTATTTGTTCTAGAAGACAGGTCTCTGCTGATTAAATGAGGTTATCCTCCCATATTTTACACATCATCTAAGTGAAACAGACAATATATGCTGTCTTGTGTAATTGTCCCAAGAGCCCAGTGAGGTTGATACAGATGAGAATGCTGAGGCTTAGAGAAATTAGCTGTGTCCAGTGCTGCACAGATAAACGTGGCAGAGCTAGGCTTGAAAGTCACATCTGAGTCCAACAACGTCTTTCACAAATTGATCTCTCAGTTGACACTACTGGCTTCACTCTGTTATCTGTGGCCAGAGCACTTTTTGTACTTAGCACCATCTGGCTATGGGTGCTCTTGGGTCTTATCCAAAATTACACCAACAGGGCTTCCCTGGAGGCACAGTGGTTGAGAGTCCGCCTGCCGATGCAGGGGACACGGGTTCGTGCCCGGGTCCGGGAAGATCCCACATGCCGCGGAGCGGCTGGGCCCGTGAGCCATGGCCGCTGAGCCTGCGCGTCCGGAGACTGTGCTCCCCGGCGGAGAAGCTGCGTCAGTGAGAGGCCCGCGTACTGCAAAAAAAAAAAAAAAATTACACCAACTGAAATTAAAAATTACATGTGCCATACATAGAACACGACTTAATATAGAGGTACACCAATAGAATGCTACAGATGAATTAGGATTTTTAGCTAGAAAATTATCTGATTCAATCTGAAAAAAAAGTTGAAAATTACTTTTTTCTTCTCTTTAATATTTTAAAGTTAGTTTTAGAAATGCTTTCACGTGCAGTATTTCAAGTTGATTTTGCATCTCGCCACAACACTGTGAGGTAGGTAAGTCTGGTATTGCCATTCTTATTTTTGTAGCTGAGGCTCAACGTATGTTGAGGACCTGCTTAATGTCCTAACAACTAAGAAATGTAATCCGGACCTCAATCCTCCATTGGTGTACTCCAATTCAAACCTTTTCATGTACTCATTCATTTTTTTTTTCATTTATCTTACTTTTATATTTTCTACCATTTATAGAGACTGTACCAAGCACCATGAAAACAAAAACTGAGCAAGATCCAGCCTCATCTTTGAAATGGCTGGCATTTTAGAGAAAGGAAAGGCCAGTGACGAGATTGGCATAGCACCTCATGCTGGATGCTCAGATGGCAATTTGGACATCAGGGTAGCATAACCGGTGCTGTGGAGAGAGATTGGAAAGTGTCACTGAGCTTGTGGCATTTCAGTGGGCCAGTGGATGTGTTTGGGCAAAGGAGGTGATGAACGTTGAAATAAAGGGCATCTACAAAGGAACTGGCATTTGGTGGCCAGTGAAAAGGCAGTGTGTTAGGAGCTGAAGAGCACTCCGGAAGGTGAAGGAGTTGAGAACAGTCATAGATATACCATCTGGAGTTGAGATGGATTGCGTGTGCCACACTTAAGGGTCTAGAATTCATCCTGTAAATCTGTGTTTGAGCTTTGCCAAATATTGGAGGGCTGTGGATCTAGTCTCAGAAATCCATGAGCACTTTCTGGTTATGATGATATTTAAGCATAAAATATCACAGGTATATGCTGGATCAGATGGAGAGCTACCTTGGATGAACTTGACTCAGATCATACTCACTAGAATTTGTGCCACTGACGTTTTGTGTTGAGAATAGCGTTCATGCCAAGTAGGTCATGATGAGGTCATGAAAAGTTTCACAGGAGTTTGAATGGAGAACAGGTATGTGGAGACCAAGTCATTGCAGTGAACATGGGAGTATCACCTTGGTGTCATCAAAAGAATGTGGAATCTGTTTGTCAAAACAATAGTCACGTTGTGAAAGATGTCCTTTGCACAGCCTGTCCCGTTACCTACTGTATCATCACAGTTTATTGGCAGTAAGTGTTGGAGTAACGACTGAAGAATTTTTCCGTTCTCCTTGCAGAATGATTTATATTAGAAATCCAGCACGTATTTAAGTAATGGAACAATGGCTGTTGTACTTTCAAGTGAATAAGACAATGTGACTAATTTATCCAGACATTTGATCAAAAGTGATTTTGAGGATTGCTTACTGGCATTTTTGATTAACTATAAGATTATCCTGAACTAATAAACCACTTATTAAGATGCTTATTACTCTTTAGTATACCATTAACATCAAACAAGAATTCTTGGTGTTGTTATTATTTTAAAAATGCTAAACATTAAATATAGAATTGAACCGAAGGCCATGGTTTCCTCCCCATCATCATCCCCATCATTCAGTTAGAATGAAACAGCACCATTCACATTAAATATATGATTTTAATGTGATGTTGGTTTGTAGTTTTATTTGTATTAATATGAAGTTGGATTTGCTTTTTAGTTAAATAAGAGTATAAGAATATTGTGCTTACACATAAGTTTGTTTTTAAACATACAAAAATAAGAATAACAAGAATGATACAATATAATCTGAGATGACACTAGAGATGCAAGAACATTATTTTGTTCTTTAAAAAGGGATATGATCATTTCTAAGATTTAGAAGCAAGTAAGAGTTATAATCAGAGGACTTTTAATATATGACCATACTTTTGTTGCAGATAAAACACTGATGACAGTGTGGATAACACATAGGGAGGGAAGTTGGAAGGTGGGAGACTGGCTAAGAAGATGATACAGCAGTGGGGTGGGGAGAAGAGATGCCATTAATAGGCTTTTCTGCAACAGAATAGAACACATTTGTGACTGGGGTGGTATCAAGGGTGTTGCTGAGATGGACCAGTAAGATACAGATTACACCATACACACACATGCACGCACACACACACACACATACACACCAAGCACATCCTAGCTGAGAAATCAAGGAGAAAAAGAATTGATGAGCGACCAACTGGGTGAAGCTAAGTTCCTTTCAGCTCTAACGTTCCATATGTGATTTTGTGGTATAGAAACAATATTATGCCTTTTTTTTCCCTTTTCAATCATTTGCATGAAGAACATCATATATTTTCTCTAAGGTCTTTTCTCAAATTTGTACTTTAAAAACTTTCAGTCAAAAGTTAGCCATTGGACAGTTCTGGTTCCAGGTAAGATGGAGAAAACACACTCCACTCCTTTCCTCCCAGTGGAGGAAATCAAAATGCTGAACAGAATGCACAGAGCAGCTATCTGATGATTCTGAAAAGCAAATATTAGCAGGCATATTGGGGGAGGGGAACCAAATGGTTCTAAGTAT